>NC_090924.1:252034987-252685820 GCF_040938575.1 Ambystoma mexicanum | reverse complement strand
TGAGGTATCGAGTTCGCTGTCCCCAACGAACACCTTTCCTCTGACCCATGCAAGTCCTCAGTGCCAGATGCGTCCAAGTCTTCTCGATCTCCTTGATAGGGCCCGTCTGTGAGATATTCATCCGTCACATCTCCTCTTCCACCTAGCATCCTAGGGCTGGTTAGTGGGAACTTCTTGAAGTGTGAGAAGTTTTGTCACCCTGGACCATTATCATTGAGCCCTTTTTTGCCGTAATGATTAAAGGTACATCCTTAAACACTGAGGTGTAGTTGTGTGTCTGTGGTTGCTTCACTGTCACCACGTTTCCTATCTCAAGCTTAGAATCTCGAGCTTTCCTTCGCACATCGGCGTACTTCTTCATTCTTTGCTTGGCCGATCTGGCCTGATCTCCCAGTTCTGCATCAACCGGCCACTCACTATCGTGTTGGGGTAGTCTGGTATGCACATCTCTCCCAAACATTACTTCTACTGGACTTTTTCCCGTGGAGCTATGTGGTGTGCTCTGACAATCTCTTAGCAATTGGTGGAGGACCTGTTCATAGGGTTGACCTATGAGTCAAACCACTTGCAGTGCTCTTTTGAGGTTTGCCATGAAGCGTTGATCATGCCATTCGCCTGTGGCCAGAGCAGCGCGATTTTCTGATGATGAAATCCCATTTATTCACTGAACCGTACGAAGACCTGGCAAGTGAAGGGGGGCCCATTGTCTATTTTCACCCTTCTGGGAATGCCATATGCGGTGAAGATGCGGTCCAACACTGGGATGATGTGGTGAGCTGCTGTGGACGACACTAGCTGTGCTTCCGGGTAGCGGGAGTATTCATCCATTACAGCTAGCACATATTTTCCCCCTTCGACGGGTCCAAAGAGGTCGGCAGCTACTGCTTCCCACACTCCTTCCGGTAGCTCAGAAATGCATAGCGGTTCAGGATGTCTGTTTGATACAGAATGTCAGACACTCTGAGGATTTCCTCCACCAGTGAGTCCAATTGTGGGAACCACACCTTTTGTCGCAGCATGCGCTTTGTGGAGACAATGGCTCAGTGCCCTTCATGGGCTGTTCCACCACTTTCCTTTTGAGAGAGGCCGGGATCACCATCTAGTGTCCTTTAAGAAAAATGTCTTTGGAGAGGGCCAATTCCTCCTTCACCGGTATGAGTCTGTCCACCTCTCTCCTGGCGTCATCTGACTCGAGGCAACTCCTCTCTTTGGCTCTCCTCCACTGCCCAGACTTTATTCCATCACACACTATTCGACAGGCTATGTCCGCTTCCATCTCTTGGGCGAGGTGGGCTGGGTTGATACCCTTGGGTATCGCTTGCTAGATAAGGTATCAGAGATAGCGGTCAGTCACAGAAGGTTCAGGGGCACTTCCACTCCTCGGATGACGGGACAAGAAGTTGGCCGGGTTTTCTTCTTTACCAGGCCGGTGAACTATCTTGAATGAGTAATCTTGTAGTCTGAATCCCCACCTGGCTATCCGAGGTGGCATCTTGGCCTGGGGGTTGCCGTAAAGGAACATTGTTTGTCACTACTTTAAAAGGCTTTCCGTATAGAAAAAGATGGAAGTGTTTGCACGCCCATACTACAGCGAGACTTTCCTTCTCCGCCTGAGAGTATGCTTGCTCTGTCGTTGAGAGACTGCGGCTGGCGTAAGCAACAATGTGAGTGTGACTTGGATCATCTGGGTCAATTTGGGCTAAAATCGCCCCTAGCACGACTTGGCTTGCATCTACTGTCAGTTCCGATTTACGACTGGCATCAAAATAAATAGGCCATGTTCTCAGCATGTGCCACCCTGTTGCGGATTGTGGTAAAGGCCTGTTGACACTCTTCAGACCAGCTGAACACAGCATTCTGCTTCTTCAGCCCTCAAAGTCGTTCACTGACGGTAGCAAAATCCTTGATGTACCGCATGCACTAACTGGCAAGGCCCAGGATCTTAATAATGAGACATTTGATGGTGGCAATGTCTCATTGAGGGCCGTGACTTTGTCTGGGTCAGGAGTCATGCCTTCCTCCGAGAATATGGGCCTCATTACAAGCGTGCCGTTCCGGTAACAACGGAGCCGGTAAGCCAACCGGCACCGTTGATACCAGCCGGTACACTACGAGTCTGCGGGCAGGTCCTGTCCTGCCTGCCGGGGTCAGACCTGGCGGGCTGAAACGGCACCCGCCCACAGAGTTTCATGGAAGAACCGGCACTGTTATTGACAGTGCTGGTGCTTCCGTGGTCCCCATTCCCATTGAGTCCTATGGAACGCCGGGGTTGTAATGCCCTGTTGTTTCCGGCTAGCCATATGTCGGTAAAACTTACAAGTCCGGCGGCAACCTGACGGTTTTACCGGCACAGTTACTGCCAGACTTGCAATGAGGCCCAATATGTCCGAAGAATTTCAAAGTGCCCTTTCTGAATTCACATTTCTCTTGATTGAGGGTGAGGTTGGCCGCATCCAATGCCATGCGCACACTGGACAGGGTCTCGTCATGTTTCTGTACTAGAATGTCATCACTGTAATTAACACATTTAGGTATGTGTTTAATTACATTTTGAATTTCAGTCTGAAAGATTTCGGCGGAGGAAGACATGCCAAAACTCAATCTTTTATATCTGTAGCATCCGAGGTGCGTAACAAATGTGTTGATGTTCCTGCTATCTGGGCTCAACACTAGCTGGTGATAGCCCTTTTGAAGGTCTAGTTTGGAGAAGACCATGGTGCCGTTTAACAGATGTATCATGTCTGTGATATGCAGTGCCATGTGCCTCATTCTTTTAATGGCCGGGTTGGGTCTTCTCATGTCCTCGCACAGGTGGATGGCGTCCGAGCCTTTCTTAGGAACGGGGACGATGGGCGATACGAAAGTTGTGGGTCCCGTGGCTGGTTCGATTATGTTCTGCTCAAATAGTTTGTACAGTTCCTCCTCTACCTTCTGTTGAATGTTAACTGGTATGCCTCTGTAGTGTTGTGCTACCGGCAGGATTTTTCGTCAATGTGTAGTTTAATTGTTTTGTTGCGTAGTTTTCCTATTCCCTTGAATATGGTCGGATGCAGTTTCTTAATCATGTTAACAGGGTTGATGTATTTGTGCACCACTAGTTTGTATAGCACGTGTATCAGGCCTGTGTCAATGGATGTCTTGAAGCTGATTATGCATCCGCTTTCACTCTCAGTAACAAGCACATGTATGAGTAATTTCTTTTCCTGTGATTTCTAAAGGCATGTGCCTTCGAATTGTCCTAGACACCTCAGGGGAGATGTTGCCCCGTATGGGTATATGTCGACTGTTGCCAGTTTGAGTTTCGGGGGCGCTGCAGTTCCTTGTATATCTGTTTGCTTATCACATTTACTGTGGCGCCTATGTCTATCAAAAATTCTGTTGGTCTTTCATTTAGCCCCAAAGCAGCTTCAGACTGTGTTCCATTGCTGCAGAATTGCCCAATGCGTACACATAGCCCTTTTTCCTGTGCTCACCCTCTGATGACTGATGTCGGTGTCTGAAGGGGATTGTTCCAACAGATATCACACATGACGTCTCGATCTTCGGTCTGGTCTTGTGCGTGTGATGTACCTCCTTCTCTCCTTCTTGCCCTTCTTGCACTTATCGCTCCCCGATTCTGGCTCCTTTGGTTCTGTGTGCTTTGGCTTATATTGAGTGTTGGCGGCTTCCTGAGTTGCTTGTGTCGCTGTGAGGAGGGGCCTTGGCCTGTATCGAGCCATGGGCTCCTTCCCTCTGTCTCGTCCTCTTGCTAAGCGACATACCGACCTGAAGTGTCCTTCCTCACCACCATTAGAAGCCACGAGGCTATAAATCCTTCCAAGATGGCCGCCGCCAGGGCTACCACCTCTTCACCCCTCAGAGACTACAGCAGATTGTCCTGATTGGCTCACCATCCTGGCAAGAAGCCTATCGGATCACCGACAGGCGAGAGCCGGGCTTCGAGAGAAGGCTGCCAGAAAAGGCTCAGATCCTGACTGAGCCGACCGAGATGCGGGCTGCACCAGGGCACTAAGCTTTGCCTCTGTGCATCATTCCAGCCGCCCCTGCCTGCAAACTCGGCACCTGACTACACAAGCCCTATTACATCCAAAGCTGCAAGTGTAGCAACGCCAAATCGGGCGACTACAAGACGCAGCACTTGCCTGCCCCTCTATCTCCCGCACAGCCTGCCGCTGAAACCCCCACTCCACCACAAAGACCTTCGCCCACCTGTGCCTGTCCAGAACTACTAGGACAAGGGCAATGGACTCTGCCCCCTTGCGCCACCTATTGACATACTAGGACTCAGCAAGCGCAGCACTAAACTGCACAGGTGTAACCCCAAATGTGAGTACTTCCTGCCTGTAGTCGTACTTCTACTTGTCTCCTACCTGCATCTTTGTCATCTCCATCTTCCCTACTTGTTTGATCCTACCCACCCGTTCATTAGCTCCCCTTACTGCATGCTACTCATCCTGATTGGCCAGATTAACGCTCTATTAACAGCATAAGTAACATCACTTGTTAGCTGCATCTAGTACCCTTTTGCACTGCCACTGGATAGTTGCATTTTGCCTCCTTTTGCATTACCATTTTTTAGTAGCATCTAGCATCCTTTTGTTTTGCCATTTGATAGCTGCATCTAGTACCCTTTTGTATTGCCATTTGACAGCTGCATCTAGTACCCTTTTGCACTGCCACTGGTAGTTGCATTTTGCCTCCTTTTGCATTGCCATTTAATAGCTGCATCTAGCAGCCTTTTGTATTGCCGTTTGATAGCTGCATTTAGCACCCTTTTGTATTGCCATTTGATAACTGCATCTAGTACCCTTTTGCACTGCCACTGGATAGTTGCATTTTGTCTCCTCTTGCATTGCCATTCGTTAGTTGTAGTTTCACCCTTTTGCACTGCCATCGGATAGCTGCACTTTGCCTCCTCTTGCATCACCATTTGATAGCTGAATTTTGCCTCCTCTTGCACTGCCATTTGATAGTTGCATCTAGCACCCTCTTGCATTGCCATTTGATAGCTGTATTTGCACCCTTTTGCACTGCCATCGGATAGCTGCACTTTGCCTCCTCTTGCATTGCCATTTGATTGTTGCATCCAGCCTTTCTTGCATTGCCATTTGTTAGCTGTATTTAGCTACCTGACCTATTTCGTGAACATGCCCATCCGCAATAACTAATGACTACACTTGCACCTAATGACAGTTGCTGAGCTGCTCTCACAATTTAGTAACTTTGGCACCAGCCATGTCCCTAGCCTATCAGGAGACAATCTACTTTGCTCTCCACCATTATGACTGGAACTACTGCCAGTAACCATGAGCTTTAATATCGATCAATGATGACCAAGACTTCATAGTGGCTCCTCCACCAGGCTTAGATAATCACTTTTTGGATAGGATGACCTCCACCATCCTCTATTTGACCATTCTTTGGTCCATAATGATTACAGAAAACCTCCCACCGCAATCCATGCATACTGTAACATCCAACTCTGATGTGCGTTTACTGACCACCAACCCATGTACTGACCTTCAGTCTATAAACTTACCTAACCCGTGTCACTCTCTAACAAACTTCCCTTGCAACACCTTAAGTAGAAATGCCAAATTACGATCAAGATTACCGAAAATGTATGAACCCCTAGACAGACTAGCCACCAAACCTAGCAATAGAAGAGACCACCAAATCAATGCCACCAAACCAAACACTTCCCCCTACTAAAAGAGACTCCCACCTTATTAGTCCTTCTAACTCTCATTGTAAACTAAGCAATAGGACAAATAAAAAGAAAAGGTGTGCCACCCCTGCGACACCCAAACCAAACACCCCTCTAAAGGGGGCCCTTATTAATGCTAGATCTTTAATAGCACATGCTACTGAAATTGCCGATCTCATACAAGCAGGTGATTATGACTTCTTAGCCATAACGGAAACCTGGCTTCACCAAGCAGCAGGACCTGCTCTGATGCTTGCCTTGCACCCGAACTACAACATTCTCAGAGAAGACAGAACCAAATCTCGAGGAGGCGGCCGAGCCATCATTGCAAAAAATAATCTCACCTTAAAAATAGAAACTCCATACAATACTATATCCTGCGAATCCTTAACTGCCAAACTCTTAACTTCATCCTCGCAATCTATCAATATACACCTCATCTATAGGCCACCAGGTCCCATTGGAACTTTTGAAGAAGACATCTCTACGATCCTCTCAAATAACCTAAAAAATTCATCACAAGCCATCCTACTGGAAGACCTAAATTTAGGTTTCAACTACCACAAAGACACACAAGCGACCAATATTGCCAATGCCATCACAGAATTAGGATTTACCCAAAGAATATCACAACCTACTTACATAAAAGGTCGAACACTCGACTGGGTAGCCAACCATAACTGTAATATAAATATTACGGATGTCATCCCACAAATCTGGACAGACCATGCGCTAATAACCTGCCTTATAAATGAAAATACTTCCCGACCTAAGGAAAATATATTGGCTCCCCGTGTACCAACCAGAAATAAAAAGAAATAACAACTGACAAACTGTTACCACTTATCCTTCCAACTTTAAACGCCTTACCTGAATCACTAAACCCTTCAGATCTAGTGAATGAATTCAACTCTACCATAGCCTTGGACACTATCGCCCTGTTGAAAATGAGAAAAAGTAAGCCCAGAGCACACTTAAACACCTGGTTCATCCCTCACCTCAAATCCCTAAGGATTGAAAAACGTAAATGTGAATCCGCCTGGCGACTAACTCCATCTGAGACTAATAAAGCAGCTCTTATCAACGCCTCTAAGACTTACAAAAATGAAATAAGGAGAGCTAAAAAAGAGAACTTCAACAACCGAATACTGCAGGCTAAATCCGGAACCAAAGAGCTATTCATTATACTAAAGGAACTGGAGAACCCCATCCCTGCCCCGGACAACTGTGTTAGGCAGAATCCTGTGCAGTTCCCTTAGGGAGCACTACACAAGATTAGGACTACAGGTGAGAGCAATAAATCCCCTTTGGTATCTGTCTGTGCCACAAAGATTTAGTTGGTAGCTGTGGCTGAGCAGTCAGACGTATCTCAAGAGGGGGATGAGCAGTATTCAGGGTTTACACAATAGGCCCTCAGTACTATGGCACAAGGAAACACTGACCAAAGCTTTGTATTAAAAAGTAGTTATATATTTATTTTATACACTTCTAATAAAACATATGTATCACAGTCATCAAGTAAGTTAAATTAAGTCAAAGGAAAAATATACACACTCCCAAGTTAAATTGTAGACCAAGTGAACCAGAGTGAAAACTGAGCAAAACGGCACAGTGACAACTACACACAAGGGATCCTCCAACAATTCCTCACAAGGCAGGGAAAGCTCAAGTTATATACGAATAGGTTCTTACACAACAAAACAACACTTCCCATCAGTTTGTGGACCAGTTTCAGCAAGACAGTGTATCAGTATAGCAATACTTAAATGAAAACTGAGCAAAATGGCATTTCACAAGGTTTAAAAATGGGAGGGAAAGGGTAGTTAAAAGAATTAGGTGCACCACACAGTTCTAGCTGAGAATCAATCTAAAGAAGGCAGATCTAACAAATGTGACCAGAGTCAGTAGGCCTGTGCCAAAGTCAGTTGGTACAGGGCAAGGGCCCATGAGCAAAATGTTCTTGTAGCTGCAATCAAGTCTTTGGTTAACGAAGTAGAAAAGGTGGATGCAGAAGTTGAAAAGACAATGTTAAGAGAGAGGGGCAGCCAATCCAACAGGTAGGTAAAGGATTTAAAACACCTTTAGTGCTACCGCAAAGAAAGGGTGGCCTGGCGGAACAATGTACCTTTAAATGAAGAAGTGGCTCCTGCGATGGCGGTTGTTCCTGGTACTTCCTGCAGTTCGGGTGATCCAGCAGAGGAAGAGAGGCTCTCGTCGTGGAGGAAGGTTCGAGTTACTGCACTACCCAGGGATGAAACCAGCCGCGGTGCTGCCCGATGAATAAAAGGTATGCTCCTTTAAATCACGGTCCTGGTGGACTGGTGCCTGGCTATCCGGCCTCCGAGTTCAGGGTATGGGAGATTCGACCAAGGCAGGTCCGGGAAGGCGATTGGCAAACTGGTTGGCCCCACCAGCTCAAGGGAAGAAGATCTTCTCTCTTTTCGTGTGGAGAAAAGTGGTGAGACGCTGCAGCAGGGCGTCACCAGTGGTTCAGTCGTTGCAGATGTCTTTGGCTTCTCTCCTCTTCGGCTTCTTAGTTCCAGTGGCGACGTCTTGCCCTTCCAGTCCTCAGGACACTGCTTTTATGCAAAAAGATCCCCATTCATACAGCCTAGCTGTCACTCACACAGTGGAGTGGTCATCTTGGCGGGAGACCCTCCAGCCTATCACTATAGAGTGCGACATGGGTTGCTGAGGCAACCCTGTCCAGGGGTCCTACTCCCCCTCCCACACAATGGACCCACCCCAGACTCAGTAGCGCCGAAACGAGGGCTTCTCGGCAGAAGCCCGCCAAAAGGACGAACAAAGGATCCCCGAACTGGGTTAGGAGTTTAGAGAAAGACACGAGAAAGAAGTTATATTAAAGTTCTGGCAATAAAAGCCTACCGAAGTAAAGTTAATATTAAAATACACCGGCGGTATGTTAGAGGCTGTCAGAAAAAGTGGTAGCCTCGAACAATGGGAAAATCCCATGGGAAAATATTCGCGGTCGAATATTTACGGTAGTAACCACTGCCACCAGCCAGAAACTTTTGAGAGAGGGACTAACTATTACTATTACTAAAACTATTAACCCCTTCCAGTACCTCCTTAGTAAGATGGGTTGTACTGGTTTAGTTCATGACTAGTAAAGTCAATGGGGACTTTACATGCCCTGGAAGACAGTAGTCAGTCCCAGGGTATGGAGTCTATGCTTGGGGGTCGCTACGACACCCTGTGTCACTGCACTGAGTGTGCTGTGTACCACATGTGAATAAAGATGGTTCCTATGGGGTTGAGAAAGATCCCATAGGCATTAAACACAAAATAGCCTAGAACAGACATGGCAAAAATGCCTAAGAGTGGGAAAAAGAGTCTCACTTTTAGCAGGTAAAAAAAAGAAACAAACCCTTCAAATCCAGCAAAGATGCTGGGGGCTCTATAGGTAAGGGAAATTAGCCATAGAATGAGAATTCTCCCTAACAAACTGCGATAAAAATAAAATGTGGTGTTCCAACATCCAAAAAGCACTAAACAACAAAATTGCCACACTCCAAACTAACATTGAGAAAAAGAAACAAATTATTCCTCCCTCAACCACTCAAAGAGGTAAACCACCCACATCTTCCAAATTAGAACAAAAATTCAACTTCACTAAAGTGACTATTCTAGAGATCGAAAAGATAATACTCTCGCTCAAACCCTCCAACTGTCCAGGTGACATAAGCCCAGCCCAACTGATAAAAGAGGCGGCCAGAGACCTATCTCCCTTCATTTCTAAACGTGTTAATGCTTCCTTCGCATCAGGCACGATACCAGACAACCTCAAACAATCATGGGTACTCCCCCTCCTTAAAAAAACAACCTTGACCTGACCATCCTGACCAACTATAGGCCAATCACAACGGTACCATTTCTGTTACAGATACTAGACAGAGTGGCTTACCTACAGATCCAAAAATATTTGGAGCTGCATCAACTATTAGGTACCAGACAATCAGGTTTAAGGCCTCAGCACGGTACAGAAACTCAGCTCATCGATCTTTAAACCCAGGTTAATAACATGAGAGACCTTGGAAAAACTGCCTTACTCCTCCTACTTGATCTCTCAGCGGCTTTTGACCTGGTAGATCATGATGTGCTCTGTACCCACCTGGAATCCGCAGCCAACTTCTCCACACATGCCATTGCTTGGATCAAGACGTTCCTAAGTGGCAGAACCATGAGGGTTTTCTCTGCCTCTGCAGCGGCTCACCCGATACCTATCACATGTGGCGTCCCCCAGGGCTCATGCATCTCTCCCACCATGTATAACATTTTCACGGAGCCCCTGTTCGATGATCTGGACTCTCTGGGTGTCACCTACACGAACTACGCAGATGACACTCAGTTCCTCATCCCACTTTCCGGGGATTATGAACAGGATTTGGCCTTGGTGAACAAGATATACCTCATCATTCAGGCATGGATGGCCCGTCACGGTCTATGCCTGAATGATGACAAAACGGAACTCATTGTCCTGGGGAACACACAAAATATCAAAAAACTGAATGATAACTATTCAGCATTTGTCATAGATGGCAATACTATTAAAGTAGCAAATGAGGTAAAAACATTAGGTTTTTACCTCGACTCGTACCTCTCACTAACAAAGCAGGTGAGGGCAATGGCCTCCAGCACTGCATACACCTGCAAGCTGATCAGAGCAGCAAAACCATTCTTGTCCACTACTAGCTGCCTCACCCTATCAAGAGCTCTGGTACTATCAAAATTGGACTATTGTAACGCACTTTATTTAGGGTCTAATAAATACACGCTGCAAAAAATCCAAACCTTGCAGAACAATGCCCTCGGAGCCGCCTTAGGACTCTCTAAAAGAGAGAATATCTCTGATGCCAGAAGACAAGCTAATTGGCTCTCCACAGTGGACAAAATTAAACTTAAAACACTATCACTAACTTTCAAAAGTATCAATGACTTAGCCCCCAAATACCTAATAGAAAGATTCAAAAGAAGAACTTCCACTAGACCCACCAGAGAAGCATATACTAACCAGCTAATTGTGCCCCCATTTAAATTGAGCCCTGCCAGAGGGGAAGAGCTTCCCTGTCAAAGCAACACAGCTGTGGAACTCCCTCCCTACCTTTTTAAGGTTTTACCAATCCTACCCACACTTCAGACTTAACTGTATCAAATGGTTCAAAGAAAACGACCAGTAACTGACTGATACCAGGACTACTCCATCCGTTAACCCATAGTTGAACGTATACCTAAGCATTACTCCCCTAGCCTACCTGCCTTTATCCTTCTAATGTATATTGTGTATACTTTCCTTTATACACATATCTGTGTATATAACTCTGTATATTACCCCATGTACAAACTTTTTAGGGTAATCATTTGTTCTGCTTTCATTGCAGCCGTATGTACCTGAAATGTGTAACCGTAACTTGTAAGCTTAAAGTATTCTTGTACTCGCACCCGGATACCTTCGGGTCTGGCGCGCACTATAAATAAATAAACAAACAAACAAACCACACGTGGAACACTCTGTCCTATGATATATGATATGATATTTATAACGCGCTTAATACCCGGAGGTTTCTAAGCGCGGACCCGGGGATCAAACCTGTGTTGCTCCATGTCATCTTGCTTCCATGGCGAGCATGTTGCCGCTGAGCTATGCTCCCGGGACAGGTTTCCTCTTTTGGATACTCATACCCACACCGATAGCAGAAAGGTTCTTCGTGTCTATGGTAGTTTTGTAGTTGGTGTATTGACTCTGCAGGCGTGGCTGTGTTGAAACTCTCGACATGCATGTCCACTGCCAGTTCTGCCCTTGCAAGTGTTAAGATCTCATCGAGGGTTCTGGCATTTTGGAGTAGTTTGCGTCTGAATGGCTGGGATTCACAGCCCGCAATGATTTGGGTGCGCTGGGCCTCCGTGTTCGAATAGTTGGCAAAATCACAGTGACTTGCCCACGTAAGGTGTACTCTAGGGTGATCCATGGTAACATCCTATCCCATAGCTTGGTTTACCAGCCTTCCTTCTGTACAGGCTTACAAAAATCCCAAACTGCAGGAGGACAGGTCACCTACATATAGTTTTTGCTGGAGTTACCAAGGCGCTTGTCTACCAATTTACTTTAAAGCACTGTACTTGGCACCATTGTGAGAGTTCAAGGGTCACTGACCCCTAATGGGTCAACTGTCACGATCCCAGTAAGGGCACAAGTCATGGGTGGTAGGACCAGGAGTACACCCCCCCACAACAATGTAGGGAGAAGGTGGACTTGTATGGTGGCTGGCTGACATAGGAGTTCCATGAGAATGGCATTGACACACACCAACATGGCTGCCAAGAAAGAACCCACTATGGAACCTAAGATGGCCCCTGGCAGATGCAAAGATCTGACATATCTGGTGGTCCAGTGTTGAAAGGGCGCGGCCCGAGGTTATAAAACCACACCCCGGGCCACACCTTGTGCTTAGCATTTCGTCTGCTACCTACCAGAGCAGTGTAATTCTTACCGCTCTTGTTCATCCACGTGCGGTGAACGGCCAGACTTATTTGCAGCATACTCACCTGAAGACCGGAGGCATAAAGGCATAAGAGTAAAAATTCCACTGCATTCTCCTGTCCTGACACTTACATGGATCGTCATCGACCTGTAGCTGCACAACCTGATAACTTAATTAATTGCAAGAGTTCCGTTTCGAGTTTCTGTTCTCCGATTGAAGTCTACAGCAACCGCAGCTCCTGAAACTAGAATGCAGAGAAAGGCAATAGTAAGAGACTGCAATTACCGGCTAATTCCCTTCCAAGTTCCCTGTTCCACACAAACTTACCTGCACCAAAGTTCAACCGCATTGCTTTTCTTGCGCGCTGCAGCAATTCCTGCAAAGACATACTGTTGATTCCGCACCTGGGAAGAAAAAGAGAAAGAGACTAATTAAAGCGTGTTGCATCATTTGGAAAGAGAAAACAGTACAAGATAAGCTGCGCTTCGCAACCAAAGCGGCTAAAGCTCCCGAGCAGCATTCTGCAAAGACTCACCTTATACTTCCAGCATCCAGTGCATTGCAGCCGGCCTGGACCACTACCTTCAGTGAAGTAACTGGAGTTGGATGCTTACCAGATCTCTCCGGCCTGCCTTCTTCATTTTAATACGGTAATCACCAGCATCAGTGCGCCAGCCAGCCTACCTATAGGGACTAGGGAGGCGGGGGAGAAAGTGAAAGGGAACAAATACTGAATACCTGTTCTTACTTACCTTTAGGTCTTCATCCAGACCCCCTAGCACAACTTACCAGAGGCTCTAAATTGATCTGGGTCCCTCCCAAATTCACCGTCCCCTCTCAGAGATGACATGGCTACTGTACTGCCTCCTTGTCAACACCATAAAATGTCAGATATGCAGTGATTCTGCGCAAAGCCCCAGAAACACCCATCTGGGGCTTCCCACTGGCACTTGGGAGAGGAATTCACAAAACATTGTGCCCAGAAGAAATCTGAGGACAATACTATCCTGAATTGTGTGCTGGGCTCCCACAAGTGACTTAGCAACCAATAGGGAGAGCAGAGATTATGGAAGAATTTGGTTTCACAGTGTGGGATTGGTGAAATTGAGACTGCATTAAGGATGACAGTGAGTCCTCGTCATCATGCCATGGAACTTATAAATAAACGTAACTTCCACAGCCCAACACAGAATAAGAAATACATTCTGTCATCCTCAAAGGCTCCCTGTAATTCATGTTCTGGTGACAGATGTAACGAAGGCTAGGAATGAGCAATGCAGGTAAGGATTTCAGACTCTTTGATAATAGGTTATTGCTGCCCTTTTTTTTATAGAAGGCACTTGCAATCACTTGTGTTATGAGTGAAACGTTTGACACGAATGCACTCCTTCAGAGGAGGATTGCACTCCTAGATGTGGAATAATGAACTGCTTGCTTCTAGGTTCACATTGAGGTCAACTTAGATGTCCAGAAAGACATCAGAATTGCTACTGAGCATATGTAATCTAACTTACCTACTGTATATATGTTGGCAAATATGTTGTGCCTACGAAGGCAAGCAGAATCTTTGAAATAAAAATGATTAATAACTAAAGTAGAACCTAAAAGAAATACAGAGGAACTAAAGACCGGTGGGTCCACGTGGTGTCTGGTATACCCCATATTTAATAAATGCGAGTTTCGTTTGTGAAATATGTTTGACCTTTGGGATGTCAGGTTTAAATAAAATGTAACTCCCTGTAGTGACTACTGCACTCACCATAGTGACAAGTGTACTCCTAATTCAAAGCCCTTTTCCTCAATTATATTAGGACATTCATTCGGTCCTACAGGGATGGGACAGGAGCATTGTTGGCAGCACCAAACAATCCCTTTAGTTCTTATTCAAAGCCAGACACATGTGTGTCGACTGTCTGCCTTCCCCATCATTTACATGTATGTACTGATGTTCCTCAAAAAATAGAGGCAAGGTACATGAAAAAACAATTATACGGTGTGCCTACACGTCAATTGCTCTATCAACGACAGAATATGTTAACGGAGTCACACAATGAAATTGAAGACATTACCTGTAAATAATCTCTCTTGACGTTAGTATTATTACGCCATAGGGTCATTGTAATGAGTGCACTGTTGTGTGCACTGATTTAGCAACATCGTATTTCCTGATCAGATAGCACATCAGACATTACGAACAAATGGCTTTAAATTAAATGTTAGTAGATTAATGAACATGTTAGTAATGACTAAGATGTCAACCAATATATTACTGTCAACAGAGCCAAGAATGGTGAATGATAATGGACATCTGGGGTATTCAAAGATGTCCGACATAATCGCATGATAAGGTGACTCTAGCAGGGAAAGACGAACATGTTATTTCAAGAACTACAAAGGGACTAGTGACTAATATTGAATTTAATTAATTTTGTATTTATATTGTGCTCATACACGTGTTTCAGAGCGCGACAAGGCAGGGGTGGGGTACAAGGGAGAAACAAAACAACTATCTTACTAGGCCCAGTGACATTGAGAACGTGCAAGTGCATGGGAGAGGGGAAAAGGGGAAAAGTGCAAGGAAGGGGGGAGCAGTGGAAAGTGCAGAGCAAAGGAAAACAGATAAATAGTAAATAATAAATAAATAATAAATAACAAATAACAACAAGCAACAAACAGTGGAAGTGCAGCGAATAGGAGGCCATGCTGGTGTAAGGCAACAGACAGGGTGAGCCTGGTAAGTGCAGAACGAAAAAGAGGGGGTCTGTATGGTTACAGATACAGTCCCCAGTGCAAGGGATTGCCAGGAGGAAGTACGGGTGGGTAGCACAGTGAGAAGGTACCTGGATCCAGAAATCAATTTTAGGATGTTTTTTTGGTAACAGCATCCAGAGGATATTTAGCTTGGGAAAGCCATTACGGCAAATTAGTAAGTAAGCTAATTTCAACTCTGTGATTAAATATGCTTAGCACATTATTGGTCTGACATCGAGTCAAACTGAGTTCCTGCAACACTAGCATTATTTATATTTGCAGCTATATATCTACCATGGTAAAGGTGAAGCAGTGAATATATTGTTTCCTACAGATGTACACTTATAGTCTCCGACCTAGAGGGTACCATATACAATGTTGAGTATCAATTAGACAAGCCACCCTACTGATGATATCTTTTTTCAACAATTCCTCCATAGTGAAAGTTCACCCCCATGTAACAGCATTGGTTGAGATTTTCTCAAGAAATAAAAAGATAAACAAGGTCAGTAGATCATCATGTAATATTTTCAAGTGTATAGTATACTCATTTTCTTATTCAGATATTTTAAATGCTATCACTTTGTTATCGGAAGACAGAGATTTTCACCTGATGAAGGGAGGCACATAGTCCCAAAACGCGTAGTGACTACAGGAATGCCATTTTACAAACAATATTACTTTGGAAGACGTGGATTATTTCTTTGAGACTTTATTCTGTCATTTATGAAAGCACTGTCTGCGTTAAACAAATAATTTTTTACATGAGTTATTTATTGTACAATACTGGGAATGAATATAGGAAGGGACAAATCAGACCTTGGTATGCACCATTTGTATATTTGAATTTAAGTTTGAATCTGAAGAATAATTTGAGAATTTACATAAAGTTGATGTTTTATACTTTCTTGAATTGGTGTCTAAGAATACAATTAAAATTGGTAATTGAAATAACACATTACATTACTGTACCCACAGGAGTGCCCAGGTATTTCCTTAATTTGGTTGGAGGAACACCCAATTTTGCACTATTTACCTGGAGCACCTGAAATCCATTACTAGAGATTGAATTTAACCAGTAGGTGTGCGCCCCAACCCCCAAGTGACAAGAATATTTTGAAGCCAGAGGCTTTTTTGAACTCCCCTAACAGTGCCATCAACACCATGATAAAGGTCTCAAGGCGCAACAGTGAAAGGAGGCTGTCATGGGCAAACAGTGCTTCCTTAAAGGTTCTCCCCAAATGTTCCATGCCAGCATTTTCTGCACTGTCTCTAATGGCCTGCGCCATGTGCTCCATTGCCAAGGCAAAAAATGAACAGGGATAGTGGACAACCCCGAAGTTTGCCTCTTGTAAAAGGCAACACTTCTGAGATTAAACCATTAGACCGCACCAGAGTTATGGGGTTCTTATAGATAGCCATTCATTTAGTACCAACACCAAATTTTTCCAGCACCGCCTCAAGAAGCGCCACTCGACCCAATCAAACATTTTCTCAGCATCGAGCAAGGCTAGCATTGCCAGGATCCCCAAATTTGTACTATGACATTTAGGTGACATTTAGGTCCAATAATTTGGGGACAATGTCCAAAGCTGGTCTCCCTCAGATAAAAACGCATTGATCTTCCACTACTAGGATCTGGAACAGGGCCTAAAGCCTGGTGGCCGTAATTCTTGTATTATTGTTTGGCATCAATATTCAGGAGGGCTGTTGGCCTATAAGACAGGGTCCTTCACCACTTTCAGAAAAACACTGATTGCGGCTTCACACAGGCAGTAACAGCTCTCCATGAATTGATGTAGTTGAACAAAGAGGTTTGAGGTGACAGAAGCTGCTTTTAAAATTTCATATTGAACATCATTACAGAGCAGTCTGTGCCGGGTCCTGTGAGAAACCTGAAGCTGTCTTACTTACTAGTCCCCCGGATCTGTCATCCAGGGAGCCAGGACACAGCCATCGCTATTGGATCCAGTTCCTGGGGGTAGACCAGTGCGGGAGGATCACCTGGATGGGGGGTCCTCGGGGAGTGGAAGTGGGACACCAACGGGTGAGACGCGGCATCCCCCTTCTTATTGTTACTCAAACACTGTACCAGTCGCCACCTTTTACGACACAACCACTTTCAAACACCATGAAAGACAACGGAAAAACACCAGAGCTGTTTACCTGACATGTCCCACCATAAGGGTCAGGCAAAGTCAGGCCATTGAGCAGAATCACACATACCTGACAGCCCTTTCCCTTCCGCACAGGGATAAAAAGCAGAGCACGAGAGCACAATACGAGCAAGGCAGACAACACAACGAGAGAGCTAAACCAGCATGGCAGTTCAAGAGGAGGAGAAAGACAGTGCAACCCTAGAGGTTGACAAGGAGAGAAGCGACATTGCCCTTTCTGACCAAAGCCCGTGAAACCTCAGCGGAAAGAATCGTAGGAGCACGAACAATTTATTTATTTTATTTATTTATTTTTTCATTTTAAAGCGCACAACAACCCTCGGGCATCGTGGCGCTGTTACAAGAATATTTCCTTAATTACATCACACGAATACTATCTTAGTTACATACAAGAATACTTTCTTAGTTCCATTTCAAATATATGTTCTTAGATGCTTTACAGGGATATTTTCTTAGTTAAATTGGATGCAGTGAGTGGTGCTTAGCTTTAGATATGTGATGGTGAAGCCAGCCCTTGTGATGCAAGGCAGCATCAGCATCACATGAGGTTACAAATTGGAAGGTCTGTGTACATGTAAAGGGAGAACCGGCTTTCAAGAGAGGGAAGCAGTTACGGTTGCTGAAATTCAGAATAACCAGGTTACTCACCGTAGTGATCACCTTACTCCTAGTCCATAATCCCCTTTCCTCCATACTTATCGGCATCTAACCGTCCTGTGGGACGGGACAGAGCACTTTGTAAAAAGCATCAAAATTTTGCAAAAATGTGTCCTTCCTCCTTCCTGCCGTAACCGCGCCCACCTCGGCTCCGCCCCACGCATCGCCCATCAGTCCTTTTCTATCGCCAGGTCTAAGACCTATTAGCAATAACAGAGGAACCTTATTAGAGGGGACGGCGGGCGGGCGTATGGAGGAAAGGGGAAGATGGACTAGGAGTAAGGTTGTCATTACGGTGAGTAACCTGGTTACACTCCTACGTTCCGTCGCCTTTCCTCCATACTTATGGGAGATTCCCTTACATGAACTATGGGTGGATGGAAATACCCCTTACTGAAAAAGGTTCTTCAGCACAGCCTAACCAAACTAAGCATCAGCTCTTGAGCTCATGTCTAGACAATAATGCTTACAGAAAGCAGATGGAGAGGCCCAAGTAGCTGCCCTAGCGATGGTCTCCCAGGGGACATTTTTCTGAAAGGCAACTGCGGCTGCCTTGCCCCGCACCAGGTGTGCATGAATGCCTTTAGGAGACTTCAGCCCTTGGACGGTGAAAGACTCCGTATTTCAGGCGGCGATCCACCGAGAAATAGTCGCCTTAGATGCCTGTTTACCTTGTGGGTTACCAAGGGTCACAAACAATTGAGCAGAAGACCCAAGCTCGGATGTTCTGTCCCGATAGAACTTAAGAGCCCTTCTGACATCGAGACAATGCAGAACCCTGTCTGCCTCTGAAGCAGGGTTCGGAAAAAAGACCGGCAGGGAGATCGACTGATTCAGATGGAACTCAGATACCACCTTCGGTAGGAAAGCAGGATTTGTCCATAGGACCACCTTATCCTTGTGAAAGACCAAGAAGGGATGCTCCACCGACAAGGCCTGGAGCTCACTCACCTGCCTTGCTGACGTAACTGCGACCAAAAAGGACACCTTCCAGGATAGGTACTTGAGGTCCACCGTGGCCATCGGTTCAAGGGTTTTAGGCACAACGCCGTCAGGACCACATTTAGATCCCACATCAGGGGCGGACTACGAATTGGAGGATAGAGGCGTGTCAAGCCTGCAAAATGCCTCTTAACCACTGGGTTACAGAGAGAGTAAGAGCATTGGTCCGTAGAAAGGTAAGCGGAGACCGCTGAAAGGTAGGTTCTGCATGACAGAACGTGGACACCCAACTCTGGTAAGAAGGATACAAAGGACAGTACCGTGTCAATTGTAGCCCCCCTTGGGCGCAACTGCTTGCTTAAACACCAATGACAGAACCTGAGCCATTTGCTTCTGTATTGGGACCTAGTTGAGGGTTTCCTGGCTGCCTGGATAATACGCATGTTATACGGAGACAAGTTAAGAAGTTCTAAAGACTTGAACTCAGGCACCATGCCGCCAAGCTGAGCGATTGTGGGGAAGGGTGCCACAGCTGCTGCTCCCCCTGGTGGAGAAGATCGGGGGTCACCGGTAATCTGATCGGTGGATACACCGACAGCTGTTGAAGTTCTGAGAACCAAAACCTGGCTGGCCACCAAAGGGTTATGAGTAGAAGAGAGCAGTTCACCGAGTTCTTCAACTTGCAAATTGCTCGGTGAATCAGAGGCAGAGGTGGGAAGGCGTAAGCTCTCATGTTGTGCCATGGAATCTCAAGAGCATCCACCAGAGAGGAGGCTCCCAGCCCCCCTCAGGAGGCATACTGAGGGATCTTCTTGTTCACTGCCATAGCGAAGAGATCCACTTCTGGTGTGCCCCAGCGCAGGAAAATCCATGAGAGGACCTTGCCTTCAACTCCCACTCGTAGCTGACCATTGTCCGCCGGCTGAGGGCACCCGCTGTGACATTCAGCTGGCCCGGGATGTGCACTGCAAGCAGCCAAACACCATGAAGAACAGCCCACTCCCAAATCTGGATGGACAGGTCCACAAGGGGGATGGAGGAGGGAGACCTTGTTCCCCCTTGCTTGTTGATGTAATACATTGACACCACATTGTCCGGGCGTATAGGGACCACCTTGTTGGCAATGATCGGTCTGAGCGCCCTGAGCGCTAGGAAGATCGCCAGGAGCTTCAGATGATTTATGTGGAGGAGCTTGTCCTGAGGCAACCAAAGATCCGAGACTTGAAGAAGATCCAACGTCGCACCCCACCCCAGAAGGGAGGAGTCCTTCGTGACCGTCACCGTAGGAGCTGGGTCTTGAAACCCCGCAACCACAGATAGGTTGCTGAGAGATGACCACCACTCCAGGTCCACTCTCATGGAAGCCAGAATCATTATCAACTTGGAGTCCAGATCCACAGCCTGACGCCAAGCACCCCGAAGAGCCATCTGAGTTCGCCTCATCTTGAGACGGGCAAGAGGAAGAGCCAACACACACGAGGCCATGAAGCCCAGAAGCCTCTGGAACCACCAGGCCGACATGCTCTCCGACTGCGCAAACATCTGACACGTGGCCAACAGATCTGCCATTCTGTCCCCGGTCAGGTACACTCTGCAGTCGATCGTGTTCCAGGAAAACCCAGGAAGATCAAGTCTTGAGAGACCGTCATGGAAGATTTCCGCCAGTTCACCGACAGCCCGAGGTGGAACAGGAGCTGGAGGAGAGACTGAAGATTGCCCGCGGCTTTCACCGTGCAAGGGCTGCGTAAGAGCCAGTCGTCCAAATACGGATACACACGGATACCCTGCAGACGAAGATAGGCCGCAATCACCGACATCATCTTCGTGAAGACACGCAGCGCCAAGCTGAGGCCAAAAGGAAGCACTCGAAACTGGAAGTGCTCCTCTCCCAAAGAGAAACAGAGATATCTCCTGTGTGGATTCCAAATTAGAAAATGCATGTACGCATCCTGAAGGTCCACCATGCTGAGAACAATCGCCCATCTGCAAGGAAGACCGTATCTGGCTGGGCGTGATCATGTTGAATTTCTCTTGGGGTAGGAAAAGATTGAACTGGGAAAGGTCTAAGATGGTGCGCAGGCCAGCCTGGTTCGGCTTGGGCACCATAAATAACCGAGAGTAGAAACCCTCCCCTTGTTCCCCAAGGGGAGCGGGTTCCACCGCTCTGAGGTCCAGAAGCTTCTGCACCTCGGCATTCAGGGAGAGCGATCCCGACAGCTGGAAAGGAGGGTTGATGGGTGGGGTAGGGGATATGGGTAAACGGAAGCCCGGCGAGCGACTGACAAGACCCACCTGTCTTCGGTGATGGTCTGCCACGCCTCCCAATGAGACATGATGCGTCCTCCCACCGGGGTCTCTTGCGAGTGCGGAGAACCCTCATTTTGCAGGTTTCTCAGTGGTGTTGCCACCTGAACCTGAGGAAGAGGCTGAGGAGCGGGAGAAAAACCGAGTCAGTTGTTGCCTCCGGCGGTTATTCCCCAAAGGGGTATCCACTCTATGAGATTTCCGGTCAAGGAAGCCCCTGAAACCAGAGGAGGGCCGACTTGTCGACAACGGTCTCTGGGTTTTAAAGGGAGTTTTAACCAGGACCGATAAGGATTTAGCTGTCTGCGTGCTATCCTTCGTCTTGGTCAGCTCTACTTCCGTTGTAGAATGAAACAACTCCTTCCCGTCAAACGGAAGGTCCAACACCTTGTCTTGTACTTCCTTTGAAAATTTGGTGGCATGCAGCCACGCCTGTCGGGAGGTATCAACCCCCAGAATAAGGCCCCGAGGTGTCTATGTGATGAACCTTAGCCTCCAGGAGATCCTGGGCCAAGACCCTGGCGTCGGATAAACCCACCTTAAAATCCTCCATCTTCTCGACCGGAATGAACTCCTCAAACTCTGACAGACCTTTCCACATCTGCATATTAACCCCCGCCAACACTAGTTCGCCATTGGCTTGCCTGAGCTGCAAGGCGGAGTTCGCGAAAATCTTCCTCCCAAGGGAGTCAAGGAGCTTGTCCTCCTTCCCCAGAACCTGAGTAGCCGTCGTGGAAGAGGATGCTGCAGGCCTGGACTGTAAGGTGGCCGCAGCCACCACTGTGGAGGAGGGGGGCGGACAGGATGATAAGGCCACCTCTTCCGAAGAATGCAGCCTGTATTGGGCATCAATCTTCTTATTGATGAAAAGTCCAGAGTGTGGCTTTTCCCATACCCTTCGGACCTCGGCCAGAACGTTCTTCTGCAAGAACAGGCCAGTACGCTCCAGAGGAGACCGGGTGAACGCCCCAGAAAGCACACCCTCCTGTGGAGCAGGTGCCTCGGGCACCGGTACATCCAAGAAACACATCATGTCCAGTACCCGGTCATGAAAAGCCCTAATAGAGCGGGGCAGGTCCTTGTTGTCCTGATCGCCCTGTGTGTCATCCAACGTGTCAGGGTCCTGCTGAGCCATGTCGGGCACTGCCTTGTTCACGGGGGACAATGGAGGCAAATGGGGAAGAGTCGGCGAAGGTACCTTAGGCAAAAGAGGTGCCGGCGGAACCACCAGTAGAACGGGTGGAGCCCAAGGCGCGGGTGGACATATCTCCCTAAGGAGTCCTTTGAAATATTCCCTCATGGGGTCGGTACGCATGAGCGTCTGAAATTTTCCGAAAAAGGCGTCCTCCCAGGACTGTTTAGGAACCGCAGATGGCCTCTCATGAGGGGGATAATTCCAGGGACGTAACAGGGAAGGTTGCCACTCTGGTCCCTCTCCCGATGTATCCACAAAAATCAAAGGTGCCGACCCCACAGGCAACAAAACATTGTGCTGAAGGGGCATCCGAGCGTTCCAGTCATAAACTGGTCGAAAGGGATGCGCACAAGGAACTCTATGTTCACCCACAGAACCAAACCCTACACCTGAGGCCAATGGTGCAATTGTAGGGGTAGAGCTCAAAATGGCCGCCGCGGTCGTGACGTGAACGGCCGCCATTTTGTCATCACCTGAGGGGAACTGCGGCACGTGAGGAAGTGAGGCAGGGGTCCCCGTCGATGGATCAGGGGTCTTAACTTTAGCCTTAACATAAGGAACCTCGGCTGAGCTGGTACTATGAGGCCTGGGATGTTTCTGTGACATACCAACTGCCAAACTAGCCTTCCCAAGAAGGACCTCGGTGCTGCTAGTAAAAGAAGAACTTTCCTTCTTTGCCCCCTCAACAGATCTGGCGTCACTGCAAGAGCGGGAACGGTGAGGAACACCCTTCACCGATAAGGCCCTGTCCGGCCTCTCAGAAATGTTGGTAACCTTAGCCTCTGCACGAGGGACCTCGGACCCAGGTCCGGTAACAGCCTTACCAGTGTGGGCCTCGATCATCCGTTCGGTAACACCAAGCCCCACCGAGGCCTCGGGGCGAACCCCGGTCTTATTTTTGAAGGAAGCTGATAGAGAGTCCTCAGAGCAATCTCCGGTACCCCACGACTCAGTAGAACTGGGTCTACAAGCAGCCCCCACAGGAGGGGCCTCGGAGCGCACTCTGGTATCCGCAGGCCCCTTACGGAGACCCTCGGAGAAAACTCTGGTACAATTATTAGGCCTAATGGGCACCTCAGGGCAAACCCCGGTGATAGAGCAATCAAAGCCCCTCCCGGCTTGGGAAGAACCCGGGAAGGTGTCTCCCGGCCGGGGTGCTCTTAAAAGTAAAGAACTTACTAGGCGTTTCTTCTTTTCATCGATAAACGCTTGAAAATGCAAAGGAAGAGTTCGGCGGAACACCTCCTCCCACCGCTCCAACCGACGAAGTGCCCGGACCGAAAGGGAATCACAGTAAAAACAGGAGTTCCAACGGTGATCCGGACCCAAACACTCTAGACAAAGAGGATGGGGATCCGCCCTCGCAAAACATCGGTGACACGATGAACAATCTGGAAAGTCTAGTTTGAAAGACATAGACAGACTAGTACACGATTGCTAGCGAGAGCCAGAGAGGAAAAAAGGGAAGAAATATTCCACGGATGCAAGTGCGTCCAGTCCCGAACGAGCAGAGAAAAGGACTGATGGGCGATGCGCGGGGCGGAGCTGAGGTGGGCAATGTTACGGCCGCTTGCGGGGCCCCGCGCAAGAAAGAGGAAGGTCACATTTTTGCAAAATTTTGGATGCTTTTTACAAAGTGCTCCGGTCCCGTCCCACAGGACGGAGAGATGTCCAATAAGTATGGAGGAAAGGGGACGGGACGTAGGAGTAATGGGAGACAAAAGCACAGCTTCCTAGTCGCCCAGAATGGGTGAGGGGCACCCCAGAACCGTAAGGGAAGCCAGTGGGGCGTGGGGTAGGGGTAGACACACAGCCATACAGAGATCTATGATGTGAGTACTTTTTAGTTAAAACACATTTTAGGCAGCACATTGAGTGATTCAAGGAGCATTCCGGCTGTGGGAGAATACACGGTGCCTACCCATGTTACAGGACACGCAGATGCGAAAGTAGACAAGGTACACACAGTATCAAGGGCGACCAGTGGGGGTGGGTGGCACATCATCACGAATAAATATGTGGGACACGCGCATGGTTTACACCCACGCAGGTCGGAGTGAGGACATGAGTATAAGGGCGGGTTGGCACCGGATGAGGTGGCATACCATATTCAGTGATGACCCATGGTTGGGCACAATGCAGTATTTGCAGTTGGACAAAGATATTGTATATTTCCTAACAACAATAGGATGTGGCATTCTGCAATTAGTGTTTGCAGTTTGGAGACACTATCATTCAACATTCAATATTAGCAGTTGGGACATGCAACATTTCACAATAAAAATAAGTAGTTGGCACAAAGGTGAACTTCCACAATTCTGCATTCCATATTTGTAGTTGGGGCAGTGATAGGATGCAGTATTTAATATCCGGTAAAAGTAAGAGGCAGACCCGCAAGGTGCAGTTTTCGAAGTTGGGCCAGATAGGAGAGAAAGCAGCGTTACGGAGCAAGCGAAAAGCAGTGATTATTGTGAATATTTGATGGACTGTGCTATACATGATAAAGTAGCAAGAGCACATATTGAGGGGGGAGCATTGTCGAGCTTACGGTGCGAAAAGTAGGTGCAGAGGAGCACGATCATAGCAAGCGCTGTAGGTCTGATATAACAGAGTTGCTGAAGCACAGCTCAGTGCCTTAGACGGCACAGCTAGGGAGAAGCTAGGTTGTTGTTTTTGTAACAGGAGGCGCCAGTAACAGTATATTAGACGTAGGTTCAGTATGTTCTTACCAGGGTTTGGAGCCGGTCGCAAATGAAAGAATCTTGGGAGCAGTTACCTGTGAGTAACGGGGCGTAGGATAGTAGGCACGGCAGATTCATGGACAAGACACAGACAGGGGCTTATTCTCCGGCGTTGCTCTAGTGGCTGGCTTTCGCCTGCCGGTGGATGTGATTGGCCAGATAAGGGGTGCTGGTTGCTAGGCGACACATGCACAGCCTCGGAATGGCCCTAATGTGACAAAAGCCAGCGTGTCCTGCAGCAGATGTCAACGGTACAGGGGGCCCTCCTCTGCTGATGACCAGGCCGGGGAGGAACGCTTGCCACTGTGGTGCCGGCCTTGACTCCAGAGACAAGAAAAGTCAAGCGGTTCATCACAGCCTGTGAGTCGAGGGAAGAGCTGATAAGAAACCAAACTGTGTTGAACAAAAGTAGAAAGCAGCTAATTGAAGAAAGTACAAAGAACTGTTGATTCAAAAGTGGAAAACCCCACTATCGAGGAGTCAGGCCCCACGTGGGTGCTCACTTGGGAAAACTCTAGCCGATTACTCTATTGTTGAAACTACCGTAACCAGAAAGCCTTGGGAAAGGCGAGAAAGTGATCAAAGTGGTCATACAGGGTTTTAGTTTTATCCTCTGTACAGTCGAAAGCCTTTGACCGACAGATGATTGTGAAGTTAAGGGAAGTGAATCCTGCATCGTAAGAACTGATCAAGCAATTGTGTGATTGACAATGGCAAAAGTGTGAACCCGACGGAGGGATGCCGATAAAGAGGGGGCAAAGCCAAAAGTCCAGATAAAAAGTGTGTTGACAAGAGTGAACCCGGCAGACGGATATTCACAGTGGACTGTTTAAAAAGACATTAAGATTTGTGAATGTCACAGATGAGATTGTGTTAAAAGCCATGAATGCAACAGAGAAATCTTTTGAATACAAGCCAGGTTGAACCCAATGAAGGGAGGCTGATATTTGAGAGGGGTCTGAGCCCGGAACAGGGGGACCCAGGAGTGAAGAATTATCACCCCAAGTACAATGAGGAAAGAACTTTTGTTTATTATTTTGAACCCACCAGGCCCTCGCAAGCAAGAAACGTAACTGATATTGCAAATAACTTTTTGGTGGATCTGAGCCCGGATGAGGGGGATCCAGGGGTGAAAGGTCATCACCTAAGGTGCCTACAGAAAGGAACTCTTGTGTTTATTATTTGGAACCCATTAGGTCATTGGAGGCAAGAGAATGTTTGTAGAAAAGAAACTTAAGCACCGAAGATCCTGATTGCTGAGAGTGGAACTGTCGTCTCATGCTGGGAAAGCTTGAGCGTGTGCTGTACTCAGGAGTCCCACCTTGTCCCGTGCTCAAAACGTGGGGAAGGGAGACCCCGGCTAACACATCCTGACTTATTATTTGTGAAAATGCCTTTCTTGTGAACTTTATCCCACACTCTTTGTTTGTATTTAGCATAAGGACTGGCAATAGGTTTTTCTTAGTACAGGCCCTTTTATTTGACAAGACGCCAGTAGAACTGCCTTTTTATTATTAGATGATTGCAGTTTACTCCTGTCTTAGATATAGGTTCAGATTAGGCGTTTTTCCAACCTTCCTATGAAGTTTAATAAACACCCTTGAACTGTGATCACTGTGTCTGTCTTTACTGTTGCCACCATGAGTTCCTTACAGTTCCTTATTAACTTTCATTTACTTTTTTTTAAAAATAAAATCTGTTTTCGATCCCTGGGGCAGGTGAGTAAGGTGCCTTAGGCGCTCTTTGTACAATCTGAGCAGCCATTCTGCTTTTTCACCTCCTTTACCCCCTTGCGCTCTCCCCAGCCTCTGCGTCGCTACCAGTGTGTTCCTCTCCCTCCCTCTTTCCCTCCCACCCCTCCCCCCCACCCTGATTGGATAGCCCGTGTTTAGTAACAGCAAGGACTCCTTGCTGGTATGCAGGCGAGTAAGGTACCTTAGGCGCTCTTTGTACAATCTGAGCATCCTTTCTGCTTTTTTTTACCCCCTTTGCCACCTCGTGCTCACTCTTTCAGCCAAGCCCGCTCCTGTGGTTGCCTAGGCGTAAACCCACTCCGGACCCTTATTGGCCCAGGGTCCTCATAACACCCATTGTGCTAGGACAGCCCTCTGCCCGTTGCAGCCCTTCGGCGAAGGACCGCAAAGCGCCTAACAAAGGACCAATAAATAAAATAAAGAAAGGACTGCTCCTGGAGAGGCAGCTCCAAATGGTGTCAGCAGCGGAGCAAGGAAGCCGTCAAACAGCAGCGACTGACAATGTAGGTGTGGTGGAGACAGGGGATACAGCACTCACTGCACCTCACTAGACTGGCCCACCTATCCCTCAATGATCATATGCTCCCCACCACCCATTAGCTGAAAGCCTACATGAAATACCAATCCCTATTGGCAAGCATTAACCACATATACATCCACTGAGCTGTCAACTGTATTGTCTAGCCATCTCTCACACCCAAATGAACGGTACCATAACTGTGCTAACCAACTCCGTTAGAACTGTGAATATTAACCTGTGTCACCCCAGATAGGAATTGTGCATATTACCTTGCATCACATCTAGATATAATTGTGAAGATTAGCCTGTGTCACATCCAGACAGAATTGTGAATATTAGCTTGCATCACATCTATTGAGAACTGTGCATATTAGCTAGCGTCACACCCAGAGGCCTTAGGGTTTGTGCGTGCTATACAAATGTAAAAAATAGACAGAATTCTAAACAGTAGCTTGCGTCACATCTAGGTAGAATTGTGAATATTACCTTGCGTCGCATCTAGATAGAATTGTACATACTAGCTTGCGTCACATCTACGTAGAATTGTGCAGGTTAGCCTGCGTCACATCTAGGTAGAATTGTGAATATCACCTTGTGTCATATCTAGATAGAATAGTGAATGTTAGTTTGCGTCACATCTAGATAGAATTGAGCATATTAGCTAGCATCACATCCATATAGAATTGTGAAGATTAGCCGGTGTGTCACATCCAGATAGAACTGTGAATATTAGCTTACATCGCCCTTTCCCCCTCTATCCAGGTATCCAGATCAAATAACAACTATATCGACTGTATCGCCCTCTCTAGGCTTTTCTCCCATTATCCACGTGCCCAGATCAAAAGGCTACTGCATTGGCTGTTCTGCCCTCTTTGGGTCGCCCTTCCTCTTTCCTGGCGTCCCAGATCGAAGTACCTTTCCACTGACTATTGTACCTCTGTCTTAGCACTATTCCTCAGTCAAGATATCCCAATTCTAGGGGTGACTGCATTGACGGCTGTTCCCTCTTTAGGCCCCACTCCAGGTATCCCAACCTAGTTGTAACTGTATTGATTATTTGCCCCTCGCCAAGCCCTTCGCCCACTATCCAGGTGCCCCAAACTAAAGCATTGTTGCGCCAACAACTGTGCCCACTTAAGCACCTCCCTCGGCCCAGGGGTCCCAATCTTAGGTGTGACTGCATTCACTGTTGTGCACTCTTCAAGCCCGCTCCCTCGGTCCAGCTATCCCAATGAAGGTATATGATATGATATGATATGGCATTTATAACGCGTCTATGCACAAGTATTTCAAGGCGCGACGGGGCAAGGGAGGGGGAACAGAAGGAAGACAGAGACAGCGATCCTACTAGGCCAGGTTTCTTTATCAGATTGCGCAAGTGGATGGGAAGGGGCAAGGGGGAAAGTGCAAGGGAGATGGGGAGGGGTAGTGCAGTACATGGGATAATAGAATAAATAACAGTAAGTAAAAGTACTGCCAGCTGGTGGTAAGTGCAAGGGTAAGTACAGACATCTGGTGTGAAGTGCTGGTAGTGGGACAGTAGGGATACAGAGAAAGTACCCAAGTGAAGGGGTTGCCAGGAAGGCAGTGCAGGAGTGCGACTGGCGGAGGAGGGGACCTGGGCCGAGATCAGAGGGTGGCCAGGTAACCAGTGCAGTTTCAGCCAGGAGTTCAGCAGGGGAGAGGAGGAGAAAAAGCAGAAGCAAAAAGGAAGGTTTTCTGGAACCAGAGATGATTCTCCTCAAGTTTCTGTGAGGCGGGGAGGCTGTTCCAGAGGGAGGCCCCAGCCGAAGAGAGATCTACCACCAACTCGTTGCTTGAGAAGCGACTGACACTGAGGGAGTTGGAGGTCGATGAGCGAATAGCTCGAGAAGGAAGATATTTAGGAAGGGAGAGTTGAAGGTTTTGAGGCCCCAGGCCCCAGAAGGCATTGTGGATAATGCAGAGGGTTTTCAACTTAATCCTTGCAGCAACTGGGAGCCAGTGCAGAGATTTCAATCCTGGAGAGATACAATGCCTGGGCTTGAGGCCAAGGACAAGTCTTGCAGTCCTGTTCTGGATGAGTTGCAGAGGGCGGAGTGTAGAAGCTGGCAGATTTAGAAAGAGGCAGTTGCAATAGTCCAGCTTAGAGAGAACCAGAGCTCTGGAGACAGTGCGCTTCTGGGGGAAGGAGAGGAAAGGAAGAATACCTCTGAGGAGGTGCAGCTGGCAGTGTGACTTCTTAGAGATGTGAGGAGAGAAGGAGAGTGTGGAGTCCAAGATGACCCTGAGGTTTTTAGCCTCACAGGTGGGCGCAGGAAGAGGGCCAAGAGAGGCCAGCCAGAGAGTGACAGGAAAGGAGGGAGCCGGTGTGCCGATTAGGAGAATCTCAGTCTTACTGGCATTAAGGCAGAGATCATTGGTGGCACACCACTCCTGGATGGCAGACAGACAGTCAGAGATGAGAGAGGGAGAAGAGGTGGCTGAGGGAAGCCTGAAAATGAGCTGTCATCCACATAGCACTGCATGGTGACTGCATGGACTACTGTGCCCTTATTAAGCCCTTCTTCTAGACAAGCATCCCACAAGTCTAGGTGCCTCAGCAGAGACTGTTCTAAACCCCCTGCCCCCAGGCTAAACCCGGACATCTCCACCCAGCCGGGTGCGCACATCGGAACCAGAAGGAAAAGACCACTAAAATAAAAGAACTGTGAGGGTTTACCACCCCCGGTTCAACAAAACAATTAAACAACCCAACAATCAACAACCATAACCAAAAGAACACCCAGACATCTCTACCCAGTCGGGAGCGCACATCGAAACAAAAAGAAAAAGACTACAAATAAAAAGGAAAGAACTGTGAGGGTTTTACTACCCCGAGATAAACAGCTCAAAAATCTAATAATCAACAACCAGGCACAAAAGGACCTCCAGGATAAATAACAAACCTCATAGGATCAAAATACCATACCTCGCCACAAGAAAGACAAAGAAGCCAGAACTGACAACAGAAACAATAAGAAAACCCAAACCACTCTGGAGGACCCCGACCAACATGATCCCACAACTCTTTAAAAACTTGGCAGTAAACATCCCAGACAGCCCAAGGAGACGTACAAATAACAGAGCAAAGATAGACTACATTGCTCGTTACCTCTCAACATACGACAACGTGGCAAGCAAAAACGGCACAGCAACAACGAACCAACAGCCAACAAACGCCACAAATACAGACCCCACCAAGACACCGAATGCAATACGACAACTAATAATCTGTCCCAACACAACCTCCACCATGGCCAATACCCTAACCAGAATAAGGGAAAAATTGGAATCCATCACACTCCACACCCCCTACATCACTAAAGACTGGAACAACGGATGGGAAACTACCCAATCTACCACCCGGAACGAACCGAAAACAACCAACCCCCGCCATATGATATGATAGTTTATTTATATTGCGTCCATACATAAGTGTTTCAGGGTGCGACGAGGCAAGGGAGGGGTACAAGGGAGGAAAAACGACGATCTTACTAGGCCCAGTGACATTGAGAACGCACAAGTGCAGGGTAGGGGGAAAGTGTAAGGGGCAGGGGATTAGTGAAAAGTGCTGCAAACACAATGAAAAATCAACAACAGGTAGTGCCGCCAGCAGGTGGCAAGTGCAATAATTAAGCGCAGACAACGGATGTCTGATAAGTGCTGGTAAGGGGACTGTAGGGTTGCAGATACAGACCCAAGTGCAAGGGTTGCCAGGAGGCAGTGTGGGCATGCAGATTGGTGCGCAGGGATCTGGGCCTGAATACAGAGGATAGCCAGGAGCCTTGTGCAGAAACAGACAGAGATCAACAGTGTAGAGGAAGAGAGAAGGCAGAAGCAAAGAGGGAGGTCTGAGGTGTTTCCGGAACCGAAGATGGTTCTCCTCGAGTTTCAGAGAGGCAGGGAGACTGTTACAGAGGGAGGCTCCAGCCTAAGAAAAAGATCTACCACCAACTTGTTGCTTGGTGAAGCGACTGACCCTGAAGGAGTTGGAGGTAGAGGAGCGAAGAGCTCGAGTAGGAAGGTATTTCCGGAGGGAGAGTTGAAGTTATTGAGGACCCAGGCCACAGAAGGCCTTTTGGACAATGCAGAGGGTCTTGAATTTAATCTGTGCAGCCACTGGGAGCCAGTGAAGAGATTTCAGGGCTGGAGAGATAGGATCCCTGGGCTCGAGACCAAGGACAAGTCTTGCAGTCCTGTTCTGGATAAGTTGCAAAGGGCAGAGAGTAGTGGCAGGCAGATTTAGAAAGAGACTGTTGCAGTAGTCCAGCCTAGAGAGAACCAGTGCTCTATAGACAGTGAGCTTTTTATCGGTCTGCTCGATGAAGAGACTGATTAACAAAGAACCACCCCGCCCAACAGTCTCAACTGGGGAAATCCCACCTGGAAAATAAACCCTACCAACAACACACCAGGCAGAACAAACAACACAAACAACAAACCGAAAGGAAGATGAAACAAACTACACTGCAGCCTCCTCAATGTTAAATCCATGGCAAAACATTCAACAGAAACCCATGACCTCCTAAGCGAAGGAGGCACAGATATGCTCTTCCTCAAAGAAACCTGGCTATCAGACAACTATAAAGTCATCGGGAATGAAGCAATACCAGACAATTATAAATTAATACACGCCAACAGTGACAAACAATGAGAAGGCAGAATCGCAATTATGCACAAAGAACACATCTGAGCACCTCGAATTGTCACAACCAACGCAGAAGACTACGAATCTCTCTGCATCAAGATAGAACTCAACAACCAATCCAACATGATATTCCTCCTGATCTACAGACCACCTTCCTACAACCCCAACTTTGCAGCAAAACTAGCAGACAAGGTCGCCATATTATCCACCCACCATGACAACCTAGTCATACTGGGAGATTTCAACATATGGTTTCAAAAAGAAAAAGAATCCAGAGCAAACTCACTCTGCGCACTCCTGGAAACTTTGCATTTCAAGCAAATAGTAAACGGATCCACCCACGACGTCGGACAAACACTGGATGCAATCTTCTGCAGAGAAGGACGATGCACATCTGCGCCACCGACACCAATGGTATGGAGCGACCAATCCTTAATAGCATTCTACATCAAATCCCAAACCCACCCAATGGCCCGGAAGGAAATACTACATACCAGCAAGAAAAGAAATGGGAAAAACCATAGGCGCTAACAAACCTTCTAGACCCGACAGTCCCAAGCGATAGAGAACTCACCGAAACAAGCTTCGAAGCAGCAGAAGACGCACTCAACAATTGGATCACCAAGGCCCTCGACCAATTAGCACCAGCCAAAACATTCAAAGCAACATCAAAACAACTAGCAGCGAATTGGTTCACAGAAGAACTGAAAGAACGAAAAAAAACAACCACAAAATGAAAAAGAAATGGAGAGAACAATACACCCGAAGAGACAAAATAAAATACCAAGAAAACTCAAACTATACATAGCAACAGTCCGCAAAGCAAAAATGTTCTACTATGCCAAAAGAATAGAATCGGCAAACAATCAACAGAAATAACTCTTCAAAATCATCAAAGAGATACAAAAACCTCCTTTCTCCAAAAACTCTATCACCCCGACACAAACACTTTGTGACAACATCACCAACCACCTGAGATCAAAAATAGACAATCCAGGAGGCCATCAACTTAGCCCGGGCAAATACAACCACGATTTCCGGATCAGCAGACACTGGACGAAACACAGATTACAGCAAAACTCACCCACCTAGAATCAACCACAGAGGAAACATTTGCTACACTGATTAAGGACACCAGCCTTCAAAGAAATCCTCAACCATGGAACCCCAGCGACACACTTCCGGAAACTAATGAATCTACCACTCAAAAGAGGAATAGTAACGCCTGCCTTCAAATCAGCATACATCAAACCACTGATAAAAAAGGAATCAGAAAGCGCAGAAGACCCAAGCAACTACAGACCAATATCTAACCTGCCCTACCCAGCAAAGATCTGGTTGAACCACGTATATTAAACATGTCGAAACAAATGGAATACTCGACTGATCACAAGTTGGATTTAGACCAATGAGAGGAACAGAACCAACACTTCTATCGATATGGGACGACCTGAAAATAAACGCGGACGACAACGCCCAATCGGTCCTCATACTATTGGGCATAATAGTGTCTTTTGACACAATCAGCCAAGCAACACTATTAAAAAGACTGACTCAATGTGGCATACAGGAATCTGCACAAAAGTGGCTTACCTCATTCCTAACAAACCAAGCTGAAAGAACATACCCATCACTGGTCACCTCAAACACGAAAAACATATCCTGCAGAGGCCCAAAGGGTTTCAGCCTCTCTCCTCTATTATTCAACATCTACATGTGCCCACTGATGGAAATCATCCGATCCCACGGACTCGCTACCTCCAACTTCGCAGATGACACACAACTGATTGTGAAAACAAACAGAATCCAGGACTTAGAACTCAACAACTGCCTCACAGACATCTACAACTGGGTGACAAGGAACAACCTCAAATTGAACCAAGCAAAAACAGAAATAATGCTCTCACCCGTGGAATTCGACAGAGGGAACGCACAACTGGACTGGCTGATCAGCATGGGAACACAACCAGAGACTAACGATGTAGTAAAAAACCTAGCAATACTTATGGACAACAGACTATCACTGGAACCGCAAGTAAACGCAATCGCCAAAAAATGCTTCTTCCTCATACGACTGCTAAGAGGACTACTCCCCTACCTCTCCTTCCCACACAGAACCCTCACAATCATATGTCTAATACTCTCAAGAATTAACTATGCAAACAGCCTCTTACCTAGAAATGCCAGAGAGACTTAGCAAGAAACTCCAATGTGTGCAAAATACAGAAGCCAGGATCCTATTAAGACTAAACAGAAGAGACCACATCACTCCAGCACTGTAAAGCCTACACTGATTACCAGTAAAAAAGCACATCAAATTCAAGGCACTCTGCATCGCCCACAAAGCCTTGCACAGACAAGGAGCGGAATTCCTCGAAGGCAAGATTAGCCGGTACCACCCAACAAGGGAATTAAGATCCAGCAACGACATGCAAACAGAGGCAAAACATTATGGAAAAAGGACAATCGGAGGAACATCGTTCTATTGTCTAATCTCGAACATCTGGAACAACATGGCCAAAGTAATTAGAACCACAGCAGACCACACTACCTTCAGGAAACTTTTCAAAACCTGGCTATTCAACAGACAATGACAACCAAGAAGAGACACAGTAACAACAACAACAAAGACAAAGAATTGTAGAGGAGACGAGCTGGACCAAAAGAACCACAAAAAAATGCCAAGATACCGTCAAGCGGCAATCAAAGGGCTGTGCAAGAGAGGCCTCCAATAAAAAGGAGAAAAAAAACAGACAGTATCAATCCTTTTCCCTTCCTGCTCCTCCTACACCTGATCTTAGATTAGCCACACCCACATAAACAAGCAGAGAAACATTACTATGTTCCATGCGACAGTAAACACAGATAGTCCAAAACATCAAAATGCAACTACACACCAAGTCCTCTTGCAAACTACCACATGCAAAACAACACTCACACGCAAGTTCCTCCTGGTTCTGAATATATCCTCTCACCCATTTCCACATTAAGCCCTGCACCCCTCTCTTGCAGAGCCACATAAGCACCTGGAGACTGCCCCTGTGTGGTAGCGGTGCATGGTACAAATCAACATAACATGACATACATTTTCCACATAAACAATAATATAAAAGTACGATCAGTACCTCAAAACAAAGTTACAATAAAGAAACTGCTCAGCAACACATATGTATACACCATACTTTTCGCTAAGTCAAGTAGTTCATGCTAAATATATAGATTCCGACACCTCAATATCCCCCTATGAGTCAGCTGTTCTCCATTTGTTCCGTATCTTGGCAAATTTATGCTGGCACCCCTAGCCCTGTAGACCATTTCTTCCACTGAGATACACCTGTCCAAGTCTCTTTCCTACTTGACACTCGCAGTGAATCTTTCGCCCCCCCCCACAGCGGTCAGCAATTGTCAGCCCGTCAAGTTGTGCCCGTATATGTGGGTGCATCACATTGCCTTGCAGCCATTCATTAGCTACTGCAAGATGAGAGGCCCAACAGTATTTCTGAAGGTCAAGGACTTCAATACACCCTTCCCCTACCGAGTTGCAGAGAGTGTGCAGTGCTATTCGTGGCTGCGACCCGTGCCATAGCAGCTGTTGCAACGCTCGCTCGATTTCCCTAAATTCGATCTGAGGCATTGTCAACAGAGTATTCGGGAGAACCTACAAATACCTAGGTAGGGACATGATTTTGTCTAGAGCTACCCGCCCCAGCAAGGTAAGTGGGAGGGCCAACCAAAACCTGATATCCACAAGAAACTTTTCAGTTTCAGTGATCAGCACCAGATTCTTAGTGAGAAAAGTGGCAGGATTCCGGCAGATGTGAATACCCAAATCTTTGAACGACTCAATGACAACCAAGAATTTACAGTCTAAAGTAATCGCCTCCTGTCCTCCCTGGACCAGGAATAATGTAGACTTATCCCAATTGACGCAGAGTCCGCTAAATCGCTTGTAAATGTGCAGAATCTCTAACACTCTGGAATGAAGACCTCTAGGGCACTCCCATTTACAACAGCAAGTCGTCCGCATAGAGCAACACTTGATCCTCCTACCCTGATGACCATAAAACGCCCTTCATGAGTGGATCCCCCCAAAGTCAAATAGAGGGAGCATCCCTGCAGGGTACCTCGCCCCAGTGGAAAATAACGAGAAGTTCTTCCATTCACCTGGACCGTCGGCATGGGTATTTCGTATAATAACTTGGCCCATTGCAAAAACACCCACCCCACCCTCATTTTGCCCATTCCTGCCCATACAAACTCCCAAATGGACCATCTGAAATGCTTTCTCGAAATCTATTGCCGTAGTAGCGAGGGGATCCGGAATGTGCCTTGCCCGACCCAAGGCGACGTGGAGTCTGCATAAGGGCAACTTATTAAATGCTTATACCTTTCACCCAAAACACAATGTGGCGCAGTTTCTAAAGTGTGGAGTTTTTTGTCTACTGGAGTCTGCATATGTTCATACGGGCGGCCCGGTTAGGAAGAAATCCACTCTGGTGAGAGTGGATTAGAGGGGGTTATGAGCCCTAACAGTCTTTGAGCAAGAATTTTGGCGAGTACTTTAGCTTTACTGTTGATGAGTGCTATCAATCTATAGGAGGCATACTCCTCTGGTGGTTTACCCTTTTTTGGAATTACCACAATGTTTGCCCGGCGGAGATCCAGGGGAAGCTCTCCCCTCCCCCTACATCCATGGAACCTGGAAAGCGTAAGGGTGCAAAAGTAAGGCTTGGAGACAGAGGTGACATGGTTTTGGTTACAGATTTTTATTCAAAGAAATGAGTAGGTTGTTAAACTGCCTCTCTGTCCCTAAAGCTAAGAGGTGTTTCACCAACTCAAAAAAAACGAATTAGAATGTCAGAATGTCAAAGAAAATACCAGCCAACTGTTGTATCCCAAAATTCCTATTTCCGCCCCTAACACTAACAACTTAAACTAACGTCCAAGGGTGTTGTCTTCTTCCAATTGGTGATAAAAAGATCTTTACAAACAAAGTTCCAAGAGTCTTTGGTTGCTAATACAGAAAACACATGCATTTTTCAAGTGACACACTGTTCCAGTCCCAGGTGTATGGTTCCCTTCAATAGGGGGTTCCTCATGCTCTCCCAATGATTCAAAAAAACTATTAGGTTTTACAATTTTATACAATTAGAACATATGCTATCATTGCTTGTACCTGTAGCATCTGTTGATCATCTGTTCCCCTCCCCACTCCCTAATACCAACTTTAAACAGTAACTGTGTCACACGGCCTATTTTCCTTGTGTTTGCAGGTTCTCCAGGTCAAATTAACTAATAGGATGATCTATGGTAATGTTCGATGGGCGCTCTGCGTTTCTCGATTTCTCATACTTATGTCTTCATCGAATCATATGGGTCAAGGGGGTTTATCATCTGGTGAGATGAATAATCCTTGTTGTAGTGCAATCCACAATGTAATGTCTGTAGAGCTTTCTGTCCCTCCTCTTCCCAGTGCTTCATACCACACTGCCGTTTCTGCTGTCGACCATCTCTTTAAGTCTTTCCACCATGTTTCCACTTTTGGTCCTTCTGTGGGTTTCCAAATCGTCACTATTCGTCTGTTGGCCAATGCCCACGTGAGGTCTATCATCTTCTTCATTTGTCTGTTTTAATTCAGATATTTGTATAGACCTAGGAGGCAAGGTTCAAATGACCAGTCTTGGCCCTTTATCCCATTTTTAACGAAGACGATGTTCTATCTCTTGCCAGTAGGTTCGGATTGATGGGCTGAGCCAGAACATATGACCCATGTTTGCATTCTCCTCACTGCATTTTGGGCAGCACTGCGTACATGCTCTTGGGAAGTGTGATATACTTTTTGGGGTCAGGTAGGCTCTATGAAGTACGTAGAGTTGTAGCTGTTTCAATCTGGCATTCCTGGATATCTTCTTAGGGTATAATTTTGCTTTGTATCCATTCTTTGTCTGTGATTTCTCTTCCTATTTCCACTTCCCATGACTGTTTTCCTTTTGATAGATATTTGGGTATTTCCTCCAGGAGTGATTGATATAACCTGGAGACCATGTGTCCGCCTTCTGTTACGTCATATAGCAGTCCTACTGCGTTCTCTGTTTGCAAGGTCGTCAGCGATGGCCATCTGTTCTTTAGCTGTTTGGTGAGTTTTGCATAGGTTATGTATTGGCCGCAGTGCAGTTCGTGAGATTAAATGAAATCTTGGAAGTCTAGTATTGTCCCTGCAGGGTCTAGGTCTCCTGTTGTAATTATGCCTCTGCTCTCCCAGCTGGTTCTACTTTGCTTAAGGTGTTCTCTGCTGGTTACGTTTAGAGATGCTACTGGTATCTGGGTAGAGTATGGTTTGTCTGCCTTCAACATTCTCTTCGTCCTACTCCATATCTGTTATCCTAGTTGTAAGAGCATTGGGGGTCATGCTATTCTGTTTTTCTCTATCCACACTCTAGCCAGAAATGGAGACACGGCAGTGCTCAACAGGACGTGCTCTACTGTTTCCATATTGGTTAGCCAGCCTGCTATGTGTTGTAGTTGGCCCGCTAGGTAGTATAGTTCGAAGTGTGGGAGACCCACAACTCCTTCTGTATAGTCTCTGCATAGGACTTCCATGGCTACTCTCTTTCGCCCTCTGCCCCATATGAAGCGGCTTAGGATTGAGTTTAGATCCTTGAAGAAGGTCTTTGGTATGAGGTACAGTACGTTTCTCAGGCTCTCATAACGATGCAAAACAATGCTCTTTACTTTCATGCGTCCCACTCTTTTGATTCACATAGAGGGTGTCATGATCCATAGAACGCGTCCCTTTTGGACTTCCTGGTCCCTGACTCAACGGGGCTTGCACTCCTTAGTACTTCCAACATGGCTGTCTAACGTGGAACGCTCTCCACCAGCCTCCACGTCAGACGTAGCACATTCTATAAAGAGACCACGCCCCTGCGCGTCTCAACGCTACCGCTTCTAGTGGCTAGACGTGTGCTCCGTAGTTCGCTGTAACTAATCTCTTGTTTCCTGGTTCCCGGACCTCGATTTCCCCCTCTACCTTTCCTTCCTCCTTATTCTGCCTTGATTCCCAGATCTCGTATACTGCCTCCGAGTACACCTCCCTTGTTTCCTGGACATCCCGGAGATTCCAGGTACCCCTGGCCGTTGAATGCTGAACGCACGCTGGAACCAGAAGACGCTTGCTCGGGGTTGTCCAAAACCCGATCCGTACGCAAGAAGACTCTTTCCAAGAATTCCAGCAAGCATCGAAGTCAGGTAAGAAGGGGGGAAATCTGTGACAGATTGAGACGCCAAGTGACCGAAGTCGAAACAAACATGGAGGCGGCCGTTCAGGATCTCATGCGCGGCATGCAAGAATTAACGACCGACGTGCAGAATCTGAAAGCGGAGAATACCGCATTACAACAATTAGTTTTGTCCCGTGATTCCACTACAAAGGAAAGCATATTACTGGGCGGCATAGTTAATAAATACGATGGGTCTGCAAAAACCCTTTGTGGTTTCCTTGACTCCTGTTTAGTCCACTTTACCTTTAAGCCCTATTACTTTTCTACCCCCAGGGCTAAGTTGGGCATTATAATTTCGCACCATTCCGGGAATGCACTAACCTGGGCCACACCTTTATTCAATTCCGGAGATGCCCTCCTGGATGACTACGATGGATTTATACAGGCTCTTAAAACCATGTTTGACCGCCCAGAACAGGTCTATAGCGCCCAGGAAAGTCTACTTGATTTCCAACAAGGTGTTCAGGACATGCTTAAGTATGTAACATGCTTTAACCAATTGGCTAAAGAAGTGGATGGGTCCTCAGAAGCATGCTTTACTCTTTTTCGAAGAGGGCTAAATGAAGACATCAAAGATGAACTAGCCAGAGTGGCTCGCCCAGGTTCATTCCAGGCCCTTATGGATCTCGCTATGCAGATAGACTTTCGTATCCAGGAAAGGAAGGCAGAGAAGAAGAAAACCAAGATGCCCTTCCAGAAAATTCCCATAGAGACCTCCTCGAAGTCTGACCCTACTCCTGCCTCTGTAAATGACCCAGAACCCATGTAACTAGGGGCTTTCCATGGACCCATATCCCCGCAAGAAAGGATGCGAAGGATCCACACGGGGTTATGTATGTATTGTGCCTCGGATAAACATCTAGTTAGAGAGTGTCCTCTAGCAACTCCACGGCGTTCGGGAAACGCCAGCTCCCGATCCTAGATGGAGCAGGGCTTCGGGAGAGAGATGTTTGCTCCAAATCTTTTCCGTCCTTGAGTTCTCCTGAACAGAACAATCTAGTGATATTACAGGCCTTTCTATCGCCATCCAAGAATGAGACCTACCCCATTTTGGCTTTGGTGGATTGTGGAGCCATGGGAATATTCATAGATCAAGATTGGGTCTTTAACCACCACATTCCATATGAAACTCGAGGCATCATGAAGCCTGTAGAGGCTATTGATGGAAGACCTTTCTCTTCAGGACCCATAACCCTACAGACCAAAGAGATCTAGCTCTCGATAAACCATCATCAAGAGGTGATCTTATTTGACATCATAAAGTAAGCTCATTACCCAATGGTACTGGGTATGCCCTGGTTACAGAAGCACAACCCTTACATCAACTGGGCAGCAGGATTCTTGTTTCTTGGTTCAGAGTATTGCATGTCTCACTGTCTATTCCTGGATTCCTCGTCGACATCTTCCGAAAGCACGCCAACAGACCAGCAAGGCCCATTCATGCTTTCAAATATCATCCATGTTCCTAGGGCCTATCAGGATTACACTGACGTGTTTTCACGTGCCATAGTTCAGGCCCTACCCCCTCACAGACCTGAAGACTGCGCTATTGATACCGAACTCTCAGCAGTGATTCCTTTTGGAAGGTAGTTCATTTTATCCGAACCAGAAAAGAGGGCCCTCCGAGAATACTTGGATACCAACCTTGAAAATGGCACCATACGACCATCCAAATGTCCAGCTGGAGCTTCGTTGTTTTTTGTTCCCAAGAAAGACACTAAAGAGCTTAGGCCTTGTCTTGATTATCGTGGGTTAAATCAATGCACCCTCAAGGACCGCTACCCACTGCCCTTGATCTCAGATATCCTGGAAGCGGTGAGAGGAGCTGTAGTTTTCACGAAATTGGATCTCAGGGGTGATCCGTATTAGGGAAGGAGACAAATGGAAAATAGCCTTTAGAACACCCTTTGGTCACTTTGAATACCTGGTCATGCCCTTCGGACTCGCAAATGCCCCAGGGGTCTTCCAACGTTTCATGGACAGGGTGTTTTCCAACATGCTGTTCCTCTTCATCATAGTTTACCTGGACGATATCTTGATATACTCCAAGGACCATCTAAGGCATGAAGAACATGTTAAGGCAGTCTTACAACGGCTACGTGAACACAAGCTCCTAGCTAAACTCGAGAAATGCCTTTTTCATGTCTCTACTGTTAACTATCTAGGATTTGTCCTTAGTCCAGAAGGAACTGGAATGGACCACTCAAAGGTAAAAGCCATACTATCCTGGCCTGTTCCCACTACCGTGAAACAGATTCAATCCTTCCTGGGACTTGCCAACTTTTACCGGAAATTCATACCTTCCTTTTCTGAGATAGTTCAACCGATCATTACATTGTTGAAGAAAGATACTCCCTTTCTCTGGACATCAGCCCAAGATAAAGCATTCCAACGATTGAAAGCAGAGTTTACACAAGCCCCCATCCTGGCTCAATCTGATATTAATCGAACTTTCCTAGTGGAGACGGATGCCTCTAACTATGCCATAGGAGCAGTGCTAAAACAGGAATTCGAGAACAATTTAGAACATTCCATTGCTTATCTTTCACGAACCCTGACTCCCAGCGAGACTCATTATTCCGTCTTGGAAAAGGAGCTGTTAGCCATCCGTCAAGCCTTCACAGAATGGTGTCATCTACTTCTGGGAGCAAACCATCCTTTTCATGTCGGTACAGACCATCGAAATCTTCAAGTTCTACAATCTCTGGAATGTAGGAATAGTTGTCAAGCCTGTTGGGCCTTCTTGTTTGCCCAGTACCAGTTCCACATCCATCATGTCCCCGGATCACAGAACATAATTCCTGACGCCTTATCCCGACTTCCCGACTACGAAACTCTTGAAGACTGGTCCTTCCCGAAGATGTTTCTCCACACAATTTTTGTAGCCCAAGCAATCAGCCTCGTGGAAGACATTTGGATGCAAACCCAGTCCTCTGAGATCTGGAAGGACTTTACGGGAAGAATCGATGGAATCTTAGATCAAGGGACGGGTATCTCTTCAAGGATAATGGCCTGGTCATTCCCATACAGAAACTACAACAACGGATAATAAACCTCTGTCACGATACCCTTCTCTCAGGACATCGTGACATCCCCAGCACCCTCCGTCTAATACAAAGACAATTTTGGTGGCCAAAAATGAAAATTGACGTTCAACTGTACATTCAAGCCTGTGCAGTCTGCAATCAAAACAAGCATGATAACAAGAGACCGTCAGGTATCCTACTTCAACCTACGCTACCGACAAGGCCCTGGGAATTCATCGCTACGGACTTTATTGTGGAATTACCACCTTCCAGAGGTTACACAGCAATCATGGTCACCATTGATTTATTCACCAATATGGCTCATTTTACACCATTGTACAAGTTACCATCTTCTTCAGAACTCGCTGGCATCTTCCTGGAACACATATTCCGACTTCATGGACTCCCTTCCAAGATCATATCAGACAGAGGACCTCAATACATCTCTCAATTCTGGAAACACTTATGCCGTATACTAGGAATCCAATGTGCCCTCTCTTCAGGTTATCATCCACAGACTAACGGGGCTACCGAACGTGTGAACCAGACCCTGGAGCAATACCTTCGTTGGTTCGCCACCAAGGTACAGGACGATTGGTCACTGTTAATACCTGTGGCTGAATTTGCCTACAACAATTCTGATCACTCGCAGTCAAGACCAGCCCTTTTTTTAGCAGCCAAGGATTCCACCCTTCGGTTCTGCCTTCTGTTCTTCCACATCCCACACCAGTACCAACAGTCGACTCCTGGATTTAAACTCTCATCAACGTACACAAGGAAGCCAAAGAACACTTAGAAAGGGCCCTTAGACTCCTTCCAAGAATTCCAGCAAACATCGAAGTCAGGTGAGAAGGGTGGAAATATGTGACAGAGGGTAGGTCTGGTTCACTCGGCTGCCAGAAACTACCAATGGGATTATGCACTTCTGTACTTGAGCATCCCCTCCTCTTATTCTGCTGGGTCCCGGATCCCGGGCTCTATTTAATTACCTTGGTTCCACAATTAAACTGGTGTCCTTCTGTCCCAGATAATGTGACTATGACGATCTGTAAATGATGGAGCTTTTCTTAACTCTCAGGTTTTCCAATGGGTGCGGTCCCAGACTCGTAGTTCAGATCTCTGTTTGCTTGGTTCACTTGCCTGCTGAGCATACATTGTCTGTTCTCTCTCTTTTCATCTCAGGGTCCCAGACCCTCTTATCCCATTCTCGGTATTCGTTCCCTGGCTTTCCCAAACCTCTAGTACCCCTCTGGTCACCCGCATACCTGTATGTGTTGTTCGCGTTAGTGTTTCCTGAGCAGCAGGGTCTCTTTACGAGGCTCTGGTAGCATTCGAGTACTTCACCTCGACTGCAGCGGCTCCACAGGATTCTGTTTCTTTCCAGGAGTGCAGTTTCCCCTTCGCCAACACTTCCCAAGAATTCTGAAAGCCTGGAGGTTCTGCTCGGTGGCAGCCTGTGTAGTCCCTCCATCTTGGACTACCCTCGGGCTTTCTCTACCTCGCGTCCCGTTCTCCTTCGTTCCCTTTCGCCGGACACGTCTCTTGCAGTTCCTCTGTGGAGGATGGTTCTCTCTGGTTCAGCTTCCCTCTTCTATTTTGTATTAGATCTGTCCAATCAGATCCCGAGAAAAGCTAAACCATTCACTTTGGTTCTCTAGAGTGATCTGCATGCTAATAACAAGGAGGGGGGGTGCTGGGAGACTCTCTGCTAGACCTTAGTCTTGGTTACGAGAGCCTTACCCAGAGTCTTTAGCTCACTATCTTTCACAGAGGAGAAATATCCCAAACATATCAGTCTTTGTCCTGCCCTGGGGCAGTCCAGTACCGAAATGCTACACAATTCTCCCCTGAACAAGAGTACCAACAGCAACCCCAGACACGTGTTTCGTTCTGGTTGAACCTCATCAGTAGGGTGGAGCTGTGCCTCTCTAAGAATAGTGAGAAAGGGGTCCACGTCTGGATTCCCCTAGTAACTTAGGGTGAGACCCAAAGTTACTTAAAATATGCAAATAACAAGGGGGGGGTCCATTCATCGTCTTCACAGTTCTTATATTGAGGATGTCTGATAGACAAGTTTTGTTCTTTTTGTCTTGGTATTTTTGAAGGTATAAGGGTGGTGGTTTACCTTACATAGATAGATGTTAGTACCGGGTAAAGGGGAAGATAGAATAGAAAAGAGAGTAGTTGTGGGGAAGAGAAGGTGTGAGATAGGGGAGACATACCACATTTTCTTGGGATGGTCGTCCACAGTCCCACAATGGGATCCTTCCCCACATGATCCACCAGCTGTGACTACCCCTAGGGGGACTATTGGACTGTGGCCACACCATCCTGGACCCATGAGAAAGGTCTGCCCCAAGGGGAGGAGGGGCAATAGCCGAACATTCGTCACAATAGGCATTATGAGCTTATTACATGGGCCTAGTGGATTTGCCTTATTGGAGAGACAATATGGTTGTTGCCACCACTTCTTCAGTAAAATTAGATTCCAGAGTACTTCTGTGGTCATCCGTGATGCTAGGAGTAGGAATCTCATCCAGCAAATCTGCACAGTGAGGGTCCGCTCATCCCTGTGATTCCTCATACAGTATTGCATTATAATCCATAAAAGCCTTGCATATTTTATCGGCCCCCAGAATCTACCTGCCATCTACTGTCACAATTCCACATACATGCCTGGATGAGGCTTCCCACCTTTCCAACCAGGCCAGTAGTTTTCTGGCCTTTTCCCCAGTTTTGTATATTATGGCACTGAAAGTTAGATATGCTTGCCGAACTGTGTCTGTCGCACAACCGTAGTATTCATTCCAGGTGAACCTTCAATGACTTAATTGCTATTCAGATTTCTTCTTTTGCGATCAGACAACAGTCTGGGAAAGCAGTTCCAGTCTAAAAGGGGTGTATAGACTGCTAATCTAAATACTCCGAGTATAAGACAAGTGTTTTTCAAAACTTCTTAACTTGGATTTCCCCTCTTGCCACTACTTTACCAGAATTGTCACTCAAATACGAGATGAGATAAGCCTATTAGGCTATTGTCAAAATCTGAATCGAGCTGCAGGGAGTTAAGCTGTTTTCTAGCTATTTCCAACAGCCAAAAGTCATCCAGCGTGCCTTAGGCCTTGTGCTGTTTGACTAACTCTGCAATGGCCTTACAAAGGGTCTCCAACTCAGTCCTAATTTCTTTAGCCTGATCGCACTATAAATCAGATGGCCTCTCCTTAAATGCATCCCATCTCACACTTTCATCTGTGTGAGCCCTTGTCTTAAGTGAATAATCATAAATGAAGTCTTCAAGTTCCTAAATTGTAACTGAATCAAGGAGACTGGTCTATAACGCACTGCATCCTCTATGCAACACTGCACTGGGGTATTTTTTGGGGCATGGGTGGATAGAATGATCGGTCCTACGCTTGCCCTCTCTAGAACATAGTCTATCCCATTTAGCATTATGATATCGATACGCAAGTAACTCCTATGGACGTGGGAGTAGAATGAGTAATCCCTCTTTGTGGGATTGGATTCCCCAAAACATCCCTGAAGCACATGTGTCCAAATTACCATGTGTCCAAATTGCCCAAGGTTTTCTATAGAGGACTGGTGGCACCCCAATTTGTCATTATACGATTGGCCTGTCGAAACCCTTGTGAATAATTAAATTAAATCACCAGCCAAACTAACTGCCCATGCTTCCCACTCTGGCAAATTGGGAATTAACCCTCAAGTAAGCTTTTTGCCCTTTACTTGGAACATATAATATGATGATGGTTAATGCACTCCCTTTTTATTTTTATTTATTGACCATTTGTATGGCGCCTATTCTGCAGAAAGTGTTTCCAGACGCCACATTACTAAAGAAAGGTGGAACAGTTGAGAATAAACAGCAATTAATGGTTCTACTAGGCCTTGTGACATTCGGATTGTGCAAGTGCAGCAGGTAAAAAGTGCAGGGGGGAGGGGCAAGGTTGGGACAAAGGGCGATAAGGGAAAGGGGAGGGAATGCATGGGGGCAGGGGCTGGGTAAGTGCTAAGGGGATCCCAGAAGACAAGTGCGCTGGGGGTAGGGATGAGTGTAACTAGTGTGAGGACCCAGTAATCTAGTCAGGGAAAGGTGCCCGAAGGCAAGTGCTGATAAAGGGGTGCTGAGGCAGACTGGTGAAGAGATGGGCTGGCCCCGGTATGACTCAGAAGGCACCAGGAACCTGTCGCAACAGCAGGGACTCCTTAGCAAGGAAGGGGGAGAGGGGAGGAGGAGGAAAGGAAGGTCTTGAGAAGTTTCCAGAATTTAAGGAGGTCCGTCTCAAGTGTGAGAGGGGCAGGGAGGACATTCCAGAGAGAGGCTCCTGCTGACGAAAGAGATCTACCCCCACCCCATTCTGCACTTGAAGAAACGTTTGACCTGCAGAGAGTAAGAGGTAGAGGACTGAACGACTCTAGCAGGGAGGTACTGAGGGAGAGAACGTTGAAGGTAGCGCGTCCCAGGCCTTATGGATGATGCAGAAGGTCTTGAATTTGATCTGTGCAGCCATCGGGAGCCATTGGAGAGATTTTAGGGCTGGAGAGATGCGGTCCCTGGGTTTGAGGCCAAGGATAAGTCTTGCAGTCTTAATCTGGAATTGTTGAAGAGAGCGGAGGGAGGAGAGAGGAAGAATGAGGAAAGGCTGTTGCAGTAGTCTAACCTGGAGAGAACCAGTGCTCTAGACCCATTGAGTTTCTGGAGGAAGGTGAGAAAAAGGAGAATGCCTCCGAAGAGATGAAGCTGAAACTAAGCCTTCTTGGCAAGGTCAGCGATATGAGGTGAGAAGGAGAGAGAAGAGTTGAAGATGACACCAAATGAAAAGGGCACATTTGAACATGGAAGGGCCGATTCGAAAGTAAAGAGGTAAGCCAACCCAGTGCCCGGTCCGTGATGCCCAAATTATCATGGAGACGATTTACTAGGGTGGCATGATTGACAGTTTTGAAGGCAGAGGACAGATCAAGGAGGATGAGGATAGAAGGAGAGTTTGAATTGAGGTTTGAGAGCAAGTCTTTACGGGTGTTCAGGAGAGCAGTTTCTGTACCTCTGGCTGCTCTGAAACCAGACTGATGGTCGTGGAGACAGCCAACAGATTAAGTATGGTGGATTAGTTGGGAGATGGCCAACTTCCCCAAAAGTTTGCACAAGGGGGTAGTGCAGATAGGGTGGTAGTTAGCAGGGCAGGAAGGTTCTGTAGTCAGCTTTTTTAGGAGGGGGTACACAAGGGAGTGCTTCTGAGGTGATGGAAAGGAGCTAGTGGCAAACGAGTGATTGCAGAACTCAGCCAAAGAGGGAGCAAGGGCAGCCATATTATCCTTGAAAGTTCTGGAGGAGCAGGGGAGCACTTCTCACCCATAGCAACCTCATCCGTTGCTATGGGTGAGAAGAGCAAGTTACTTACCTCTGGTAACATTCTTTTGACTGAATGTTCCTCCCAAGTATTCCTCATCTTTTGATATCTCCAATATCCAGCTTCAGCTGCTTCGGAAAATAAATTCATCAGAGGGCGATGTGTGTCGATGCAGTCGACTCATTGTCCCTCGAGGGCTTCCATCTCGAGGATGATGTCATTGAAGGTATATATAGCATGTGCAGCGCATGTTGGCTTCAGTTCTGTTTTTTCGTGTCATTCTTACAGTAGAACTACCCGCATTAAAGTGGGTTAGACCATACTAGACTCTGAAGCAGCGTAAGATGCAATAACATGGAAATTCTACTACAGGGTAGGCTGGGAGGGGCGATGAGGAATACGTGGGAGGGACATCCAGCCGAAAGAACGTTACCAGGGGTAAGTAACTTGTTCTTTGAATGGATTGTGTCCTTCCATGTATTCTTCATCTTTTGATTCCCAAAGCAGAGTTAGTTTTGGAGGCGGGGGTATGAATTCTTTCATCGTGGGTTTTTGTGAACCGAATGAAGGACTGCTTTCCCAAAGCTTCCATCCTGACTTAAGGTGGAATTAAGGCAGTAAAGCTTTGTAAAAGTGTGAATCGTAGGCTGCCTCACACACTTTTTTTATTGGAACACCTCTTTGCAGAACAGAAGTAGTCATGCCCCAAGAGGAATGGGCTCTCAAGCCTTCTGGGGGATCTTTCCTGGCCAGCCTGTAGAGTTTAGTAATAGCTCAAAGAATCCATCTGCATAAGGTCTGTTTGGTTACAATCTGTCCCAGCCTATGACCAGTGTATCCTATAAACAGTTGGTCATCCAGATGAAACTTTGCCATGCTTGAAATGTAGAAACTCCGAGCCCTCCGTGGGTCAAGTCTGTGTAGTCCTTCCTCTTCCTTGCCTAGATGAGGTCAAGGGTGAAAAGTAGGCAATACTACCTTTTGTCCCAAAAGAAAATCTGATATGAAGGTTTGACCCCAAGGACGACCTTGTCCTTATGAAAGACCGTAAAAGGTGGTTTAGAAGATAGTGCCTGCAACTCACTCGCCCTACGGGCTGATGTTAGCGCTACTAACAAGATGGTTTTGAATTTTAATAGTCTTAAGGGACATGAATGGAGCAGTTCAAATGGTGCACACATGAGAAACTTTAAAACATTAAGGTCCCAAACCGGAACCTGAAAAGGAGATGGAGGGAACACATTAGTAAGTTCCTTTAGAAATGGTATCATCAAAGGTATTTTAAAAAATGACGTTTCCTCAGACGAGCACTTGAAGATGGAACGCCCCGCCATATACCCTTTAATGGTTCCAAGCTGGAGCCCCAGATTGGCCAAATGCAGCAGAAAAGATAACACCTCAAGTGTTTTGCATAGAAAAGGATCCACATTCGTATCCCTCCACCAGCTGCATCATTTATTCCGATGGCAGAGGTACAAAGAATTTGTTGCTGGCCTTCTGGCCGAAAGCAAACACAATCTCCATTAAGTCATCCGGGAGGTCCCAATCCTTGTACCTCAGCCTCTCAGAAACCATGTGTGAAGGCTGAGTGTCTTGGACCTCTAGATGGAGAACCTGACCCTCCTCTCGCGAGAGAAGGTCCTCTCTTTGTGGAAGATGTATTGGAGGGCAGATAGACATGTCCAGAAGGTCTGGGTACCACGGCCTCCTGGCCCAATCCAGGGCAATTAGGATCATGTATTTCCCAAACTTTCTCAACTTCTTGATCACGTGAGGAATGACGGGGACTGGAGGAAATGCGCGTACAAGAGTGGAATTTCTCAGTCCACCATGACGCGCACCCTAGAGCTCCTCTTGGGGGAAATTCCGTCAAGCAGTACAGTTCGCACTTCCGGTTGACACTGGTAACAAACAGATCTGCTTGCCGGTTGACACTGGTCGCAAACAGATCCACTTGAGGGGTTCCCCAAAGGGCAAAGATCTCTTGAAGGAGTTCCTGAGCTAGCTCACACTCGTAGGAGACTGTGCTCTGCCTGCTCAGAACATCCCCCTCCATGTTCTCCTCTCCGGCTAGGTGAACTGTCAATAGAGATATTCCTCCTTGTATGGCCCAGAACGAGAGCTGCATTGCCTCTCTGCACAGTGGTAGTGACCCTACAACTCCTCTCTTGTTGAGGTAGTACACAGCCACTGTCTGTCATTATCAGGACATTCTTTCCCTGTACAGAGGGCAGAAAAGCCTTCAACGCAAGTCTGATTGCTCTCAGCTCCAAAAGACTGATGTGTAGTTTGGAGTCCGATGGAGACCAACGACTGCTGATTGTCAGATCGTTGGCGTGGGCTCCCCACCCCGTGAGGCGTCCATCACTATCATTATCTCCGCCCAAGGTTGCCAAAAGGGTTCTCCCTTCAGAATGTTGTCCTTGCAGACCCACCACAGGAGATCCTGTGCGACCCTGTTTGGAACCTGGAGTAGGTCTGACATGTTGCCCGAGAATTGAGACGATTGTGTCCTGAGAGCCCATTGAAGGGATCTCATTCTCAGGCGAGCCTCTGGCACCAGGAAAATGCAGGAAGCCATGAGGTCTGGCAACATAAAGAAGTCAAAGGCCGGGAGACGCTGGGCACTCTGAAATTTGGTGATCATCTGCAGAATGTCTTGAGCCCTCACCTTGGGTGGCGAGGTCCTTCCTAAGAATGTATCCAGTACAGCTCCGATAAATTGGAGCTTTTGAGATGGTATCATATGAGACTTCTTGTAATTGAGGGAGAAGCCCAGTCTGTGGAGAGGGTGGCAGGTTACGCTGAGATGATCGAGAGCTTATTCGGGAGAACGCGCCCTGATCAGCCAATCGTCCAGGTAGGGGTAGAAGTGAATCCCCCATCTCCTGAGACTCGCTGCCACCACCGCCATCAGTTTGGTGAATACCCTCAGGGCGGGGGTCAGCCCAAATGGCAGAACTCGAAACTGATAATGAGAACCGCCAATGGCGAACCTCAGGTACTCTGTGCTTGAGATGGATTGGCACATGAAAAGAAGCATCCTGAAGGTCCAACGACACCATCCAATCCTGGAGTTGAAGGGCCTGAAGGATCTAAGAAAGTGTGACCATCTGGAACTTGTCCTTCCTGTGGAACTTGTTCAAGTTTCTCAAGTCCAAGATGGTCCCAGTCCTCTGTCCTGCTTGGGGATTAGGAAATATGGAGAATACCATCCTTTGTCCCTCTCCATAACTGGTCCTGGTTCTATAGCACCTTTCTCTAGCAGTGGCAACATTTCCTGCACAAGGAACGGATCTGGAACCTTTAACAAATGGATCCCCGGTGGATGATTCTGAGGTCTCTGAATGAAGGGGAGGCAGTAACCGTGGGCTATAGTTTCTAGTGCCCAAGCATCTGAAGTAATACCCCGCCATCCTTTCAGATGCTGAGACAGTCTGCCTCACACCAGGGTGTCGTGAGTCAAGACCTCAGAGAGGCTTTGAGGTGGCTGAAGCAGTGGCTGATGGTACAGATGCTGCTGCTTGGGCGGGTTTTGCACCTCTCCCACCACGAGGGAATCTTCTTTGGCCTCTTTGACCAGCAATTCCTCTCGCTCTTCCAATTGTGGAATAGTAGCAAAAGGATCTACCCCTCCAAGATGGTCCACTTGGGTGAAGGGCATATGGCTGCCTAATAGTGGCACCTAGAGACCTGGCTGTCACCTTCGAGGTCTGCAGCTTCTCGAGGCTTTCGTCAGCCTTGCTGCCAAAAAGATGAGACCCATCAAAAGGCATATTGGGAAGTCTAGACTGCACATCCGGTGCAAATCTAGACTTCCTCAACCAGCAAACCTGCGTATCACGATGCTTGCTGTCATGGCTCCGCTGATACTGTCAGCAGAATACTTTAGACAAGTAGCTGGGATCACTTTGGCCTATATTTTTGGTCACATTTTTAGTTACTGCCAGACTCGATTCTGCTGCTTCCCAATTAGCACATACTTTTAGAGCGACATGAAAAGGTAGGATTGGATCCCTTTGAGGACCTTTGTCCGGGATATTTTTGAGGTCACCCTGTTGGAAAAGAAGGGCAGGCCTGCTCCATCCCATAAAATCAGTGACCTTGGTCATTAACTATCTGTAAGACGCATCTGCGTGATCATCTGGTTCTGGCATACCAAAATCCAACTCTGGTGAAGTGTCCACTCCACTGGCAGTCTGAAAATGTTCACGCAGGTCCTGCCACCTAGATTCTTATGATATAAAGCTATCAGGGACATTGGGAGTGCCATATTACAATCCAAAGGGTGGATCATTGTCATCAGAAGGTGCATTGTCCTCATAAATGGATGTGAGTGACTTAAAGAAATCCTTCCTAGGCAATTACTGGCAAAGGCGTTGATGGCTTCAATGGTTTCAAGCCAGATGCCGATGGAGTCGTCGATGTCTTCGATGAAGATGACTTGGGTGTCGATGGCACTGATGGCGTTAATGACTCTGAAGTCGACTTGTCCGTGAACTTAGTCTGTGACGGACTTCGATGGCTCGAAGGATTCTTTGATGATTTTTAATCGTTTCAAGGTCTCGACGGCTCTCGATGAGAATCAGGCCTTCGTCCCGGGCTCGAGGGCATGCACGATTTGGCTCGAGCCCTTACCTTACCGGCTTCAGAAGGCGTGGTAGGAGCATGGCCTACTTGCTTCGAGGGTTTCTGGATCTCGAATATCTTTAGCATTTCGTGCCTGAATGCCCATTCAGCTGGAGTAGAGGCCTTAGTGGAGCAAAATCTACTCCTCTCAGGAGAAGAGTCGAACGAGGAAGACGAAGTAGGCGATTTATGATGGCTTTTCTTCGACTTCCTCGACGATGACTAGGAGTGGTGATAGCCACTTCATGACCTGGACCTTTTAGACTTCTTCTGTCAGGGAGAGTCGTCCCCTGCTTCATCGTAATGTTTTTTCGACGGGGTAGTCAAAGGGGATTTTTTGGGGAGTCGACCTACCGCCAATTTCCCTTTACGCTCCTCCAGAGCTTTTCTGGTCATCGACCGACACTTCTGACAGGCCGAGGTCTCCACACCGAGACACCACAAGCACACTCGTGGGTCCATCAGCGACAACTTGGCATCACAGTCATAATAAAAAAGTATACCAACAGCAATTCATCACATCTTGAATCATATATATTACTAAAGTTCTAAAATCTCTTTTTCAATTATTCTTAAAAATGCCACTAATGCAAAGATTAATGCTCTATCATGTCCTTGCATTAGCTGATTCAAAAGGGACTCCATACAATCCTCATAGTTAACGTTTACAAATTGCTTCAAGAGTTTCGTTCTGACATCTCTAAAATGTGAACATTCTAAAATCAAATGTTTTAAAGTTTCATTGGCATTGACAGTCTTGGCATGTTTTAAACCCGGTCTTCAGGGTTGTTGGAGATGAAGACATTCAAGACAATTTTCAAAGAAAATTATGAAGCACGCCGGAGTTCACGAAGTGAAAGCTTACTCTGAAAAACTGTACTGAAGCCAACGGGTGCTGCTCATGCTATATATACCTTCAATGACATCATCCTCAAAGATGGGGGCCCTTGAGGGACAATGAGTCGACAGCATCGATGCACAGCGCACTGCCGAATTTCTTTCAGAAGCAGCTGAAGCTGGATATTGGAGATATCAAAAGATGAGGAATACGTGGGAGGACACAATTCATTCGAAGGAGGAGAGTAGGAGGGATGGAGAGAGAGGGGCCAAGGGAGCCCTAAGAGCTGGCGGAGGAGGGACGGGAGTGGAGCAGAGCGAGGACAGGATGTCCCAAGTTTTGTTTGTGACATTACAGTTTACCACAACCTATCATCCCTTCTTATGATCTACCTTTTGCTCTCTAAGCAACTTCAGGGGACAGATCCCATAGGGCAGCAAATTTAAACCCGTAATGTTAAAAGAGGAGACCTTGAATGTAATTGTAAAAAGATTCTAGTTCCATTTTCAACAACGGCTCTAATGGTCTGCAAGCTCTTGCCGAGAGATAGAAGTAACCAAACCTGCAAACATCGCAACGCTAAACCCACACCCTCCCCGAGAACAAACCCAAAAATATAGAACAGGCTTTTCTTTTGGCCCAAGTCAAGATTGAGAAAAACTAGAGCTCCTAAAAAAAATTTAAGAAAAAAGAATAAAAGGGTGGTCCGGTCTCCCCCCTGACCCACCGCGCCAACTGTAAATCGACACTTACAAATAAGCCCATGTCAGTCGCTCTGAAAGGAGCACATCAAAAACCCACGGCGTGAAGTTTGGACTCAAGCAAAGTTTTAAACTGGACAAAAACATTGGTTTGCTTTCCCAATGTCCTTATTTTGTTTGACAACAGTGCCATAGGCAGCTCGGCTGGTTCAGACAAATCACCAGTCAATCAGGAGCCTGGGCTTCCCCATAAAATGATTGCATGTTTTCCTGGACTGTTCATTCTTCCTCCATCTAGGCACCTATTGGGATGTCAGATTATCAAGAGGCAGCTCAAAACCCTGACTAGAAGCGTGTGGATACCATGCAAGATTTATTTTGCAAGAAGAATACTGGGCTAAAACAGGGTGGTCCATCTGTATCTGATGTCTTCTTACTTCAGCTTATCAGTGATGGACCCAACAAGCAAGCCTTTTTTCTGGAGCTTGACTTGTGTCAAATCCTGGCAGATTAAGAGGTAATGGCCTTCCAATGACATTTTGTTCAATTCTGTAGCCTTTTTGAGAAACATTCCATGTACAAAGTAGGCATGAAACTTCGTCCTCTTTGTTCCGTCATTGTGGACCTGCTCTGTGAACCCTATAGAGAGCGATTCCTGGAGCATGCTTACCAGGGTCGATGTTGGCCAGCACATCTTGAATCCATCCTTCCATATTATATACCTGAATTCCCGTCACTTGATCTTTAAAGTGAAAATTTACTTGCCTGTGGTGGTTCTCAAAATACCTAATGCGGTATGCTGCCAGGTCCCAAGCTAGTTGTTTCTCTGATAATGTATTTACCCTTTCTAAGTTGTCCAGTATTTCCATCATGGTATCAGCGTTACTGTCTTTTTTTAGGCTTTTGTGGATAGATCCTCTTGCATTTTCCCCATCGCTGCATGGATCGCTTCAGTTCCACTTTGTTGCCGTCTGAAATCCTCGGCCAATATCTTCTTTGAGTGTGGCCATGCAAGCAACAAGTATGCCTCTCCTGAGATCAGTATCCATTTAATAAAGCTGGGCATGCAGTACATTTCAACACGTTAACTGCTAACATGTAGGGCCCGGCCATGAAGCAGCCCAAAATTGCCTAATCATATTGCGCCGCCGTGCCACCTCCTTCTCCAATCATGCCTTTCAGCAGAGGGAACATAAAGACATCTCCACTTTAGCTTTCTCTGCACGTCAATGCTTAAGGGCACCATGGGAGCCGTAATACCTCAGAACATGAGGAGCCCATATCTACTGCGCCAGCATCTAATCATGGGAAAGAGCATCTGACGCGCCACCCACGGGATCTCCACACTCACTCATAGACCATAAGAGACGCATAACACAAAGAGGTATGGTGCTGCCATTTTGCAGGACCCACTGGAACTCTTCACCTTTCATCAACCCACACAACAACAGCTAGGCCAGTGCTTGTGTCTCATCACCCCACTGTGACGAATGCTGAGATATTGTCACTTCTCTCCGAGGGGGTGTGCCTTCTCATGAGGTCAGGGAGGTGAGGCCGCTACCAGATAGTCCCCCTTGTGGCGGTACTCAGCAGGAGGATCTCATTGGGGGAAGAGTTCCCCAATGGGGACAGGAGAGAACCACTCTGTAGAATGCAGTATTCCAACCCTCCACCCACACCCAATCCACCTCCAAAACCCACAAACCTTAGTACCATATCCCAGGCATCCATATGTGTGTTTGTAGGGCTGGAATCCTAACTCCTACTGAGATGAAGAAGAGTATGGGCTACCCAGATAAGACATACTTAATAAGTACTGGGGCGAGGTGGAGGTGCGGAACGATGAAGAGCGCGAGTGGCCACTGCAGAGCAGAGGAAGCCTGAAGTGGGGAGCAGAACCCAAGATTGGGCAGAGCTTGCCAGAACAAGTACAGAAGGGACGAGCGTTACAGGGCCGGATGTTGGGAACCAAGCAGGGTTGTGGAAAAAGAGCGAGGACATCAGAGGCAAGAGTCCTCAGTACAGGGGCCAGAAGAGAAGCCCACACATAACTAAAGATACTAGGGGTAATACTGGGACCTCCAACCAGAAAAGGAGAAGCCAAGAGAAAGATCAAAGTTATCCGTCCTAGTGGTCAAGCTTCAGAAGTCATCTTTTCCATGACAATACGTTGCAGGTTAGTGAACCAAGTTTGTCCAACGAAGGGAGAAAGAATCAGAAGGACTTGGTAACTCATCTTCTTCAGGACAGTACCTGGCAGGATAGTGAACTAGGTCTGTCCATCGCATTGCAGAGAGATACATGTCTGGGACCCACACCAAAAAGGTGTCAAGAGAGAGCAACCCTCTTACTTGTCACAATGTTTGGAAAGACAGAAAACCAAATGAGCCATACTGGGGAAACATGGGTCAAGAACCATACTTGTGCATGAACTGTTGGGAAAGCAAGAAATTGAAGGGGGTCATTCTCCCTGGTGTTTGTGGGTTGCGAATTGACTGTGAAACCAAGATACCAGGTCATTCTCTAGGTAGTGCTAAATTTGTTGAAAAGGGCAGAGAAGCATGGGGAAGTGAGTCATTCCCCAAGGTTGTGGAAACAAGGCCACCGTCAAGAGAAGGGAGTCATTCTCTTGACCACTCAGAAAGTTGAACATGGAAACCTTAAACCAGGGGAAGGGAGTCATCCCCCCTGGTTTTGTATGTGAAACAGTAAAGCCAGAAGGAACGAAACCAAGAAACCAGGGCAAGGGAGTCATTCCCCCTGGAGTGAAGAAACAGAACTTTCTGATGCACAGTGTTATAATTTATTTAATGTGATATAGTGTTACAAAGGAAAACCTTACACATATAAACAAAACACCAATACATTTTTGACATATATAAAAAATAATCATAATATATACATTAGGCCTCATTACGACCCAGGCGGTAAGTTACCGCCTGGGTCGTACCTTTACCACCATGGCGTAAACCACGTTTACGCCATGGTGGTTGGCGGACTTACCGCCCCATTCCGAGGTCGGCGGGGGGGTAAGTCCCCAATCCCCATTTACCCTTCCCCATTCCCATTTTTGCCCCATAGGGCATAATGGGAGTGGGGAAGGCGTTAATTACGCCACCGTAAATTACGGTGGCGTAATTAACAACATGGTCCCTTAGCGCCATGGATTTTAACACCTGCTAAAAGCAGGTGTTAAATCCGCCATGGCGCTAAGGGACCTCGCAATCAGGCGGTAAGGGTCGGCGCTGTTTACGCCGCCGTAAACCCCTTACCGCCTGGGTCCTAATGAGGCCCAATGCATTAAAAGCTTTTGATTTTAAAACATAAACCTAACCTAACCTAAACATGATAAAATCAAAATATCGGAAAACAATACATACTCGCAAGAATAGCATACAATCCATGAGGTCTGTGTAATAAACAATTTACTATGCAATTTCTTATTATTCAATGGTATAATCAAGATGGATATCACACTATGGCCCTCATTACAACACCGGCGCTAAACCATGGCGCTATTAGCACCATGGTTGGTGCCGGTGTTGTAACGGGTCTGCCAGGGTTCAATGGGGAATTACCACCCCATTCCAAGGTTGGCGGGGTGGTAATTCCCCATTGAACCATGGCCCTTCCCCATTCCCATTCTCGTCCCCCATAGGGCTCTATGGGAATGGGGAAGGCACTAAGTACGGTACCGCAAATTGCGGTACCGTACTTAGCACCAAGGTCCCTTTGCGGGTCCCTACTTTAACGGCTGGTGAAGACCAGCCGTTAAGGTCGGGTCCCGCAAAGGGACCTCGTAATCAGGCGCTAATGGGTTAACGGCGCCGCAGCCTTTTACGGCGCCGTTAACCCATTAGCGCCAGGGTCGTAATGGGGCCCTATATCCTCATTTTATCAATTGTCCCCCAAGAACTTGTGTCTAAACTCATGATATGTCTAAAGAGTTTAAGTATCTACACTCCAATGCTTTTCAGCCACGGCCCATACCCTAAATATGGACACGAGCATGCTTAAATTGCTTGTATTAATGCATTGGTACCAACATGTAGAATCTTTAATCAACTCCAATAGACGGACAAATCAGCTCAAGTGACTTGGATAGATTTTTTCCATAATGGGACATTCAGTTAGAACATGTTTCGCCGTCTCAATAACAGCTCTATTCAGACATATACGGCAATAACGCTCCTCTTTATAAACCGTACGCTCCACACCAACCACAGACAGGACTGGCAAATGATTGATTCTTAGTAATAAGATAAATCTTCTGAGCGTAAGTGCAGGACACAAATTCAGATACCTTTGCAGTCTCTTAAACGTATATAATACATTAGAGATGAATTTAGAACTTTTCAGTTTACTCAAGTGAACAAAATGTTTGTGCCAATCCCAAAAGTCCATGCATTTACCTAAAATAAACTTCATAGTGGTAAAGTTATCACCCCATTTGGGGGTCGAACCATATCCTTAAAAAGGATATCCATACTTTTCTTCAAACAAGACTTCTCTTTTTCCTTACGCACATCCTCCCCCATTCTAGCCAATAAAAGATTGGTTGGGGCATTGAGCATCTTAACATATAATTCAGCTCTTTTCTTCAACACCAAGGATCTTAGTGAAAGGATGCCGACTTCCAATATGATAATAGCTATAGGCACACATGAAGCAAGCCCTAATAGGTTCCTCCAGAACCTTCCTTCTACTAATTGCAGCCACTTCAGCTCAATCAATAACAGAGATTCTAGCCCATAGATCACAGTCAGCACCCAACACTGTATATAGAGATGGCGAGCACCTCATAATGAATACCTGCTTCTTTTACTGGTAAATTGACATATTTACGCAGTCAATTGGGCCGCCCTCCTCCTTAGTATCTGTATAAAGTTTTGGTATCCTCCACAGGCATGGCATTGAACACCAAGATACTTATATAAGGGAGTGTACGGAATCTCCAAGGCCCGGGCAGAGACGTGGTCTGGCAAACTTTTTGCCAGTAAATAACATCAATAAAGTTTTATCCCCGTTAATGATCAAACCATTAGTGTCTGCGTACGCCATAATGCTTCAGCAGATCTCTGGATACCGCTAAAGGTATGGTTGAGGATGACTAAATCGTCTGCATACCCCAACACGGGGCAATGGGTTGTACCAACTTTAGGGGGGCAGGTATCCACTGCATCAAAAGAGACACAGAGATCCGATACAAATAGATTATATAACAAGGGGGCAGTAACGCACCCGTTTTACTCCACAGTTTTGATTAATGGACTCAGTCATCGTTCCCTGTGCATCAAATCTTAAACAGACCGAAGCAACATATACAATTTCCACCACAGATGCTTCCTACACACTGTATCAAATGCGGCTTTAAAATCAATGTATAAAGCATACAGTGGGGGATTATTAGGCTGAAGCACTCTGGTGCTAAGATTGTCCATAATTAACAAATTGTGGACGGTCGAATAGCCAGATCTAAAACTGCTCTGGAATCTGTCCAGTATTCCTTCATGATCAGCCCAGGTTTGTAACTCCTGGAGGAGCAATGAGGCAAATAATTTTTCAGTGCAATCAAGCATGGAAAGTAGTCTATAATTGCCCGTGTCTTTCTTAATTTCTCTTTTGTACACCAGGACCAGAATTGCTGTCTGCCATGAACTAGGGATCTTACCTTCTGTAAGCACTTTGTCAAACAATATTTTAAGTAAACAGGTCCAAAAATATGAATTACTTTTAAGGACCACGTTAGCTAACCCATTAGGGCCAGGTGCCCTAGATGATTACAGGTTCTTAATTTTTAGTTCAAGGTCTTCAACTCTTACAGCAAAAGGAGGACAGACAGACTTAAAATCAGTCTCAAACTTCTCCAAGGGACAATCAGGAGCAATACGTTCAGAGTGTTATAGGATTGGCAGGCCTTTATTTAGGAAGAATTGGAACCAGGGGAAGGTAGTCATTCCCCCTACTTAAAAATTTGCCACCAGAACTGTGCCACCCAGTCCAAGAGAAGGGAGTCCTTTTCCTGGACCAAGAACATTGATGCCACCTTCTAGTTTAGTTATAAGTGTTAGGGACAGAATTAGAGATTTGGATACAGGACGATGGTGTCTATAGCAATCACCATGCCACCTGTGTGTCAGTCTCCTCCTTCTGCACCCTTGCAGCACTCAGCCTCCCTTGATTAGGAATCTCATTAACTAGCCTGCTGTGACAGCGGGGTGAGGAGACACCATCAGAACTGTGGAGCTATGTGGGCATCTTGGATGCAGTCATCCAGGACCCCCTCGCTGAACAAAAATGTATCACCTTTCGGAACTGAGCATGCACCCTGGAGCTCCCATCAAGACAGTAATGGCTGCAAAAGGCTTATTGAGTAGTACAGGTTGCTGCCTTGAAAATAGGGTCAGAGGAGACAAGTATTTAAATGGTGGCCTAAGCAGTTTTTTCCCTGAACCAGTGGGCATGATATTTCTTAAGGGGAGTCAAGCCTTGAATAGAATAACTGCAGAATATCGACAATTAACCACCTAGTGATGATGGCTTTAGAAGCTTGAGAACATTTCTTAGGACCTCTAAAAGGTAACGGAGTGCAAGGACTTGATATCTTTAGTCCTGTGAACAGGGAGCCCTTCTCACATCTAGGCAAGGAAGGACTCTTTCCGCATAAAAGTTAGGGTTCTGGATAAACAAAAAGAGAGAGATCACCTGATTCAATGGAATTCTGAGATTACCTTAGGGACGGAGGAAGGGGGAGTATGCAGCACCACTTCATCTTAACCAAACACAATGACTGGTTCACCAGCAAAAAGAGCCTGGATCTTTCCAATTAGTCTTGCAGAAGTGATAGCCACCAGAAAGGCACCTTGTGATCGGCTTTAATGGTTTATGGCAGACAGTCAAAACTACATTGAGTTGCCATGAGGATGGACATCCTGCCTCGGGGGAAGAGATGACACAAGCAGTTAAAGTGGCACTTGAGGACCCAGTTGGCTTCTGAAAAGGAAGTTTGGTCTATAGGTCTTGCACGACTATCTAAATACCGGACAAAGTAAAATCTGATATGAAGGACAGATCATTATCTAAGGAGTCATAGGTGGTGGGGGGGAGGCCTTGTACTTCTCCAAGCACAGGTCACAGAAACATCTCCACTTGCTCTTTTATTTAGAGCTGGCCAGGGAATGAACTGGGCCGGAACAATGCTGTGCTCTGGCAAAAAATGTCTTGCCAGAGCACCTTTCCGTGTAGAGCTGAGGCCCAATCCTTGCTTGCTGCCTGGTTGATGTGCATGTTGTCAGCCGACAAGCCAAAATGAACTAATGAAGATTGTGCAGGCACCAGGCTGCCTAGCATATCGATTGTGCAAAGGAAGCAAAATTTGACCTCCACTTTACAACAACAGGTCCAGCCAGTCTTGTAGACAGAGTCATGCACAAGTTCATGAGATCAGAAAAATAAAATCTAGCTAGCTACCAATGAGTTATTAGAATCAACAACCAGTTGCTTAGGGTCAGAAGTGTCCAATGAATTAAGGGAAGGGAGGGAAACGAGAAGACACACATTCCCTTTCACGTGAATTTCTGGAAGCATCCCCCAGCGAATCCGGAACCTGGCCTTACCTCGACGAATAAGGAGATAATTTCCTGTAATGAGTGGCAAATAGTCTATGTGGGGAGAGGCACAAGAGAGAACTCCTCCTGTCTCACATCTTGGTTCAGTTCTCCCTTGTGGTTTGTGGACATTAGGCAGCACAGAGTGATTACTTTGTTGTTTTCAAAGCTGGAGATGGAAGCATCGATGAACTTCCCGCTCCCATGTCTCTACTGCCTGCAGGGTCAAGGCTTTTGACCTCATATTCCCCTGCTTGGATTGCAAAGCATTGATGTCAAGTTATCCCTCTGAATTTAAACAGTCTTGCTTCTGATGATGGGTAAAAGTGTCTTACGGGCTAGAAAAACCGCACTGAACTTCAGGACATTGATGTGATCATGCGATCTTGGCTGGAGAAAAGATGAAGATATGAAGGTGGCACAGAGTGGCACCCTACTGCAGCAAGGAGGAGTCTGTTGTGATTATCAACTCAGGAAGCAGATTTGCAAATAGCATCATGACCAACAGTTTGAGTTTGTCCAGCCCGGACCACCACATCAAGTCAGACACATTGAGAGCCCATCCCTTGTGTAAATTGACCATCAGCCTCTCAAAAAGAGCTGGGACCTTCCCATTTTAAAAATGTGCTCAGGGGTCTCAAGGGCACAGGAAGACATAATGCCCACGAGGCCCTGAACCACCAGGCTGTCGATGAGAATCACCAGAGGAAGATGAGCATGTGGCCAGAATGTGTCTCACACTCTCAATTATGGGGAAGACCCGGGTGCAGGTTGTGTTCCAGCAGAAGTCAATAAAGGTCCAGTCTTGAAAGGCGATCAAGGAAGTCTTACCCAGATTCACTGAGCTACCCAGGCCGCAAAGAAGATCTAGCAAGATTTGAAGATGTTTCCTGAACTCCTGCTGGATCTGAGCCCTCACCAGCCAGTCATGCCCGGAGCGCCCCTTGCAGGCTCGGTGGACTGAGGTTTTGCCAACAGAAAGAGCTACTTGCCATTAAAGTACTAATCTTCTTTTTATTTAGCTCTTTTTGGGCCAGTGAAAGGCATCCATATTGTATCTGCGTCTCCTACTTAAACATGTGTATAATGTCTTTGTGTTTCCCTTCTCACCATCCCTGCCCAGTAGTCCTCGTTCTTTGTGTTCATGTCATCTGAGCTTGTGCCACACGTATCTTCAGTGCCTGCGTGGGCAGCTGATGGTGTGGGTCTAAGGGCCTGCACCATAGAGGTTTGTTTTCTCTTAACTTTGTCATAATTGACATGAAACCTATTTACTGTCATCAAGGCTTTGATTGCTTTACTGTGCCCACAGTCCCCCTGTAATAGTCCACCCTATCAAACATAAGGACTACCACTTTATCCTAGACCTCTTTAGTGAATGTGGTTGCATGAAGCCACACCCACCTATAAAGGTCTACTCATAGAGCAACAATCCTGGAAGACGTGTCAACATAATGGGACGTTGCTTCTAAGAGGTCCTGGGTAATACCCATGGCATTTGCCAAGTGGTGAATGTTTATTATTTATTAATGTAGTAATAACATTAAACATTTAATAAATTAAAGTTTTCTTTGACATTCTGCATGAAGTACTTTATAATAACATATAATGTATTTGACATAGACAAACTAAAACATAAATGTGTTATTTATTTTAATGGCACAGCTGGTGGTAAGCGTTGATGTAAAATATAACACTGTATGATGAATATAAAACCCCTATTTTTATTTTAAAAACTGCCTTTAATAACTAATGTTATCGCGATAAATGCCAAAAGCCTGCCTTGTGCAAAGTTTGATGGGTTGGGGGAGGAGGGCAGAAGGTTAAGAGGACACCCACTTTCTGAAAATGTTTGTATCATTGCAACACGTTCCACCTGCAATAAGTTTAATAAAATAGAGTTACAAAAAAAAAAACTCTCTTTAAGTTGACAGAATAAATTGACATTATGAAATAAAGAACTATAAAATGACTGACCTTTTCTAGTTTCTCAAAATGTTCTTTAAGGAATTTCATAGGGCGTTCTGGTTTTGCTATGCAAAGGTTTACAATGCATTCTTTCAAGATATGTTGTATACTGTATTTCTGAACGTATATTTCACATCCTTTCAAGCTCTCATCTTCTTCAGCTGTGGAGGAGGAGTTGGAAGAAGTAGCCATGTCTGTGTAAGGAGAATAAGGTTGGCATGATCAGAAAACGTTTCCACTGTTACTTCAGCATGGTGTGTACAATTAGGTATTGGCTAATTTAAACATCAATTTTAAATTCGCTCTGTTACATATAATTTAAGGACAGATCTTGTGTGCTCTTGAACATTTCACACGTTTCACTTTTGAACATGCTTCTTCAGCATTTGTTTCATCAATAATATTTCGATTTTTTTCCATTGCATTTTTCATGCTCGGGTTGTTCTCTCGCCCTCATCTTAGATACCCGAAGAAGCATGTGAAAATGTAAAACCCGTTTTCTGTTGATGTAAATGCAGAATTTGAAACACATATTTAGCGTAAAGTATTTATTTCTGATATATAACGGAGACTACCAAATAACTAAGGGAAATGCGCTTAAACACAAGTGATTTGTACTACTAAAGCTTTTTTTTCTGCCTACCTTATCAAAAGAATGTAATATTTATTATTGTCACTAGCACATTGTGAACTTCTTGTACTCTAATGTTACGGGCTGAATTTCAATCACTACTTTGTAACTGAAATGGGAACATAGTCACTTGTAGGCCACGTTCAAACCTAACAGATGAGGAGACGCAAGTAATTTGTCACAGGGAACTGATAATATCGAATGTGAAAGTTGATTTCAACATAAACATGACAACGTTTCATCAGTTAAATAAGAACACAGAAAGGTAGACAATAGTTGTAATCATGGTAGGGGGAAGAACAGTTATTGGGCCTGATTCATGGAACGTGTCCCTATGGGATTGCGCCATTATAAAGCACTTCCATGAATCAGGCCCATTACCTGTCTATGACTCTTCCTCTTCATAGTCCTAAAATTGTTGAGGACTATTCGCTCAGTCTCCTCTTCCAATAGATCTTATGTTTTTGTCTGTCCGAAGATGGCATGCAAGAATTGGAATACATCATCTGCACGAAAAAGTTAATGCGATTTTTGGGGGATTTCCATGTCAGACGCTTTGCCCATTAAATGCGCTTCTCGCAGTGCTTCTAGCATGTGCCAGGAATCAAAGAAATGGTCACCCCTGCTCTTTTTTCATGATGAATCATCACTACACCCCCCTCCGTGCCCCCTAGCAATGCATTATAAATGTATTTGTATGCACCAAGACTTACATTTCGGTGCACTTAATAGTGCGACCAGGCCCGTGCCGCCAGCCAGATCCTCCAGCAATCCTGCTTTATTTACCAACCTGTGAGAGCCAAAACTGCGTTACCAACGCGGGAAACACTGCTGCACAGCTTTATCCGACTCCGGACTGAAATCGGAGCCGATATCCCCAGATACGAAGCCTGAAAGAAGCGGACCCACAAGGCGTACAACTAACAAAATGGCCGCTGCACACGGAGGCTGAGCGGAGGGCGCCGCACGCCTGCGTAGGATCCATCCTGAGAGGAAGAGAAGAAGCACACCAACAACGAGACGGCGAGCGGAGAGTCGCGGTTACGGACCCTGGTGTGGACGGTGGAGCCTGGGGACCGCTGCCGTCGCCTGTTCCCTATCCGTGTGTCGCGCGACCCAGCGGGTGCTTCCCGCCTATGCATACGGCTTGGGGCGGGCGGTCTCCCTCCCCCGTTATGAGACGGCAATAAGGAGCTGAGTAGCCCTAATAGTGGGCGCTCCGAATCCAAAGTCAGTGGCCTGTGCCTTAAAGGGCATGAACAGTCTGGCTGACACTACCTCCGAGACGGCACGAGAGGCGAGGATCCGCCACAGTTCGGCCCGTGGACGGGTCCACGATGCCATCAAGCCACCGGGATCTGCAAAGGAGTTACGGGCGCTCTGCTCCGCGTAGAGCGCCTGCTGGACCCACAGAGCGACACCTGCTCACTTGCCTGCCTGCGCGGGTTGAACAACACAGCGGTAAGGAGGGGGAGGGGTGTTGGAACCAGTGTGGGAGAATCCCGGTCGGTTCCCCCATGGAACACTACAACCCCTGGGGCCCCACTGCATATACTAAAGACTTTATGTGAATACCACAAACTATATGGAAGCAAAATAAGCCACTTGAGGTGGCTGACAGGGGTTGGGCTCCCCCCATTCCCCCGCACTGGTGACCAGGACAAGGGCTGGTGGGCATGTTCACCTGCAACACCTCCATTAACACGTATATACGGATATGCAGCAACATAAAGTGTATGAGTGATTAAAAGGAACAAATACTATGGCTCGCACTACTGCCAGACAAGCTTTATGAACTGCCCAATCCAACTGCAGTGCGCCACTGATGGGACCACACATACAGGCACAGCTCATCACTCCAAACGCGAGTTGTTACCGGGAGTGTGAACACGCTACAGCAAATCGAAACTGCCACGCCTTAGCAGAGGGACGTTTGACCGTACGCCACACGCACCGCGTGCACAGCACCACGACTACACGAGCAAGTCTTAGACCCCAACAGGCCCGCCATCACAGGCCACCAAAAACAGCTGGCATCACCAAAAGCAGCTGGCATCAGTCTGCAATCAAAGGGATAAGGGGAAAGAAGAACTGCAGAGTACTCGTGGGGCAAGTAAGGTAGCCACATCTAATAAGACGCACAAAAGCACATATCCCACACAGAGTCATAAGGTGGGTGGACACTCCCATCACAAGGTGGAGGCGAAATACGAAGGCTAATTCCAAACGGCCCCGCGCAGCCGCAGCCCTCGCTGCTCCAAAGCCCAGCGCAAATTGCCTCCAGGTCTCCAGAAAACTTTCACTTGCCTACTCCGTCACCACCTTCCCTTTCATGCACACAGAGCAAGTTCTCGAACATAACAAAACGAGTGGCAAAATGGGGAAAGACAAGCCCAGGAAAACCGCCACGCAAAGCAGAATAGAGCAATACGCAACTACGCCAATGTCTCGTTCCCCGGATAGGTCGACAGCAACGGTAACTGACTACACTGAAGACGACATCTCTCTCAGAGATGTGATGAGTGCCATAGCCAGCTCTAGAATATCAATGGAAAAGAAAATGGACAGTATCGGGGCTGACGTGTCCTTACTGCGACATGACCTACAAAAGCTCACCTCCCGGACCGGGGAGGCCGAAGTGCGCATCTCGGAGACTGAAGACAACCTACAAGGGGTCAACCGCCATATGGCTGGCATGATAGAACTTAACAAAATCCTGGAAGCAAGAGTGGATGACAGCGAAGGCAGATCCAGACGTAACAACATTCGCATACTCGGCCTCCCCGAGAAGGCAGAAGGCATGTATGGAACTATTTCTTGAGGAATGGCTGGTAGAAATATACAACGCAGAATCCTTCTCCAGGTTCTTCTCCATCGAGAGGGCCCACCGCATCCCGACCGGCAGGGTCGCCCCGGGTGCACTACCGCGTACAGTCATAGCGAGATTCCTAAACTATAGGGACAGAGACACTGTGCTACAGCTGGCAAGATCAAAAGGGACTGTTACATACAATAGATCCAAAATTGCCTTCTTCCCTGACTTCACCAGGGAAGTTCAGAAAGCACGCCAATCTTTCGACCCCCTCAAAAAATGCCTGCAATCAATGGAAGCCAAATATGGGCTGATTTTTCCAGCCCAACTCAAACTTCCATAAAGGCACAACGGTGCACGTCACAGACCCTAAAGAAGCATGGAATTGGGCTGAGAGACATATCGAGGGCGACTGGAGTGCCGAGGGGAGGAACAGAGGAGTACGTAACAGACCACATCCCGAGTGACCACCAGACATAGAGCCTCAACAACAGCAGCAGAAACGAATACCACAACAAGGAAATGAATAAGAAAGGATAAATGACACCTACACTAATGAAACCATAGTATGAAAATCGAAGAGCCCTCGCTCTAAACTGAAACATAAATCAGGAAACGCTACGGCTGGCGGCCAATCTAGCACTGACCTCACAGCACCAAAAGTGAGTGCTACTCTATCCAGCTCCAGACTCTACAAGCAAACTGTAAATCCAGTTAGCACAGAGGGGGCATATGCAAACTAAAGTTTAATCGTTTTGTTAAAGTTCACAAAGGGACGACAGATACTTCAGTTGGGGTTGGAGTATAGGGAGGGGGGAGTTGGGGGCAAAGTTTTTATTCAGTATTCAGCATACAATGGCGCCTCAAGCACGACAGACAAGATGGAAAATAAATTGGCTCACGCTCGAAGAATCAAGAAACACTCGCGCTCAACAAACCACATCCGTGAAACTGATAGCCAGCCAAACAATGATCCCTGACGCTGGTTCAACTAATAAACGCCTAAAGCTCATGACGTGGAATGTGAATGGACTAAGAACAAGCATCAAAAGGTGACTGGTACTGCAATGTATAAACCGGCACTCGCCGGATATAGTGCTCCTTACTGAAACGCACCTTGCGGGAACGATCTGTAATCTCTTCAAGAGATCCAACTATCGCACAGCGGTGCATGTGGGCTTCTCCATGGGGGCAAGATGGGTGCTAATACTGGTTCACAAAAGACTCCCATGGAGTTCTCGCACACATCGCGGGACAGAGCTGGACGATATGTACAAATTCAAGCAATGCTCTGGAATCAAGCCCTCGCGATTATAGCCATATACTCCCCACCCTCGCTCCTGAATGGCCTGCTAACAGATATTACCCCAATCCTGGCCGCGAATACGGCTAGCACATGGGTGCTAGGCGGCGACTTCAATGAAGTTATGGACAACACCCTAGATCACACGCACCTGGGGGCAAGGAATCCGCCACCACCACTAAACTGGCCGCCTTTGCGTCTGCGCTGGGGCTGCGAGACGCTTGGCGGGATCTCCACAGTGACACGCGCGACTATTCCTTCCACTCAGGAGTGCATGCTACTATGTCCAGAATAGACTATCAGCCTCATTACAAGTACATCAATCCGGAGTTAATGCCGCTGGTAAAACCATACCGGCACCGTTACCGCGTCCACCCAATCATGACCTGCGGCCCCGGAAAAAGCACCACCCCTAACCGCCACTGCGGAGTTAAGGGTCCCGTAAAGTCCGCCTGCACGGAAACCCCTCCGTTTCCGGCTATACGAAACACTGCGAGCATCACAACTAGCGCGGACATGGAAACACCGCCTGAAAAATGGCGTTAAAACCGTGATCACGGTGGCGGTACCGCCGCCACCGCGAACATGACGTTAAACAGTGCCTGCTGAACTGAATCAGGGCACAGGTGCACCAAATCACCCCAGCTGGACCCAGCAGCCCACTGGGAGCCTACAAAAGGGCCACACCCAGCCCAACAAAACACAGAACCATGCAGGCAGCAGCTCTAGTAGCACTGGGACTGGGCCTACTCAACCAACAGGCAGCACTGCACATGATGGCAGTAATGATTCAGAGGAGGAGGCGGAGGCGGAGGAGGCGCAGGCGGCAACCAGCCAACCCTGCACCTATGGCAAACCCCATTGTCCAGCCGGCACAACCCCGCAGGCAGCCTGCAATACCACGCATCAGGGCCTCACCCTGGAACCTTACCCCAGGACAGACCAACACACTATACCGGCTGGACCTTCCAACAATCCTGTACATCACCACCATGATTGAGGACAACATCAGCAGCCACATAGACGACCCCACCGCCACCCCCCCCCTCCTGAAGGTTGTGTCTGTACTGCATTTCCTTGGCACTGGCACCTATCAACACACGGTTGGTGAGCTGCACGGCATATCACAACCCTGTTTCTCAAAAATCCTGGTACAGGTACTGGATGCCCTGTTGCACCATGTGTCGGAACAGATAGCCCTACCCCGTACCCTCCCTGAGGTCATTGCCACCAAGTTGGCCTTCCATGCCATAGCAGGCATGCCAAATTGCATAGGTGCAGTTGACTGCACCCACATTGAGCTGACAGTACCACGTGCAATTGAATCCACAATAGGAAACAGTATCACTCGCTGAATGTACAGATGGTATGTGATGCCAACTGATAACACACTGCTGCGCACGTTTCCCAGGCTCAACCCATGACTCAATGGTACTGCGGAATTCCACGTTGCCACGGTACATGGAACGCTATGCCGGACAACGCACATGGCTATTGGGTGAGTACAGCTGCCAATGCACCGACCCTGTTGAAGTGGTGTGTGTGTGTCCAGGCCAATGAGCAATGTGAGTGTGCTGCTGTGACTGCACATGCATCACCCCCCATGCCATCAACTGAATAGACAGTGGATCCTAAACATCACAAAGCAACACATGACAGGTCACCACAGTGTGCCCGTACACACCCTGCCACATGAGACACACAGCCGATACTATCACTGTCCCATACACCTTGTGCCACTGCAATCACCCACCCACAAATGGAACACTGCCCTCCCAATGCGCATGATGCCTGTACATGGGACGTCCTGCATCGACTACTTCATCACAGTGGAGTGACTCTGCCATGTGTGCACATCACTGCACAATGCCATACTCACATTCAAATTTCACCCGCAGGGCAGAGTACACATGCACGTCAATGCGTAGGTCAATCTCCAGTTGGCAAGTCCTCTGTGATGGCCAAAAAACACTACCAACCGCTGCATGGCACATATGCATGAATGAACAATGACACAAGATAGCACAGCATCAGATGAAAACATGATACCACTAACAATGACATGTCCCCCCATCTACATCCCATGTAGGTGATGCTGGATATGCACTCACGCCATGGATGATGACACTTGTATGGAGGCCAAGGAACAGGCCTGAAGAGGCATACAACAGGGCACATGTCCGCACACGTGGCATAATTGAGAGGACATTCGGACTGCTGATGGCCCGATTCCGCTGTTTGAGCAGATCTGACGGATCACTGTTGTACAGCCCAGTGAAGACGTGTAAAATCACGCTCGTATGTGCCATGCTGCACAATCTCTGCCTGCGCAGGAACATCCCAATGCTCCCAGATGAAGAAGATGTGGATGGAGATGGAGATGGGGATGGAGATGGGATGGCACCACCTCCTCCTGGGGGTCCACTAGATGGCCAAAGAGCACGGGATGAACTGATTCGCATTTACTTTTGAGACACAGCACATTCACAGCAATGCATGGATATGGTGATGCCAATAAATGAATTGTTGTACTGCAAATGAAATGATAGATGTCCACTCATGTATTTTTTGTTTTTAAATGATGATATATTGATGAATTAACAACAGGGAAGGAGGTGCAATGGTTGGGGAAGCTGTACACCCGTGCCCACCCACCACCCAAACGTACCCACCCCCAACCAGGCCCCAATGTTCTAACCCCCAAACAACCTCCCCATCACGCAAACGTACCCATCCCTCACACCCTTCAAGTCCACGTGTCCTGCAGTGCCCCATACACATGCCATCACTTCCGTGTGCGCTTCTGTGCCTGTGCATCCTTGCCCGAGAGCCCTGTTAGCCGACTCGAGGGCCTCCTTGGACTGGCAGTAGTGGAGTTGGATGGGGTGGTAGTATTGGATGGCACAGAATCAGGAATAGATGGCATATGTGCAATATTTGCCTGTTGACCAATCAACATGGACTCTATGAGCCTGGAGGTGTTGTCATTGTCCTCCCGCACATAGCGTGCCAGGGTGATTATAGTGCTGGCAACATGTCCAATGGACCTTGAGAGGTGACGTACTGACGTGCTGTAGCACTCCCTCTGCAGCCTAGATCCCTCGAGCTGTCTCTCCACCAGCTGGGTGAGGGTAGCCTGCTGCTCCTCCATCCGTGGCATGCGGGAATTTAACTCTGCCACTGATGGGGTGGGTGACCTCATGGGACTTCGGAGTGATGTGGGGCAGAACTCCAGCTGATGGAAGGATTCCAGGTCATCCAGTGTGGGCATCTCCCCCTGTGAGCCAGTATCAGACTGCTCTGCTGGGGCACTGTTGTCACTACAGGCCGCCTCCTCTGCAGTGCAGCTGCCTTCTGTGGTAGTTTGGGTGGGCATGATGGGTGCCCGTGGCACCTGTGTTGCGTCAGGCAGCGTGGAGACGGTGGGGATGTCGGTGATGGTGGCCGGCACATGTGTTGCAGTTGCTACTGGGGGCAGGGATGCAGCACCCTCCTGTGCAGGGGCGGTGGCTTGGACACGTGCCGGTGCTGATTGCCTGGGCTGTTGTGCAGTATAACTGTCACTTGATACGGCTGTGGGGACATAGAGGACATGTAATTAGTTATGTGGTGGTGCCTGATGGGTGCATCACATGCATCATACAGGTTGACCATTTAATAGTGGCAGTTACATGCATCTGCTTGTTGGGGGTATGCATTGTAGTGATATTGGTTGCCATATGGATCATGATGGGTCCTTTGGCCCAGTCATGCACTGCCTGGGGACGTGGGGGGTTGTTAATGGGACCTTTGGCCCAGTCATGCACTGTCGGGGGGGGGGGGTTGTTAATGGGTCCTTTGGCCCAGTCATGCACTGCCTGGGGGGGAGGGGGGTTGTTAATGGGTCCTTTGGCCCAGTCATGCCATCAACATATACTCATATGGCATTCATGTTTTTACACTTACCAGCATCTGCAGGTGGGCTCACTCCTGCCTCAGCCTCCCCGATCCCATGGATGCCCTCAAGGTGGAGGGGAGGACACGGCTGCAACGCTCCTCCCATGCTTGCAGCCTCAGTGGGGAAGGGGGTCCTCCACCTGTCCCACTGCTGCGTTGGCGGTGGGTGGAGATTAGGTTCCGAACCCTCAGCCTGAGGTCGTCCCACCGCTTGTGGCAGTCCTTTACACTTCTCACAGTCACGCCCACAGCGGTGCACTTGCGTGCTGCTTCCGCCCACACTTCCTTCCTCCGCTGCTGTGTGGCACGCCGTTGATCGGCACTGAACAGCATCTCTGCATGCTCCACTATGTGCTCCACCAGAACAGTTAGCTCCGCCTCACTAAAGCGCTGTTTGCGCTGCCTCTGGGCTGGAATCCTGGCAGATATGCTGGTGGACCCTTTTGCCTTCTCACAGTGTGGATTCTGCTTGTGCTGACTCTGGATGGCAATGGATTGTGCTTTATATGATGACCGCCTCTCCGTTTCCTGTTTTGGCGATCACGGTATTTCCGGTTCCGTGTCCGTGGCGAACACAGGTTTTGCGCTACTTGTGGCAGCACTATGTCCATTTCCATGGCTTTTTCCGTGATGGTGGTAACAACGTTTCCGCGTCCGTGTGGTGCGCGCGACCGACTGCACGTAATCGGACGGTCTTTCTGCAACCTTGCGGAAGCGGAAACTTTGTTACCGCCGTCACGGAATCACCGCGGTCCAGACCTGACAGGTTGTAATGAGGCCCTTCCTGCCAGGCCAGAATATGCACAGAGTAAGCGGCGCATCCTTTCTTCCTCGGGGGATCTCTGATCACTCCCCACTCCTACTTGAACTTGAAACAGAAAGACTGCGTCCTCCTCCCACATGGCGATTTAACTCCTACTACCTGGGGTTCCCGGACCTGCAGGAGAAGCTTGAGACAGTCACTGCCAACTACTTTGAACTTAACACAGGCTCAGTAGAGGACCCTGGAACGCTATGGGAGGCATACAAACCGGTCCTAAGGTGCGAAATCCTCTTGTGGACAACAGCAAAAAAGAAGGCCCAGCGTGAACAGATCATGGAGGCCGAGAAAGTAGTTATGGCCAAGGAACTAGAACATATTGCCAGCGACACTCCAGATACAAACAGAGCTCTAATACTAGCGCAAAAAAAATTGCACAACCCATCTCTAGACTGTGCCAAAAAGGCGCATAGTGCCATGAAGGCGAGATTATATGAAATGGGTGAAAAAGCTGGCAAACTGCTAGCATGGTTGGAAAGAAGAGATGAAGGCCACCAGCAGGTGAAAAGCATTAAGGGCAATGACGCAGAACCAGTCTCAACTGACGCAGAGATAACGAAATGTTTTGCTGACTTCTATGAAGAACTTTACAAATCCCCTAATGTCGCAGTGGACAGCGCCATACTACAGGGAGTCGATCTTCCCACAGACCAAGCCAAAGCATTAGATAGTAAAATCACAGAGGATGAAATATCAGCAGCCATCGCCCAACTTCAGGTGGGCAAGACTCCAGGATCTAACGGTTTCCCAATAGATATATGGAAAAAGTTAAAACACCTAGATCTATCTACCCACCTGCTTAACATGTTCGAACACTCCCTGGAAAAGGGCAGGCTCCCACCAGACCTACACAAGGCCACAATCATAGTGATCCCCAAAAAAGGCAAGCCCCCGGACGAATGTAGTTCAAACAGATCCATATCCTTAATAAACAGCGAACCCAAAATACTGGCCAAAATATTAGCTACCAGACTACAAACAGTTATTACATCAGTGATCCATCTGGACCAATGTGGTTTTATGCCCCAGAGATCCACGAGAATGAATATCCGCAGACTATATCTAGCGCTTGGGAGAGCACCCACCATACAGCAATCATTGGCGTTGTTGGCCATTGACTTTGAAAAAGCTTTTGACTCGGTCCCCTGGGAGGCTTTGTGGGTGATCATGAGGAAAATGAATTTTGGCGAGCCATTCATAAAATGGGTCCAACTTCTATACAACACTCCATTGGCAGAAGTGAGGGTGAAAGGGTGGTCCTCTCGTAATATCCATTTCGGGAAGGGAACTAGGAAGGGCTGCCCGCTTTCAGCAATACTGTTTGCATTGGTTATCGAACCGCTAGCAGTCATCCTGCGGGGCACAACGACATGGACTGGTTTCCGCTGGAACTCAGACGGGGAAGAGAAGGTATCTCTCTATGCCGACGACCTGCTAGTATACCTAGGCGACCCTGCAATCTCCTGTCCCACAGTCACGCAAACACTGATAGATTATGGGGCCTTTAGTGGCCTCAAGGTGAACAGTCCAAATCAGTGCTCTTTCCGGTGAAAGGGATAGACTGCATACCACCACAGGGTTCCCCATACCAAATTGAACTTAATCAATTTCGATATTTGGGCATCCAGATCACAAGTAGGCTAGATGCCTATATGACCCTAAACCTATACCCGTTAGTTAGAAGATTCACACAGGATGTGATCCACTGGGAAGCACTGCCATTAACACTGCTAGGCAGGGCAGCGCTCTTTAAAATGCTGGCCCTGCCCCGCTTCTTATACGTCCTACAAAACGCCCCCCCCCAGCCCCCCATATCCCAGCAGTAGAATTCCGTAAATTAGACAGGATCACACGCAAACTATTATGGGCCGGGAAACACCCTAGGATAGCTCTCAAGACCCTTCAACGCTCAGTATGGGAAGGAGGGATAGGACTCCCGAATATCCAAATCTATTACTGGGCGGCCCTGATGGCGACAGTAAATGACATATTACATGGTAACTCAGAATTCCCACACATACGGGCTGAAATAGAAGTGAGACACGACCTGTCCCCAATAGAAAGCCTTTACTGCATAAAGAAGCACTCCCCTGAAGACACAATTACAGCGCATACAGTCCAAATCTGGAGAGAAGCACACAAACATATCGGATGGGGCAACAAAATCACCCCAGTCCAGCCCATTTGGAATAATACCTGTCTTGTGGAACTCAGCAGACTTCCCAGATGGCCAAGCTGGGAGACAGCCGGCATACAAACCATCCAGCAAATTTACACAGATAACCAAATCATCCCCTTTGTCGAGACTCGGCCATGTACAATCTTCCTACCATAGAGAATTACCACCATAGTCAACTATATCATGCACTAATCAAACATAGGGACCAACTGTCAGATATGCCAGAATGCACACCCATAGAAAGGAATATAGTCATAGACAGTGTGAAAACAAAGGTCACATCCACCATGTATAACGTTATCTCCTCTTTTGCTACGAAGGAATTGTCGAGCCTAACGCTGAAATGGGAAAGAGATGTGGGCCCGATACTACCGGAGGACTGGATCTCGACCCTGATGTATCCGAGAGAAATTGCAATCTCTGCTAGAATCCGGCTTATACAACTGAAAATACTTCATAGAATATATTATCCCCGAGTAGCACTATACAGCTGGGGTAAGTCACCAGACCCCAAATGTCTACGTTGTAGGCGTGAGGAAGGAACCTTTTATCACATCCTATGGCAATGCACAAAGGTACAATACTTCTGGCGCAAATGCAGCGAAAGACTCTCGAGAGTCATGGGCCGCACAATCCCAACTGATCCTAAACTCCTTCTCCTGGGGATTGTAGAGGAAGGAGAAATGTCTCGCTGAAAAGCTTCTGTTCTCCACGTCCACAGGCATTGCCAAAAGAAACATTGCGCAGCTGTGGGGTTCAGAATCCACGCCTCAATACGACCAATGGACATCGGACGTGGACACTTGCATCCTAATGGAGCGCCGTGTCTATCAAGCAAGAGGCTGCCCGGGCAAAGCAGATAAGATATGGGGCAGGTGGGAACAAACCGCATAATGAACACACAGGCTGTACCAACAAACACTGGCGTACAAACCTGCCGTCACCTCAGGGAATAGCGTCCTGATCTGACACTCTCTGACTGAAACCATACTGGAAGCACCCAATACATATATAATATATGTCTGATCGTGCTGCCTCATTGCTTATATGCAAGGTTGTATGTTTGTGTAATGTATGTTTTGTACTGTAGCAGTGAAAAACCAATAAAATTTGTTGTTAAAAAAAAGCAGTGCGACCAGCCTTTGATCACCACAGCCATTTTGTGGTGGCGTAAAGGCAGACGTGGGCGAGTTATGCTTTGACAGCACAAACCTGAGAATACACCCGTCTGGAGCAAAAGATAGTTTGAACTCATTAACTCAATAAAACGTCACCATAAAAATGGAGAAGCTGCTTTTGCCTGCAATACATATTAGCATAGTTTTTCTTTGGTTTCCTTTTATTATTCATAAGCGTGTAGATAGTGTTGGAAACTACATTTTTGCTTTACTAAATCACTTTCTACATATTGTTGAAACACGAACTCGATCATCCTCTACTTCACTGTATATATGTCGCATATATTTGACGAGAGATGTATGTTAATGTTAAAGGACATTTGTACCGCGCACTATCACCACCGGAGTGGTCCCCTGGCGCTCTGGCGGCTCTGAAAGAAGAGGGGAGGTTGAGTTAGTGGGAGGAGGCAGGAAAGGTGCAAGAGAGCAGTGATGTGCTGTTGGCGGCCTCAGCCCGGTGGGTCCGTTGGCTGGGCCTGGGGTGTTTGCAGCCGGTAGTCGTCGTGTAATGTTGTGCAAGACTATGCGTGTTTTTGTTTTGTTGTTGCAATGTAGTGAAGTTTGTGCGGATTGTTGTGCTATAGATTTTGGTTGTGTTTGGTTGGGAGTTTGAGAGGTGTATGCAGAAAGGGAAATTGTTAGTAGGGTTGGTTAGTTTGCGTCTCTATCCTGAATTCAGGCGCTCGGCTTGCGAAGTCTCCCCTGGTGCGGCTCTGTCCTGATCTGGGTCCGACTGGCATACAAGATTCCTTACTCCTCTGGCCCCCACCTCTAACATGCTCTCTCATAGCTCCCCTTATCCTCCCTTCATACTCCTGTGGCCAGTGCACCTGCCAATGTCAACCTCTCAGGTAGAGTGGTGATTGCCAATATCTCGACAATTCCACACCACTGTGGTACCTGGTGGTAACTAAGGGACGGTGAAAGTGTTGGTGGGATTGTCTGGGGGAGTTGGCCTAGTCTTCGTGCGTGCCGCCTGTGTTCCAGTCTATCCGGTGTCACCCGTCCAGGTGCCATGGGAGCTACACTCTCGGGTCGGGGATGTCCGTGTCCGTGTCCTTTCTGGATTAGTCATCCTTTTTCCGGTTTCGGTTTCCAAATTTAGTCTGTGGTGTTGAAGAGCCAGGTTTTTAGTGATTTCCTGAATTTTAGGTGATCTGAATTGGCGGCACTCGAACCTATGAGCAGAGAGAAGGGTCAAGGGACCTAACCAGATGCCAATACACAAATGAGTCTGCTGTGCAGTTTTGACAGTGGACAAACTCCTGTGAAAACTCCCATATCGTTGAATGGACTAAGTGCCTATGAAGTGAAAGTCCCAGGAACTTGCTGCAAAGCATGCCTAAAAAGAGGACAAATACGACCGGACAGACGATCTATGGAGTACAAACCAAGATGATTCGGATAGAAGAAATACACAATGAATAAAGAAGAGAGGGAAAATCAATGTGTAAAAATACAAATGGGGAACCAGGAAATGTTATGGGATGGGAGCGATGGAACAAATGTGGAGTATAAGCCACACGTGAATAAAGTGTGACAAACGAGCTGGTGGGTTACCTCAAAGCGTGACCTTCTTTCAAATTCTCATAGTGGCTGTAAAATTATCTGAGGCATATAGTTAGTTTAAAGTTAACTGGGTAATAGAGGTGGGATTTAGATAAAAGTAAACAAAGGTAATCTTTAGGGACACATACATGTTTAGACTAGGAGAATATAATGTTTTAGTACTGACATTGTAGAAATGTTGTAGGATACCTCCCATATTAAAATAAATTATATCACAGAAAAGGGTGATTAGGTGATTATATTTTTATAATTTAATAAAGATAAAAAAACAAAACATAACATTTGTACGTTCAATTAGAAATTACAAATGCATATGTCATCCATCATAAAAGTAAGAAAAATGACACCTAACAACAAAATACAGTGGTTCCAATGCATTTGTGTTTGATATCTGAACACCATGATTACAAGCTATTTCCTTAAACTGTATAAAGTATAAGACAGAGCACATAATTTCACACCTGCAGCAGATCATGCCATTTTTCGCAATTTCAAAATTTCTAACAAAACATACTGATAGTTGTTTGGATCAATGCCACTGGGAGCCCATGATTTTCGACTTAGTGGATCTTGCACATGTATAGGGAAAATGCAAATGATATCTACTTCAGTTCTAGTTCATTGGTGTTCTCCAAGGCCAGAGCCATCAAGAAGTTTGCAGTTGCAATTCTAATGCTGATGGAAGGTGAGGCACGCCTCAAGTGGAAGAAGCCTGAATGGTGTTGTTTTTTCCAAGACACAAGTAAATTGGGTGTTGCATGAATCGAGAGTCTATGGATCACTTTGTAGGAATGATGAGTTTTTTTCAGGAAATCACTCGATCTCCCAATATTTTTTCTTTGTATGATACAAAGCAAAGCAAGGCTGTAGGCAGAGGGCTGGCTTTGAAGGGCATTGGGGACAGTACACCCGTGTATCCCTCCTCCTTCCTTGTTTTGTACACACCTTACATCTTCTGTATGGTTGTGTCTTCCTGGGGGTGGCAGGCACATAATCAGCAAGGTGTTGTTCTTGCAATCTGGCTACATCCTCCACTTCTGCAAAGTTGGGAGTTGGTACATGCACAATGGTCAGCGAAGTTAAAACTGCTAATTCAAACTTCAAAAATGTCAGTTTGTTTTCTAGAGCAGCTGCACGATATACAACATATGCATTGTATGTAGCTAGATGCATAAGGTAAACTACCAACTTCTTGTACCACGTGCAAGTCTTATGCTCTACATGGTATAACTCAAGTAATTGGTCTATTTTGTCTATTCCTCCCATGTACCTGTTGTAGTCCAGAATAGACTTGGGTTTTAGCACTTGCTGAGCCTGCCCGTGTACAGTGACAAGGGAAGTACTTTCATCATGAATAGTACTGAACATGTGCACATCCCTTCGGTGGCAGAATTTTAGTGCCAACAGTTCATCATGCCGCAATGCCATACATGCTCCCTGGTCCAGCTTCTTACACACAAGTTTTCTGGGGAAGCCTTTGCGGTTACTGCGGATTCTACCGCATGCCAGTGTGCCCACGTTGTACAATTCCTTGAAAAGTGGTATTCCGGTGTAGAAATTGTCCACATACAATTGGTGATCCTTGTGGAACAATGATGTGGCAAGATCCCACACAATCCTCTCACTGGTCCCTAAATGGGCTGGGCAGCCGGGAGGGTTTATGCTCGAGTCTTTTCAGTGTAGACTTTCATGTTGTAAGCATACCCAGTGGTACTTTCACACAACATATAAACCTTGATTCCTTATTGTGCTCTCTTGCTTGAAATATACTGCTTGAGCAGTAGCTGGTTTTTTAACAATACCAAATGTTTATCAATGAACATGTTCTGGCTAGGAACATACACCTTAGAAAATCGCTGTGCAAAGTGCTTCAGTAATGGCTGAATTTTGAATAACCTATCACAATTTGGGTCAGTTCTTGGCAATGCTGCAGAGTTGTCATTGAAATGCAGCATACGTTCTAGTGCTAGGAAGCGATCTTTACTCATTTTTGCTGGAAAAAAAGGGCTTGCAAATACAGGTTCAGTACACCAGTACAGAGAAATAGACGGCATCCTTGTTTTGTCCCAAGAGCAGAGTGAGACCGAAAAAATGTTCTCATCTCAACACTCGTAGTTGGAACCCAAAGGTGTGCTCGGGAATGGGGTTTCAGATTGGCACCTCTTTCCCTCAAGAACTGTTCAGCATACAGATTGGTTTGCTCAACCATATCTGAAATGAACCCATCATCCACAAAAAGGTTGAAAAAGTCAATAGGCTCAAAACCATCTGTATTTTTTGTGCATCCTGATACTCCACTGAAAGGTGGCACAACAGGCTGAGCCATTGATGGAGGCACCCAGTCAGACTCATCAGCCATGTGATGAACTGGTATATTCCTTGCATGTCCCCTCAACCTTGCAGGTGAACTTTGTGTGGGAAGTACCACACGAGGTGCATGTACCCCTCCATTCCCTTCCTCATCAGATGAGGAGGTTGAACTAGCCTCAACAGAAAACTCACTTCCCGAATCTACTTCATGCTCACCCTCAGAAGAAGATTCTGTTTCAGATTCTGCTTCTGTGCCTTGTTCCCTATCAGACTGCATCAGTAAGTCGAGAGTCTCCTCACCAGACATATGACGTGAAGCCATGACAAAATGTTTACTGCCCAAAGAACAGATACAGACTGAAACACCAAACCAATGAACTTTACTTTTCAAAGTAAGGGAACGTGTGTAGTAATTCGTCTTCAATGAAATAGACCAAGACCACACAATTATGCCAAATACTCCCAAATCTTCTTACATACTGCCAAATCTTCTTACAAAATCTATCAGCGCTTTGAAATATAATCTACTCTCAACACGCCAAATAAAGAGGAGTACTACTTGGCTGGCACTCACATGAAAAACAAAAACATGGCTCACTGCTTACTTACAAGTGGTTAGTCTGCAACAACACACCTGCACATAAAACAATTGATGTATGTAACCATCAATTATTTTTTAAATGTTTTCAACTATGAAATGATCCGCAGGTGATGCTCCTGCATTTCAATTAACCCTTTGAACATAAATCTACTTGTCTACATATGCGATAGCCAACAGTTTATTAACACGTGTAGTGTAAAATCATTGTGTTAAGCATTTAGTCTTCACATACACTCTCGATTAGCTAATTTCACTCACTGTGTGATTAACGTTCCATTATTTACAGTCATTTTCGCCAATAAATGTTTGATCAGTACTTTTTTTATAGGTCAGTCAACATTTAACATTTCTTTTTACTCTGCCTCTTTGAAATGTATAATAAATAGCTTGCACACATTTATGTTTGAACTGATGAAGAAATAGAAACAAGAAAAAGTCAAGAACTACCGGTGTAAGGCAGTGACACTAAAGACACATTTCCTAATGCAAATTGTATGGACAATGTTTCGATGTTTGATTACATGTAGGATCCCACATTTGATATTTTATTTAGCATTATTCCCTGCATTTTAAACGTTTTAGAATTATATTTGCAATTGTATCCCAACTGTGATTTTGGTTCTAAGTGATCCGTCCGCGGCTGATTTTGTTGTGGCCGGAATGTTTGCATAAGAAAGGTGCGAACCACCAAAAGTTTGCACCTTTCTCATGCAAACACACGTACATAATATGGGGGCGGCAGGGGTTTCCCCCAAAACCCCCGCTGACTATACTGTGAAGTATAGTGAGCGGGGTGTTGCGGGGGACAGCCCCGCAGCCCCTGTTTTCTTTCTTTGCGGGTGGGCTGCAGTGGTGTCCCCCGCAACACCCCGCTCACTATACCAAACAGTATAGTGAGCGGAGGGTTGCGGGGGACACCCCCGCAGGCCCCACATTTTTTTTTTACTTACCTGCAATGCTACCATCAAAGGTTCGAACCTTTGGTGGTATAATTTCTAGAACTTTTGGTCCTTGCAACCATTATAATTCCGTGATTTTAAAGTGAATCAAACTTATTGTGGGGGAATGATTGTACTGAGTTTCTAAGTATCCTAACTATGTAACGGTGCATTTGGAATTACAGCAGAATATAATATTTATTTTTACATTGCTTTATATTTCTTTTTATCTTCATCCCGCTCAGGGTTTGTGACTACAATTCCCATTGGTGCTTTCGTTGCGCACGTTGCTGATGTCATTGTTAGCACACCGCAAACCTTGACGAGCGTCAGCGCAATGCCAGTTTTGGTCTGTTCTGGCCAGGCATCAAGCAGTAGATGCTGTCCGTATTGTTTTCAGACTGTTTAAGGGGTTTAATTTCACCTGAAACGATACTTAGCTTGACTGGTAGGATTTGCTTCCTTTAACTGCTGGCTTAGAATCCTGAATCCTAGAGGTAGAAGTGCTATCCCAAATATACTCTTTTGGTCCTGGGGTGGGGAAACAAGAAAGGAATATAGAGCCATAAAGGGTCAATTGGAAATATTAGAGGCTAAGACAGCAAAACTATCCCTTCTGTTCCCAAAACAAAAATATGACATTAAAGCAAACAAAACAAATAGGATATTAGCTAGGATGTTGAGAAGGGAAAAGAAGGCCAAAACTATATTAAAACTAAGGGTGTAAGAGCGGTACCAGACCGGATACTAAGGACACTGCCTAAGAATTTTCCAGCTATTATACAGAGCTATATAGCTCTGTAAGCCCATCAGAAATTAGACAAGTGGAATACATCGACATAAGGGTGTTGAGTTGACAGAAATAACAGAACAGGAGAGAGAAGCTGCGGAACAAGATATCACAACGGGCAAGGTGCTTAGGGTCATAATGTCATTACCCCTTAATACATTTCCAGGCCCGTGTTAACTTCAGAGTTCTATTGATCCTTTAGGGAGACGTTAATACCATAACTGGTTCCCCTCTTTAACACATTTGGGAGAAGGGGACAAATTACAACTACCATGGAGGAGGCGAAAGTAGTTCTACTACCAAAGGCGGGCAAGGATCCAACCATATGTGGTTTTTATAGGCCGTTAGCCCTAATTAATGTGGACTCCAAGATTTATACGAAGGGGCTAGCAAATCGCTTAGACCAAATTCTCCCACGTATCATTAGCCCGGACTATCAGGGGTAGACAGACGAGTGACATTACAAGAAGGCTAGCGTATCTTATAGAAAAAGTTAATAAAAAGAAAATTCCATCCCTTCTTGTAGACTTGGATGCCGAGAAGGCCTTTGATAGGGTGGTGGTTCTTTTTTTCCCAAAACAAAATATTTGCATTTGCAATAAACCAACAGATAAGCGTTCTTAACATGCCCCTTCCCCCCCCCAGTCCTCCTTTCCCCTTTTTCCCCACATTCCACCTTGTGCTTGACTGAACATTTATTTACCCCTGTGCCAGCTACTCCCTACCCCCATTCGCCTCATCTTCCCCAACCCCTCCCCATCTCTCTCTGAATAGCGTACCGACCGATCGTTCAAGTCCCACTGGAGTTCTCTCTGTGCCATTTCTCACCCCTTCTCTTCCCTCCCCTCTCCCATCCATCCCTCCTCTTACACTCCTTTCGTCTCATAGTGGTCTCAGATCCTTTGATATGCACAGGTCATTCAATAACTGACCCCAGTCTGCTGTTACCCCGTCCTCCTCTGTCGAGTTTTGATTGGTCTGCAGTATCTCCAGTTCCACCATTCCTCATCTACGGATATCCCCCTGCCATAGCGTCACTGACTGGCCTTGTGGGTGTTTCCAAGCTATATCCATTCGGGTTTAGCTAAAAATCAATAGGAATCTCACCAACCTATGCCATAAATTATGTCTCTTCCCTTCCGAAAGTATTCCCCACAAACATACTCTTGGGTTGCACTCCAGCCTTGTCCCTAACAATTTGTTTATCCCTTTGATAAACGTTTCCCAGTATCTTGCTATGATTCCACATTCCCCGACCATATTCCAGTGTCCGGGCAGGCTCCTCCTACATCTCAGGCACTCGTCACCGAGAGTCCCCTTCATCGCTCCGAGCCTAGTTTGGGTCACATATACTCTGTGCAACAGATTAAACTGATTCTGTTGGAATCTAGCGTTTCACAACACCTTTTGGACCTGCTCCCAAATCTTTATCCATTGCTTCTCCGATATCTGGGACCCTCCATCCGCTTCCCATTTACCATTCACCTTCAATTCCTTGCGGTCCTCCTGTAAGGCCCTATGAATGCGTGAGATTTTCGCCTTCCCCCTGTCTGCTCCAGTAGTAATTGCATTAATGGGCTGACTGTAGGTTCATCAGGTATTCCCTCCCATAGCTCTGCTAGTCTCTTAACTACCGCTCCATATGCCAGGAACAGCCCCTTTTGTAGCCCGTACTTTACGCACCATTCTGAAAATGTCAGCAGTGTCCTTCCCACGAAAAGGTCCCCCACCACACAGCAGCCCTTTACCCGGAGCCTGTGTGTCCCAAATCTCCCGACAGCTTGATTTAATTTCGGGTCCGAGCTTCAGGGCAAGTCTCCACTATACAATCCTGTAGGTCGCCTCCTCTGAATATACTTTCGCCACACCTCTCCGACCGTCTGGAACACATTTGTCATCCCTTTGTTTCCCCGAGTGCCACAACAGCTCCACCCCCACTCAGTGTGTCTGTAGATTCCCCACCAACCCTTTCAGAGCCTCTCCACCTGAATTCCCCCATTCCAAAAGCATTTGCACTTGTACTGCTATAAAGTAGCCCTCATAATCTGGTAAGCCGAGACCAGTGACAACCTTCTCCTTCCCGTGTTCCACAATAATTCCCCGATTCTACGGTCCAACATTTTAAAGAACACCTTTTTGATCACTTATGGTAGATTGGTGAAGTAGTAGAGCAGTCTCGGGAGTATCACCATTTTACATATTGCCACCCTTCCCATAAGGGAGAGAGGCAACCCTTTCCAAAACTGTACAGAGTTTCCTATCTTAGTGCCCTCCCTGTGTTATGTACAAATGTTTCCTCCATTTCGTGAAATATTCAGATACACAAATATTTAAATGATCCTGTCTCCCATCTTATCCCCCAGTCCGGCAGGTACTCCCAGTTACTGTCTCTAAGACTGCCTAACGGGAACAGTAGGTACACTTCTCCTTATTTATCCGAAAGCCTGAGAGTTTTCAAAAATTCCCCAGCACCCCCAACAACACTGGAAGATTATTCTGTAGATTACCCACGTACTGCAACAAATCATCTGCATAGAGCGAGAAAACATGTCTCACTCCCCCCCACTAGAATTCCAGCCTCCCCATCTCTTTTCGTATATACCCCGGCAGAGGTTCCAGAGGCAATGCAAATAAAATCTGGGACACTGCGCACCCCTGCCTCATCCCTCTGCCCATCTCCCACCATCCAGACACCCATTGGTTGGTCCTCACCGCCGCCAGTGGTCTATTATATAATAAATCCAGCCATCTATGAATATTCGTACCAAACCCATACTTCTCCAACACCCGGAATAACCAACTCCACTCTAGGGAATCGAACGTCTTCATGGCATCAAAGGAGGCTAGCGCCATTTCCCCCTCCCCCACCCCCAGGGTTTTGACCAGGTCCATTACATGATGCAGTCGGCTAATGTTCCTTGCTGTGTTCCTCCCCACAATAAATCTGCACTGATCTGGGCGTATCAACTCTGGAGACCCTCCCGCCAGTCTATTCACCAAGACCTTTCGCAAAATGTTCCCATCAACATTCAACAATGATGTAGGTCGATACGACTTGCAGTCCAATGGGTCCTTCCCTTCCTTCACCAGGACAGTTATAATGGCTTCCCTCATAAATTCATGGAGGATACTGTACTCAAATGCCTCATCCTATACCTTCTTCAGCCATGGGACCAGGAGAGCTACATATTTGCAGTAAAATACTGGGACCCCATCACTACCCAGGGCCATACCTTTCTTCATTGTTCGCAATGCCCTGCGTACGTCTTCCTCCTCTATTGGACCCTCCAGTTCTTACCTCCGGTCTGCCCTTAGCATTGGCAATCGGATTGCACTGAGCAACTCACCCCCATCTTCCTCCACATACATTCCTTTACTGATATATAGCTTCCTATACAATTCCTGAAACACCTTATTAACTAGCTCTTGGGTACCCACCAGTTCACCCGTTCCATCCCTGATGTGGGTAATAGTGCGGCGTGGACGTTCTCTGTCTACTAACCAGGCCAGTAGTTTTCCAGCTTTGTCACCTTACCCATGCAGTCGTACATCTCGTTTGTTACTGTCAAAATTTGAAAGGTTGATCAAGGTCTTATATGACAACAGAGTCTAGGGCAGTCTATCACCAACTTGTCCCCCTCCAGCCGCTTCCCTATCCAATTCCGCCACTTGCTTTTCAGCGTGCATCAGAGCTCCCTGTAACCGTTTCCTTGTGCCTACTGTCGTGGATATACAAACCCCTCTTATAGATGCCTTAAAGGCCTCCCATAGTTCCCCCACCATTGCCACTGACCCTGCATTTTGTTCAATATAGGGTTCTATCGCTCCCTAGAGTTCGTTCCTGAAAGCAACATCCTTCAATTTCATCCCCTGCATGCGCCCCAACCGTCAGAGGGGCCTCTTCCCCATCCCCTGCAGTTTAGCCACTAAGGGGGAGTGGTCCGATAAGGTGCGTCCTAAGTATTCCGTCCCTTCAAATAGATGAAAGTTTTCCCACCACGGCAAAAGATAATCCTAACGAGAGTAGGACCCTCGTGCACCCGAGTGATATGAGAACCCCCTCTCCTCACCATGTGCCTCTCTCCACAGCTCGACTAGATGTAGCTCTGCCATTACCCTGTGTAGTGCTGCCGTCATTTGCCTCTTATGGGGGCCTGACCCTCCAACACCATCCAAATTTGCATCCAATTGGCAGTTGAAATCCCCTCCCCAGACAAAAAGGCCTTCTCCATGTGTCCCTACTATATTTATTACCAATGGAAAATAATCTTGGTCATCGATATTTGGTGCATATGAATTTGCCACAAATATGGTTCGCCCCTCCAATTTCCCCATAAGCACTACTATCCTTCCCACCTTATCCGTCAAGACCTTTTCCACCTGGAGCGGCACCCCTGCGCCACCCAAGTCAACAACCCCTCGCCTGCGAGGAGTATGAAGTACCAACCACTTGCCCTCCTCATTGCCTCCCTAGTGCCACCAGGTCGGACCTGGTTAAATGTTTCTCTTGTATAAGAGCTACCTGTATTCCCTGTGATTTTAGAAAGCCCCCCACTCTTTGTTTTTTGCGGATCGTTCCTAGCCCCCCAACATTCCAAGTTCCGATCTTCAAATCCATGTCCCCATTAAGGCCACCAAGTATAGCTTGTGGTCCCTTCCCCGTCTAACAACATCCTGCCCTCCTCCCATCCCTTCCTTCCTCCGCGGTTTCACCTTCCTCTTTGCGGTCGACATTCCCCTCTCTGGGTCCTCCTCTCTGTTTCACTTTCATAACTTCCCAATTCCCCTGCACCCTCCCTACCCTCTCTCTTTACCCCCCAACTTCCCCAAACTCCCCTCTTCCCGCCACCCTCCCCCTCGCCAACTTCTCATTCCCCTTCTCTTCCTTGAGCCCCCTCCCCTACCTTTCGTTCCACCCATCCCAAAAAGAAAAAATACTGTAGGGAAAGATTATCTCCCTCTGCTTTGCCGTTCTCTCCCCAACTCATCCTCAACCAGTTACTGCCCCATTAGCTCCAGTTCACACCACCAACCCATGCCTCCACCCTCTCTTTATCCCTCCAGAGTTAGTGCAGCCCTCTAGTCATGTCTCCCCCTCTGCTCCATGATTCCTGGGGGTTGGGAGTTGTGGCCTTTACTCCAGCCAGTCCCGCACCTCCTGTGGCAATGCAAAGAACCAAGATTTCCCCTCAACCACAATCTTAAGAGTTTTGCTGGTAAGAACATCATGTATGTGATAATTGTCACAACCCTCATCCCAGACCTCCACTGGGAGGCCCATTTGCCAGGTGGGATCAGGACTCGGGTCTCTAATGGGGCCTTGAAGGCCTGGCATCCACTTTCAAGGCTCTCTTGGTGCCAGGCTCATACACCTTGAAGAACATGTGTACAACGGACTACTTTGTTTGAGGCTTTCAGCCAACATGGAGGCATCCACATAGCTTGGCTCCTAGGAACCGAGCTATGCGGTATAGAGTTTTGGGTGTGGTGGCCTAGGGACTACTTTACCTGGACTACTTTGTTGAGGCCATTTAAACCACACCCGAACAAGAAAGCACGCTTCGCGTTACTTTGCAGTCTGCAACGTGACGCTCACCGTGTCCCGCGATACCCATGAGCCTCGGAGAAGCAAACCTGCAAGGCGACAAAAGGAACATCGTTAGCAGCATCTTACCTGCAATCTCCATCTTTTATCCGCTCGAAGCTCCAGTGAACAGCTTCCTTTGGATCTGCATGCCTCCCGGACCGAAAGACCTGAAAGAGGAAGGGAAAGGACAACATTAAAGAAGGCATTTTAGACATTGCAAAACCACAAACTGCTCAGAAGACTTACCTGGCTGGTCGCCTCCCGGCCGGCATCGCTCCGGAATTCCACACACACTTGGGAAACACTGCGACCTGCAAAGAAAGAAGAAAACAGGTTAGCCAAGGCAAGACAATGGAGCGCTGCGCATAGCGCTTACTTACCGCTTCGCAGCGCACATTACACGCCATCATTTACCGGCGTGGCCCAACTCAGCCAGTTCGCCACGCTGAAGCCCCGCACACCTAAGGGAGAAAAGAGACATTATTAAACACAGAAAGGCTTGCAAGAATAACAACACAATATGAAAAACTGCAATAATACCTACCTGAAAGACCCCAAACGGGCCCACGCCAGTGAAGTAACTTGGCTGCACACGCCCACGAAATACAACGTGCCCCTGCCAAGAAGGCAGGACGGAGAGCACGCCTAATTCTACAACAAGGTGAGGAGAGGGCCAAGAGGGGCTGAAGTCACACGAGTTGATGGGAGGATATTTACCTCAATCGGCCAGTCTTGAACACAGCCCTCCTGTATTTTCAGGCAGAATCTTCCCCGCAGAACACATTTGGAAAACACTGGAGAGACGGTACCAGCAACCAACCGGCTGAGTGGCATCCCTGTGGATACCAGGTGAGTGTAACATAATAGGTTCACGTAGTCGGCCTCGCACTGCATCATACGTTCTCCGTTGCCTCAGTACCACCAGTGTAAAGTCAGGGAAGATTTGCAGCTTGGTGTTACCTATCGGATAGTCGCCCACCCTCCAAGACTTCTATAAAATAGCATCTCTGTCTCGAAAGTTCAGGATTTTGGCAACTATCACTCTCGGCTGCCATCCCGGTGGTGGGGCTCTCCCTGGCAGCCTGTGCGCCCGCTCTACAGTGACGAGCTTCGAGAAGCCCTTCACCCCCAGTGTATTCAAGATGAGCTCTTCCACAAAAAGCTCCATGCTCGGTCCTTCCTCTCTTTCAGGGTTCCCCATCAGCCGAATGTTACAGTGCCGGGACCGCCCTACTGCATCCTCTGCTCTTGTTTCAAGTGTCATTGTAGCTCCCACCAGGCCCACCACCTGGTTTTGAAGTTGTTGTAGGTCATTCTCCATAGTGCTCACCCTCTGCTCCACCATTGTGACCCTCTCACACACCTTCTGTAGGTCCACTCTAACACAGGGTTACGTCCACCCCCACTTCCTTGATTCTCCCCTCCAGTGAGGTCTGTGTAACTTGTATGGCCTCCATTAGCACCTTTAGCGTCACTCCTCCATTTACTGCTGCAGCCGCTCCTTCAGGCACCGGGTCCTCCCCGTCCTGTCTGCTCTTGGGGTCGGTGAACTTGTCAATTTTTTTGTTGCCTTTCACCAACTTAGCAGCCTCTGTTGCAACTACTTTTAGGCCGGGTCCTGTACAGCCTCCTCTCTCCAACTAGCTTACCCCCACTCAGGGGCTCCCAACCATCGTGGCTTCAGCAAGCTAATCACGCCTTCCTGCTTCCGTGTCACTGGCGGGTGGAGAAGGGAGTCTCACCTCAATGTTCAGTCTCCCCACTCTCTGACTCCTGACTATGTATACCGCCACAGTCCAAATTCCCACTTGCCCCACAAAAGTCCTACTGCCCACGCAGTCTTTATTTTCCTCTTCCCTTCACACTGTTCCAGCTGAGGTGGTAACCAGCCCGACCTCCTCGCACCCTCCTCAGGTTTTGTGATTAAATTGGACGGCCTCCCTTTCACCTATACTTCCAATGTTAATGGAGGGCGTCTCAATATCCTCAAGACCCACGCTGCCGAGCGTGTCTCAGAGTTGGGGCTCCTCTTTTAGCCATCTGTCCTCACATCCGCAGGCTCCGCTCCCGCTGCTCTATGTCCCTCACTGGGTTCGGAGGTTAATTGTGCTACACTGGGGCCGCTGCATATCTCTCAGCTGGCCCCGCTGGCGTTCTCGACCTCACCAGGTGGGGGCGGGGGATTCTCAGTTGCTATCAGGCAGCGACTCTCCCTGCTCTAGAAGCCGCGGGTGGTGATTAGCTCAGCTCTGCCCAGTGGCCATCTTTTCCTCGGGTCCTCCACGTTATCGGGTCCATCACTCACGGTTCTCTGGGTCACTATTCCCGGCAGGCTCCGGCTTGCATACGCTCTTCCAGGTCCCCATGCTGGGGGAGTACTATGTTTGCGTTCTGTTTTCCCTTTCATAGCAGGATTTCATCGGGCAGCCCGGAAGCTCTGGAGAACTACATGTTCATGTTCCGACAGCTGGCCACGCTCCCTCAGAGTGGCGTTTCTTGATTCTCACAATGAAGAGGATGGGTTTCGGCAAAATGTTTCTAACAATGATCAAGGCTAATTATCAGAACCCATCCTTACGGTTAGCAATTAAGGGCCAATTAAGAGTCCATTAAAGTCCATGGGGCACAATGCAGGGCTGCCCCCTTTCACCCCTGCTCTATTCAAGTCATTTGGAGCCACTTTTGGCAGCAGTAAGATCCAATGAGGAGATAGAGGGCATACCATTTGGAGGTAGGGTCCACAAGATTGCCGCTTTCGCGAATGACATGTTGCTATCATTAACAGAGCCGGAACTCTCTCTTAACGCTATGTAGAGTGAGATGCAACAGTTCGAGTCAGTAACCAGGCTAAAAATAAATATTCACAAATCAGAAATCCTGAACCCGACGATCGCGGGAGAGGCAGAAAAGGCACCCATATAGATGGGTCGAGAAAGCTATAACATATTTAGGAATCAAACTAACAAAGACAATGGAAGTGCGTTTTCCAGGCAACTACGTGCCTCTTCTAGAGGCCATAAAGAATAAGCTGATTGGCTGGGGTCCCTTAGCAATAACTTGGATAGGCAGAATCAACATTCTGAAGATGGTTATCCTTCCTCAATTACTGTACTACTTCATGACTCTCCCAACACAGGTTTCTGCTTCCTTCTTCTGAGCGATCCAAAAATATACAGGGTGATTTGTCTGGAATTATAAAAGGCCAAGAATAGCTAGAAGAGTAATGATGAGGCCAAGAAACAGGGGCGGAATGGGGAAGCCGGATTTTAAACAGTACTTCTTGGCGGCACAAATTAAGGTGATACGGTATTGGTTGAAGGATGATCAGGATAAGATATTGAGGGCAATGGACAAAGCGGGGGTAGGTGAGAACCTAGAGGAGGTAATATGGAAACCAAAGGAGGATAGACCAATAAATATGTATTACCGTAAAATACTGTCAGTGGTAGGAGGCTCCTGGGATGAATTTATAAGGCAGGCCCAAATTACCACATTCCCATCTCAATTTACACCAATTTTTGGCAATCCTCACTTCACCCCAGGGAATAGAGGAAAGGGATTTGGTAAATGGCGGGAGGAAGGTTACCATAATATCCGGGACATGTTTGAGGGGACAGAAATAAGTTCATTCACCCAATGTAAGGCGAGCTTTGCGGTGGAAGAAGGGGAGAGATTTAGATATACCCAAATAAGACGTTGGTTAATGCAGCCCTCCCTGAAGGAAGCAGCAACGTGAATCTTAACCCCTTTTGAGAAATGTTTAATGACAGACTCCGGGGATAAATATATAGTGGGGGCAATCTACTCATACACCAAACAGGGTAAGGAGTCAGGGGAAAGGAGATACATGGCGAGTTGGGAAGGGACAACATGCCAATTGATAGAAGAAATAGAGTGGAAGCAATTGTGGGCCAATATACCCAGGCTAATGAGGTCCCTTCAAATCCAGGAAATATGGGTAAAAACTATGTTCTAATGGCACCTAACTCCGGCAAAAAATCATAAATTGTATCGCACAGTGCCAAATTCATGTTGGAGGCAATGTGGAATGGTGTGAACCTGGAAACATATTTGGTGTGAATACCTGCGTATTCAAGAGTATTGGGGGGGTAACACAAGAGGCAGTAGCTGAAACCCTGGGATTGAGGGGAGGGGGCAACAGAGGTATGGCAATGTTGGGCCTAGGGGTAACTTTGCAGGAATTATCCACTAGAGCAGAATGTAAAGTATACGTGATCTTAATGATGGCAGGGACACTTGGGGTGGTGCAAAAGTGGAAATCAAAGGACACTCCCACGGAACACGAATGGGTGGGAAAAGTTTAGAACTTTGCAGCCTTGGAATGGGTAACCTACTCTCTACAAGGAGACCATCAAGGATTTTTGGCCGATTGGTCCCTGGTGCTGGGGTTCCTACAGAGAGGGGCCAGAGGGATCTGGTGCCCGAGAAGAATGAGACTGTTGGGAATGTTGTGAATATATGTGGACATCCGCCATAAGGAGTACAAGTTCGGGGACCTTTAAAATGAGGGCTTTTCGCCAATCTAGCAGGGCCAAAGTTATAAAGGAGAAGGAGAATATGGAAGGGGGGGAGAGGGGCTATTGAGGGGTTCAAGATCGGACTACAGCGGGGGCACAGGGGTCATAACATTTGGACATTTTTTAAATTGTTAATAAAAAGTTATATGGCAAATAAAGGTTGGATAAACACCTCATTATCCCTAACCTGACAAGGATTTCCCTGCCTTAAATAAACTAAATGAAACACTCTAACAAAGGATATCTGTCCCTCACACTTATACAACAGTAACTCAATAAGGTAATGCATGGCAATTCAAAGGCAACAAAATTATAACAGTTAAATTCACAATGTGGTAACAGTCTCTTACAATCCGGGTGAATTCCCCTTGTCCAGACTTGAGCAGTATTCTGCTCCACAGTTCCAAAAAGAAATAAGGAAATCCTGGTTTATAACAAAGTTATAACACAGTTCTTTGTAACTCCACTTCAACAACCGAAAGTTCCAACACTCCACAGGTTCAATAGAAATGTTCTTTTGCTTCATTTTCCAATGGTAAGATTCATAATTATCTTCTTCACATAGACAAAGAATACTTCCTTGGTTCATCAGTTGCAACATACATTGTCTTTGTCAGTAAGCTTTGCAACAACTTAGTATATCTGGAAAACTACAACTCCTCTACAGCAGTTTTACACAATTCCTTTGTCGGCACCAGAAGTCTGTTAAAATAATTTGTTAACACCACTTCAATGTACTTCATCAACTTCTACCTTACTTACTTAATGCCAGACCAATTACTTCAATCACACCTGGTTTACTCCCATGTCAGGCATACTACTTTAAAGGGTTGCTACTCGTGTATACTTCTCTGCCCGAATAGTATTTCATAAACAACAAGTGCCTCTGTGGTTAAGATCAGCTTACATCAGCTTTACAACAGCTTTGCAGTGTTTGTTACTTTACAACAAGTAATTCTTCAGGGAAAGCAAGATTCACATTGGTGCTCTTCAATACTCTTTTGCACTTTGCATAACCTCTGAAAGTCATGCTCCTCTCCATCTGAACTAGCCTCAACAGAAAACTCACTTCCCGAATCTACTTCATGCTCACCCTCAGAAGAAGATTCTGTTTCAGATTCTGCTTCTGTGCCTTGTTCCCTATCAGACTGCATCAGTAACCTTTTCCAGAAGGGGAGCTTTCTTGCCACTCTTGTATCCCGACTGCTTTATTAACAAAATACTGACATGGGTAAAGTTCTATTCTGCTTCTTTCTTGGCTTTGGCAATGTGGCTATATACCAGCGTTTGTTACAAGCTTCTTCAAATATGGGCAATAAGCTTTACAACCTTTGGAACTTTTATTAGTCCCCTCCTGCATTTGGCAATATCTGTTGGTTTTAAATTTCCTTGCTTTGGTTTTCTTCTCGCTTGGGCAATGGCTGTCTGCATTATGTTCCAATAATATTGGCCCATCTTGTTGCTGGGTTCTCAACAAACTTGCATGCTTAAAGACACAGTTATTTGGTTATGAAACATTCTGTGTTCGTTGGTTTCGGATAGTTAGGTATTCAAAATTGCCTTTGAGATTACTTTCACTCACACGCAAGTGTTTTCTACTACGAGAACTCCCGTATCGAGCACATAATTGATCTCGGAGCGCTGCAGGGTCACTAGCAGCTGGTGAACTCACTGCGTAAGGCGTGCACTTCTGATTCCCTCGCTGCTCACAGGTGCCCTGCATCAATGGCTCCTTACGACTTGGCAATCTGCTGTTCTTGGTCTGCCGTCGCCCGCGCCACTTGTACAAGGAGCTTCACTTGCTGCGGAGGCTCTCTTGTGCTCGCCGGCCACTGGGGAAAGCCTCTTGGGGAAGAAAGCTTTCCAAGCTTTCGCTTCCCCCTGCGCAGCCTCTGCAAAACAGGTCTTCAGAGGGCAAGCTTCCCTCATCCACGCTTCCCACTGTGTGGCCTCTGTACTTAAGACTTTTGGAGGCAAACACCCTCTCGGGACCGGCTACAGTTCTCTGCTTGACAGTGGTCCCGGCGTCTTCTCTCTCCTCCAGTTTCTGCTTCTGCTGCTTACACTGCTCTTCCTGCTCACTAATGGCCTGCACCTGAGTGGGCCTTTTAAGCCTCCCAGTCTCCCTCAGGTGTGGGTCATTTCCACTAACAAGCTGACAACTCCTGCAGATATGTTCCTCTTTAGCCCTCTTCTTCGTCCCAGTACTTCGGGAAATAATGGACTTGAAGTACATAATGATAACATTTGTGTTTCCCACTTATTCTGTTTTGCAATAAGCCATTAGAAGGTTGGGGTGTGGGGAGGAAGTTGAACAAGGGGTTATCCCCCATTCCTCCTGACCGGTTTCCCCCCCTCATTTGATCCTCCCGCAGAACGCCAGCACCCATGGTCAGGATCATAAAGTGTTTGACTTTCCCTGGCCACATGAGAAGGGTCTCAGGCCAGATTTCCTGGGGGAATCATCATTGATTCATCACAGTCCTCAGACATGAAGCTGGCTCGATATCAATTTGGACCTTGAATAAGATTCGAGAGCACAGGATGGAGGGTTTTCGCTTGGATCTGCCCCCCTATTACTTCTGATTCTTCTCTAATGTTGGCTAAAACTGCCCTGATCAATGCTACATCTGCATGTTCTCATGCAACTGAGCTTAATGATCTAGTTGAACAACATGACCTAGATTTTCTTTTTATTACTGAAACTTGGTTTAATGAGGCTTCTGCTGCCATTTTTCATCTCCTGGTCCCCCCTGATTATTCAATTAAATTTATTAACTGACCTAGACAAAGAGGTGGGGGCATCGCAGCAATTTATAAATCCTAAGTGAAAGTCTCACATCTGGAATCCTTAAGTTGGAACGAGTTGTCTGAAGCAGGGCATATGAACCTATGGCCCTGCGCCACAGCATCAATCAAGGTTATTCTGTGTTATAGACCACCCGGCGTAGCTAAAAAATGTTAGGCAAATTTTGATCTATTTCTGTCACCAATATGCATAAAACACCACCAATTGGTATGCATCAGAGATCTCAACATGTATGACCCCTCAGTCCCGGACTCAGCTGAGTTGTGGGAGATATTAGATAGTCGTGAGATGAGAACCCTTACTACCTTCCCTTCCCATTAGCACGGCCACTGTCTTGATCTTATTCTGGCTCTGGTCCCAGGAACCATTATGGGTAATAGCCATGCAACTTCTTGGTCAGACCACTTTATTAGTTTTTTCTTCTTCAAAATGGATAGGAAATCACAGAGCATAAATTTGAAAGTGCTACATTTAAGGTACTCCTGGAAAAAAGACCTAAAGGCGATCCCAGGCTCTCAATGAGGTGTTGCCTTGATGTCTATTAACACTAAACTGAACTGTGCAGCGTTGTTTAAACATGGTTCTAAGGAGATGGAATTAATTTTTGAGGAGTTTACAAACCCCTTCTTAGGGTCCCCAAAAACACTGTCCAACCCATGGTACTCCTCGTCTCTGGACTCACTGAAACAACAATGTCGTCAATGAGAAAGAAAATGGAGGAAAACGAAGACCTCTTTACCCCTCACAAATGTGAAAGCTGCTATAAACAGCTATAAAAATGCAATTTGTGAGGCCAAATCCAAATTTTCCAGGACAAAATTCAAATTTCTCTAAATAAACCTAGAGTACTTTTCTCCTCTATTACCAACTCTCCGCCCTAGCAGTATTTCTGCTACCATTACCCTATCGATATCACAAGCAAATTTTCTTAACACATTTTTTCTTAATACAATTTTAAACATGTCATGCCTCACTCACCTGTTGCATATGGTAGCAGGAGTCCATATGCTTTCAGAACGGCAGCAAGACCGTTCTATAACAGGTGGAGGCTATTTTCCAAACTCCCCGCAAAACGGCATTGCATTCCTGCTCCTAAAGTCAGGTGATCGCACCTTTGGCTCACCAGTCATATGCCTTTGGTACGTATTTAGGTCCTGTTCTCTAAGCACCCCGCGCTTCTGATTGTTGCAACTTTGTTTCCTGCTGGCAGTTTGTTTCTGTGCGGGCCGCGTCCTTCAGCCCTAAGCTTCTTAAAGCTTTTCCGCTTCCATTCCTGGATTCCAGACCAATTTCCACGCTATTTCCTGAGACCTGAGCATCAAAGCCGATTGCTGCACCTCGTGGCGGCTTCCCGAAGCCGTTCGCTGTTTCCCGCAGAGGTGGCTGTTTCCCGCAGAGGTGTTTTCGCCTTACTGTATCATCATCCGAGTTCTTCCATACCAGTCACGGATGAACCTGTCGTAAAGTATACTTCTAGCACATGTCCACCGCTGTGTGTTATCATTCATTTATAACCTTCAATGCTACTCTCTGAGCTACGGGAGTATTTACAGCATCTTTCTTAGTTCCGTGTCCACGAACATTCATTTCCTGAGACATAAGTACTGTGTCCCGGTTGGGATTCATTATTTTTCCAATTTGGCATCAAGGGTGAATAACGTACTACTGATTAGAGAAAGATTTTCTGTTTGAACGTCTGGAGATGCCAGAACAATTTGTTTTCCAAAATTAATCAAGGTGATCTACGTTCTGCCAACCAAAGACTCTTCCATTTACACCCTGCTGGAGATACCAGGTTTATGTTGTGTTATGTTTAGTGCACTGAACTAAGGAAGCGATCTAGAGTGCACCAACCCGACTCTAGTTCGGCCCTCGTTCCGTTCGGGATTAGTTTTCTACTAACTTCCCCCCTTCCTTTTCGTTGTGTTGGTGTTTTGGATTCATTTGGAACATTGAAGCTCACCTCAACTCGACATACCACTCCTACAGGTTAGTGTAGATTTAGTGGGATTTAAGGAGTACAGCTAAAATTCTTATTACTTACCTTATGCTTCTTTGTACACAGATTGGAGAATGTGCATAGTTATTCATCCTTTCAATTGATTCCTCGCTCTGGCCGTGTTTTGTATCGGGCAGTGGGTGTAATCAATGCAAAGGATTCTTCCTTGAGGATTCTTCAGTGAAGGTTAAGAAGAAATAATTTGGATCCATATTGTATCCTTTAATGTTAACTCCACCTGTATCCTTTATCGTGTATACCATGTTCTAGTTGAATTGATGGCAGCATGTCTAACATTCAGAAAAAGCCTGACCAGACAGTGGCACAGACTGAGGCTACAGCGACCTCCATCCCCGCCAAAGGCGCACAGTTTAATTTCACTCCTGTCTCACAGCATCATATTGCCATTCTTATAAAAAATCTGAAACTGACTAATTTGTGCTTTATGTTCTTCCTGCTTGTGTAGCACAAGCACAGGCTGAAGGACTAGCATACTTCATGACTACATTTATTAACTACTCATTCGAATAAGGGTAGTTCCCTGTAAGGGTTGTAAGGAACTCAGGGTGGCAACAGTAAAGACAGACAAGTGATCACAGTTCAAGGGGGTTTATTAAACTGTAAATGCAGGGTGGAAAAACGCCTAAGCTAAACCTAAATCTAAGATGGGAGCAATCGTCGACCATCAAATGAAAAATAAGGCAGTCCTTGTGGCTTCGTGGCAACATAAAAAAACCTATTGTCAATTCCTTACAGCTAATTACAGAAAGAGTGTGGGATAAGGTTTCAATAAAGAAAGAAGTGTTCACAAATAATAAGTCAGGATGTGATTGCCAGGGTTCTCCCTTCCCCACGTTTTCAGCACAGGACAAGGTGGGTTTCCTGAACACAGCACACACTCGAGCTTTCCCAGCATGAGCCGACAGTTCTGCATCAGCTGTTGGGTTCTTCGAGAGCCAAGACATTTTTCAATATCCAACAAACAAACACAAAGTTCTGCTTCACGTATACCTTGGGTGAGAGTTTCACCCCTGGGGCCCCTTCTACCGGGAGAAAACCCTTCACAAAAATGTATTCAACACATCGATTCAACAGTTCCTTTTCAATGACCTTTTGGGTGGTAACATTCCACCCCTGGATCTCCACTGCCGGGCTCGGACCCAAATGACAAGGAGGTCTGTTCACTTCCCCTGATCTTCTAATACTTCTGATATTCACGAATCTTAATGTCTTTTCAAACCATTCTTCAGGCTTCGCGCCCCGGGTCTCCCTCTTCCGGGCATAGACCTTTCCCAAATTGTATTCAACAACTCAACTGAACAGTTTTCTCTTCAATCAACTTTTGGGTGGCAACTTGCCACCCCTGGATCTGCCTCCTTCGGGCTCGGACCCCTTTCAGACGTCAGCCTTCCTCTTCCGGGTTCACTATGGCTTTTCTCACTTTCACAAAAACAGTTCACTGATGACAACCCTTGTCCAGGTTCACTTCTGTGAACACACTGTTTATAGGGACTTCAGGCTTCGACCCCTTCAGTCAGCATCCCTCCGCCGAGTTCACGCTTGCCAACCTTTGTAACACTATTCATACACTCATTTCACCATGCAGGATCCATTTCCCTTAGCTTCTCAATCATCTGTCGGTCAAAGATTTTCAACAGTACAGAGGATTTTACAAGACCCCTGTATGACCACTTTGATTTCTTCTCGCCTCTTCCCAAGGGCTTCTGGTTATGGTAGTCTTTCTACCATTGGGTAATAGGCCAGAGTAATCCTGCTTGAGCACCCACGTGGTGCCGGCCTCCTCTGTTTCTAGTTTTCCCCCTCCTTAGCTTTTCAAAGTTCAATTTAGCCATTAGCTACTTTTTGTTTAACACAGTTCGGTTTCTTACCGATACTCCCCTCGACTCACTAGCTGTGAAGAACTGCTTTGCTTTCTTTCTTCTTGGAGTCAAGGTTGGTACCACAGAGACAAGCGTCTCTCCCCGGCTTGTCAATCAACGGAGGAGGGTCTCGTGTACCATTGACATCTGGTTCAAAACACTCTGGCTTTGGTTTGCAGACTTATTCCCTCTGCAGAGGTTTCACAGGCCTTGGTCGGAAAGGGTAAGATCGACTCTCTCCTTGTCGCCCCCTCGGTATGCACCGTTTTACTCCTCCACTTGAACTGTAATGCTGAGTTAGCTCTTATGTCGAGCTGTCTGCCTTGCTCTCTGTGTGCTCCACCTTTAATCCCTGTGGGAAAGGGAAAGGGCCCTCAGGTGTGTGTGATTCTGTTGAATTGCCTGACTTTGCCTGACCCTCATATTGGGACACGTCAGGTAAACGGCTCTGCTGTTATTTCATGTTCTTTCGTGTTTTGCGAAGTGTTCATGTGGAAAAAGGGTGGAGGGCAGCGTTTTGCAATATCCTACGTGGTAGGATGGGGAAAAGCTGTCAAAGCAAGAGGGATACCCCGTCTCGTCACGTCAGTGTCCCACTCCCACTCCCCAAGGTCCCCCCATCCAGGTGATCCGCCCTCACTGGTCCACCCCCAGGAACTGGATCCAATAGCGATGGCCGTGTCCTGGCCACCTCAATGACAGATCCACGGGGACTAGTCAGGGAGACACCATCCGGTTTCTCACAGGGTGCAGAAGAAGGAGACCAACACAGAGGTGGCATGTTTTGGGCTAAAGCCATTTATCTGCAAAATGAAAAGAGTACCCTAACTTTCCCTTATTCTAAGAGGGGGTTCCCTGTCTCAACTGAAATACTAAAGGGTCTGTTAGAATGTCCATAACTTAAATAGTCCACCATCCTGTGTCAAAACCCTGCTTCTGTCCCTTACGCTGTAAACTAAGGCCTTAAAAAAATCAATGTTGCATTTCCAGGAGAATGACTCCTTTCTCCTGGTATTAGATTCAAACGTTCCAGCCAAACACCAGGGAAAATGACTCCCTTCCCCTGGTCAATGTCCCACTTGACAGCTTCCACGACTGCTAGTCTGGGGGGCTGGCTTGACAACAGTGTAAGTGTGTTTTCACTGTTTATTCTTGGTTTCCTCACTGTTACCGCCATGTAGTCCCTTGTTTCTTTCCACGATGCACTGATCATGCTTCCGTGCATCTTCTTCGTCACAGTAGCTTTAAGTGTGTCAACCTCACATATGTGCCAGGCAGAGGTACCGAGTGTGTCCTGGTCTCTGTCAAGGACGACCTGGCCAGGCTGGTTGATGCGGGGGGTCTCAGAGCCCTGATATTATAAGATCTATCAGCGGCCTTCGACATGGTTGACCATCTCACCCTGCTATCCCGCCTGGCCCAAGTCGGTATATCTGGTCAAGTTGTAGCCTGGTGTTCTTTTCTTAAGGATACATCTCAATCTCTTTTGCTTTCTCCTTTTCTTTCAAAACCCTCCTATCTCACGTGTGGTGTCCCCCAGGGGACCACTTTGTCACCTATTCTCTTTAATATATACATCTGGGCCTTAGTGTGCCTTATCCGCTCCTTCAGCGTTACGTGCTATTCGAACGCCGACGACACCCAGATCCTGAGACGCCTAAATCTTGATTGGACTGAGAAGTCATCGGGCATTCATCAGTGCCTGACTGCCGTGGGGGAGTGGATGGGCCTTAATTGGCTAAAGTTGAAAGGTGACAAAACGGAGGTGCTGGTGGTGGGTTCCCCTCCTGATCCTTCACTATGGATCTCAACCTTCTGGCCTTCTTCCCTGGGTTCCCTTCCTGTTCCCACGGCAAAGGTAAAGAATCTGGGAGTTATTATGACGGCCACCTTATCGATGGACCCCCAGGTATCATTTGTCAGTCTGGGTTTTTCCATTTGAAAATTCTGAGACATGTGGCGCTGTTGGGCAGCCAAATAAAATGGATGCTTAGCTTTAAGCTTCATAACACGGCCAGAGAATGATGCGACTGTTGGCGGCATCGTCCAATACTATAAGCATGCAGTTGTTAGTAAACTTAGAGGATAGCTGTTTGCAGGTGGTGTTTGAATCCTGGCAGCTGAGGTGTCCCGATTGCCGAGATATCCACACTGCTGTGGCTGGTCGCTTGGACCGTGATGGGACGGCCGAGGTGGAGGAGGGACCTGTGGTTGCAGCCGTTGAGTGGGGGACGAGACTCCTGCGCCCCTTCTGAGGGTGACTGCTGCAGAGCTGCAAATGTACCAACAGCGGGTGCTTACACCTATAGCCTTGTGCTTTCTGCTGATCAGGTCTGCGCCACCGACTGAGGAGACAGCGAACCCCGACTGACGTGGAGGGATTTGGCGGCCCCATCTGTCTGCCTTAGCTGCAGTGCCTCGTTGCCACGCATTCTGGAGCTGCGCTGCAGGAGGCATTCTGGAGTGGGAGGCGCCTGCGGAGAGGGCGAATGTGGGTCCACTGAGGGGCGCGGAGGTCCCGACCACCCCGGTCTGCTTGAGCGGCTCGCACTGCCGGGAGAGGAATTCAGTGCAGCGACCCTACAACGCTGTGCTGATCGAGGTAGGTGGTGCCTCCTGTGGTGTGGATCGGCCCGCAGGCTACCAGACAGCTGCCAGCTGAGAGAATATACAACTGGCTCTCCTCCTCCTCCAAAGTCCGCTGCTGATCCCCATCTTCGCTCTCCGGAGTGCGGCGTGCCATAGCAAGGACCCGACACTGGCCTGCTGGGGCCCCTTTGCCCCCATATTACAGGATCCATTACAACCATCGCCCCACTCTAACTGTGAAACAATTCCAACTGGGTTGCGTGAATACAGCCATTACGAGGACCGTGAGCACAGGATTGTGCTATCTACAGCACTTGGGCTGGGGGCTGTACCCGACATCTAGGTTTTATGTGCCACCAATGGGCACAGAAGGGGCAGTTGGGTTACTCAATCTCGCCTGATGCCATGATTGCAGGCCCCTCACGCTTTCAACATAAGCTGGCCATATTCTAACATACCTGCAGCCTGCATTGAGGCCTGTGGTCAGGCTGGGATTCCCACCGATTGCTCGCTACTACATGAGCCAAGGCCACCCCCCTGACCGTGGAGTTGTGTTTCATTTGGTATGGCTCTAGAGACCTCCACCCATGGTGAGAGGAGAGGTCGGGGGCAGGAACTCTCGTGCACTCTGTTGTGACTGAGGGCGGTAGCCATCCCGTCCAAATCCACTCCAAAAGGCTTAACACAACCAGATATACTTGTCACAAGGAGCCATAAAGCGCCCAAAGTCAAACAGACAATGTAAGTGCTGGGGTGAGCCAAGTGACACCAACCATGTGCATATAAACTCAAGTCAGGACTGGCACCAGGGCACCCTATTTCCTGGAGTGGACAGAGCGGAAGGCGCTACCCTGCCTGGCGGAGCCGGCTCTCGGCCTCATCGATCTGCAGTTCCACCCTACAACTATATACTGCAGGACAGCCCCCAACCCCCTGCAGATCTCAAGTTGACCCACTCCTCCAGCTTCACTCCTCTGAAGCTATTATGACTAAGGGCTCCGGTGGCGGCAAGAAAACTGGGGGCATGGACAAGTTTTAAAAGTCAACACCGCGCTGCCAACCGAATCAACAAGATCAACCCATTCCGGGAGGTGCAGTGAGTGGGACAGAGGCCTCTTCATCACCAGACTTGTTTGGAATCATGGAGGCCATGGCAAAGGGGTTTGCAGCGGTTCATGAGAAACTGGACGATATTAACTCCACTGTGGCCTCGATAAAAACACAACTTGCCCACGGAGGTGCCCGTATAACAGAAGCCGAAAGCAGGATTAGTAGCAATGAAGATAACATCCGAGCACTACAAGATACAGTTGCAACACTGTCCAGTGAGATGAGATTAACCAAGAACAAGTGTGAAGATTTAGAGTCCCACTCCCGCAGGAACAATATTCATATTGTGGGAGTCCCTGAAAATGCACTCAAGGGCAAAATGGAACAAGCTGTGGAGTCTCTACTCAAGGAGCTGTTTGGCCAGCCGGAACTATCACAGTTTTTCACCATAGAAAGAGCACACAGAGCATTATCCCCCAAACCAAAACCGGGAGACTTTCCCAGACCCATCATTGCCAAAATCCTAAGTTACCAGGGCAGGGATGCGATATTACGATTAGCCCGGGAGAAGGAGGAGTTAAGGCTGGGCTCCCAGATGATCTGCATCTTCCCCAAATTCTCTGTCCCAGTGCAACTAGAACGCAGGCAGTTCATAGGGGTGAAGAAACTACTGCATGAAAGGAATGTGCAATATGCTATGCTGTTCCCGGGACAGTTAAAGCTTCAGTTCCGACGCAAGCTTTATTTCTTCACCGTCCCAAGGGAGGTCATCATTAAGTTCATAGAGGCACAGATCCCGGTGACCAACCCACCAGAGGTCCCAATTGGAAGCAAAGACTGAAACCCACTGAATTGTCCAACTGTGCAGAACTATGGTTCATACCTAAGACACAAGAAGATTGTACTCTACCGCCCCCCGTACCTTTTGTTTTTTGAGTAAGGGCCTCTGCCCCTCGACACTGGCACAGGCCGTATGGTAACAGCCCTCGCGCTTACAATTGCTGGATGTATATCTTCATGTTGATGCCCCCCGCGGCCTGTTGGCCTATTGGGGTGCTTGTGGGAATGAGGATGGGGTGGGTTTACACTCCTGGGTTAGCGGAGGAAGTGGGGATGGAGGGAGGACCAACAAGTGGGAGCTCCCGTTGTGGTCCTATTAGACACAGAAGTGGCAGTTGCGCTACTCAGGGGAGGTATGGGGTTCAAACAGTTAAAACACTGACAGACAGAAACAGGTGTGAAATACACAAACATGCTAATTGGGTACACAGCAGGCAATATAATCTCAATAAGGGGAAATGCCTCAACAAGTGACCATTCTGAGCTGGAATGATAGGGAGGTTGGTAACTTTACTAAAACTAGGAAAATGATGGCCTATGCGCAGAGACAGAAAGCTAATGTCCTCCTTTTTTTACAAGCGACACATGCAATGGAAACCACATGCTGCAACATGGCACCCACATGGGGTACAAACAGGTTTGCACATCATACTGCACGCAATCCCGGGGAGTAGCCATCCTTATACACAAGTCCCTGAAGTTGACAGTCAAACACTCGCACATAGACACTGATGGACGATACATAATTATACATTGCGTCCTGGAACGGCTGGAGACCATACTGATAAACACATACTGTCCAAACCACGACACCCCTGAGTTTTTTTACGAATATACAGGACATAGTCGCATGTTATTTTGGGATCCCGCAAATCTGGGGGGGGGGGACATGAATTTGATATTAGACCACAATCTCAATGGGTCTAATAAGGGGCCCAGACCCCAACCCAGAGCTGCTCACCAATTACTAACAATCATGCAGACATACGATCTGATGCATGGCTGACTGCTAACCCCACAGCCAGAGAGTTCTCATTCTCTATCAACTGTCCACGACATATATTCCTGAATCGACATATTCCTGATCTCCAGCTTGTTAATGGGACGGGTATCAAATATCGAGATCAAACCCTGCACTTTATCTGACCACTCCCCAGTACTTCTGACCCTGAGACACAGACAATACCGTAAGGCATTCTTGGAGATTTAAACCCGAGGCCCTACGAGATGTGGAGTTCAGGGCTGACATTAGAAATGGCATCAGCAACTTCTTCGCAAATAACACAGCATCGGACACGTCCCTAGGAGTCAGGTGGTAGGCCTTTAAGGTGCATATCCGGGGTATGTGCATATCAAGAGAGGCCGGGGTGCTTGATTAGAAGAGACTTAGACCTAACTGAAGGGCTACTAAAAAATCTTCAATAAACATACACGCTGAAACCCGACTCCAGGGTACTGGCCCAGATATACACTGAGCTGGAGAGATTTGAAGCCCTGGCTACCAAAGAAACCCGATACTTTGCCTTGCCCACCGCAGCTAGGAAATATGGGGAGGGAGACAGCCCTGGTAAGACATTGTCGAGAGTGATAGTTCTGAAAGAGGGGGGGGGGGGCAAGTAGACTGTATTCTTGATGCACAAGGGAATACCAGATGGGCCAACACAGAAGTAGAGGAAGTGGTTAGAGATTTCTACCATAGATTATACACTGCACCGCCAGCTAAAGGCAGCATTGATATTCAAGCTTTACTGGGTAAGGTCACACTACCAACACTGACTCTCCAAGCCAGTGAAAACCTTGAAAGCCCATTTACGATAGCCGAGATCATAGCCGTCATTTCGGCACTCTCTAAAAGCAAAGCGCCTGGCCCCGACAGCCTCACGGTTGTATTCTATTTGGAATATGCTGCTATATTATGCCTGATACTCCTACAAATGTGGGAGGAATCACTAGTGTACTGCATCCTTCCAGAGTCCCTTAGAGAGGCCGTGATGACAGTCCTCCCAAAACCAAGAAAGCCAAAAATGAGTGCAGCTCCTACAGGCCCCTATCCCTCATAAACTGCAATACTAACATTTTTGCTAAATTACTGGCCAACAGACTCCTCCCCGTGGATACCGCAATTGATCCACCCAGAGCCAGCAGGTTTCAATCCGGGAAGGTCCATCTCACTCAGCATCCGTAGATTTTTCAATATAATGGCCAGGCTAGAACCAGATGTCCAGGCTGTGGCGGTCACGATAGATGCTCAAAAAGCTTTCGATATGGTGGCTTTCAACCACATTTTCCTAACCCTGGAAAAGATGGGTATAGGGCACAACATGAGGCAATACATTAGATTACCTTACACACAACCACTTGCCAGAGTCCAGGTTAATTCACTTACCTCCTCCCAGTTCCAACTCGAGAGAGGTACTCGGCAGGGGTGCCCCTTCTCCCCAATTCTGTTCGCCCTGGCCAATGAGCCCATGGCAGAACCCATTCGAGCACACCACACACACAGAGGTCTACACCTGGCTGAGAACCCCAAAATTATCTCTTTATACGCCGATGACGTTGTGCTCTTTGTCAGGGACCCCATGACATACATCTCACCGATTATACAAGACATCCATTGGTGAATTATCAGGCTTTACGATAAACGCCTCTAAATCTGAAATTTTCCCCCTCACTGAAAGTACACAGAATTGCCAGGGTGAGCTTTCCCTCTTATGGGCCCCCAACCGCATCAAATATTTGAGTGTAATCATCGCATTCAGAGACCAAGCTGAATAAGTGGAAAGCGCTCCCACTATCCCCAGCAGCCAGACTGTCGCTAATAAAAATGGTTTTGCTCCCCAAGGTGCTATATGTGTACGCCAACGTTCCGATCTGGCCCGGGAAGAAATGTTTTAGTCAGGTGCAAGGACAGTTTGCCCAATTCCTCTGGTATGCGGGTGCGGTCTGCAAAAAATGGTTGGACATGACACATACCTACGAGAGGGGCGGACTCTCCGCACCGAATCTCTAGTGGTATTGGATGGCATCCCAAGCCCAATACGCTACATATTGGTATCCAAGACCCCCGCATGTCAAGCTGGAGAGATTGGCAGCTGGCAATGCTAATCTTGGGACCCTGATATTGAACCAGCACTACAGAGACAATTGCCCCTTCGACACGGTCAAGTCCACTCTACATGCATGGAAAGTGTTACTCTCCCATACGGGTGACTCAAAACCCTACTACAGGTGGCTCCCACTGTGGAATTTCCCAGAGCTTAAACTTTCATGGGACAGTGCTATACAAACAAAATGGGGCAACCTCGGCTATGGGCACCTAGCTGATTTATTTACGGAGGGCAGATTTATCACAACGGACACTAGGAAACCAGGACATGGAGACACTAGTGGGGAACTCCTACAATTCTATAGAATACGGGCAGCTACTGCTGCCAGATGGGTGCCATACCAAAATGAACCCCAAGAAACTCAGCTAAATGTAGGCACATCATGTCGTCACTGTACAAAAATATACAAGATGCAGATCCACCCCAGAGTTCCACAGCAAGAGCCGAATGGTCCAAAGAATTGGGCCTGATTATATCTGATGAGCAGTGGTCCCAGATGTGTGTTCATACTAAGAAAGTGTCCATTAACTTCAGATTCAGATTCATGTAATTTAAAATCTTAAAAAGGCTCTACTATACACCAGCTAGACTCTCCAAAATGGCGGTCTCTCTGGCACAGAGCTGCCCTAAATGTGGGTGTGAAAAAGCAGACCATCTACATATGTTTCGGGAATGCCCCTCGTTGGGTAATTTCTGGGCTCATGTCATTGACACTATAGATGAGATTATTGATAGGCATCTTGAATATGAACCGTTAGGCCCACAATTCGGTATATAGTTATTGCAAGCTAAGGGGAGCTCCAGAACATTTGCTAATATTGCCTGCATGCTGGCCAAACGATCGATCCTTTTGCGCTGGAAAGACAAAACCGCCCCCAGCAAGAATGAATGTCTGAATGCGCTCACTTGGGTGCAAGAAAATGAATGTATATGCCTATATAATACCTTTGTGACAAAACGGGAATCTGATCACTTGTACATCCCCCTTTATAGTGCCTCGATGGTAACTGTGTGCTGAGTCGCTACTATGCAAAACATTGTGAAATACTAATATTGTTGAGCAATGTGATGTCTGTTGTACCACTGTGTGATTTATACGGCGGGTTGTGCCCCGCAATGTACGCTGAACTTTTCTGTCAGAATTAAATAAAGGTTAAAAAAAATTAATTCCGAGACAAGTCCTCCATCTCATACCATCCTCCTTGCGGCCACTGGTTGTGGCTGAAATGGTATCCAGTCGGCTGGACTATTGTAATTCTCTTTATGTTGCACAGCGCAAGGGCTTGATCCTCTGCCTGCAGTGCCTTCAGAACTTTGCATGCCGTGCGGCGACTGGATCACCCTATGGTGCCCATATTTCTCTGGTTCTGCGTCATCTGCATTGGTTATCGGTGGCACAACGCATCGAATTTAAGGCACTCTGTATTGTGCACCGTGCTTTGCATGAACAGGGGGCGGAATATCTGTGCACCAAATTTGCCCGCTACCTTCCCAGGCGTTCTTTGAGATCTGAGTCTGCTGGCTTGCTGTGTGTCCCATCTTTCCGCCGTGCTCGGCTTGGTGGACGTGCTTTTTCTGTCGCAGCAGCACAGTTGTGGAAAAAGTTGCCTGTTGAACTGAAAAATACTCACAACCACTTGGCCTTTAGGAAGGCCTTTAAAACTCATCTTTTCTAATTATGATGGCTGTAGGGATGATGGTTTTGTACACTGGGGCTTCTTTCTCCCTCTCCAGCGCCATGATGTCTTTGGGCAACTTTGTGCTATATAAGAAATCCTAACATAACATGTTACAGAAGTACATGGACCTACTCTCATCATAAGAGTTTAGGATGGAAGTGGGGTGCAAGGAATGAGGGGATGGGGTGTTTTTGTAAGGGCTGTACCCTAGATGGTTGACCTTATCCCCAGAGGGAGAGTCCCTCCCCATGGGATCCTCCTGCATTATCCCACCCGCAGGGGGACTATCGGGTAGCAACCTCACCTCCCTGGCCTCCTGAAAAAGGGCTCCCCTGGGGCAGAAGTGGTGACACCCAGTCAATCGTCACATTTTCTAGTGTTTCACCTCTGTTGAAGAAGCCCTCAGCTGATGCAAATGATCTCCAAAATTATCAGTGGCAGGCCTTTCTCCTTGAATTAACATTCATCAGGTGATCCCCTTCCTTCAATGGTGGCTGGGGTAAAGTATCTATATAACAAAGTTTTCCACCGTTGGGTTTACTTGAATTTCCTTCTTAGTCGATTTTTATTCTATATGGACGTGTATCCTAACCTGATATCCCGCTCTGTGTATCTGAAGTAACAGCAGAAATAGAATGCATAAAACAAAATATAATTAATGGTTCAAATATTTCTGTAAAGGTAACAAATGGTTCAAACAGTTGTTCATAGTGAGCTGATGGCCCTTTGGTACGAGCATATACAATGGATGGGATTACAACAGAATGATTCTGAGTCCAAATAATCTGACACACTGAATAAGATGGCAAGCAGCTGTTTTACTGACACTTATCTAAAACAGGGAGGTTACAACGAACATCAACATACGTACGCTCAGTCTCTCATTGATCAACACAAAAAAATACAATTCTTATACCCGAATATGAGTCCGAGTGATGTCATAATACGTGGCAATAGCGAAAAACCTATCAAGGGTCAGGATTGGTTAAGGGAAACATCTAGATATACACTTATATAGAAGCTAGGATTGTTCTTGGCTGTCCTCTATCAGATGGACACCTTATGCCTACCTTTTAAAACATGTCACTTTAGAAACATTCGGTACACAGTTTCTCATTGGTCTTACAAGCTATAAGGTCCTTTGTTATACATACTTATACAATTGGTTGGCACACTTGTGCCATGTCTGGAACATTCCGTTCACTTAGCAGCACGTAAGCCCAGACCCAGGTGCAGGGAGATAGGACATGAAGCTACTGCACCACTCCATTAGCCCAGCACCTCTCATCACACAGGCCTTCTGCCATGAGAAATTGTCTTTGTACTTGGCCTTGTACAGTATTCTCGTCTTTGGGAATGCACAGGAGTGAGGGCACTGGCTATCGTGCCTGGAACTCCAAGTTCAAGCTCTATTTACATCCTTGGCTCACGGGACAGGAGACCACGATTTGGTCAGTTTTGCAGCTTTTAAATACTCTAAATTATTTACTTGGCATCCTTTGTGTTCTTTCTTGCATCTTAACGTGAGAAGATTCATCCTCCGCACACTTGTTCTTCTTCAGAGTAGACAGATAATCTCAATTTCTACGATCTTGACTTCAGGCTAGGCAGCATCGCCACGCAGCTCCATGAGGCTGCTATCTTCCTGCGATACAGCTTTCCCATTCACCCTACATGGTTTCTGGCTTATTTAATTCATGATACCATGTCCAGTTTCTATACAATGGCGGCTTTGCCTGCATTCTATTTACTACTCGTAGCTAGCCTCTACGATGACTTTGTCTACCTTGCATTTCAGCATTTGTACATTTATTGAACTTCTGTTTTCTGCATCACTTGGTTAATGTGTAATCTTCTTCTTTTCCACATTTGTCAGTTCACTCAATTCTCTACTTTGTGATTCATCCTCTAGGATCCATATATTGTCTTTAGTCAGTATCTCGAGACGTCGTGCACACTTTCTTATGAAGTCATCAGTTAATTTGCTTAGTTCATTCTCATATTATTTCAGGGATTCCTTCCTGCAGGTTGTCATCACTTTGGGGGTACATTCGATAGGGTTGTCTCAATGGGTATCTCCTTCCAAAGACTTGCTGCAGTATTGGTACGACAGCTGGTGTCAGGTAAGGCACATCTCCAATACAGGAGAGTTAGGGGGCGGGATCTCCTGCAGATGTAAACAGCTGCTCCTCTACATTCTCCCTTCTGTCAAGTCCTCGACCACCTCCTCAGGTTTTTCTGCTTCTTTGTATCTTCTCTATAAGTATTTCTTAGGCGTTGTGAGAAACCTTAAGGTGTCTCCCTGTCTAAACCTCGAGGTTCTGTCACACAGGTGGCCAGAACATGGCCATTGCTATTGGATCCAGTTCCTGGGAGTGGACTAGTGAGAGAGAGTCACCTGGATGCAGGGTCCTCAGGGAGTGGGACACTGACGGTTGGGACGCGGTATTCCTCTTCATCTAACAACATTTCCCCAGCCTATCACCTAGGACACTCCAAACCACTGCCACTCCCTTTTCTAACTATAACGCTTTCGCACAACACAAACACAACAGACTAACACCAAAGCCATTTACCTAACGTCCCAATACAAGGATAAGGCAATTGATCATAATCACACACACACCTGACAGCACTTTCCTTTTCCCACAGGGATAAAAGGTGGAGCCAGAGAGCACAGGACGAGCAAGGCGAGTACAACAGACAGCACGATGAGGCATTTACGACGCAGCCGTTCGACAGAAGGAGAAAGGCGGCAAATTGAGAGGGTGGTGAGGAGAGAAGAGATCTTGCCCTTTTCATCCCAGGCCCGCAGAACCTTCGTGGAAGAGAGCCTAAGATCGTGAACAATGGCACAAGTTCCTGCAGCAAATGTCAACGGTACACAGGACAAGCCTATGCCGATAAGCAGGCGCGAGGGAAGCCAAGCGGTTCGATACAGCCAGTGAGTCGAGGGGAGAACCGATAAGAACTGGGCAGTGATGAGTGAGAGTCACAAAGTGTCAAGTTTTGAACCAAAGCTGATGAAATTTGAATGAACTGTTAAAAGTGTGAAGGGGAGGCCAGCTGCAGAGGGAAACTGGCATCACGTGGGTGCTAACTTGAGAGACTCTGGTTGAGCCCCATATGAGATAAACTACAAGTACCAGAAGGACATAGGAAGGCCTGTGAAATAGGTCAAAGTGATCATACAGAGGGTCAAGCAAAATCCCTGTACAATCGAAAGACTTTGATCTACAAGCACTGTGAAAGAAAGGGAAGTGTATCCCACAGTGAAAGTGAACTTTGAGAAACCAAGGGAATCGAATCCCGTTAAAGCAAGAGGGGTCCGAGCTTGACCAAGGATGATCCAAGGGGGAAGCCATCATCCAAGAATATAAAAAGGCAATAGGTGTCCGAGCCCTACAGAGGGAGATCCAGGGGTGAAGCCATCACCCAAGAATATAAAGAGAAGAGGGGTCCGAGCTCGACCGAGGGATATCCAGGGGTGAAGCAATCACCCAAAATTGACTAATAAAGCAACTGTGATATATTTTTGAATACGATTGAGAAGGGTAAGAGACCAGAAGAGGGGGACCCAGGGGTGAATTCATCACCCTATGTATAAACAAGTAAGAAGGGTTCACACCCAGAAGAGGGAGACCCAGGGCTGAACCCATCACCCAGCGAACTTTGGAAAAGAACTTCCATTTGTTCAAGGAACTTTTGTTTTGTTATTTGAACAGGTCAGATCCTCGAAGGCAAGAGACTTTCAAGTGAAGCAAGACTTGGCCATCGACGGCCCTGATAACTGAAAGCTTGAGAGTTAAAAGCGGAGCTGTCATCTCATGCTAGAAAAGCCAGAGTGTTTGTCCTGGGAGCTGCCATTGGAACTGTCGTCTTGTGTTGGAGAAGCCAGAGACTGTACTGTGCTCCAAGCTCCCATCGTACTGCTTATGTAAAACATGGGTAAGGAAGACCCAGGCTACCACATCCTGACATATTATTTGAGAACACTTTTTTCTTTCCCTGAGAACTATCCTACACCCCTTTTTGTATTAGTTGTGAGGTTTTGGCAATAGGTTTCTTAGGAAAGGCCCTTGTTATTTTGACACAACGCCACTAGGACTGCCTTAATTTTCATTTGATAGTCGGCGCTTCCTCTCATCTTACCTTTAGGTTTAGATTAGGTGTTTTTCCAACCTGCATACAGCATTCATTGTTCAATAAACATGTTTGAACTGTGATCACTTGTGTCTATCTTACTTGTTGTCACCATGAGTTTCTCACAGTATCCATATCTGCGTCACCCCCCTCAGGGTGCCCGTTGTTTTAACGGGCTCACCCACATTCCAGGTCCGGTAGCTGCATTATCCATTCGGGGTACAGTAGACCCAACGTCCCACGTAATTCTTATGATCCATTGGATGCCATAATTCTGTTCCTTCAGGTGCCACAATGCTAGCTTTTATGTAGTCTCTGATGGCACGATTGTTCCTACTGCTTTTTTGGTTGTTTTCTTACATTGTCCAATTATTATCCTTATCATACATAATCCAAATATGATTATCACCAATATTGCTCCAAGGAACTTGAATAGGTTGGCCATCCAATAAGGAATCCATGAGAACCAGAGTGCAAACCAAGTGTTCTCTCCAATGGCCTCTGTCAAATCCACCAAATTTATGTGTAGATCTGTCCAACATCAATATGGCCTAAGTCAAGGTCCCACTCTCACCGTCATGAAATGGTATGAATGTGCAACATGATGGCCCAATTTTGGCGCAAACACCACCTTCCCTTGCAGTTATCATGTCGAGGACATATCTATTCTGGAGGGTTATCAGCCTTATGGCCCCAGATCTTCTTTAATAGCGTTAAATCCTTTTATAGTGGCACTGATAGTTTGCAGCAGCTCCCATCTGGTGATCTGTAGCCATTTGGCATTCCCCTCTGTTTGGATTCCAGGCATGAACATGGATGTGAACATCACTGCAGTTCTGCTAAACAGTTTGTGCTCGTCAAGAATGTCTTCATAAGCCGTTGGTGATTTTTGTGTGAAATAATTTGATCTCTTCATCTGCCAGAGTTCTACTGGCCTTTTCTTTATCAGGTGATCGTCCACTTTTTGCAATTCATCAATCTTCAGGTCACTCTGTGGAATCACCATTGCTATAACTGGATATATACAAAGGAACACACTCCTCCCCAATTCCTGGTAAACTTCATACATGCTCTGGATCCGCAGGCCCAATATCGATCCATTAGGACAGCCGTCCCTCTCCTCATTCCTGGAACGCCAATGGTGTTTACACCCCTTATTATGTCCAACGTAATTTCTTCCTTTGCTTTGAAAGCACATTGTCGCATTAACCAATGGGACTACAGACACCGGGACCTGCTTCATCTTCCACCCATGTCCGCAATTTGGAGTACTTGGCCCAAGACAATCATCATTCACTTTCTGTACTCCTTGCACTGCTTCCTTCCTCAGCAGATGAGCTGCACAGGACATCATTCCATCTTCCCATCCTTGGTTTGTATTCCCTTGTCCACGTCCATAGATCAGCAGTTGTGAATGTTCCCAGCATACAGGCATTCCAGTCTTTTCCGTCATGTCAGAACAGTTCATTCTTTTCATCTCTTCAACAATCACCTTGTCTTGTCCTGCAGCAGGATACACAAGCATCCTGTCTGTTCATCCAGGCTCTTTCTCCATTTGTGTTGTCTTGATGTAATCATCCTGATATGCAAACGACTGTCTTGATCTCCATCGCAAGGTTGCCCGGCTCCTTGAAACTGTCCTCTAGTAGTACATGCTGCTAGATGACTAAGGCACTTTGCGTCATGTGCTGACATCTCTTTTACTGTATTCATGACATAGGGGATGAGAGAGCAGACATATCAATTCTCATGAGATGCTCTCTGCCCCACCCTTTTCATGTGCTGATACCACATATTATTCCCCAGGTGAGCTGCATTATCAAGATAGGTATTTATCCCGAGGTTATCTTCTTCTGCATCCCTCTTGTGTCGCCTGACATGCCTATAGAGGTTAAAGAAATTATCATCTTTTGCACTCATACTTGGAAAAATCATAGGAGCTCTTTTTTCAATGGGACAATTAGAATAATAGGGACTTCGAAATGCAAGATACAGAAAGATAAAAATAATACACATACATATATATATATATATCAGGCATACAAGTCTAGAGAAACATTTGGTGTACCAGCCCAGTATTTGTTGAACTCATGCCCTTTTATAATCACATTATCCTCTTCACAAATCATTTTTAATACAGGAGTTCAATTTTGCATTTGCAGTTGCACAATCTGCTCAATAAACACGATTAAGAGTCTTCGTATCACGGGGCAATTTTTAGGATCATGTACAAAGGTGTGCATATTAACTTTTATCACTGAAACAGATATTCTCCTAGAAATGAATCTGGGTATTGATCTCTCTTCCAATTTCTAATCAGGAACTGATGTTTAGGCATAGTATTAATGCAATTTTTTCTTCTTCAAAGAATTTCTAAAAAGTATGTTTTCAACCTCTGGAATCCTCTGCAAGTCTGTGCACTTCCTGCTGTAAATTTAAGGAGTGTACAATGAATTCCAATCCAAATTAAATATGTGCTAACCACATGCTGTTTTATCGTCCTCGTTCTTGGTCATCGATCGAGTCTGCACACACAGAAATTCTTCTCGTCTTGGTTCTTGGTCACTAGCTGTAAAATACCATAATGTGGATAGTAACAAAATGTATAACTTTATTGTCGCCTGTTATACTGTGCACATATGTATCTGTATTGTAAATGTATCTACTGTGCAACTAAGCTGAAAACTTACCTGTAACCTCCGCGCCCCGATACCTTCGGTTCTGGTGCGCTTTACAAATGAATAAACAAACAAACTGGCGCTGGAGGGAGGGTCTCACCTTTGTAGATCTTTACATCCCCTAAAGGCAACAAAGCTCTTCTTCCGGATGCCTTAACTGCAGAAGGGGAGACTTCCCCAACACAAAAGGGACCATTAAAGCTAGGCTTGTGCCACTTGCGGGTAAAGTTCTTGATAAGGATCTGGTCGCCAACAAATAACATTGGCGGTGGCAATAGTTCAGTTGGACTGGTTACTGTACTATCCTCTTCTGTGTTCCTTGACCCCTCCCTCCGATGCTTGACTTGATCTGCAATGAAAGAATCACTGGTAGTCATTCATTTATTTTTGTTTTGTTTTTTAAAGTTTTTATTTGGGTTTTTTCAACAAACATACAAAGAACAACATTATTCTACTTTGAGACATGCATTTTACCTGGAAGTCATAGATGTCAAATAATCGTGCATTTCATCACCTAGAGCCTTCGTTACACTCTGGGCATCACTCCTGAATCTAGATGGAGGTGTAAGAGGCATTCTCATGCAACGCCCTGTCACTAACTCATGGGGAGTAAGGTGGTGGTCTGAACTGGCTGTTTCGAAGGGTATATAAGGCTAGGGGGTAGGCAATACAGCCATCCCTTCTTCAAAGTTAATTTGATCTTGGCTATCCTCCCTTTGAGGAGGCCATTGATTCTCTCACATATCATGTTTGCTTGTGGATGATGAGAAGAAAACGTATGGTTTATGCTCAATAAAAGTCCTATTTGTTCAAATAGCTCATTAACAAAGTGTGGTCCATTATCAGATCTTAATACTTCACCCAATAAAGACTTTGTTGCGCAAGTGGCATCAGGGTGTGTACACAGACCGGCTTCTATCCACCTGGAGAAGGGACACGTCACCACTAATAGTATCCATTACATGGATGCGGCATATCAACGTAATCGATATGCAAATGTTGAAACAGACCATTTGGTCGGGGTATTACTCCTCTAATTGTCCTCAGTGTATGCCCCGCAGTAAACATTTCACACACAATGCCATTCACCATGAACTGGGAAATGTGTTCCAATAGATTGGGAACAAACCAGTCTTCTGCAATTGTGGCAGCAAGACTTTCTCTGGTTATATGTGTGGGGTACTGCAACTGCTCAAGTGTGACTTTCAACAATGCCACTGGCATTACTGGCTTTCCTGTCTTAATAATGCTTCCGTGGGGGATAAAGAACACCCCCTACGTTTCCATAGCTCTTGCGCTTCCTGTGGGGCTCTTCCCTGAATCTCTATTATTTGCATAATTGACAGCATAGTAAACCCCTCCCATACTATCATGCGCCTATTCAAATTTTCTTTAGTATCTTTAAGTATCAAAACTCAAAATTTCTGAAGAATATACAACTCTTGACTTCTATGCCTGTGGCTTAGTTTCTGCAAGAGATAAAGTCTGTTTGTTTAGTATGTGCTGTGCATTCTACGACCGCTAAGGCTACTCAGAGTTGTAGTGCCTTAATGAGCCTATCCAATAAAGACGCATGTTGCACTGGAGTGCCGTCTGCACCGAGGTAACCCCTCTTTCCAGCTTGACAGCCCTACGTGTACAAATGACGTCACGTAGGTGGAGTCACTGGACACTGTCACTTCCTGCCCTTTGTGTTTTTCGAGCGCTGCAATAAGCACTACCAATTCTGCTGCTTGTGCTGAAAAATGAGACGTAGTCTTGCACTCGCCACTACCTCAGATTCACCATTTAATCTGCGTCTTAGAACTGCGGAGCCTGAATGCCTCTCCCCACTAGTTTGATCAATTTTCAAAGAACCATCAATAAAGAAAATCCCCCCTACCGCTAGAGCATTTTCTTTCACACGGGGTATATCATCATAGAATTTGACATAATTTGAACAGTCATGCACATGATCACCTTCTTCTACAGGTTCAGCTACAAACGTGGCTCGGTTCACTATTTTACACCTCACTACCTTGATGGCTGGGTTGGAAATCATTAAACTCTTTGTGACATCAATGTACTCTTGGGTTTCTCTAAAATGGCAAATAAGGCATGTGCCACGTATAGAGTCATCGAAGAGCCCATGTTAATACATCTGGACTTCTCAATTGCAAATGCTGCCAAAGATTGTTCGCATGGGAAATGTCCCCTCATAACTGGGTCTAAAATTCCACTGTAGTATGCCAAAGGCTTGTATGCTAATGTTCTTTGTGTGAGTACTACAGTCATTAAGCTCTCGTCTTGCAAATGTCTACCATTGTCCAAGTGCCTGTCGTCTTGTACAATTGTCAACTCTCTTGCCTGCTTCCACCCCGCCCTGTGTCCTTCCCCAGTGTTATCCTACCCCTTCCCCTCCCCTCCTCTCTCATCCTCTCCCTACCTACTCTATGGTGCTCTCTGTCTCTCCTCTGTTTTCTAACTGCTTCTCTATTGACTATCCTGCTCTCCTCACGAAATCTGGTAGGAAGAAGTTTAAAAAAGGATATCCTGGTCTCCAACCCAGGCCTCTCTATTGCTGACACCTATACCAGTGCCATCTCTAGGCAAACCTTCACTGACATCCTCGTTGTCGTTCCCTCGCCAGACCTATGTACTCTTCATATGGTCTCTGTGCTTTCTCCTTTCTCTTCTTCTCCCATTAATGGTGGCACCAGGTGGGAGGCCCTCCTGGCATCCTTCCACTCCTCGAAGGTCATCATTAATGTCTACTTGAATGATACAGTCTTGGTCCAAGGCCCCTAGGCCAATCTTCTCCCCTTTGATAGATGCTTCCCGCGCCTCATCAATTTCCTTTCTTCTCCTGCTGTCCCCTCTCTTCCATCCACGGCTTCCTGGCCTTCCCCTGCTGTCTCCTCCTTGGCTGCCTTGCCCTCTCCTCCTTCCTCTTCTACACCTCTGCAGGGCGTACCTCTGATTTGTGCCCCTCCCCGTAAGTCTTTCAAGGATGTCAACCTTCTCCATATTGCCACTATTAATTCCTGCTCAGCTGTCAAACACTCCTCTGACATCTACCACCTCCTGGCGGAACTTGACCTCAATGTCCTCGGTCTCACTAAGACATGGTTCACGGCTTGCTCCGTCATGAGCTTTGACACTCTTTCCTGATGGCTACAAGATCCTCTCCATGCCCAGGTCCAACCGCTCCGGAGGGGGTGTAGCTCTGATTTTCCCAGAGTGGATTGCTGTCTGTCATTGCCACACAGACCTACTCCTCTTTCGAATGCCTCGTTTGCAGGCTCGCTCTCTCTCTCCTAGCCATTCCCTTACTGTGGCTACTATCTATCGGCCACCTGGTCAAATCTCCTTCCTCTCTGAATGGGCGGACCTTTCCTCTTCCCTCCTGGTCTCGACCACTCAACTCCTCCTTCTTGGAGACTTTAACATCCACCTGGATGCTTCCTGTGGTTCCTCTAGACTCTTTCGCGACCTCTCTGACTCTCTCTCACTTTCTAATCTCCCCTCTGGCTCGACCCACTCTGCAGGGCACACTCTGGAAGTTCTGATCTCCTCAGACCTTCCCCTCTCTATCCCTCTCACCACTCCTCTCACCTGGAGTGATCACTTTCTCCTCACCTCCCAGCTCACACTCTCTTCCCCCCAAGCTAAGCCAATTCCAGCACTGCCACCCACCTTCTTGGTTATCCGACCCATGAAGCATGTCAGTTGAGGCTTTCGACGCCATTTTCTCACCCCCTACTCCCTTTGGCTGACTCACACCCTGACACAGCCCTTTCGATGCTTCACGCCGATATATCTGAAACTCTCAATGTTCGTCACCCTCAAACGCAAATGCAGGGTTGCTGAGTGGAAATGGCGTGCTTCTGGTACATGCTCTGACAAACTGGCCTGCCGCCTGCTCCAAAGGCAATACAGGCTCTCTGTCTGCACCAAGAAGGGAGCTCACACCAAGCCTGTGTCTCCACGGCATCGAACAACTTGGCCAAACTCTTTAAAATCTGCAAGGAACTGGCCAATTCCACTGCAGTCTCTAACTCTCCTGTCCCCTCCCAGGCCCTCTGCAGGGTTCTGGCATCTCATTTCATCTCTAAAACTCAGGACATCCTGTCCCCTCTCTCTTCCTCTCCCCCTCCACCCTCTACTCCCTGCTCTTCCTCAGGCCCTTCTTTGGCCACATCTCCTCCCCCCTTCTCTGCCTTCCCCTGCTCTCCACAGAAGAGGTTTCTAGACAAGTCCGATCTATGAAAGTCTCATCAAAACAGGTTCATCCCTGTTCCTCTAAAACCATCAAGGACCACATTGACACCTTGGCTCCTGCTTTGGCCAACTTCTGCAACCACTCCTTTGCCACTGGAGTCTTCCCCTCCCCCCTGAAGCACTCCCTTGTGCACCCCCTTCTTAAGCAGCCCTCTGTAGACCTGTCCTGCCCGGCTAACTATCACCCTATCTCCATCACACCCTTCCTGGGCAAACTCCTGGAAAAGCTGGCCATCTCCCAGCTTAATCATCACACTGAATCTGTTGGCTGTCTTCATGACCATCAGTCTGGCTTCAGAGCTGCCAGAAGCACGGAAACTGCTCTCCTGAACATCCGTGAAGACCTGCTCTCTAACCTTGATTCCAACACCCCCTGTGTCCTCATCCTAGTTGACCTCTCTTCTGCCTTTGACACAGTCAACCATGCCATCCTGCTCAACCGTCTCTGTGATAACCTGGGTATTACCGGTCAGGCCCTGGCATGGCTGACCTCTTTCCTCTCTGATCGACCCTCCCAGGTCCAACTTGGGTCCTTCCTCTCCTCTGTCTCTACCTGTGGTGTCCACCAGGGGTCTAACCTCTCTCCCTGGCTTTTCAACCAATACTTGGCACTTCTTGCTGTTGGGTGTCCTGACCCACGTTTGAGCTATCATGCTGCAACATTTGGTGCTGTGGGCTTAGAAAATCCAAGATGGCCAAAAAGCCCACATGTGCGCCAGAATCCAGGAGAACCACGCCGTTTGTGCACACTCCAAAATGGTTGCCTAACTTGCTACCCACCAGTGCGAGCAGGATGGGCCGGGGTGCCATGAGTGAAATGTGTGCCAAAGGAAAAACCGCACTTTAAAATTACCTTTGGTTTCTCTGAATGCCAGCTCAAAATGCCTATTTTCAAACATTGCAACACATCCAAAAATCTCACTGAACACCAGCGGACATCTGGCAGAATGAAGTATGTGTGCATACTAAATCTGGAAAGTTGAAGAGCCCCAAAACAATGTTCATAACAAGACTGGCTGAGCTCTGCAGGTCTGCAGCAGCCTAACTGAAACTGGGTTTAAAACTACCAAAAATCGAAAATGTTTAAATTAACTGAGTGACCTACTTTTGAGTGTCACATAGTTTGTAACTGTTAAAATGTCATAGTTTTGAACTTAGAATCAGCATTCTAGCTGCATATGTAAAAATTGTCTTGACTTAAACTGGGGAACAAAAAGTGACATTATACCTGAAACCTGGCTTAAGGAAACTGGAATTCTGCCAGACAGCTACCCCCGACAGGAGTGGGGGCTTGCCCATCAAATGCATTCCCAGGCCTGGCTGCATTCTGTTGCTCCTGCCAAAAGGAGGTCACACACTCTCTGATTGAATTACCAGGGGGTTGCAAGAAACTAAAGAAAGGCCCCAGGCAGATGGTTTATTAGGGTGGTCGTAAATGGCTTCCTTTTGAACAAAGCCCTGCCTTTACTCAGGCAGATGGTTTATCGGGGGGACCATAAAACAGCTTCCTCTTGGCAGAAGCTGGGAGGGGCAGGGTCTCTGAGCTTGGCAGAAACTGGATGAACTGGTTTCTATACCATGTGACCTGAAAAGACACACCCCTGTTGGCCAGAATATGATTCTAAGAAAGATGTATAACTCACAGTGCGGACTTGTCAAAATTATTTAAATGATACCATAATTCTTGTGATTTTTCGGTGCACGTTTTAAGACGCGTTGGGAATTTGTGTGATGTTCTGGGGCAAAACCCCTCTATTTATTGACACCACAGACTCTGTGTTTAAGCTAGAGACATGGGAATTTACTGGAGTATGTATGGACAGGCCGTGTATATGTGTATAATTTTTAATGAAAAACCAATGTTGCAAAACCAGTTAAAAAACGCAAAATGTTGCCAGTTCTGAATGCGAGCTCTTAGAAACATCAGAGTTTGAACAGAGTATACCTCATGTGATCCGTGATGGGTGCATGTAATTTCAAACCACTGTGTATCTATGAAATATATCTTTAGGTCAAATATAGATTTGTGTGTAATTTGACAGGGGAGTGTCCTTTCTGCAAGCCATTAAATGAGATCATTCTGACACACAATCCTGTTCTCCAGTGAGAACGCAAAGCATTCTCCAACCTATCAGAACTCTGAAGGGGTTGGGCCTAGAAAGCTAGCCTCTCCACCCACTTTCAAAACACATAAAAAGAGACTGCTGGGACAGGTAGAGACATTCAATTCCATTTGCTGCGGAGCATGCTGACCGACGACTTCACATCCAGAGATCCTACACTTAGACTTCCAAGCTAAACAGAGACTACAGAACTCTGAACCAAGAAGGCCCACTGCAAGCAAAAGTATTTGTCAGCAGGCCCAAAAATCATTTGCAGACTATCAACAGCCGGGCGAGCTGTTTGAATTCCCTGCCTAGAACATTGCCGGGACCGGTAGCAGTGTCCAGGAGCCGTGCAGATCAGCGCTGTGTCCGGAGAAAGCGGGACCAGGAGCCGTGCAGACCGGTGCTAGACCAGACCAGCAGAACCCAAGATCCAGGAGCAGTGCCGGTGACCCAGAAAGCAGAGCTGTACTCGGAACCGGAGACCAGATCGCTGTGAAGTGCTGTGCGCAGTGACCGGATCCGTGACAAAGTCGCCTTCCTGTCCAAAATCTCTTGTGAGTACTCAGCAAAACTCAGAACATATCCCTTAGTTTAATATAATATAATTCAATCTATTTAACCTAAGTAGAACTGTCACATGTAATTTTCTAGCTGCAAGCTGTAACCTGTCGCTTTGAACTTTTAAAATTTCAAATCCGAAAAAACTACCTTTATTTAATCGTCCGTATCTCTGGAACCGTTTGGAAACTTGGTTTAACTTTCCTCTGAAAGCTTAGAATCTCAGCTTTTCAACAAGCTTAGAACTGACTTGCTACTCCTTATACTTTTGCCGTAATCATGATTCACGCACTTGCGAATTTTACCCCGATTTGCGATTTGGTTAAAAATCCAGCCACGTGTAACCATCAGCAGTCATCTCTTTCCTTGCTAAAAATTCGTTTGCCTCTTAATCACCATCTCTGAATCATTGCTAAAGTGAGCCTGAACTCATATTAACTAGATACCACTCACCCTGAACCTCCTGAAGGGAATTAAAAGTATTTTCAGCATATTTCTCGCTGCATTGTCACCATATTCAAAGCATTTTGCCTGTGTTTCAAAACTCCTATTGTAGTCTAAGCTTGCTGGGGTGAACTGAATTACATTTGATTGCATTTCTAAGAACTGTGTGCTCTCCTCTTCATTTCCTTACATTGCATAAGGGGGGGGGGGAGTGGATTGCCAGAGAAAAGTGATTACATTGTTTTGTTGAAATCATATCGAGTATTTTCTGTATTGCATTTTCATTCAACATTGCATCCATCTGAAACTAGATAAAGCATTCTCTACCACCTTATTCTTCTGTTCCTATTCCCAAGCGTGTTACCTCATCCTTCATACTACTCCTGGGTAATCAAATCAGTTTATTAGTAGAACATTACACATTGTTGTTTACTGCTCATGTTCTGAAGTGTGATATTAATTATTAATTTATTATAAAGTGTGATATATATATTGTTTACATTCTCAAATAAACAGTTTAAACTTGCAAAACAGAACTACTTCTTGGCTCAGTGGGGTTCCAAGAGAGGGGTGTTATATAGGGATAGTCATCCAGAACTCATGAACTGGACATAAAGATATATCAATAAGGGTTTCCATTCAGTATCCCAGGCTAGGCATTGACTTAGCTGTAGTGCTGGATTGAATCCTCTTACATTGCCCACCACGTTGCCACTCTCTGCCCCAATTTACAGTGCTTTGCGGATGATACTCAGTTCATTTTCAGGCTACCGTCTGCCACCTCTTCTCCGTCTCTCATTTCTGACTGTCTGTCTGGTATCCAGGATTGGTGTGCCGCCAATGATCTCTGCCTTAATGCCAGCAAGACTGAGATTCTCCTCATCTGCACACCCACTCCCTCCTTTCCTGTCACTCTCTGCCCACCCTCTCTTGGCCCTCTTTCTGCTCCCACCTGCGAGGCAAAAAACCTAGGGGTCATCTTCGACTCCACACTTTCCTTCTCTCCTCGCATCTCTGACGTCTCTAAGAAGTCACACTACCAGCTGCACCTCCTCAGAGGTATTCTTCCTTTCCTCACCTTCCCACAGAAGCTCACGGTCTCCAGAGCTCTGGTTCTCTCTAGGCTGGACTACTGCAACAGCCTCTTTCTAAATCTGCCTGCTTCTACTCTCCGCCCTCTGCAACTCATCCAGAACAGGACTGCAAGACTTGTCCTTGGCCTCGAGCCCAAGGATCGTATCTCTCTAGGACTGAAATCTCTGCACTGGCTCCCAGTGGCTGTGAGGATTAAGTTCAAAACCCTCTGCATTGTCCACAAGGCCTTCTGGGGCCTCAATACCTCCAACTCTCTCTTTCTAAATATCTTTCTTCTTGAGCTCCGGAAGCACCTCGAAACCTTCCTCTTTGCTTCTGCTTTCTCTCCTCCTCTACCCTGCTGAACTCCTGGCTGAAACTGTACTGGTCACCCGGTCACCCTCTGTACTCGGGTCTAGGTCCCCTCCCCTGCCAGTTACACTCCTGCACTGCCACCCTGGCATGTCCGCAACTTGGGGACTGTTTTCAGTACCCCTACAGTCCCCCTCCTGCACTTGACACCTGTTGTTTGTACTTACCCTTTGCACTTGCCACAAGCTGGCCCTACTTCTCTTATTGTTATTTATTCTATTACCCCATGTACTGCACTTTCCCTCCGCCCCCCAAATGGATATGTTCTCTCTCTTATACAAGAGCGAGTCGCCCCAGTGTCCACAAGAAAAGAAAAGCATTTGCCTCCTATCGTCACATCGACCCTTGGTTCATCTTGGGGGTCTGGTGTACCAGATAGTACTGAACACATCAAGTCACCCTGTGAGCTGTCCTATTGAGGGTATAAATTCATCCCTGTCCCCGTAAAAGGGTTTCCTCCCACCACAGTGACACCCCCTATCGTAGGTGTCAGTGTTTGCCCTATGTATGCATTCTGTTGGACTTGCATAGGTGCTTATTGTGACTTTCCTTGCGGTGGGTGCCTTTGCTCCGGCCATTGCTGTTGTAACTGCTGTACTTGCGGTGCCTGTACCTGATAGGATGTGTGATCCTGGGCAAAGTCCTCTCGTGTTTGTGTGCTGTATGGCAGTGGAAAAGCTGCCCCCCCCTGAAAGCTGTCAATTTTGTTGCGTATTCCCTCTGCTCTTACATGCGCACACAATATGCCTTGTCATCCCACAATTCCAACATACTGCGGGTGGCCCTCTGGAAAACCCTCCTTGAGTATTCGGACTTGCATTCTGAGCATTTTGAAATCCACCCTGGGTGTTCTGAAATCCACCTTGGGCGTTCTGAAATTCGCCTCTTCCTCTGAAACCTACACCTCTACCTCTTGGCCAAAACCCATACCCACTTTGATCCATTGGGTGTGCCTTATTTACATGCGACATACCCATTATTTCTTGTGTTCCCACGCCTTCTCCACTTGTTAATATTGCCCCTTTTATGGCAAATTTTGACAATTTCTTCTGAACTAACTTAGCTTCCTCAATCTTTCTGTTCTCATCTTTCTTTTTGCTCTTCTCTTGTAATAACCGACAATGATGCACAATGGTTAACTGTATCTCAGCCCATGGCTTCGCTTCCATCCATACTTGTTTTTTTCATCTGTCTCCATACCGGTTCTGGCAATCCCGGACACAAAATATGATAAAATAGTGCCACTGTTTTTTCACCCAAGGTTCACACGTTTCAAGCCCCTGATGTCAAAGTAGGGAGCATGCATTTCAAGTTATCCTTAGCCATCTGGGGCGTGGAATATATTGCGGTCTTGCCCCCCCATCTCTAACAAGGGGAACTGTGAAAACCCCATCCCATAATAGGATCCCACTATTTGTTTACCCAATGCAGGGGGTAATCGTCCCTATTCGCCTTCGTGCTGGTAACGACCTTAGCCTACTCACATAAGGAGGAGATTCTCCTCTCTCACCACATTCGGCGAAGCTCAGGATATGGTATAGGATCTGGTGTTCTTTCCTTAGGGTGTTGCAGATCTAACAATCTTGACTTCCCAGGAGGGCGCACGCACCCTCTGCCTCTGTCTAATGGCCTGACTTTCTCTCTTCGTCTGACATTGCTAGACCCCAACTAGCATGACTATCGCCTTCTTCTCTGTCTAAATTTAGTCTACTCAAAGACAATGCTCGGCTTTCGTCACTAAACATGTTTTCCTCCTCATCCCGTGGTTGAGGCACCGGAGATCGGCTACCGCTCGCTCCAGTCCCATATTCGCTGTCCTACCTTATTTGTTCATATATGTTATCAATCCTTTCTGCAATATTTCTGCCTATCTTTCCTCTTCTAGTGCTACTCTAGATGTTTCTAGTGCTACTTCCTTTATCGGAATAATCTCTTTTGTTCTATCCCATCGTATTTCCTCGCTCTGTCTCATTCATTCTTTGAAAATGAGACTGGCATCCAGAACTCGCTGTCTTCTATTCTGTTTTATCTCTTCATCCACTTACCTTCGCTTTCAAGCATACCGTCTTGCTCTTTCTTCCTCTTGTCTTCGTTCTTCTTCTTCTCTGTAATCTTTTTTCTTAACTTTTTGTGCTTCTTCCTTTCTCTTTCTTTATCTCCTATCTCTTCCTTCTATCTCTGATGCTTTTCCCATCTAACTTGAGTAGTATCTGTCTTCACATCCATTCGTTCCGTACGAGTGTTACCGCGTCCGCCCTATCCTTTTCTCCTTTCCATCTCTTAATTTCTCAGTCTTTTGTCTGTCGATATATTGAAGCTCTTGCCTCTGCATTCCTTATCTCGTTTGAATTTACAGGCATCTTCCTTCCTTCTGGACTATCGACACTACTGTAAGTGGGGGGTTCATATGTTCGGTTACTATACCCCACCGCTGCTTTCAATTCTTTTAAAGGATAAACTCCTATCTCGTCTGTATCTGCGCTCTTAATTTCAAGCAAAGTCAGATAAGCTGAGGGCTCAATGCCTTCCCCCTTATGCTGATTAAGCATCCACTCCTCTGGTGACGGGTCCTCCTTCTCCTCTTGGTACATTTTCCAAAGTTCTAACACGGCTAGTCTTTTCTCTAATGTCTTCCATGTGTACGCAGTGTGTACATATGGAGTCATGTGTTGTAATACTGCTTTCGACAATGATCCCCCTTGTGGCCATGGCATGAATATTTTATCAGCTGTACCCTTTACCCATTCTGCATCGTACTGTTTGAGCTTGGGCGCGTGTCTTGGTAGTGTTTTGCAAAGGTGCACCAGAGGGGTGTCCTCCATAATGACAATTCACAATTGACTGTCAATACTTACCAGATCATTAATATAATATCTGTCTATTTCAAGGCACCACTTTTAGTTTTAAAACAACAAATATGAGCAAGCACCATCAATCGGCGCTCAATCATCTTCTATTTGAACAACCTATCTGTCTTTTGATTGGCGCCAATCGTTTTCTACAACTTAACGCAAAACAACACTTCCACTCTTTCCAGTTTCTTACTTCTAAAAACATCACACAACAAATGATACCTAATACAATAACCCTATACACATTAATACCCACTGCGATCACCTTCCCTTTTTCTATAATCTATTTATAGTAAGAGGTATACTTCCCCTCCTCTAATTGCATTACCCTATACAGGGTTTAAGACGTCACCCTTCACAGTCCTGACTCTGCGTATTCTCTCCCTTAATATTCCGATTGGAATTTGAAATGTCTTTTTCTACTTCCCTTGAAATAGGATTACTTAGGCCTTCTCTTATCTACACACAATTTCCCGTTACTTGAAAGCATCACAATCCCACCCCTTTACATTGCATTAGACCACTTCGCCCTCTGTCCGCGGAGCGTCCATGGAGACCAAGCAGGGATTTCTTCAAAGGGGGACCTGCTCAACGTCTCAATTCTTCTTGCACATTTATTTTTTATCGGCTGCTCTCCACAGGAAACTCCACGATCTTCCAGCTAATGTCAGAGGATGAGCGATCGTCCGAAATTCTGGAGTCAAACTGGTTTCGATCTGAAACCATCCGCGCTGCTACCACGTGAGTTTATGGCCCTTTGGAATGTGCATATACAATGGATGGGATTCACAACAGAATAATTCCAAATAACCGGACAAACTCAAGAAGATGGCAAGTTACTGTTTTATTAACAATTATCTAAAACAGGGAGGTTACATTCTATTTACTACTCATAGCTAGCCCCTATGATGAGTTTATCTACCTTGCGTACATTTATTGAACTTCTGTTTTCTGCAGCACTTTGTTAAGGTGTCATCTTCTTTTCCACGTGTGTCAGTTCACTCAATTCTTTACTTCGTCAATTATCCTCTAGGATCCATATTGTCTTTAGTTAGTATCTCAGGACGTCATGTACACTTTATGATATCATCAGTTCACTTGCTTAGTTCCTTCTCATATTCCTTCAGGGAGTTTTTCCTGCAGGTTGTCATCACTTTGGGGGTACATTCAATAGGGTTATCTCGATGGGTATCTCTTTCCTAAGACTCCCTGCGGTATTGGTACGATAGCTGGTGTCAGGCAGGGCACACTCATGTCTCCAATACAGGGAGGGAGGCGGGATCTCCTGCAGGTGTATACAGCTGCTCCTCTACACTAGTATATCAATCAGAACTGAAATGTTATTTACCCATTTAGTGACACATTAAATCATTAGCAACAGTTAAGACATTAAATAACATAAAACCAGGGAACAACACACTGGGGAGACAGAAAATGAAAACGCGAAAAGAAGAAGAAAAGGACGGAGGCTGGAAGGCCCGAAAAATATTGATGGCCTAGAGCTTTGCCAAGCCTTCCTCAAAGTAGAATTAGTACATTAATAAATGAACAGAAAGGAAAGGATTGTATAGAAAATCCATACCTTAATTTTTAAATAAAGAGAATACAGATATTTTGTATTCCTTATTTTGCAATTGTTTTCAATTGTGTATTACATATACAATTGTTTCTATTCTCATCCCATCAAAAGAAGAAACATTTTCTATTTTGTATAAAGATCACTATATGCAAAAGAGTATGCCAACTTGTGTGTAACATTACTGTTGCCACTCGATGTTCTGAGGGGAATCCTGGCAGAGGGGTAAAATGCCCAGATTCAACATGTTTCGGCAGTCCAGAGCACAAATGAGAGCGCCTTCTTCATACATATATGTAAATTTTAGTGTCATGCCTGAAATAGACTAATGTCACTCGAAAAGACACTTGTATATGTACCCAGGGGCACTTACCCAATGTGCATTAAGTACAGGTACTCCAGGCATCTGGTGCCCTGTTGGTTGGGGCGCGGTGACGGTATGGCCGTCAGGGTGGCAGCAAGGCTATTATGACCACATTCTTGCTTGCCAAGTAATCCTGCTGTGGTATGTATTCACAGAAGTCTCTGGATTAATAAAGGGGAAGGGATGTCCTTCAATCTGTGGACAAAGATGCAGAGAGTTCGGTAAGCATGCATGTAAATGGGGTAAAGTTTGACTCCACCTATTAAAAGGGGAGTCCATGCATATTCGAAAAGAAGAAGGGGGGTGTTTTGTAGGACGTGCCACCCCTGTGGTTGGGACACAGTATACAGTGGGGGTGTGTCTCATGTTGTTGCTTGCTCAAGTGATGGAGTGTAATGGGGGGTCCAATCCAAAACGGTGCCACCCAAGCATGCTTGTGAGCCCATGCATCAAAGGTTGGAAGATAGTATTCGGTCAGGGGTGTCTCATGCTGTTGCTCGCACATGTAATGAGGTGCAGAGGTCTGGTCCAAACTGATGGTGCAAGGCATGCTTAAAAGTCCATGCATACAAGGGGTACTGGTGCGCCAGGGGGGCATAGATTCCAGTTGGAGGCCTAAAAAGGTACTGTACCCTCAATTAGGGCTGGCTAGGATCCAGCACGAGCGGCACGTTCATGTTTTCCATGCGTTCCTATTGCTTTCAAATGTATCGTTCATGCGAGGAATGCTGCAAAGAAGTGTAGACAAATTGGTCAGGCTGAAAAGCAAACATGACCAGACTAGAGAAAAGGTACCAAGCGGTGCATTCTGATAACTTACTACAATCGAGAGATCTTTCGCAGGTTTCTTCTCTGCGGCAGCGACAGCAGAATTCCCAAGGTAGCATCTACCTCATTGTTAGGGATACAGATATTGTGTACCTATTGGTATAGCCAGCCTCAACATGCTGTCAGCATGTCGTCGTTCAGGAAGCCCGTTATTGCTTGATGCAGTGTGTCATTACCAAGGCAACCCGCTCCACGGTAACGGTGAATGTGATGAGGATCGCAGGCGTTACCAGTTTATGGGGTGAGCGTCTCGCTGTGTGAATGCAAGATGTTTTATACATTATACGACTGGTAGGTCGGTGCATGTGCCATTCTCTTGTCCGTCCCTGAAAATGGGGAGAAAAAGAATAAGGTGCAAGGCATGACGGCTGGCATCATCACAAACCATAGATCCTCCTGTTTGCAATGAACAAATTACTTACCAACTGTAATGTTCTTTCGATTGGATGTTCCTCCCACGTATTCCTCATCTTAGATATATCCTTACCTTCAGCTTTGCTGCTTCAGGAAAAAATGTTCTCTCTCCACCAGAGCGCGCTCCACTCGAGGCCACGGCGTCGATGTCCCTCCTGACGTCATCCGCTGTATAAATGCCTCGAGCGTGCCCGTTGGCCTCAGTTCTGTTTTTTCGTGTATTATAGCCCCTGATTATCGTTAAAGGGCATGCCTTTTTCGACCCAAGCCTTAAAAGAATTCAGAGTGTAAAACACGTAAAACTGTACTGTGGGGTCAGCTGGGAGGGTCGATGAGGAATATGTGGGAGGAACATCCAATCGAAAGAACGTTACAGTTGGTAAGTAACCTGTTCTTCGAATGGATTGTGTCCTCCCACGTATTCCTCATCTTAGATAGACTCCCAAAGCAGTTTTGTATTGGAGGTGGGAGCACAGAATTGTTCTAGTTATGTACAGAATGAAGTACAGATTTAGCAAACAGACCTCCTTAAGAAGAAGTCGAATCTAGAGCATAATGTTTTATAAACGTATGCATGGATGACCATGTGGCTGCTGCACAAATATCTTGCACAGGGACACCCCTTTGAAGTGCTGTCGAAGTTGCCCTGCCCCTGGTTGAATGAGCTCTCAGCCCATCTGGCGGTTCTTTCCCAGCCAATCTAATACATTTTGTTATAGCCAAAATTATCCATCTAGATAATGTTTATTTAGTTACAGCGAGTCCCAATTTGCGGCCAGTGTATCCCACAAAAAGTTGATCACACTGACATTTTTGCCAATCTTGAAATATAGAAGCTAAGAGCTCTTCTAGGATCTAATCTATGTAGTCGTTCCTCTTCCTTACTTGCGTGAGGAGGAGGGTAGAAAGTAGGCAGTGTTACTTTTAGTGACAGGTGAAAATCAAACAATTTTTGGCAAAAAAGATGGTTTTACCCTAAGGACTACTTTATCTTTATAAAAGATGGTGTGAGGAGGGCCGCTAGAAAGTGCCTGTAACTCACTTACCCTGCGGGCTGATGTCACTGCCACGAGAAATATTGTTTTTAAAGAACCCTTAACGGATAAGAATGTAAAGGGTCAAAGGGAATACATGTGAGGAACATTAGAACCAAGTTTAAATCCCACACAGGAACTTGAAATGGTATTGGAGGAAATACATTATTTAGGCTTTCTAAGTGAATTATTAACAGTATCTTAAAGTAAGATTCTTCCTTTGAGGAGCGCTTAAAAATGGATAGCGCTGCCAAGTATCCTTTTATCGTACCAACCTGGAGCCCCAGATTAGCCAAGTGTAATAGAAAAGACAATATTGTGGGAATATTACATTGAAATGGGTCCACATTCTTTTTTCTGCACCAGATACTGAACTTGTTCCAACGACACCGATACAGGGATTTAGTTGCTGGCCTTCTGGCCGAAAGCAAGATCTCCATTACGTTATCCAGAAGGTCCCAATCCTTGTATCTCAACCTCTCAGAAGCCATGCGTGAAGGTTGAGTGTGTTGACCGCTAGATGGAGAACGTGACCTTCCTCTTGCGAGAGAAGATCCTCTCTTTTTGGAAGATGTATTGGCAGAAAATTGGAAAAAGGGGCTTGAATATGCAACAACTACAACTAAAATCCAAATAAATGTAGAGGAGCATTTTGGGGAAAAAAAACTGTCACATGAAAGAGCAACTCATAGAGATAATGCCACATCTTCAAGCCCCACTAGAAGTTACAAAGGATCAAATAAGCACGTTAAGCCCCCCCTGGACCAGGATATAAGTTCTCGCACATTGAGGAAACTGAATTTGTCTGGTACAGATATTAATCAAGAACCTGCGGGTCTAGTGCAGGTGCAGGAAGAATTACCAGCAGAAGGATTATTAGCTGTAGACTCAAGAGAAATCCAGGAGGAAATTGTAGAAGAGGGAGACCAGCTTAACGATAACACACTGAGTGCACTTAATTATGTGTTGCGCTCGCTGGTCTCCGTCTTCGAACTTTTGAAAGCTGAAGTACAACTTCAATCTGGCTCCATAATGGAACTGACAAAGGAGGTGGCCGCACTGGATGGCTCAGTAGTGGGCTGCTGCAATGTTGTCAACACAAGTGTGCTGCCAAGATTGCAGGAGATGCAGCTTGAGTCTGTTAAACAAGGGCTGGATATTTCAGCACTACAGGTCTATGGTAGCCTTAAACAAATTGGAAGAGACTGACAGATCTCTAAATCAAGCCGTACTACACCAACTTCAACTGTTCAATCAGAACCAACCAGAGCGGGTTGTGCTAGAGCAAAAAGAGGTAGATACCCAACAAATGGATGATACACCCCTTTCGGAGTCGACTCTGGAAGAGTTCATGAGACTGGCCAATGTGGAAGAGGGATTCTTAGATGAGGACCCAGTGGGAAAACCACCCCTAGAAAAGCAGAGTGATCAGCAGGACCCCCAAGACCTGGAGATTAAGGAAGCTCGTCTTCAAAGTACAAACCCGGGGGGGGGGGGGGAATTCCGAAAAAGGGAAGCAAGAAGGCTGAAAAGACTCAAAGAAAAAGAAGTAAAAAAAAATGGGAGATAAAAATCAAAGGAACAATTGAAAGCAAAATACAAGAACTCAGAAACTAACTCATTTTTAAAGAAAGTTGGAACTTCTCATCCTTCGGTGGCAGAGGATGATCAAGAAATTATTGAACTAGAGTCACTGAATAGTCCTCAGAAAAAAAGGGGGGGCTCGAAGAGGGAAAACAACCAGGAAAGATCCTCTCAAGATGTCCAGGAAGCTGTCATGAAAACACGCTCTAATACAATTAAAGTTAAGCTCAGCGTGTCATCAAGAGGCTCCCAAACAGTTAATACTTTGGATAAGCAGGAAGTGGCCCTAGGATCGTGAAATTTGAAGAAGGGCATTAAATTAGCTCCCATCTTCCTTAAAGTTAGACCAAAACTGGGGCTTAAATCATCCCCAGTCAAGGATGGGCAAGCTGCAGAACCAAAAATCAATGTGAAAATTGCTCCAATCTTCTTAAAAAAACCTCCAGTTCTAACAGAAATGAAACCTAAACCTCCAATGGTGGAAATAAAATTGGGTGACGGCAAATTCAGGAGTTTGGGTGACTATCACGGCCTCAGATGAGCCTAGTCTGTCGGAAGAAAGCGTGATTTTAACCCATGGGCCCACCGGGACATTTGAACAAACGTCCACGCAGGAAGGGGACAAAACCAACACGGGTTCACCTTACGCGATGCCGATCATCTGGCTATCCTTAACTGCAAAGAATTATGCAAAATTTCTAAACCGAGGGACCATACTCACACTCCTGAAAAAAATACCAAGTCTGTTCTTAATTAACAGCCAAGACATAGAATCGGTAAGATTCCCAGACCCAAATAATCCATTGTTGGCAGAAGTTGGCTGTGCCTCTAGGGAGGTCTTCCAGGCAATTGAAGATGCAAAATTGGAACTAAAGAACTTGGACCTACTGGTACTAAGAAGCCAACCGAAACCCCTACAGCTCCTGAACATGGCAGGAAGAAAGAACGATCATTGCAATGAAGGGGCTAATAAACTGCCAACAAAAACCACAAAGCCAATGGGTACAGTTGAACTGACAAATGTCACCAGTAAGGACAATACTCTAGCCCTACTTCCGAGTATCTTAACGGAGGTTGGGTCTAGGCACCCAACATCTTTGAAAATGATGGGCTGAGAGTTATCTGTTGGAATACCCGGGGGTCGAATAACTGTACATCAAGGGCAATAAAGAATTATCTGTTTGATGTGGGAGATGTTATAATGCTACAGGAGACTTGGCTGGTAAACCCAATAGCAGTGGAAGGGTACCGCATAGATACTCAAGGGGCACTACAGAAAGCTAGAGGGAGGCCTAGTGGAGGGTTGCTTATTGCCTTCAAGAACTCGAAATTTAAGGATGTTGTCTCCCTTGAAGTGAACATCCAAGGGATACAATTGTGCAAAGCTATGCTCAGAAATGGGGTATGTGATGGGGAAATGATATTTTGTAATATCTATTGGAATCCCTCAAGTATGATGCACACCTCATTTCTAGACGCATTAGCTAAGGCCCTAGGAGACATGAAGTTAGCTTTTCCTGTGGCAGACATAATCCTTGGGGGTGATCTAAACACACAATGCATTGATCTCCCAAGAAATCAGAAAACCTCAATGGGGAAAAGAATCACGAGAAATGGCCACCAGTGGGTAGAGTGGTTAAATGTTTGGGGTTTGAAAATGGCAAATGGATGTCTTCCAGGAGATATACCGGCCAATCCAACTAGGATTCAGGGTTCATCTGCCTCAATATTGGACTACCTCTTCCTATCTGGTGGCCTATTTGAACAGAGAGTACATCTAAACATAAAAGAAGGTGGGGGAAGTGATCACTTGAGGTCGGAACTTTTTTTGGCAAAGATTTCATCAGAAATGTTGCCACGCATTACACAGGGGCTAGCAGCCTGGAAAGGTAAAGTACATCTACTTAAATATAAAGCAGGAGGAGCTCTCCTGAATGAGAGGTTGTTAGCACTATTAGAAGACGTGCAAAAGGTGAATTGTTCTCCGTCAGGCTTTATTAAATTTATTAAATTGGGCACTGTTTCCAGTGCCCAAGCATCTGAAATAATGCCCCGCCATTCTTTCAGATGCTGTGAGATCCTGCCTCCCACTGGGTTCTTGTGGGTCAAAACCTCAGAGTGGTTTTGCAGCCGCTGCAGCAGCGGCTGAGGGGACAGATACTACTGCTGGGGAAGATCTAGCAACTTTTCCTCTCCCCCGAGGACATTTTCTTTGACCTCTTTGACTGGCCTGTCCCCTTCCTTTTCCAATTCCTTTCCCTCCAGGAAGATGAGCTTGTGTAGGGGCGTTGGTGAGGTTGTCTTATAGCGGCACTGAGTGATTTCGCCGCTGCCTTGGAGGTCTGCAGCTTCTCCAAACTTTCATCTGCCTTGTTGCCAAACAACCTCGAGCAGTCAAATGGCATATTAAGAAGCCTGGATTGCACGTCCGGTGTAAATCCTGACTTCCTTAGCCACCCAAATCTTCGTAGCATTGTGCTAGATGCCATGGACCTACTGATACTCTCAGCTGTGTCCAAACCTGATTGAAGGCATTCCCTCTCCTTTCCATCCCTTATTATGGCTAGGAATCCATCACGTTCCTCACCTTCTGGGATGTGTTCAGCTGCCACTGCCATGCAGTCCCACAGGATATATGAAAATCTTGCAAGGGTGCAAGTTACATTGGTGGATTTTAAAGCCACACTCGCTGATGTAAAAATCTTTCTGGACCATGCATCAACCTTTTTATCATCCCTATAGGGGGGATTTGTTGGGTATGCAGCATTTCTAGTAGAAGTGGCTGCTTGAACTACCAGACTTTCTGGCGATGGATGCTTGCTCAAATATTCTGGATCTGAGTTACAAGGTCTGTATTTTGACACACATGTTTTATTTACTGCTGGAATGGTTTCAGGATGTTCCCATGCTGTATTAATCTTTCTTTGTAAGGCTACATAAAAGGGAAATATGGGGTCTTGCTGAGGTCCTCCTGAAAGGATATCAGTCATGTTATTATCTTGATATACAGGTTAATTCCTACCCCATCCCATGAATTCAGTAACTCTACTCATTAGCTTTCTGTACCCCGCTTCAGCATGTTCTGCTGGGTCAGGCTTTTCAAATTCGTATTCTGGAGAAGTATCCAGACCACTTGCTGATTGCAAGCACTCATGTAAGTCTTGTATTTTAAATTGAGGGTCAATTAATTCTTCGGGGACTGGTCTTGTACCAAATTTAACACCAGCAGGAGAAACTTCTTCATCTGCTGATGACTCTCCTTCGTATATGGATGACATGGTCCTAAAAAAAATCATGTCTACTCTCAGGATGAAAGATCTTTTCGGGTGGTATAGATTTTGATATTGGCATAGGCATGGGCGTCGACAAATACGTCGATGGCATTGATGTTGTAGTTACAAACTTCGATATTGTCAAGGTAGCCTTTGAAGGAATCAAAGGAGTCGTCAAGATCATCGACGCCATCGAAGGAGCCTTGAGACTGTCGACTGTACACTCAACGTCTTTTCAGGTGGAGTCATCGATGCATTGTACTCGACCGCCCTCGATGGCTTTGAGGACGTTTTCTACGCCGTCTTTGAAGACGTATGAGAGTCTGACACCATCTTTTTTACATCTACCTCCGATTTATGCACCAGTAGGCTTTTCCCATGAGGTGTCTGGGAGGAGTCCCTGGATGACACCCTCGACAACTTTTTGTCAGATTTTCTTGTTTTAGATCTTCCCCTGTCACTTTTCTTGTGAGCAGGGGCATGGTCTTCGTCAGACTTTTTTGAGGGGGTCTGGGCCGCGTTCTCAACATTTTTTCACATAGAAACCCTAAAGGCTTCCCATTTTCTCGGAGAGTCATGTCTTGAGGGACATGTTATAACTTCCTCAGATGACGTCGAGGAAGAAGAGGGAGACCAGTGTAGTCTTTTTTTTGCCTTTTTGGAGGTCGAAGAGGACTTTCCTGATCTGCTCCTTGATCTAGATTTTTTTATGATGTTTCATGAAAGACTCAGCTGAGTCTTTTCTCCCCTTCGAAGAAAACTTCGAGGATCCCTCCCCCACCGCCAGTTTACCTCTTCGTTCTTTTAAGGCCTTTTGGGTCATCGACTGACAGGAACCACAGTCATCTATACGATGGTCGGAGCCGAGGCACCAGAGGCAATTTTTGTGGGGATCCGTCAGTGACATCTTTTTCCCACATTTCTGGCATTTCTTAAATCCAGTTTTCGGTGTGGAAGGGTTCGATGAGGACATTTTTCATACAAAACTGAAGCGCCGTTATAACTATCTGAAGCGAAGCTAACGGAAAAACGGAACTGAGGCCAATGGCCACGCTCAAGGCATTTATACAGCGGATGACGTCGGTGCTCGACGGATGCCGCCGAGGGACATCAACGCCGCGACTTCGAGTGGAGCACCCTCTGGTGGAGAGAGAGAGAGAAAATGTTTTCCGAAGTAGCAAAACTGAAGGTAAGGATATATGTAAGATGAGGAATATACGTGGGAGGACACAATCCATTCAAAGTGTCCATTATTTTCGCATCCCATCGGATGCTCGGATAATAAGTAAGGAACAGTTAGTGCAATCAGTGTCTAGTATAGAATATCCCAGCTGGGGATAGTTAGGAAAGTACTGAATCAACTATGGTGACACTAATCCGTGTTGTTAGCCCGAGTGAAGGGCACCATGCTGGATGATATGTAATTGTCCTAGTTGGCTCTCAGTAGGTTTCCAACCATGTGTTTAATGGATGAAGGAAAACGCTTTCTCTTTGGCCAGTCATAATTCTAGAAAAAGTGGTAGAAAAAGTGGTAACAGGTCAGTTGCAAGAACACATAAAAAAACACTTACTGCACGACTTATGTCAGTCTGGGTTTCGCAAGCTGCACAGAACAGAGATTGCACTTGTAGCAGTCTGGGACGTTATCGGAAAAGTGGTTGATAACTGAGCGCTAATCCTATTGGTAATGCTTGATCTCTCAGCGGCCTTCAACAAAGTGGACCATAATATTTTCTTGTCCCCTCTGGTGTCGAGGGGCGGAGTATCAGCATGCACTACCATTAGTTCTTTCCTTTTGAACCACCTTTAACGTTTGAAGCTGGCAGGATATGTATAAAAAAAAATCCAATCAAGCTGTGGTGTACCCCAGGGTTCTTCACTCTACCCCCTTTTGTTCAATCTTTATCTTCAACTTTTAATGGCCATCTTCAGGAAATTTGAGGTTGTTACAATTCCTACGTTGACAATATTCAAATATATTTGCGAGTCAATGTCAGCAGGTTCTCACAAGATAGTACTTTAAACAGAGGTGATTTTGTTTGGTCCCAAACATATTTTAGCGGAACAAGCCGAGTGTCCCTTGCCACCCTGCTTTTTGGGGTCCAGGGCAGATTATGTCCCTAAAATTAAGAAATTGGGTTGTATCTGGCAATCAAACGTGGGCTGTGAGCAACAGACCAGTGCCAAGGTACAACCAGTGTTCCGTACACTTCGGCTTCTACGGCTGGCATTATCATTTGTTCCCTTTCAAGATCAATCAACTGTTTTTGGGGCACTTATTAATTCTAGATTAGACTACCTTAATAGCACGCTAGCAGGCATTCATATTAGGCAATTTGTGTGCCTTCAGAGGGCTCAGAATGCGGCTTTACAGCTCATTTTCAAAGCCCCCAAATCCGCTGCAATTTCACCTTTGCACAGAAACCTTAATTGGCTCCCTGTTAAGGAACAGACTGATTTTAAAATCCTCTATTTGGTATTCAAGTGACTAAACAATTTGGCCCTCATTATCTTGCAGAGAAACTGACCTGGTATGTACCAGCGCGCTCCTTGCAATTCACAGATAACATTCTATTGGTGATTGCGGTCGCTAGGTGCATTATCAGGTATGATTGGTGCACCTCTATTTAACAGACACAGATTATGGAACTCCCTACCCTGGGACTTCTGGAGTTTTAAGATGCTGTTTCTGGTGTATATTATTTCACTTTATGTCCATCTGGGCATAGATGCAGTTAATTCTGTCAGGTACACGTTATAAATGGCTCAAAACCCAATGGCCCACTTTGTGCAAATGCCAGAGGAGTGAATTGATGACCACATTACCTGAAAACACCTGATGCCGCTAGAGTTCCCCTTGTCAGACCATTCTATATGAAGAAGATACCAGCTGCCTCCCAACAGTGCATTACTTTGAAAAAGGAATTCTGGGCAGCATGTCTTGCCCGTTCAGTCCTTTGTGAAGGCATCTTGAAGAAGGACAGTCAAGTTACTATTTCTAGAAGCAGAGGTTTATTTCTTAAATGTTAGGATGGAGTAAGGCCTAACTTGCTCTAGGCTAAGGTGGGATTTCCCTACATACAGAAACTAAGGATAATCTGTGTCCAAAACCTATACTTGCCCTCACAACTAAAGAAATACAATGCTTAAGGATGTTAGCAACCAAAGAAAGTGTTCAAAATAATGTTCTGAGCTTCTTCCAACTCCTGGCTCGCTTTCAGCTTCCCCTTTGTCAAATTCAAAATCTTTTCACAAAAAAGACCCCAGAGTTCCCTTTGCCAAGGTCAACACAGTTCCACAAAAATGTTCCCTCCCCCCAGAAGACAGCTCTCTTGACTTTCAATTCACAGTCAATTCAACTTTCTTAACAAATGTAATTTATAACTTTTCAGGCCTTTCAGCAGTTCTCTTTAGTCGCCTTCCTTTGAATCACTTGAAAATATATTAGGCATAACATCTTCAGCCTCTTGCAATTCCTTGGTTCACTCCAAGCAGGGGTTATTTGGTCTGGGTGCAGTTGTCGGACCACACGGTCCACCCATCACAGGTCACGCAACCGAAAACCCTTGGCACTTTGTAATATTCATTGACTTTCCTTGGACTTCCTTGCCACCACAGGATTCCCTTCTAAAAATGTCATAAATCCATATACACTTTTGTTTTACGTTAACAGTCTTGACTCTGCCACCACAAGACAAGAGTTTCACTAACTTCACTTTGTGTTATTTCTCCTTTTCACCACCTGACCTTCACACTGTCCCATAGTGCTTCTCAAATGCTTTTCACTCGCCCCCCAGGCTTTCATTAATAGCTTAGCCTTGGTGTGTACTTTCACACAGTTCAAAAAGTAATTTTACTTGATTTCAAAACGTTCTGAAATTTACATCAGTTCCGTTTCACGCATGCAGTATTTTATATATATTGCAAATTTCTTTCAAAAGTTCGGTATTCAATAGCTTTGCCGCTTGTTTGGGTTTCAATATTTCCCATTTAGCCATACTCCTTTACCCACACCACGCCCCTGGAGTGCCAGCCTGAGTAATTTCTCCCTGTCACTCACCACTGTGTGGTCGCTCCTCTGGGTGCGTTGGCTTTCCTCTCCAGTTCGCGCCCCCTCCTATCTCTCCCTCTGGGAGCTCCGGCGAGCAGCGCTCGCTTCCACCAAGCTTTCCTGCAGGCGTCGGCAGCGTACGGGAGACTTATGTGTACCCCGCTTGCAACGGGGGACACATGGCACAGGACTCTGCACAGCTCTTGACCTTCTTGCAGCCTGCTCTGGCCTCAGCGTCTTTCTGGCTTCCCTGCAGTTATCAGTGTCCTTTTCACTGGCCCTTCTTCTGCCTGCTCCACCTCGGGTTGCCACGCTCTTCTGCCCCCCGGATCTCTCTGCGTCTCTCTCTGCCCTCTATTTATATGCACCTGTGAACCATTAATTGGCTGCAGAGGCAAGTCCTTTGCCTGACTAATAATAATAATAATAATAATAATAATAATAATAATAATAATAATTTGGCATTTATATAGCGCTACGAACCCTCAGGTATCTGAGCGCTGCTTATGATTACCCACGGTGTGTGGTGCTCATTTATCGACCTCGGAAGGATGAAACGCTGAGTTTGGCACTGCCGGGATTCGAACCTGCATTCGCAGGCTCTGCACTGATGTCAAAGTGAGCGCTCTACTCGCTGTGCCACTCGCTGTGCCTCTATCAATGGGACATGCCTGACCATCATAGTAGTGTTCTGCAGTCCCCTTCCTCGTCCCAGTACCAAAATGGTGTGCACAGACGGTAGAGTTAATTACTCCTAGTTGCCTCTTCTTCATCCAAGACTTAAAGGTATATGAATATGGCTCAGGTGGAGTGTGTGACAATGGGGAAGACTAATAATAACCTACAAAGGTAGAGGGAGTGCAGGGGAAAGGGGATACCATGCCTCAGCTAAAGGTGCCTTTCCTCCACTCCCCAAGGAACCTCCACCCAGTTGATCCTCCCTCACATATCCACCCCCAGGGTCGGGATCCAAGAGCGATTGCCCTTCCCAGGCCATGTGAGAGGAAGACCGAAGGGAAGTAGATGGGAGGATGCCCTCAGGTTCCTCACAGTATGCTCATATTGCTGCATGAACTAGGGGCCATTGTTTGTCCAGGTATCCCAACTAATTAGTGAATACAGCATTACATTAACAGAAATATTTTACAGACATTACTGTACTTTCACCAGCCTGATTGGCTGTAAACCTTTTCATCTGACTAATAACCAATATCCTCGTACATGTATTACTTGATATCCTTCTTTCCATCCATCCTCATCTGTTATATGAATTTATTGGACTATAATTTGTCTCCTTTTCAGTGCCTATTTATGTCTACATTTATTCGCTTATCTGTGACTGAGATTAAAATCTGGTCACCATACAATATAATAGTGGCACACTCTCTCAAATGTCAAATCAATCCTTTTGAAAGAAGCGGTTTCAGTAGTGCCTTATGTGGATTCTTAGGGTAAAATGTCTTCATGTAATCTGTATTTATATTGATACTTCAAATAAAATTGTCAAATGTTGTGGCTGCACAGTGAAGTAACTCATCAAAATGGCACCCTTTCAACAACTATGTTAGCATGTTGCCATGCACGTTCTTCATTGTCCAGTTGCCCCAGATTTCTTTTGATGCTTGATCTCACCTTTTGCTTTGCTATATCAGGGGACTATGCAACTTTATTTAAAAAGAAACCATACAAGAAGAAAGGCAATTCAGGGCCCCAAATCTTGGCTTGGTCCCTGGATGCTTTTCCGCAACCTTAAAGGGAACTCCCTTGGGATAAGACTAGAATTCTAGCCTTGTCAATAGGGGTGAGAGCCAATGTCATCTAACGGTGAAAGGGCCAAACTCAGTTGTAGCCCTCGACAAGCCAAAAAGAACAATGGCAGACCCAATTCTTGATCTTTGTTTCCATGTACCACAATGCCTGTCTACAGAACGCTCTCTACTATCATGCTGATTGTGAAAAATACTTGCCAGTATTTGTGGGTGAGGCATTGGAGTGAGTGTGTGTGGATGTGAGACAACTGGGTACTAAGGGTAGTGTAAGGTGTGAATGTGAGATGGCTGGTACCAAGAAAAAGGACTGACTGATTAGTGGGCAAAGTAGTACTGGTTAGATGGCAGAGTAGTAGTGGTTGGAGGGCAGAGTTAGAGTGGTCCGAAGGCAGATTAGTGGTAGAGTAGTAGGGGCTGGAGATGGGCATAACATCAAAGGGTGGAGGTAGGAGCCAGGTGGACTGCATCATCAAAAGGGACAGAAAGCAGATGGGAGGAGAAAAGGAAATAGGTAGAGAAGAAGGGCCAGGTGGCACTGAGTGCGAGTAACCCAGACGAATCAGACAGAGCATGCGCAAGGCACTGTCCCCATTTCCCCTATAAAACTGACACATGGTGAGAGTAGGGACAGTTAGGAAGTCCCTGGGGGAGACAGTGAGCCTGCATTTAAATAGAGCAACTCAGTGCAAGATCAAGGAATTAGACAGTAGGGATTACTGTTCGGTAGCACTAATCACGGTGCCTGGGCTACGGTGGGAAGCCCAGTGTAGATGAGAGAGAGAAGGCCTTAGGCCCCATAAAGAATCAAAAATCCCTTGAACTTTTTTTGAGACTCAGTGTGTTTTAATGTGCCATCTGTGACACACCTCCCTAGCCCAGACTTCCTTTCTCTCAAAAGGTCTTCAAGAATACTGCTTCATTATTGCCAGGGTACTCCTCCTATCTAAGCTGATGCTGAAGGTAGTAGCCGTACCTGCCTTCCTCAGGGACTTTCTAAGTGAGCTAATTAGGGATGGTCCGATTGCCCTCTCATATCCAGTTTCTGGTGATAGTCTTTCAATTTATATATATATATATATATATATATATATATTTTTTAAGCTTTCATGCTACCGCAAGGCATAGTTAAGGTTAATATGGCGTTTCAGAAAATGACTTTCCTTAATCCAAGTGTCCGAAAATGTCACAACAAAAATGGTTGAATAGACCATTTATTCGAATTTGGGTTGTACCAAAATTCGGAAATCCCATAATGTTACATAAGGGGAGCAGGGTTTGCAGAGGTGTCTCCGGCGCCCCTTGTTCGGCATTATGGGCTTGGGGGTTCCAGGGGTGTCCCCTGCTTCCATATCATGGAAAGCGGGGGAAACACCGGCATGGTGAACCTATGCACTGATATTTCATGTGTGTGGATAAATCATGAGCCACAGGGTTTCCTCTGTTTGCCACATACATCGTTGGCAGCAGTGAAAGTCAGCTGTCCAAGGCTGCATCTGCTCTCGATATTAAAAATGCTTTGAGGTATTGGAAGCTCTGCTAGTGTGCAACCGTATTCGATTGTGGCAGGTACATACAACAGCCCTTGCTTGGGAAGCGTGGTTCTGAAGCTAGAATGCTTTGCTGGGGATTAGTGAGGCCAGACAAACTAAATGGGCTAAGCAAAGATGTGAAGGACTGCTAACGGTCTTTATTTTCTTCAGCCTTTCACTTCCTCATATGCCGTCATCGCGCAAATTCTCGCATGATTTTGCAATCAGGAAGCGTTTAGCAGTCAATCCCATGTACCGCACCATTTCATTTCTATTGTAAATTCTGATCCTTAACTACTTGTTTTCACTCACATTATTGAGCGGATGTGTTTTCTAATTCAAGACTAACATTAAGCTGCCATTACGACATTTATGTATTATGCATATAAATTCACTTTGTTTTTTTCCGGCGCAGATTTTACGTGTTCCATATTTTCATGTATATACTTCTTAATAATTTACGAACGCTTGCATGAAAATATTACTGAGTAACATTTCGAAGTAGCCGCCTGTGCATGGAACATTTCATATTTCTACATGACCGGTTTCATAGTTTAAGAAATGTTTACTGACCGTGTTTTGAACAGCATTTAACGTAGGGTTTTCCCCATAGGAAAGAACAAGTTACTTATCAACTGGTAACGTTATTTCAACTGGATGTTCCTCCAATGTATTCCTCATCTTAGATATTCACGTCCTTAGCTGCTTCGGCAAATATTTCTCGGCAGAGGGTGCCGTGCGTCAATGGTGTCGAGTCGAGGTACCTCGAAGGCCTCTGTCAAGTGTGACGTCATCGGGTTTACAAGTAGCTTGTGCAGCGCCCGTTGGCCTCAGTTCTGTTTTCCCCTCTTGCTCGTGATGAGTCAGTGTAGGTTGACATGGTTCGGCCTTGCGAGAGTTGAAGTAGTGATAACCCTTGGAAATTCTAAAGGAGGTAGGCTGGGAGGGCGATGAGGAATACGTTGGAGGAACATCCAGTCGAAAGAACGTTAACAGTTGGTAAGTAACTTGTTCTTCAAATAGATTGTGTCCTCCAACGTATTCCTCATCTTAAATAGACTCCCAAAGCAGTGTAAGAATTTGGAGGAGGAAGTAGTAGAATTTATTTTCTTAATTTACAGTGCTGAATATAGTAATACCTTCCCAAAGGCAAGGTCCTTAGAGTGGGAAGTGTCTAAACTGTAAAAACATTGTGAAAGTATGTATTGAGGACCAAGTCGTTGCATCACAAATCGACATAACGGGGACACCCCTTTGAAGGGCTGTCGAAGAGGCTATACCTCTGGTCGAGTGGGCCCTCAGGCCTTCCGGCGGGTCTTTCCCACCCAATCTGTAGCATTCAGTAATGCAAAGTACAATCCATCTTGACAAGTTCTGTTTAGACGCTGCTTGACCCAATTTCCTTCCAGTGTAGCCAATACCTCTAAGCTTGGAGAGCCTAGAAATATAAAAACTTAACGCCCTTCTAGGGTCCAACCTGTGGAGTCTTTCTTCCTCCTTACCGGGATGCAGGGGAGGACAGAAAGCCGGTAGAATGATCTTCTGATTCCGATGAAAATCCAAAACAACTTTAGGCAAAAAAGAGGGTCTAACCCTTAAAACAACCCAGTCTTTGTGGAACACAGTATAGGGTGGCCTGGAAGATAGTGCCTGCAATCGCTCACTCTTTGTGCAGATGTTAATGCAACCGATAAAATGGTCTTGAAGGTTAACAACCTTAAAGGGCATGTGTGCAAGGGTTCAAACTGGGCACACATTAAAAACTTTAGAACCAGATTAAGGTCCCAAACTAGAACCTGGAAGGAAGAAGGTGGGAACACATTTGTGAGCCCTTTTAGGAATTGGATTATCAAAGGAATTTTAAAATTGGAATACTCTTCCGAAGAGCGCTTAAAAATAGAAAGCGCTCACATCGGAAACTACGATTCCTGTCGATCAACGTCAGAGGCCTGAACGCGCCGCAAAAAAGAAAATCTATCCTACAACGTATCCAGAACGAGGAGGGCTCGGTGGTGTTCCTTCAGGAAACCCACCTGATCCCAGCAGACATTTACAGGCTCCGAAGCAGGCAATTCCCATCGCAGTTTCTGGCATCGAATGGCACTAAGAAAGGGGGAACGGCAATACTTTTCGCCAAGGACCTCCGACCCCAGATCTTGGGCTCCTTGCTGTGCCCGGAAGGCCGGTTTGTGGCGATCAAATGCCGGCTATTTGGCCAATTGTACTCACTGGTCTGAGCCTATGCCCCGAATGAAAAGCAAGAAGAGTTCTACTCTACCCTAGACAAAGCCTTATCGCAATTTTTAGAGGGCCAGATAATAATCGGCGGAGATTTCAACGGGGTCCCTGATCCAATTAGAGATAAATCTCACCCTGCGGCTCATAAGGACTTCAGCATTGCGACGGCCTTGCTCAAATGCTTCCGAACCCTTGACGTGGCGAGTACGTGGAGAGTTCTACACCCAGAGTCCTGTGACTACTCATTTTATTCCGGTGTGCACAGAACCTACTCACGCATTGATATCCTGCTAGCCTCTCCCCAAACATTAGCCTACACGGATGATGTAATCATTGGCCCCAGAGTCTTATCAGACCATGCCCCATCATACTAACGATGAGAGCCCATGACCCGGATCCTCCGGCAAAGCGCAAATGGTCACTCTACGACCCGATCCTGGGCGATATGGCACTAAGGAACGTGACAGCGAAAGCTATCAAAGACTTCTTTAACAAAAATAAGAATGAGGACACCTCTACGGCCAATACATGGGATGCGATGAAGGCGGTGGTTAGAGGGATCCTGATCTCACAAGAGGCAGCCTACCACAGGAAGAAACGTCAAATTTGCCAATCGCTGCAAGTTGAAGTAGAGAAAGCTGAAGCAATATGCAAAGCAAAGAACTGGACTCCAAAGATCCACTGAGCCCTCCAGATAGCCCGAAAGAAGCTGGAAGCTCACTACGCGGAAGGCACAGCCCAGATGCTAGCCAGAACTAAACAAAGCTACTTCGCCAAAGGAAACAAAGCGAACAAGTTTCTAGTGGAAAAACTGGCAAGGATATGGAAGAGAAACACAATCTTAGGCGTCCGAGACTCGCATGGAAGAATCCAATTTGCAGAGAAAGACAAGCAGCAGATCGCAGTGGCCCATCTCACGGATACGATGACTGCGTCCCCTAGATCCTCGCAAAGCCAACAGGCTTACCTCCGAGACGCAGCTCTTCCCCGGATCCCCCAGTCGACCAGAGACAACCTAGAATCCCCGATCTCATCTGAGAAGGTGGACACGGCCATTAAGAGTCTTAAACCGAGAGCTCCAGGCCCGGACGGGTTCACGACCCATTTCTATAAAATCTCCCGCCCCCAGCTAGTAACCCCCTTGACGACTCTGTTCAATTCCTTCGCAGTCACGGGAGCAATTACCCCATCGATGCAGGAGTCGATCACAGTCCTGGCGCTAAAACCAGGAAAGGACCCGAGAGACATCACGGCATATAGACCGATTTCCCTATTAAATCTAGACGCCAACATATAGTCAAAAGTCCTGGTTAACCGATTGGCGAAAGTACTCCCTGACATTATCGACCCGGATCAAACCGGCTTTATAATGAACAGATATGCCCCGGACAATATACGCAGAGTTCTAAACATGGTTGAGATAACACAGCGGGACTCACGAAAACTAGCACTGCTGGCTCTGGACGTGACTAAGGCCTTCGATAAGGTAGACTGGTCTTTCCTCCGACTCACTTTGGAGTCCTTTCATTTCGGCCCTACATTTCAGAAATACATCCTGGCGAATTACCAATCCCCGAAAACGATGCTACGAGTCAACGTATCTGGTCCGATCCCTCTATCTTGCGGGACCATACAGCGATGCCCTCTGTCCCCCCTGCTCTTCGCCTTATTTATGGAACCCCTCGCCCAACGAATCCGCTTTAACCCCAGAATTAAAGGCCTCTAGGTGGGTCCCACCCAACATAAAATAGCGCTGTATGCTGATGATGTGATGCTGACTATAACAGACACCGCCCAATCACTAAGGTCCTCCCTAGCAGAAATCCACTCCTTCGGCAAGGCATCAGGCTTTGCCATAAACTTCATGAAATCCGCTGCCCTAGGGGTGAGACTAAACTCAGAAGATAGAAGATCTTTTGAAGCCCGCTGCTCGATCCTCCTATCAGAAAAGGCGATATCTTACCTGGGGGTCCAAATCACAGCTCGCCCAGAAGACACCTATCGGGCAAACTTTCAGCCGTTATTTAAGTCCTTGGAAGAAGACCTCGAACGATGGCGCTCACAGGAAATCTCACTTCTGGGCCGCATAGCAGCGTGTAAAATGAACCTACTCCCACGTCTCCTTTATGCTTCCTCTGCCCTTCCTACTCTGATCCCTAGACCCCATTGCAACGTCTCCAAAGAGCAATGCTACATTTCATCTGGAAGGGCAAGAAGCCGAGGATTCCACTGAAAACGATGTTGACCAATCCGAATCAAGGAGGCCTGGGAGTCCCAGATCTCCAGAAATATCAGATAGCGGCGTTGTTAGCTCACACTCGAGCTTGGATCATTAGCTCAAATCGACCAAGATGGACAGAGATGGAACAATCCCGCCTACCTCTCCCCCTCCGCTTCCTCTTGCACCTACCTCCTGCCTCGAGGAGAGCATGGCCAGCCACTCTATCGTCGACCAGGCTCACCCTGAAAGCCTGGGAATGGACGCGTAAACATAGGGGTATCCCAAGGGACCTGGGCCCATCTGCCCTGGTCTTCCATAATCCAGCCTTCTCACCAGGAGCCCACCCCGCAAACTTCAAAAATTGGATCTCGGGCGGCCTCAGCTCCCTAGACCAGCTTTTTGAAGGGAATCGTCCCCTCAACTTTGAACAATGTAAGAGCGCCTTCAACCTAAGGGAAACAGACAGATTCTCATATGCTCAGCTACGACAATGGTGCTCCCATCATCAATTCGCCAGTCAGCTACCCGAGAGTTAGACCCCATGGAGCTGACACTCGTAGATCCCCCACATCGAGGGCGAATCTCGATGATATACAAACTATTGCAGTCTAACTCTCTTATTACTAGACCGTCCTACATGACACAATGGGAAACAGACCTACGTCATCCGATAGAGGATCGAACATGGATAGACATTTGGTCTCGCACTCGTTCTTCTTCATTCTGCATCACCAATCGAGAGTGCGCCCACAAACTATTCCTAAGATGGTACTACCCACCACTCTGACTACACCGCATTAATCAATCCTTAGACCCCGAATGTTGGCGCCACTGTGGCCTCTCGGGCTCTTTCATTCATATGTGGTGGTCGTGCCCAGTGGTGGCAAAATTCTGGTCCTAATGCATTCTGGTGATCGCGGACATAAAGATCACGTTGCCTCTAGCTCCAGAATCAATCCTACTGGGAGCCTCAATCCCAGGCTTATACCGAAGATCTGGTAGGACTGCAGCTCTCCTGACTCCGCTATTAGCTGCCAAGTTCACGGTAGCACGAACATTGAAATCTCCAGATTGCCCACTGATAATCCTGTGATGGCTGAAACTATGGGATATCTTTATTGCAGAGAAAATCACAGCGATGAATAGAGGGCTACTTCACCGCTTCATGAACATTTGGTCACCACTAGTGGACTATGATGAGAGCTACCCGGCTCTAACATTCAAGCCGCGGGCGATAGCAAACGCCCCCGTGGGAAGATCACCAGAAGCTCCAAATGATTTATGTGCAGGAGCTTGTCCTGAGGCGACCAGAGGTCCGAGACCTGAAGAAGATCTAACGTTGCACCCCACCCCAGAAGGGAGGAGTCCATCGTGATCGTCACCGTGGGGGCTGGGTCCTGAAACCCTGCACCCACCGACAGGTTGCTGAGAGATGACCACCAATCCAGGTCCACTCTCATGGAATCCGGAATCATTATCAGCTTGGAATCCGGGTCCACGGCCTGAGGCCAGGAACTCCGAAGAGCCATCTGGGTCCGTCTCATCTTGAGACAGCAAGAGGAAGAGCCAGCACGCACGAGGCCATGAGGACCAGAAGCCGATGGAACCACAAGGCCGACATGCTCTCCGACTTCGCAAACATCTGACACGTGGCTAACAGATCCGCTATTCTGTCCCCGGTCAGGTACACTGTGCAGTCGATCGTGTTCCAGCGAAAACCCAGGAAAATCAGGTCCTGCGAGACCGTCATGGAAGATTTCCACCATTTCACCGACAGCCCAAGATGGAGCAGTAGCTGAAGGAGAGACTGGAGATTGCCCGCTGCTGTCAGTGGACAAGGGTTGCGTAAGAGCCAGTTGTCCAAATATGGATACACATGGATACCCTGGAGACGAAGATAGGCCGCAATCACCGACATCATCTTCGTGAAGGCACACAGCGCCAAGCTGAGACCAAAAGGAAGCCCTCGAAACTGGAAGTGCTACTCTCCCAAAGAGAAGCAGAGATATCTCCTGTGTGGGTTCCAAATCAGGATATGCATGTACGCATCCTGAAGATCCACGACGCTGAGCCAATCGCCCATCTGCAAGGAGGACCGTATCTGGCCGGGCGTGATCATCTTGAATTTCTCTTGGGGTAGGAAAAGATTGAACTGGGAAAGGTCTAGGATGGTGCCCAGGCCAGCCTGGTTGAGTTTGGGCATCGTAAACAGCCGGGAGTAAAAGCCCTCCCCTCGCTCCCCAAGGGGAACGGGTTCCACAGCTCTGAGGTCCAGAAATTTCTGAACCTCGGCTTTGAGGGAGGGCGAGCCCGACAGCTGAAAAGGAGGGTTGAGGGGTGGGGTAGGGGGTAGAGGTAAGCGGAAGCCCGCTCGAGCGACTGACAAGACCCATCTGTCTTCTGTGATGGCCTGCCACGCCTCCCAATGAGACGCAATGCGTCCTCCCACCGGGGGCTTGTTGGAGCGCGGAAAACCCTAATTTAGCAGGTTTATCGGTGGCAGTGCCAACTGAACCTGAGGAGGAGGCTGAGGAACGGGAGAAAAACCGCGTCCGTTGTTGCCTACGGCGGTTATTCCCCGCAGGGGTATCCACTCTGCGAGACTTGCGGTCGATGAAGCCCCTAAAGCCAGAGGAAGGTCGACTTTGCGACAACGGTCTCTGGTTTTGAAAGGAGCCTTAACCAGGACAGACAAGGACTTAGCTGTCTGAGTGCTATCCTTCGTCTTGGTGAGCTCTACATCTGTTGTAGCATGAAAGAGCTCCTTCACAGCGAACGGAAGATCCAGCACCTTGTCCTGCACTTCTTTCGAAAATGTAGTTGCATGCAGCCACGCCTGCCGTGAGGTATCAACCCCCAGCATAAGGCCCCAAGCTGAGGTGTCTACGTGATGAGCCGCAGCCGCCAGGAGATCGTGGGCCAAGACCCTGGAGTCGGAAAGGCGTCCTCTAAAGTCTTCTAGCTTCTCGACCGGGATAAACTCATCAAACTCCGACAGACCTTTCCACATCTGCATGTTAGCTCCCGCTAATATGAATTCAGTGTTGGCCTGCCTGAGCTGCAAGGCCGAGATGGCGAAGATTTTCCTCCCGAGTGAGTCGAGGAGCTTGTCCTTTCCCAGAACCTGAGTAGCCGTCGTGGAAGAGGACGCTGCAGGCCTGGACTGCAAAGTGGCCGCAGCCACCACTGTGGAGGAGAGGGGCGGACAGGATGACAGGACCACCTCTTCCAAAGAATGCAGCCTGTATCTAGCGTCAATTTTCTTATTGACAAAAAGTCCAGAGTGTGGCTTTTCCCAGACTCTGCGGACCTCGGCCAAAACGTCCTTCTGCAAGAACAGGCCGGTACACTCCAAGGGAGACAGGGTGAACGCCACAGAAAGCACGCCCTCCTGCGGAGCGGGTGCCTCAGGCACTGGAACATCTAAGAAGTTCATCATGCCCAGTACCCGGTCATGAAAAGCTCTGATAGAGCGGGGGAGGTCCTTGCTGTCCTGATCGCCTTGTGCGTCATCTGACAGATCAGGGACCTGCTGAACCGTGTCGGGCGCTGCCTTGTCCACAGGGGACAATGGAGGCAAAGGCGGAAGAGTCGGGGGAGGCACCGCAGGCAAGGGAGGCGCCGTCAGAACCACCGGAGGAACAGGTGGAGCCGGAGGCGCGGGCGGGCATATCTCCCTAAATAGCCCTTTGAAATACTCCCTCATGTGGTCGGGACGCATAAGCGTTTGAAATTTACCAAAAAAGGCTTCCTCCGGGGATTGCTTCGGAACCTGAGGAGGCCGCTGAGGTGGACAAATCCAGGGACGTAACGGGGACGGGTGCCACACAGGCCCCTCCACCGACGTATCCACGTAAATCAACGGTGCCGATCCTGCAGGCAGCGAAACATTGTGCGGAAGAGGCATCCGAGCGTTCGAGTCATAAACGAGCCGATAAGGATGCGCACAAGGAACTCTATGTTCACCTAAGAGGCCAAGCCCTACACCTGAGGCCGATGGTGTAGTTGTAGGGGTAGCACCCAAAATGGCCGCCGCGGTCGTGGCGGGAACGGACGCCATTTTGTCATCTGAGGGGAACTGCGGCACGTGAGGAAGTGAGGCAGGGGTCCCCGTCGATGGATCAGGGGTCTTAACTTTAGCCTTAACATAAGGGACCTCGGCAGAGCCGGTACTGTGAGGCCTGGAATGTTTTTTGTGACATACCAACCGCCAAATTAGCCTTCGAAGGAAGGACCTCGGCACCGCCGGTAAAAGAACTTTGCTTCTTTGCCCCCTCAACAGGTCCGGTGTCACTGCAAGAGCTGGAACAGTGAGAAACAGCTTTCGCCGGCAAGGCCTTATCAGGCCTCTCAGAACTGCTGGTAGCTTTAGCCTCTGAAAGAGGGACCTCGGACCCAGGTCCGGTAACAGCCTTATCTGCACGGGCCTCGAACATCCGTTCGGTAACAGCAAGCCCACCAAAGGCCTCGGGGCGCACCCTGGTCTTATTTTTGAGGGGTCTACAAACAGCCCCCACCGGAGGGGCCTCGGAGCACACTCCGGTGTCTACAGGCCCCTTACGGAGACCCTCGGAAAAAACTCTGGTACAATTATTAGGCCCAACGGGAACCTCAGGACGAACCCCGGTGGGAGAGCAATCAACGCCCCTCCCGGCCCGAGAGGAACCCGGAAAGGTATCCCCCGGACGGTGTGCTCTGAAAAGTAAAGAACTTACCGGGCGTTTCTTCTTCTCATCGATGAACGCCTGAAAATGCGAAGGAGGAGTTTGTCGGAACACCTCCTCCCACCGACGTTGAAGTGCCCGGACCGAAAGGGAGTCGCAGTAAAAACAGGAGTCCCAACAGTGATCCGGACCCAAGCACTCTAAACAAAGAGGATGGGGATCCGCCCTCGCGAAACGACGGTGACACGATGAACAATCTGCAAAATCTAGTTTGAACGACATAAAAAGACCAGCACACGATCGCTAGTGAGAACCAGAGAGGGAAAAAAGGGAAGAAATTCTTCCGAGGATGCAAGCGCGTCCAGTCCCGAACTAGCGGAGAAAAGGACTGATGGGTGATGCGCGGGGCGGAGCCAAGGTGGGCGGAGTTATGGCCGCGTGCCGGGCCCCGCGCAAGAAAGAGAGGAAGAACAAGTTACTTACCAACTGTAACGTTCTTTCGACTGGATGTTCCTCCCACGTATTCCTCATCTTATGATAAGTCGTTATCTCCAGCTTCGCTGCTTCGGAAGCTGTGCTCGAAGTCGTGGCGTCGATTGTCCCTCGACGGGCTCCGTACTCTGTCGACGTCACCGATGGTATAAATAGCTCGAGCCGCGCCCGTTGCTGCAGTTCTGTTTTTTCGATGAACATATAGGAGAAACACCCAGGCGTGCCCCATGACTGATGCACTCTTCGTGAGAGGAAAGTGTAAGAAAACTTAAACTGTACTGCGAGGTAGGATGGGAGGGTCGATGAGGAATACGTGAGAGGAACATCCAGTCGAAAGAACGTTACAGTTGGTAAGTAACTTGTTCTCCGAAAGGATTGTGTCCTCCCACGTATTCCTCATCTTATGATAGACTCCCAGAGGTGGGAGTACTAATTACAGTTTTCATGGACAGAATGCAGACCTGCCCTGGCAAATAACCCCTCATTGGAGGAGGCAGTATCCAAGCAGTAATGCTTGATAAAAGTATGCATTGTTTTCCAAGTTGCAGCTGAACAAATATCTGCTGCCGGGACTCCCCTCTTTAGAGCCACAGAAGTAGCCATTCCCCTTTTAGAATGGGCTCAAAGCCCATCTGGTGGGTCTTTTCCCGCCAATCCGTAGCATTCAATTATGGCCAGAATGATCCAGCGGGATATGGTCTGCTTTGTTACTGATAAGCCCAGTTTATGACCAGTATAACCCACAAACAGTGGGTCATCTTGTCGTAATTTAGACATCCTTGAGATGTAAAAACTAAGAGCCCTCTTGGTGTCTAGTCTATGCGGTCTCTCCTCTTCTTTGCCCAAATGAGGAGGAGGATAAAATGTTGGTAATATTTTTTTTTTGTGACAAGTGGAAGTCAGAAACTACCTTTGGTAAAATGGAAGGTTTAACTTTAAGGACTACCTTATCCTTATAAAAAGTAGTATATGGTGGCTTGCATGAGAGAGCCTGAAGTTCACTAACCCTGCGGGCTGATAAGGCTACAAGAAGGACAGTTTTTAATGTTAGAAGCCTCAATGGACAGGAGTGCAGAGGCTCAAAAGGTATGCAAGTCAAAAATTTGAGTACTAAATTTAAGTCCCAAGTTGGGACATGAAAAGGTACTGGAGGGTATACGTTAGTAAGCCATTTTAAGAATTGAATGATTAATGGTATTTTGAAATATGAAACATCTTCCGAGGTGCGCTTGAAGATGGACAGCGCAGCAAAGTATCCTTTGATTGTTCATATCTGGAGCCCCAGATTGGCTAGATATAATAGAAAAGAAAGTACTATTGGAGTGCCACATCCTTATCTTTGCACCAGTTACTGAACCTGTTCCAGCGACATCGGTACAAAGATTTTGTTGCTGGCCTTCCATTACATCATCCGGAAGATCCCAATCCTTGTATCTCAACCTCTCAGAAACCATGCATGAAGGTTGAGTGTCTTGACCTCTGGATGGAGAACCCGACCTTCCTCTTGCGAGAGAAGATCCTCTCTTTGCGGAAGACGTATTGGAGGGCAGATGGACATGTCTAGAAGGTCCGGGTACCACATCCTCCTGGGCCAGTCCGGGGCAATTAGGATCATGGGTTTCCTGAACTTTCTCAACTTCCTGATTACTTGAGGAATCACGGGTAATGGGGGAAACGCGTACAGCAGTGGAAAATTCCACTCCACTACGAATGCGTCTCCCAGAGCTCCTCTTTGAGGAAATTCCCTTATGCAGTACTGCTCGCACTTCCGATTGATCACGGTGGCAAACAGATCCACTTGCGGGGTTCCCCAAAAGGCGAAGATCTCTTGAAGGACTTTCTGAGCTAGCTCCCACTCGTGAGAGACTGTGTTCTGCCTGCTCAGAGCATCTGCCGCTGTGTTCTGCTCTCCGGCTAGGTGAATTGCCGATAGAGAGATTCCTTCTCGTATTGCCCAGAACCAGAGCTCCATTGCCTCTCTGCACAGTGGTAGTGACCCTACTCCTCCTCTCTTGTTGAGGTAGTACATGGCCACTGTGTTGTCTGTCAATATCAGGACATTCTTTCCCTGTACAGAGGGCAGAAAGGCCTTCAGCGCTAGTCTGATTGCCCTCAGCTCCAAAAGGTTGATGTCTAGTTTGGACTCCGATGGAGACCAACGACCCCTGATTGTCAGATCGTTGTTGTGTGCTACCCACCCTGTGAGTGAGGCATCCGTTACTACTGTTATCTCCGGCCAGGGTTGTCAAAAAGATTCTCCCTTCAGAATGTTGTTGTTGCAAGCACACCATAGAAGATCCTGAGCAACTGCACTCGGGACTTGCAGAAGATCCGACACATTCCCTGAGAACTGGGACCACCGAGTTATGAGTGGCCATTGAAGGGATCTCATTCTCAATCTGGCCTCTGGTACTAGAAAAATGCAGGATACCATGAGGCCGAGCAACCTGAGAAAATCGAAGGCGGTAGACATTGGGTATTCTGGAACTTTGTTACCATCTGCAGAATGTGGAGAGCTCTCAACTCGGGAGGCGAGGCTTTTCCTGAGGAAGTGTCCAAGACTGCTCTGATAAACTGGAGCTTTTGGGATGGTATCATGTGGGACTTCTTGAAATTGAGGGAGAAGCCCAATTTGTGAAGGAAGTGGCAGGTGATTGAAAGATGTTCCTGAGCTTGTTATGGAGAACATGCTCTGATCAACCAATCGTCCAGGTAGGGGTAGATGTGAATCCCCCCTCTCCTGAGACTCGCTGCCACAACCGCCATAAGTTTGGTGACAAAACCCTTGGGGCGGAGGTCAACCCGAATGGCAGAACTCGAAACTGATGATGAGAGTTTCCAATCGCGAACCTCAGGTACTTTCTGTGCTTTGGATGGATTGGCACATGAAAGTAAGCATCCTGAAGGTCCAATGATACCAACCAGTTTTGGAGTTGTAGAGCCTGAAGGATCTGAGAAAGGGTTACCATCTTGAACTTGTCCTTCCTGAGGAACTTGTTCAAGTTTCTTAAGTCCAAGATGGTTCTCAATCCTCCGTACTTTTTTGGGATGAGAAAGTATGGGGAGTACCAACCCCTGTTCCTCTCCGCTACAGGTACCTGTTCTATGGCACCTTTCTCTAGCAGGGTTAAAATTTCCTGCAACAGGAGCGGGTCTGGAATTTCTACAGAGGTAGCACCCGGTGGATGATTCTGAGGCCTTTTTTGGAAGGGGAGACAGTAACCTTGAGCTACTGTTTCCAGTGCTCAAGCAACTGAGGTAATGCCCTGCCATTCCTTCAGATGCTGAGAGATCCTGCCTCCCACTGGTGTCCCGTGTAACAAGGTCTCAGAGGGATTTGGAGGCGGCTGCAGGAGTGGCTGAGGGCAAAGATGCCGCTCCTGAGGCTGATTTTGCATCTCTTCCTCGTGCAGCACGAGGGAAATTTATTTTGCCTCTCTGAGAAGCCTGTCCTCTTCCTCTACCAAATGAGGAAGGAAGATGACCCGGAATAGGGTTTTTGAGGCTGGCGCATGAAGGCACTAAGCAATTTAGCTGCCGCTTTCGAGGTCTGAAGTTTTTCTAGGCTTTCATCAGCCTTACTGCCAAACAGCCTCGAGCCATCAAAGGGCATGTTGAGGAGTCTGGCTTGCACATCTGATGCAAACCCAGATTTTCTTAACCACGCAAATCTGCGTAGCACAGTGCTTGCAGCCATGGATCTGCTGATACTATCAGCAGTATCCAGTCCAGACTGGAGAAATTCCCCCATTGCCTCCTTCCCGTCTTTGACTATATTCAGGAAGCCTTCCCTTTCCTCGCCTTCCGGAATATGATCATCCGCCGCCGAAATACAGTCCCATAGGGTATGGGTAAACCTGGCCAGGGTACAGGTCACATTTATCGATTTAAGGGCCATGCTGCCTGAAGTGAAAACTTTACGGGCCCAAGCATCAACTTTTTTATCCTCTCTATTCGGAGGGATAGTAGGATATGCAGTTTGTTTTGATGTGGATGCTGCCTGAATAACTAGACTTTCTGGAGTCTGATGCCTGTTTAAATATTCAGGATTCGTACCAGCTGGTCTGTATTTCTTGGGGAAATTATTATTTGCAGCAGCAATGCTCTCAGGATTTTTCTCCACTGTCTTCTGAAGAGCCCTGTGGAAGGGGAGAACTGGATCTTTTTGAGGACCTCTGACAATTATATCTGTCATGTCGTCCTGTTCGAAAACGGGTGAAGTGTTACCCCAACTCATGTATTCAATCACTCTGGTTATAAGACTCCTGTACCCTGAGTCTGCATGTTCTGCGGGATCAGGTCTGGCAAACTAATTCTGGGGAGGTGTCAATTCCACTAGCAGAATGTAGAGTGTCACTCAGGTCTCTCATTTTAGACTCTTGATCAATGAGTTCCTCAGAAACTTGTTTTGTGCCATATGGAACTCCAAAAGGAGTGACTTCATCTTCCTCCGAGCCAGATTCCTCATAAATTGAGGACATTGACTTAAAAAAGTCTGACCTGGGCCATGGAGTAAATCTCCTTTCTTCCTCAACAATACGTGTCGAAGGAATGGAAAAATCCTTCGAAGTTGTCGAAGGAATCTTCGATGACTTCAAAGATGACTTCGATACAGGCGTCAAAGACGCTTTTGGCTTCGATGCCGAAGCGATCGACGCCGATCGCGTCGATGAAGTCGTCGAAGCCTTCGACGACTTATGTTTTTTATATGGCACCGGAGAGGTGCTTGAATCTCAAAGAGTCTTCGACGGCTTAGCGTCGACTCCAGTATCCTCGACACTACTTGCTTTTAACATAGTAGTGTTTGACTTCCCTTTGTCGTCCAATGGAGCGACTTTAAGGGTATGGCTCTTCTGAGGTTTATTCGAGGGGGTCGGGGCTGCATTCTCGAATACCTCCATCATCTTTTTAAGTAATTCCTCCCATTTTCTGGGGGAATCTGATTTTGTCGGACATCGAATTTCTTCGGTCGACTCAGAAGATGATGATGAGGGAGATCTATGTCTCCTCTTCATTTTTTTAGACGAGGAAGAAGAGTGTCTCGATCTACTACGAGATCGAGATCTCTTGGGATGCCTATGGCGATCTGATTCCTTCGAATCGGTCGCTTTTTAATGTTTTTTGGACATAGCCTTCTTAGAGGCTTCCCTTCCCACCGACAGTTTACCTCTCCTCTCACAAAGGGCCTTCTCTGTCATGGACTGGCAGGAACCACAGTCGTCGGTTTGGTGACTTGAACCGAGACACCAGAGACAAACTCGGTGAGGATCCGTGATCGACATTTTCGATCCACAATCGATGCACTTCTTGAACCCAGTCTTTTGTGTCGAAGGAGTCGAAGAAGATGACATTTTCACACAGAAAATATCGAAGCGCGCCGTTCTCGATAGCGAAGCGACTGGAAAAACAGAACTGAAGCAACGGGCGCGGCTCGAGCTATTTATACCATCGGTGACGTCGACAGAGTACGGAGCCCGTCGAGGGACAATCGACGCCATGACTTCGAGCAAAATTTTTTTTCCTGAAGCAGCGAAGCTGGCGATAACGACTTATCATAAGATGAGGAATACGTGGGAGGACACAATCCAATCGAAGGACAACTTTTTGGAAAAATGTTTGGATGCTTTTTACAAAAAGAGGACGGACAGATGTCCCATAAGTATGGAGGAAAGGGGACGGGACGTAGGAGTATGTAATTTAGACTGCTGTTTGCTTCCTTTGCCTGATTTGGACATCCCAGTATTGTCCCAGTCCTGAGCAGCAGAAACAATGTGAGTGATATCCAGAGTTGTTGTCAGACTTCTACTACTGGTCTCTTTGCAGTCGCCCACTCTTCAAGTCCGCTCCCGATTTATTCCTTTGCCCTCAAAATCATTGCCTCACCTGCCACGGTCCCTCCACCCTTCTGCACCCACAGATCGGCCCTCGGAGCTCTGGGGGCGAGGGGATCATTTTAGTCTGTACAGGCAGATCCACCCACAGGGCCCTGATAACAGACCTCATTGCTGCGCTGTAATTGCCTCACGGTCTGCCTCTAGCACTCCCGTCTCCCTGCGCCATTTGACCTTCACAGCCGCTTTGTACACGGTTCCAGGAGTTGTAATGTTTATGACGGTGCAAGTTCGTTCTTAGGTTTGCAGCCTTGAGTTGTATTCCATCTGTGCGCCACTGTAGTTACCCCCTTCAATGTCCCCCCTGTGAGTGTTTCACGGTATCTTCCCTGTTGATATTCCGGCAGCAGGTAGAAGAGTATAAAGGACACCCCAGCGGTCTTCCCTTCTTGGCAGTGGATCCCCCTGGCCGATTTACTTAGCGGGGGCTGACAATGATATGGTCGGTGCCACCCTACTCCCGCTTGACCAGCTTGCTCCACCCAATGTTTTCAATTCAGGTATTTACCTGTGAGTGGGCATGGGCGTTGTTTATTTCCACTGCTGTAGCCTTACTATCTGGGTATCCCCAGCGGTGACATTGAGACCACTATCCTCAATCCCTTCAAGAGCCTTCACTGTGTTTCCCTCGTCATTAACAGAGGCATCCATATAGTAGCTCTGCACGAATCGTCGTTCCCAGCGGGGCACTGCGTTACCTCCAACGGTGCATCACACCACGCTCACAGGTTTTCTTCCATCCAGACTTTCATTGAGGGCTGGATTCTCCACCCCGCCTGCAGCCTGATAAAACCAGCTGCGTGTTAGAGAGAATTCTCAAAATGTGCTAATTTCCCTTACCTTTTGAGACCCCCAGCAACTGGATTTCTAGAATTTTATTTTTTTTTACCTGGGAAGAGTGTGAGCCTTTTTTCCCACTCTTCCATGTATTTTGATGTGTGTTTTACTTTTGTGTTCTTTGGTTATGGAGTTTTAAAACAACTCCATAGGCATCATCTTTTTCTGTGTGTGTCACAGCACCTTCAGTGCCGTGACACAGGGTTGTCTTTCAGACTTACCAAGGTTAAATACCTTCTCTGGGACTAACTACTGTCTCCCAGAGCATGTAAAGTTAATTTGACTTTACTAGTCTCTTTAAATTTACAGACCCAGCACACACTATCTTACTATAGAGTGCTGGAGGGGTTGCCTAGCTTCCCCCGAGTCAAAACACTCATGTAACAGTCAAATGTTACCCTTTCCTACTTTAAATGGCTGGTGGCAGTGGTTTAGATCAAACTACCATGATCTTTCCCCACTGCTAACAACGGTAGATAAAAATCGGGTCAGCCATGTTTTTCAATAAGGCGCCCAAGACCTATCTGTAAAAACAGACTCCGGTCGACTTGTTTCGCCATTTCTTTTAGGAAAGGTTCTTCTTGTGTTTGTCTATGCGTGCCAAACCAGGTTTGGTCCCTTTGTTAGTTAGCCTTTTGCGGGCTTCAGTGCTGCAGCCCTCATCTGGTGCCTGAGTATCTGCGATGGACAGGATGTGAGGGAGGTGCCCGAAACTCCCTGTGCTTAGTCTCCTAGGAAACCTGAATGCCCTCTGGCGTGATTGGACGGCTGTGTAAGGGACAGCCAGGCTGGCATTAATGGGGGAAAACTGTTTAAAAGCAGGTCTCTGGGACTTGGAAAGCAGAGTCGACCACTGGAACCTAAGAACCGAAGACGAGCTGAAGGAAGAGGACTGCTGCAACTCCTGGACAACCGGTGAAGCCCTGCTGCAGGTCCGAATTGCCTGAAACTCATCAACAGAGAATCCCTTCAAGGTTAACTTCTTCCCTTTAGTTTGGTGGGAACAAACAACTCACAAGCTACCTGGACACTGTCCTCATCTGGTCGAAGTTTCTACAGAGTGCTGTTGAAAACCAGATAGCCAGAGGGAAGGAAACCAGCTCGTGGACTTTAAGGCACTCACACCTTAACCCGACGTCTTGCTAAGCTTTTGGCCTCATCCCTCGGCAGTGCAGGAACCTCCCGAGGTCCTCCTTGTCCCCACGACTGAAGCTCAGGAACAGCGAGATCTGCTCGAACTGCCAGGAACAACTGCCTCAGCTGCAGCTCTTCTTCAATACAGGTACTGTGCAAACGCCGTCCGGAAATCTTTTTGCCCATCGCGAAAGTTTGTGGAACTTTCCCAACTTCGAAGGCTTGTCCTTCCCTAAACATTCATCAAACTTTTCGACTAGCCAAATTCTTTTAAAAACTGTGGCAAAGACTTAACCGTTTTCTACCAGAACTGTGCTATCCAATACAAAGACTCTGAACCATTGACTTTGGCCCAGGCCTATGAACTGAATTGCTGGTTGTAGTTACTGAAACCCTTTGCCCTGCCTATGCAAGTATTTGTGCTATTAATTCTTATAACCTTGTCTTTTTACCCCTTTTGAAAGTATCTGAAGTGCCATTTGGCTCCCACTTCAGGGGAGCTAAACTTGTTCATTTACTTATCGGTTGTATATTTGTGCTTTATTAGTGTGTGATATTGAGCTGCTCTTGCTAGTGTAATGTTTTCAAACTGACTGTGTAAATAAATGTATATTCTTTTACCAAGAAACCTTGAGTAAGTGTTTGTTTGAATCACTGTAATTGTTAGTCCTTTGTGTAACTTGTTCTACTGCTCACTTTACTCTTGAGATAAGTCTGGCTGCTCAGCCATCGCTACCACTTTACTGTGTAGTACAGGCTTGTACCAAAGGTGAAATTGTACTTGCACTTGTAGTCTTAATTGTGTGTAGTGTTCCCAAAGGGTACTGCACATGATTCTGCCTAACACTGTGCAGCGTTAGCACTCTCCTCACATGGAGCGCTGTGGAGCCCTGTCGTCTCCCTGCAGGGTGGCAGAATCAGAGGGTCCCGGTGAGTGCTGCTTAGGCCAACACCGACCTCCCGTTCTGCTCCGCGTGACAGGCTGCTGTAGGTCGTCTGACCCAGTTCGGGGTCTTTGTGGGGCCCGCATGGAACCGGATATATCTGCACATGTTGGGATGAGCATAGCCCGTCGCCTTCTCTGATGTGCCGGTGTTGTTGCTAGCTTCCCCACTTTCCGGCGGTACCTTGCACAGTGTGGGTTGATGTAACCGCAGTGCTACAGGCCAAGCGACGACTCTTCCGCTGAAGTCACCAGGCGCTGTGCCGTGTAGTTCCCAAGGCCACAATCTGTTTCTCCGCACACTGAGCACCGCCAAGCTCCAAATTACACCCCAATGCGGGCAGAGGGGTCCAAAAGCACAGTCGTATTTAGTGTGCCAGTCAGGAACCATCAGGATTATGCCAGATTTATGCGAGGTGTGTCGGAGCTCACAGGCTCACAGCCATCTTGACTGGGCTTTCTAGTGCCCTCCCTGGGTTTTCGGGCTGCTCATCATTCACAAGCAAACGGGATACATGAGAGACTCAACAGTGTCCTAAAAGAGGATGGCCAAGATCAGATTTACTTTGTAAAAGGGATGGCTATATTGCCTACCCTCTAGCCTTGAATGCCCTTCGAAACCAGCCAGGTTCAGACCATCATCTTACGCCCCATGAGTTAGTGACAGGGTGTCGCATGAGGACACCTCTTATGCCCCCATCTAGAGTCAGCAGTGATGCCCAGAGTTTAGCGCAGGCTCTAGGTGATGAAATGCATGATTATTTGACATGCAGGACTACCAGTGTTTCTTTCATTGCAGATCAAGTCAAGCATCAGAGGAAGGGGTTGAGGAACACAAGAGGACGGCCCAGTAACCAATCCAAGTGAATTACTGCCACCACCAAAGTTGTATGTTGGAGACCAAGTGCTTACAATGAATTGTACTCGTAGATGGCATGAACCGAGATTTAATGGTCCTTTTTGTGTTGAAGAAGTTTCCCCTACTGCAGTTAGGGTATCAGGAAGAAGGGTTTGGTTACATTTGAGCGATTTGAAGATCTACAAAGGCGAGACCCTCCCTCCGGCACCCGTTGATCAAGAAGCAGGACAAGAAGAATTGCAGCGTGTGCAGACTCGATCGATGACCAAGAACAAGGATGATAAAACAGCGTGTGGTTAACACACATTTCTTTTGGACTGGAATTCATTGGACACTCCTTAAAAATTTGTAGCAGGAAGTGCATGGATTAGCAGAGAATTCCAGAGGCTAAACGTACTTGCTAGAGATACTTTGAATAAACAAAAATTGCATCAGTAATATCGTTTTTAGGAGCATATCTGTTTCAAGGCTAATACATAATACGCGTCGACAGTGATACACATCGGATTGTAGTTAATATTTTTGTGTTTGTAATTCAGTCATATCCTGCTCTCGTTAGGAGAGACGTTAATATTCACACCTTTCATCATGACCCAAAAAATTGTCCAGTTATAAGAAGACTTCTAATTGCGATAATTGAGCAGATTGTGCAACTACAAATGTATAGTGAACACCTGTATTAAAATTATTCATGAAGACGATAATGTGGTATGGCACACCAAATGTTTTTCTAGACTTCTATGCCTAATATATATATATATGCCTGTGTATTTTCTTTTTCTTTCTGTATCTTACATTTTGATGTCTTTATTATTCTAATGGTCCGATTGACAACACAACACCTGTGATTTTTCCTAGCATGAGTAGAAATTATGATAATTTCTGTGACCTATTTGGGCATGTCAGGCGACATAAAAGGTATGCGGAAGAAGATAACCAGGATATAAATACATATCTTGATAATTCAGCTCACCTGGGGAATAGTATGTGGTACCAACACATGAGAAAGTTGGGGGAGAGAGCATCTGATGAGAACTGCTACGTCTGCTCTCTCATCCCCTGTGCCATGACTACAGTAAGGACCTTAATTTCAAAGGAGATGTCGGCACAAGATGCAAAGTGACTTAGTCATCTAGCAGCATGTATTACTAGAGGACAGTTTCAAGGGAACTGGGCAACCTTGTGATGGAGATCAAGACAGACATTTCCATACCAGGATGATTATATCACAACAACACAAATGTAAAAGGAGCCTGCACGGATAGATAATATGCTCTTGTATCCTTCTGCAGGACAAGACAAGGTGATTGTTGAAGAAATTAAGAGGATGAATTGCTCCAACATGACGGAAAGGGCTGGAATGCCTGGATGCTGGGAGCGTTCACAGCTGCTAATCTATGGACGAGCAAGTATGGCCAAAGGATGGGAAGATGAAATGATGTCCTGTGCAGCCCACCTGCTCAGGAAGGAAGTAGTGCACAAGGTGCAGAAGGTGAAGGAGTGTCTAAAGTCATTGGCCAAGTACTCTAAACTGCTGACATGGGTGGAAGATGAATCAGGCCGTGTGGCTGTAGTGCCATTGGTTAATGCGACATTGTGCTTTCAGAACGAGGGAAAAAAATCGAGTTGGACAAAATAACGGGTGCAAAAACAAAATTGCTGTTCCAGGAATGAGGAGAGGGATGGCTGTCTTAATGGATCCATATTGGGCCTGCGGATCGAGAGCACATATGAAACTGGGGTGCATTGTGTTCCTTGGTATACATCAAAGCATGGGTAATTCCTCAGAGTGATCTGAAAATTGAATGATTTCCAAAAGTGGACGAGCACCTGAGACAAAGAAGGTCACTTGAACTCCGGCAGATGAAGAGAGAGAATTATTTCTCACAAAAATCACTAAAGGCTTATGAAGACATTCCTGATGAGCACAGGCTGTTCAGCAAGACTGCGATGATGCTGACGTCTATGTTCATGCCTTGAATTAAAATAGCAGTGAATGACAAATGACTACAGATCACCAGATGGGAGCTGCTGCAAACAATCAATGCCACTATAAAATGATTTAACACCATAAAAGAAGAGCTGAGGGCCATAAGATTGATGACTGTCCAGAATAGGTATGTTCTCGACATGATTACAGAAATGGAAGGAGGTGTTTGCGCCAAGATCAGGCCACCATGTTGTACATTCACACCATCTCACGACTACGAGAATGAGACTTTGACAGATGTGATATCAATGTTGACAGAGGTACACGTAAAAAGGGAGGAAGAGACAGAGGCCATTGGCGATGACAGTTGGTTCTCACTCCTGTTTTCATGGATTCCTTATTGGATGGGAAATGTATTCAAGTTGCTTGGAGCAATATTGGTGATAATAATGTTTGGATTCTGTATCATAAGGATAATAATTAGACAATGCCAGAAAATGGCAAAGAAAGCAGTGGGAAAGAAGATCATGAGTGACACCAAGGATGAACTAGAAGACAATGGGCCTCATTACGAGTATGGGGGCAGCCATGCCCTTAATAAGGGCATGGCTGCCTCCATACCGTGTTCCAGCACCGGGTTCCTTCAATGAGGAATAACCGGGTCATTCCAACATTGGAGGACCAGGTAATTCCTCCTTGAAGGAACCGATCCCCATTCCCATTTGAGCCCCCATAGGGCTCAATGGGAATGGGGATGGAGCTAATAACGGGCCTGTTATTAGCTCCTTGGTCCACTCGCGGGACCCGGAAAGGATGTCTGGTTTTACCAGACGTCTGTCCCGGGTCCCGCAAGGGAACCTCGTAATTGCGCATCTCATAATGAACAGTGCCGGTCCCGTACCGGCACCCTTCATTACGGGAGCGCAAGCCTCGTTATGAGGCCCAATGTGTTGAATCATTGGAGATCGTATCAAAGCAAGTATTGTGGCACCTGAAGGAACAACATTTTGCTTTCCAAAGGATCATAAGAATAACATGGGACGTTGGGTCTTCAGTACCCCAAGTGGAGAATGCAATTACATGACCTGGAGTGTGGATGAACATATTAAAAATGCGGGCCCCCTGAGGGGGATGACGAAGATATGGATACCCAAGAAACCCTTCTTCAAGAGAACATACAAAGAAACAGGAAAACCTGAGGAGGTGGTCGAGGAGAGAGGGAAATGTAGAGGAGCAGATGTATACATCAGCAGGAGATCAAGCCCCTCTACCTCCTTTGCATTGGAGACATGAAACCATGCCTTTTCTGACACCAGCTATAGTACCAATACTGCAGCGAGTATTTGGAAGGAGATATCCATTGAGACTACTGTATCGAATCTACCCTCGAGTTGAGGACAGCCTCCAGAAAGCACTCCATGAAGGAATATGAGAAAGAGCCAAGAAAATCAACTAATACCATCATAGGAAAGTGTGCACAACGTCCCGAGATATCGAATGGCGATGATGTATGAATCTAGAGAAGAAATAACAAAGTAAAGAATTAAGTGAACCTTAAAAGCATAAAGAAGAAAAGTACTGCACGGTTGAAAAGCTCTGCAGAAATCAGAAGCATAAAGAATGTACAGTTGCTGAAACGCTGCCATTGTATAGAAACTGGACATTGGTATCATGAAATAAGTAAGCCAAAAACCATCAAAGGAAAATGAAAAGCTGTGTCGCAGTAAAATTATAGCTTGCTGAAGCTGCGTGGCAAGGATGTCTGGCCTGAAGTCAAGATCCTAGAAACAAAGGTCAGATATCGACTCTGAAGAGAATGAGTTTGCTGCAAATTAATCCTCTCAAGGTGCAAGAAACAACACAAAGGATGGCAAGTTTTATTTTGTTTAAAGCATTTAAAAGCTGCAGAATTAACCAAATTGTGGTCTCTTGTCTCTTGTCACATGAGTCAAGGATGGAATTAGAGTTCAAACTTGGAGTTCCAGACACGATAGCGAGTGCCCTCCCTCCCGTGCATTCCCAGGACGAGAATATTCTGCAAGGCCAAGTACAAAGAAAATTTTATGGCAGAAGGCATGGGTGATGAGAGATGTTGGGCTAATTGGGTGGTGAGGTAGCTTCATGTCCTATCTCCCTGCACCTGTGTCTTGGCTTATGTGTTGCTAAATTAACTGAATGTTCTAGACACAGCACAAGCGTGCCAAACCAATTGTATTAGTCCATATAACGCTGGACCTTATAGTTTAAGAAACCAATGAAACATGGTGTAACTGAATTGTCTTAAAACGACACGTATGAAGAGGTAGGCATAAGTTGTCCACCTGATAAAGGACAGCCAATAACAATCCTAACTCATATAGTATTGTATATCTTGATGTTTCCCTTAAAAAATCCTGACCCTTGATAGGTTTTTCGCTATTGCCACATAGTATGACGTCACTGACACATAATGAAGAATATAAATTGTATTTTTTGAGGAAATCATTGAGAGACTGAGCGTATGTCCTTGGATGTTCGTTGTAACCTCCCTGTTTTAGATTATTGAGTTGTTCGGTTATTTAGACTCAGAATTATTCTGGTGTAATCCCATCCAGTAACAGATGCACGTTCCAAAGACCATACGCTCACTTGGGTGATGCTTGCAAATACACTGTTTAACTGCTTAACTTCTTTTATAAGGAATGAATGTCCCAGTGATATAAAGGATAGAGTTCAATCTTCCTTCGAAAAGCACAATTAGGCACACGCAATCACTTCTTTATGTAGTTTTGAAAAGTTAAATGTTTAACAATGGTCTTAGCAACGATAAATGTTCAACAATGGCCTTCGCAACATTTACTCTTCCTAATGAGATATTCTACCCGTCTTCATTGTTCTCTTACTTTCGTTCTAATTCCAAATCCTTTCTTTTCCCCCCCACCCAGGCCCCTTCCCACCGTCTAAACCCCTCCTTTCATTCCTGAGTCTCTTCTTCCTCCCCCCAGTGCTTCTGCCCCCCTTTTGTTTTCTTCCATTTCTGCTGTCCTTGTTTTACATACGCAGTTCCATCTATTCCGAAAGTTGCCTCACCATCTCCCCCACCCCCGGTTCTTTACCATCATCCCCAGCTAGTTTTTACCAACCGCCTAATTCCTTCAAGACCCGACAACCTTTTTCTTATTTTCTTTATTTGTTCATGGTTTTCAAAACCTTTATACATTTCATATATATATATATATATATATATGTATATATTATATGTAAACAATTAAAATAAAATAAAAACATTACATAAATCCTTTCGATAATCCCTCCGAGATGATGATGTAACATTGGCTTATTTACAATTAAAAAAGTTAAGCAATCAGCCTTAAACTAGATTCCTATTAAATAATATCAACCAAATCTTTCAGAAAATATGATCCAAAACATTCTCAAAGTAATATACCCGAGTTTGGAGAGAACGACTGAACCTTCTATGGGTTATATGGGTTCTCAAAGAATCGCGTTAACACAGATCGTCAATTTATATATATATTTTTTATCATAGATATCTGTGATTCAGCAGTCATACTCTCCAAAGTCGGCCTCGATTACTTTCAATAGCCGAACCAATGCAAAAATCAAGGGATTGTGTTTCCCCGGCATCATCCTATTCCAGAGGAATTCAAGCGCATCCTCAAATTCAATATGAACACATTTCACTAATAATATTGTTCTAGCAACCTTGAATTGTATACATTCGAGAACTAAGTGCTTTAATGTTTCGTTAGGTTCCTCACACCCAGGGAAACAACATTTTACCTCTTGTTTATTGCATATTGCCCCAATACTTAATCCATTCTCTGGTGTGAACTTGGTTCAGTTTAAAACGTATATAATATATGCTCATCAAATTACAAGGAAACATCACTACATATGTGCCACATAAGTCCCTTTTCTACATAAACTTTGCATATTCTGAGTACGAAGAATAGCTTGTGATTCCTACTAATGTACGCATCCAATCCCGTTCAAATAGTTTTTTTTTTTTACGTATACAGGTCTAAGGCATAAATTGTTGGATGTGACCTCCAATTGAATCAATATATTTTCCATCCTCCTATGATACTGCATGACAGAACCTGTATTGTCACCAGATATGATTGCATGATAATCCTGATGGACAGAATTAGAGAATTCTTGGGGGGGGTTGAGCATTTTTGCATAATTCGTTAATTCATGCCATTCCTCTCTACATGATAATGATACTAAACCAAACTCATGTCTTATTATACAATTTGGCATGGCTGGGGAAAGATGCAACGCTGCTTTCACCAAACACCCCTGCAGTACGTCAAGTTGTTTGTTAAAGTCATACAAACATATGTCGAGTGCATACAATATCACCGGCTCAACCTTTAAATTTAAGAAATCTAGCAACAGTACCAATGAAAAGGTACAGTACTTGGAGAAAATAAGCTTCATTTGACACAAAAGAGGCCTTGTTTTTAACTTCAGTCTTTCATTCCGGAGACTGATTGATGATGCATTGGAAACAAAATAGCCGAGATAAATAATCTCGACTGATGGTGCAATAGGAACTTCATTGAGTTTCCAACTACACTGTTTTATTTTTCTCCCAGCATTGAAGACCATCATTGTACTTTTTGTAGCATTGGGTCTAAGATTTTGCACATATGCAAAATTCTCAGAGGTGTAGCTTCATTTGCAGTCCTGATGGTGCAAGGTCAAAAAGGATAATATCATCAGCAAATGCTAACCAACGAAGCCTCAGCGAGCCAAGTCTTGCTGCAAACACCCTTGGATCAGACCAAAGATTTTCCAAGATCGCATAGATATAAGTTAAACAGTGCTGCAGCTAAATTGCAGCCTTGCTTCAATCCAAGGTAGGTTAGCACTGATTTTGTCATTTCCCCCACTAATGTTAATCTGATCATATATTCAGTGTTGGTATGAAGTAGAACAATCCAATAAATCAGGAGTGCAGGGAAGCCAAGATCAGACAACTTCCTCCACAGCAAATGTCTTACAACTGTGTTGATTGCATTAGACATGTTGATACATGCCATATAAACCAGACATGCTCCTTTTATTTTAGATCAGTCTAATATATGGGCTAGAGTAGTAGCATTCAACACAGTGCTCATCCCTCTTCGGAAGCTTGTTTGATATTTTAAGTAGATGTTGAGATGCTTTATGTTTTTCTATGTCGTGCCAAAATCAAGATCGCAAAGACCTTTGTGGCTGCATCCATAGAGATATGGGAGGGTAATTATCAGGATTACATGGGTCGCCCTTTTAAAAAATTGGTACGATTATAGATGTAACCCCAGTTTGAGGTATATTTAGGGTCTGCATGATTAAATCAAATTTAATTTTCAGGATTCCTGCCCATAGCAGCGGATCAGCCTTGTAAACAAAAGGTGGAATACCATCAGGTCCAGCCGCTTTAGAGGGGGTCAACCGTCCGATGGCCCACTCTATGTCCTGTGTTGACCAGTTAAATACTTGTTTGACAGGGCTTGTTATAGGCCTATATGTGCATCCCACAAAACATGCTGGCAATTGGTACTTGTTTACAATATGAAGTTCCCGGTCCTCAGCAGAGATTATATCTGCTGAAAGGTCATTAGCTTGAGAATCAGGTTGCCTAATAAGTATAGAGGAATACTCAGATTATCACGTTTTAGAGATCTCAGTGTTATATTCCTTACAAACTTCATAAGGAAACTTTATGGTCGAACCTATGATTAAAAAAAGTTGCCTAATTTTCTGCCTCGCGATAAAATCAAGTAGGGATGTATTAACTATATTAGATATGATCATTTCCTTCTGAAGTAATCGAAGTCCCGAGAGGGAGATTACATCTTGAATCCCCTCAAGTTCAAGATAGGTTCGCTCCTTTAATTTCTGGTAATTGCAGTAGCTCGTCAACTACATGTTCCGAATACGGAATACCAATAGAGATTTCGATAGGTGCGTGATCGCTGTAAGTGATCCTGTGTACCATCACTGGTTTCATTTTCACTATATGAACAAGCAACTGGGATACGCAAAAGAAATCAATCATTGAGGACATCGATCTCCTAGTACATGTATGTTTAAAGGTAGAATCCACACATTCAACAAAGCTCAAACCCCAATCCTCTAAATATTGGGCCCATTTATTCCCTCTCATCCTGGCACTCCTAGTTGCTTCATTCTGTTGCACAGCAATCACCTTTGACCTTTTAAAACAATAGGAGTTGTAGTCCCCTCCCACAATGATGTCAGCATAATATTCATTGCCCTATGCAATTTCAAAACAAAGGTCAACCTCATCGAACATAGCCTCTATATCGATTTTCTGAGGATTCCAGTATAAATTAACTAGCAATAGAGATTTAAGTTTACATACTTACCAGATCCTCAGTTTTCATTGTTTCCTGAATGAACATTAGATTAGGCTTTTGCGAAGGCAATAACGAGGCCAACCACTTAGGAATGTTATTAAACCCGCAAGAGTTCCATGTGTATACTGACAAATCATACTTCAATTGCTGCTAATTAGCAGTATTGCTGCACTTGTTGTTAAATATTGCTTTCAGCATGGGCTCAACACAAGCGAGCTCCTTATTATTCAATGCAATGGAAAGCAATTGGGATATACATCATTTTTCGTCAGTGTTGTTAGCAAGCATTCCCGTGGTGGACCCCGCTTCTTTGCCATTGTAAGGCAACTAATATTGTAGGAATTCCTGCGCAACCATTTCATTGTTGAATGAATGTATGCAATATAAAGCCTAGTTCCAGCAGTTCCAACCTATATGACCAAATACATTTTAAAAGGCTCACAGAATGTAAATAGCAAGTCATTCTGTAGTTGTTAGAACGTGATAGAGAAATGCATTCAAAGTCCTTCGTTGTGAGCATTCTTAACGGTGGAATACTAGCCATGAGTTCAAGCAGATATTTTCTGTTAATCCTAGCACCCTCTAATATTTCCGCTTTGCCCTCCAGCCCGATGATATTAATGGACCGACCTATACTTCCTGAACTATCCTTTTGGTCGTTCGGCCTGTCTGGTACTTTTCCAGTGCCTAGATTACTGGCTATTGTCATAACAGAGGGTGCCAATACAGTTCTGTCTGTGATGTTCTCCCTTCCCATTCCAAGCCCCATTTCCACTGTGTCAGTCCTGCGATTGTATGAGGCTCCAAAGGCACTTGGTTGCCTATTCTGTGCAGAATTTGAAATCCTTTGCAAGTCAATTTCCTTTATCAAGGATTCAGAGGTTATAAGACCACCTTCAAGGGCTTTTTTCAATGACCCAAAAGATCATCAGTGGGCACAGTCCCTACTAGATTGGATGCATGTGAGGGCCAAAACACCTGCGGGGGGCATATTCATGAGTGCCATAAAGTAAAACCAGATGCCTGGTCCCATCAGTACATTTCCCATTAAATGAAGGCTGTGTAAGACTGGAAAGGTTACCCATCTCCAAGGTGTTGAACATTTCCTGAGGGACAAATGTAGAACCAGGCTGCCGACCTCCCCCGTGAACAGCCTGCACTACCACCTTCTCTAATGCCAGTTCCCTAGATTTTCCAGAGCCAGTCACTATTATAAAGTCTTTCTCAGCTTCCAAGGTGTTCTCTGCAGGATTAGGAATTACCCCAGAACAGACTTCAGCATATGAGCAACCCTTACTGGTCCCTGTTAGAGAGTCTTCTTGCGACTGACCTTTCACCCCATATCTCGCTTAGGAGGGCGCACCAGCTATACTAATGATAGGGGCAGTAAACGTACGTTTCCTTTCCTCCTTGCAGAAGTAATTATTAAGTTACATCTGTTTTTTTCCCCTTCCATAGTTGGATCAGTTGGCAGGATTTGAGTCACCTTTTTGGTAGGCCTGCCAGTCTTCTCTACTTTGCACTTATTTCTTTCTCCTAGTGCATCTATACTCACTGGTTGAACCATAGATTTATGACGGAGAAGAGCTTGACTCTCTTCACTAAGTTGGTCCACATCAATTATGTCATCCTCAGTAGACGTTGTGGAATTCATATTTTCTGTAGATTTGCCTACTTTTATGTTTTCACCAGTTGTTATTTTTATTTTTTTAGCTAGTTCCGTTGCAGCTTTTTGCTTTCTCTGCTTTTTTGATTGCACGGTTCTGGAGTTTCTTAGTGCGCCTTGACAAAAAAACGACATTTTCACTGATGGGCTATCCAAGCACCCATTCCCATCCTGCGGTAACTGGGTCATTGGACCAACCATGCTCTGAAGGGTATTTTGTCCAATGTCCTGTAACGCAGTTTTCATAGCGTTTATATCAGTGGCAATTGCAGTCATACTGTACGCATTTGAATCAAAACACTGCGAGCCTTTATCTTCAAAGGACATCACATCCTTTAAGATAGGGCCTTGAGTTGCTACGGTAGGTATCTTGAAGGGTTCTTTTAGTTTGTTAGGGCACGTCTCCCTTGCAATTACAAATCCCTCCAACCTATTAATTTTGGTAAGGATTTCCGTCCTAGAAGATTTAATCTCCCTGATCTCGTGATGGGTGTAATCGTGCCCTTTATCCAAAAGGTCCAATATACTTATAATCACAGGCAAAGTAAGAGACGCCTCTGATAAAGCTGGAGAAGACATATAGATGTTCGCTTCCAGCCTATTCGGAAGTACATCAATGCCCTCCACCCCTCCTATCGATGGATTGCTCTGGTTTGGTTCATTGCTTCCTAACTTATTTTCATCTTCCCCATTTAGCAGATGACAGTCCCAAATAGGTTTTTCGGAAGTACGACTAAATAGGGGATCAGTACAATCACCACTTCCGTCATAGCACCATGGGACGTTCTTTGTTTTAGGATAACGGAATGCTTCATTTCTGTGTGTACGTGGAATTAATGGTGTCAGAATACCAATGGATAGCCTGACACATTTGTCCAGTTCAGCCATCATGTCAAGGCCAATCTTTGATAGATAATTCCCAGACTCATTAGTGCCTAGAGGTATGTTCGATGTACTCATTACATCGACATGGGTAGGTTCACAGTCTCGGGCAACTTCGCCTTCCATATAGGCTTCCTCTGAGCTCGATAGGTCCAGTAAGAATTTTGCTCAAGCACTCTCCTAATCCTTATCACTCTATGCACATATAAGGAAAAATCAATTTCTCATGCTCAATTGTAGAAAAATCTTGGTTTTATACAAAGTTGCATGGGTTAACATGAATTGAGTATTTGAGACATGACATCAAACGCTATTTAACTTCTTACTGGACCTATTCAATTGTATTTTTTGTTGCGTAAGCAGCCCTCCTGGGCAGAATAGGTTCCAAACCAGGAGCCTAATTGTTAATTCCTCTGAGCTCGGGCATAATTCGTCAAACTTTCCATCCACATTAAGTGCATTCAAGGCTGATGAATGAACCTGTGCAGTACGGACGGTACCTTTGATTATATCTCCAACCACCAGCTTATCCACATTAAGCAGAGTAGGGACCAAAGGTGAACCCAATTTATCCTGTACGCCATTTCCCACGCTATTTGCAATAGAATCGGTAAGGGACGACGAGTCATCAGCACGCATGTCAAGGTAAGTACTCTTGCCTGCACACACCAATGAGTCAACATTCAAATTACCTGACAATGGCGCCTCAGCGCATCTGCCACTGCGCAAGCCGCTAGCCATAATATCCTCTTGGGCCACCAGCTACCAAACAGAAAGCCCAATGCTCGTAAAATAAAATGTTTTTTTTTATAAGCGTACGCAATACCCTCACCAAAGTTCAATCGAGGCAAAAGAATAATCAATCACTTATTCTCCCCCTCCAACCCTAACAGCCCGACAGCACACTTGGGCGCACGCGACAATGCGCGTGCACCATATGTTATAAGGAGCTTCGGGGAGCGGGGGGGAGGGACCACCACACAATGCAGCTAGGAAAAAGAAAAACAATATGTAAGTAACGTGAAGTTTTCTCACTTACATGTTTTAAACTTTACAAGCCCAGCCCTCCACTACACAGTGCCCAGCCCAAAATGAAACGCAGACAAGCCCAGACCACAGTCCCAATGTAATGTCACAATAGTCCCAATGTAATTGCTTTGGTAAGAGTAGTCCTTAGGTCCTTTGGATGTTTTGCCTCGTGCGCGCAGGGGCACCTTCCTCTTGCCCATACAGCGCCTACATGTTGCTGGAAACAATCCACCAGTCCTCAACAGTAGGAAACAATGTTGCAGCAGAGTTCCAGCCCAACAGCACACTTGAAATGCGCGTGCGACAATGCACGTGCACCATATGTTATAAGGAGCTTCCGGGAGCAGGGGGAGGAGCCACCACGCAATGCAGTTTGGTAAGGGTAGTCCTTAGGTCCTTTGGATGTTTTACCTCATGCATGCAGGGGCTCCTTCCTCTTGCCCATACACGCCTACAATCTGCTGGAAACAGTCCACCAGTCCTCAACGGTAAGAATCAATGTTGCAGCAGAGTTCCAGCCCAACAGCACACTTGGGCACACTTGAAATGACAACCTTTACCCCACCCAGATGTCTTGCCGTCCCCCCCACTCTTCACATTCCCCCAGATTCTTCCCCTTCCCCCACTTCTTTCCTTACCCAACTCCTTCCTTACCCCCTCCTTATCCATTGCCCCAAATTCTTTGCTTACCCAATCCTTCCTTTAACCATTCTTCTCGTTCCTCCACAATTCCCCTCACTTTCCCCCAGTCTCCGTTCTCACCTACCTTCCCCATAACCCAGGCGTTTGGAATTGGAAGGACTTCCAAGCCCCCTAACCCCTACCCCTTTTTTCAGGGCCTCCCCCAAGTCTAGTAATCCTGGGCACCAATACTTATAAGCTATTGGCTGCGCAGTCCTCTTTTGGATCTGTCAGTGCTTGTTCTCGGGATCACCATGTAACATCCGATGGGCGATCACGACTTCTGCCACAACTTCGACTGCTTCTGGCTGCACAGGGACCCACAGCCTTCCTCATTGAAGGGGTTTCCAGTCCAGCCACTCGTTTAAGGAGACCCACTAACTCCCGAGACCCACGGCTTAACAACAGCTCCTCACCTCGGTCTCCAACACGTTCCCCGCACGGCAACCATGGCAAACAGGCTCACATGGGGAAAGAGAGCCTTTCTGCACGCCTTCTGGTGCCTTCTGCACTTCAGAGTTTGGGGGAACAGGACCCTCTCAGAACAAGCAGGTGAAATCTGCTGTCCTCACGTTCAAGCATCCCTCTGGTTCGCCCACTTCTGCTTGGTTTGCCAGTTATGTGCCTTCTTCGCTCAGCTTATTCTACTGCAGCATGCACTCCAGTCACAGTTCCAGCTCCTTCCAAATGCCTGTACCTGAGGGGGCCTTTTATGCCTCCCAGGTTCATTCAGGTGTGTGTTGTTAGGGTTAATTGCCAGACTATTGCTACAACATACCTCTTCAGCCTCTTCCTTGTCCCAGTACTTATGGGATTATTGGACTCGTAGTCCCTAACAACAAAGTTAGTTCTTTTAACTTCTGATGTTTGGCAAACAGCCATCGAAAGTGTGGGATTACGCGGAAAGTTAAACAGGGGGTTTCCCAGTCTTCCTGGCCTGTTTCCCTCCATACCTCCGATGAGATCCTCCTGCAGTACACTACCACCAGGGTCGGGATCAGAAGTGTCTGCTTTTCCCTGGCCATGTAAAAAGGGTCCCATACCAGGTTTCTGGGAGGAATCATTGCCGATTCATCACACAGGCGAGTACACCAGCAAAGGGACTATTAGTGGTTAGTGCTGGCAGGTTAGTGACCAGGAAGAAAATAACTGAAGTACTACAATGTGGTAGAAGGATGTGCTGGCAAGAAAGTGGCAAGTCCATTTACTGTGCTGTGATGAACTGTGGTAAAACCATCCTGACAGACCTTTGTTGTTTATGAAGAAGAGATGTGGAAGTGTTTTTCAAAGAAGAGACATTATATTGAAGCTTGACTGAAAGTGCGAGGACAACATCCTTTGTTATCAATCAAGAACTGTGGAACTTTGACAAGTATTTTGAGGAGTAACAAATTCAGTTTATCAAAGAAATTGCTCAAGTGCCAAGTTAAAGACTTATGGAGTGAAAAGAACTTTGTGTTGTGTTTGGAGCAGAACTTGGCTTTTGAAAGGAACTTTCTTAATTTGTACTTTGGTCTAGAAAATCCTGAATTAATCCTGGGGAAAGGAATCAAACCCTAGTTACAAGGATACATGCTTGCAAAGTTTATTTTTGAATCTGTTATTTTTGGACATATGATACCTGTATGATTTACTGCATGCATAAGTGTGAGGGACAGATACCTTTTTAAAGTGTTTTCCTTTAGTCCTAGTTGGACAGGTAGGGAAATCTGCGTTAGGTTAGGGAAAGTTAGGTGTTTGACCCACCTTTATTATTTAATAAAATGGCTCCTTGTGGAAAACTTCTATCTGTCTGTCGCCTCGCATTTCTAACCCCTCACAGGGGAGATTAGCGGATGCAAGTCACTGGAGATTCAAACCCGAAAGTGCTTAAAGACCCAGTCTTCTTTCAGGGGTTCCTGGGTCACAAAAGGGGATCAGTGGATTCCAACTGCACATTATGGGAGAGTCTCAAGTGCTATATAAGGGAAGTGTGTATTTCCAAAAAGGCAGGGATTCTCAAATTGATCACGGCAGACCTATTGGCCTCAGAGACCAAACCGAAAGCCTTGGAACAGACCTATCAGTCTTCTAGGGAGCATGCGGTCCCGCGGTCCTGAATTAGGCAGGAATGTGGTCGCTTCAGAAACCATGTGGCGAGAGAAGTCAAATTCTTGGCCAGGAACAGAGTAGCGAGGCAATATGGTGAAGGGTAGAAACCGGGGGCCTTGCTGGCACGGATGCTGGAAGTCGACAGGTAGGCTCAACAAATGGATGTAATTAGAGATGCCTGGCTGGGTGGAGGATTCCCGAGAATAACAATGCCAAGATTGTGGAGGCATTTTGCAGCTTCTGCACATCACGCAAACATCCAAAGTAGGTCCGCTGTACAAGGATACCTAGACGATATTAAACTCTACTGGCTCGATGCCTCGAAACAGGAAGCGCTGAACCCAGAAATTACCCAGGAAGAAATGTTGGTGGCCATCAAAGGCATCTCATGATCCAAAGCCTGATCTATTCTCTGGGGAATTCTATAAGACCTATGCCGGTATTCTGCCCCGCCCATTTCTTCTTCAGGTATACTCAGAGTCGCTGGAGCAGGAAATCCTCCCACCCCCACCACAGGAATCCACAATTACCCTCTTGCACAAGAAGGGAAAGCCACCGAGTGCATCCTACCACTCGATTTCTATGCCAAGATCTTAGCAAATAGGCCCCTCCCGCTGATGCCAGGTCTGCTCTTCGCAGACCAGTCTGGCTTTATCCCAGGAAGAAATGGCACATTGGATAGCAGAGATTTTTCAGGTTCATGTCTGTGCTTAACCCAGACACTGAAGCTATAGTGGTGCTTCTAGATGCCGAGATGGTGTTGTAAGGAAGGCATGGTATCAAACAGTATGACAGACACAAGGGATCACAGTTCAAGGGTGTTTATTGAACTTTCAAATGGGTTGGTAAAATGCCTATTTAATCCTAAATCTAAAGATGGGAGCAAGCTACAACTATCAAATAATAATAAAATAGTCCTAGTGGTGTCTTGTCAAAATAAAAGGGCCTATACTAATAAACCTATTGCCAATCCTTAAGTCTCTTATTTCAGAGGGCCTGATGCAACAAAACAAACACCAAGGTTCCTTTCTTCTCAGAATGTCACATGCACAATCAGTCAAGTGATTTACTGTTCACCCCCGGTCTCCCTCCGCAGGGCTCAGACCGACTTTAACACAATGTTCTTAATTGATCTCTCTTGATCTCCTTCTATCGGGCTCGGAACATTTTATCCCATTTTTCCAGTCTTTCATTTTCTATATCAGAAATCTAAGACTTTCGATTCTACAATTCTTAACTTTCACTTCTGCCACCTCTCGGCTAGATACCTTACAGAGACCTTCAATTGAGCATGCACTCGGTGCCGGACCACTCTGTCAACGATATTGCATCCTTTCAAAGTTCAAACATGAAGTTCAACTTTACTTGCGTGTGATGAAAGACTATGTTCGTTCCAGCGCTTGGTAGACAATTTTGCTGCTTGCAACCTCCCAAACTCACTGACTGCGTTGATTTCTCTGTTGCTACTTTATTCTTGGAGCCAAGGACGGTACCGCAGCTGCTGCTTCTACCCGACTCGATTAGTCATGTAGGAGGAGCGCGTGTACCACTGTGTGAAACCTGAAGGTCTCTCACCTGCTAGGCCCTGGGGATCTGTCATCCAGGTGGCCAGGACACGGCCATCGCTATTGGGTCCAGTTTCTGCGGTTGGACTAGTGTGGAAGGATCACCTGGATGAGGGGTTTTCAGTGAGTGGAAGTGGGGCATCGTAGGGTGAGATACGGTATCCCCTTCCCTGTAACACCTTTTCCCCATCCTACCAGGTAGGATCCCTGGAAGCTCCGTCCCCCCACCCCTCTTTACCAACACAAGCACTTTCTCACGGACAGTTCACCGTGAGCAACAAGCGGCTAACACCAGAACTGTATACCTGACATGTCCCAACACAATGGTCAGGCAAAAACTGACCATTACACACACCTGACTCCATCACACTTCACCACACAGATAAAAGGTGGAGCAGGAATGCACACTCTGAGCGAGGAAAAGCACACGAGGAAGCAGCAGTTCCAAGATGATGATTCAACACAAGGAGAAAGGCAGTGAGACCAGAAAGGGTGGCAAGGAGGGAAGTGCCCTTGACCTCTAGAAACGGTTACTTTCACGAGCCTTGGAGAGTGATAAGACTAAAACCGGTAACTGACACTGATCTGTCCTACACTGTGCATCACAGGTATCTGGGGCGCTCCCATGTTGATAACCCAGTCCGGGAGGAGCAATTGCCGCCGTGGTACTGTCCTTGGCTCCTGCAAGAAATCAGCACCAGTAAAAGCAGCACAGCCGGTGAGTCGGAGAAACTGATACAAAATCAACTTGTGCTTGAAACAAGGTTGCAAGTGCCAATTTGTAAGAAGAATTCCACAAAGAGCGGTGTCCTCGATACTTGCAACAGTTTTTTTTCTCTCTTTCATATGGCAGGGTTCATTACTGGTCAATGCATTACAACAGGGGAGAGGAGACTGTACTTACGGCTGCGACCGCCACACCCTTCAAGTTCTATCTTTTGAGGGCACTTTGTTTTTGTGCCCATCCGTTGTACACTTGTGCAGTTGTTTTTAGTTAGGGAAGTTGGGGAAGTTCTGATGGGGAAGCGTTTGCCTGCATGTATGTTGAAGAGGAATGGTAGCACAGCATTCCGGATTGGATCACCACACGGGGGAGAAGGGTAAGCCAGAGGGGGAAGCCAGTTGCTGTGTCAAAGACATTTGGCTGGTCAGAAGGGGACAGATGCAAATGACTGGAACTGTAAATGTTCTTACTTGGAATGTAAGGGGTTTGAATCCTTTTTTTTTTCTTCTTTTTTTTATTTGTTTTATTAATTTTAATATAATCACAAAAAAGGAAGAAAAAAAGGAAGGTACAGAAAAACAGTTCAGAGGCAGTGCCTCATATAGTGACATCAGTAATTAAATCACATTACTACTTAACTCTACTCCCCTCCCTCCTCCGCCCTCCCTTACTACTCCCTGCCCACAAACCATACTTGGTGTCAACGTTGTAACTGCTGATGAGACTAGATTCCCTCTTTTCTGAGGTTCTACACCCATCTCCGTCACTCTGGTCTCTGCCTTGAATAGGGCTTGTAACACCGTCTCCCAGGCCATAATCCCTGTTATGTTTTCCACTTGACTAAGCTGTACTGCCCCCCTCCACACCGCTGTTTCAGTGAAAGCCCACCTCCTCATAACCCGCCACCACTCATCCACATCTGGACCTCTGGGGGACTTCCATGCCATAGCAATTCTGCGTTCAGCCAATATATACGCCAAATCCTTCAATTTGGTAATGTATTTTGCTCTCTTAGGGTGTGGCCCAATAGTCCTGCTGCTGGGGACTCCACATTCAACACCAGACCCCCCCCCTTATTCATTCCACTCGCCATCTCCCACCTGTATTGTACCACTATCGGGCACGCCCAGAACATATGGAGCATGCCTGCCTCCCCTCTTTTGCACCTGGGGCAAACCTGCACTGCGGCACCTGGGAACCGTGACATTCACGGGGGCGTCATATATGCTATATGCGTAATCTGCAGTTGAATCAATTGCAGTCTCGCGTTTCACAACACCTTCTTATGGTATACCAATACCCCTGCCCATTGTGTGTCTGTGAAGGGTTGCCAGGTCCTCCTCCCATTTGCTCCATATTGACAGGGGGGTGGAAGGCCTATTAGTCAACAGGAAGTCGTATAACCTAGATATGGCGTTCCCCCCTCTGATATGTCATACAAGATATCTACCAGTGCATGCTGTTCCTTCAATTCACTATATGCCGACCACCTTCGCAACATTTCCCTTTTAACAGTGTTGTGAAACAAATATTGATATTTGATTCGTATCATGCTCATACACATGTGTTTGAGTGCGCCAAGGCAAGGGAGGGGAACAAGGGAGGACAAAACAACGATCTTATAGGCCCAGTGAAATTGAGAACATGCAAGTGCAGGAGAGAGGGAAGGGAGGAAAGTGCAGGAGAGAGGGGAGAAGTGGAAAGTGCTGACCAAAATTTATCACATAACTCGTATTTCAGCCAGCAGGGAGGCAAGTGCAGGTTTTGAGGCGCAGACAAGGGGTGTCTGGTAAGTTCAGTTAACGGGGGCTGTAGAGTTACAGATACAGACCCAAGTGCAGGGTTTGTCAATGGCCTTTGTTCAAGCCTGTGTGGTCTGCCAATTCTTCAAATGGAATAAATGAGACATCCTGCAATAGATCCAATATGGTGGCCACCCCGTGAGGTTCCCAGTATGCTCGTATCTTTAGTCTCGTCTGAACGAGGCAGCCACTACTGTGACCAGAGGAATCTGGACCAATAATGGGTCTGTCAGCCCTATCACCTCTAATGCTCTATCCCACAACTTCACTCCCAAGACACTAAGTGCGATCCCTATTCTCCCCGGGGCATCCCATTACACACCAGTTCCCTTAGATAATACTGTGACCCTGCAGGTTTCAGCATCAATGTATACGACGTCGGGTCATCTGCAAGCCAGTCCACCATAAACTGCAGCTGTCCTGCTATGTAGTATAGATCAAAGCACTGAACCCTTATTCCGCCCTCTTCAGATGGCCGGCGTAACGTGGAGTGTACCATCTTGTTCCTCCCCCTTCCACAAAAAGCTTCTACTAACACTAACATTTTGAAGAAGGACTGTGGTATACATTATGGTACGTTCACAAAGAAGTGCAACAGTCGGGGCAGCACTACCATTTTCAGCAATGCTACCCTTCCCATCAAGGAGAGAGGCAGCTTGGTCCAAAATTTCATGGAGCCTTGGATGCCCACCAGGGCCCTACGCATGTTGTGTACATGCTCTGCAGCCAGGTCGTGATATATATTGACCCCTAAATATTTGAATGTGGGTGTGGGCACTGACCACTGTAGTGCCAAAACAGGAAGCGCCCCCTGGTCCACCCTGCGCAGACCTGCTAACGGGAACAGCACAAATTTATCAGTACTGATCGTATTCCCTGATAATCTCACAAATAGCTTGTTAAGGATTCTAAAGGGGCGTCACACTCCAGACCAGGACTCTTGATACTGGTCAAGGATGCAGGGCCCAATTAAAACACTTTTTACTTTCTTTATTACGAATTCAGTTGAGAAGGCACCCAACCTGTCTCACACAAATTCCAATGAAATCACACAGATTTAATATAGGGCAGCAATCACCAGTGTGGTGATAATTACAATGTAAAATGATACAACACACTTAGTTTGACCTTTTAAAATAAGAAACCCAATGCACAATTGAATAAAAGCAAGATTACTTTGAGTGGGTTTTTCCGATAGCACCGGAGTCAATGTTTCCCCCTGCAACACTCCCTCAAAACCGTCTTTTTTTTAAACTTAGTTTTTATGAAAGATTTTTTTTACTCCAACAAACAACTCACATTTTACCAATGGAAATGAAAACAATCGCCCCCCCCCCTGCCTGAACAACCCCCCACCCCGCTCATACTTAACTGGGCTGCGACAGGCCTAGGGGAAACCAGAGAAACCAACCACAGGACCTTGCAGTATTCATAGGCTGACAAATTGGATTCATAAATAACATTGCAGTATGGGCGATGTAGGGAGAGACCTTAGAAGACCCTAAAATGGGCCAACACCAAACAGGGGGCCTCAAAGCCTCATCATACCACAATCCTCATCCAATCCTGCAGGAAGGCGTTCATTGTGTCATGCACAAGCGCAGTCAATTTCTCATATGTAAAGATGGAACAAAGTTTTGCCAGCCAATCAGCTCTGGATGGGACCGACTTGCTTTTCCACTTCTGGGCGAGAGCCAACCTTCCCGCTCTCAACATGGCCTGGACCACTTTGGGAAAAGAGCTTGTATCCGAGGCAGACAAGGGGAAACCAAAGAGAAGGACCATAGAATGCAAGGGGGGCGTGAGGCCCACTATGTCCTTGATCCAGCTCAGACCAACAGATACGAAGTGAAGGACATTCCCACCAGAAGTGATACCAGGAGCCCCTCTGGACACACCCCCTGGGACAAAGCGGAGAAGAACCGTGAAACATTTTTGCTAACCTCTACGGTGGGAGATGCCACACATGAAGGATCTTAAAGTTGTGCTCCAAAGCCGCTGTATAGAGGGAACCAGGAAAGAGAACCCCGAAAAGTCTTGACCAGGTTGCCTCTTCCAACGTCTCACCCCACTTCCCCTCCCAGAACTGTTTAAATCCCTGCCTGCCTTCGAGCTGGGACGTGTTCAAGATTTTGTAAATCTTGGAGAGAGCTCCTTTTGTAGAGGTGGCTTCCACTATCATCCTCTCTAAGTGTTTGAGGGGGGCGATTCAGGGACGGCTTCCACTTGGGCTAGTCAGGAGCCCCTTTATCCGAAGTCAAAGATGGGCGTTGGGCGGTCTCCCATAATTTCCGCTAACGTACTGTACTCAATAAAATAACCACTCTGGAAGAGTTGGGTGGCTCGCTCCAACCCCATATCCAAACAATTTTGAGCATCCCTGAAACCTCTCTTCCCCAGGACAAGCGGACAGAGGGGAAGGCCAGGAAGAAAGGAGCGAGATAGACCCATCATGCTTCCAAAGGGACCACAGCGCTGACTTTGGAGCTTATATGGGAGGGTTGTTGGTCGGGGCCCACAGGAGGTCTCTTACTTACTGGGGGTGTGTGGGAGTCTTCTATATAGGTCTAATAAGTTCTGATTTCATCTTTCAATGCTCCAACAAGACCCTAATCTGAGCCGCCTTGTAGTACAAGTGAAAGTCTGGGAGTCTGAAGCCTCCCTTGGACTTCGGGAGGGTTAGGGTGGAAAACTTGATCCTATGTTTCTTCCCGTTCCAAATAAAGTGCAAAGCCATTGTTTGGAGGGATTTAAAAAATGCATCAGGTATGATGGTAGGGAGGGTGGAGAAAAGGTACAGGAGCCGAGGGAGGATGTTCACTTTTAGGGATACCATGCGTCCGAACCATGAAAGGGTCAGCAGAGCCCAACGCTGAAGATCTGAGCGAATCTTGAAGAGGGCGGGGGGAAAGTTCAGCTTAAGAAGGAATCTCGGGCAGGACGCCCATGTAAGGAGTAGCCGTGCACTCAATGTATACCTCCTACTGAGTCCCTCCCCTCAACGGCCCCGTCCACCTCCCCCATTGGCATGAGGCAAGATTTCGAAGGGTTAATTTTCAGGCCAGAGAAGACCCCAAACGATCAAATCAGATCAAGGTGTCCCGGGAGAGATTCTTCCAAGTTGGTTATATAAACCAAAATGTCGTCTGCAAATAGGGATATTTTAAATTCTAATTCCCCACATCTAACCCCCGAGATCCCCTGGTGTCTTATGGCCATACAAGTGGCTCCATAGCGAGGGCATAAAGGAGAGGAGAAAGGGGGCACCCCTGCCGGGTCCCTTGGAAGACAGAGAACGGGGGCGACACAACTCCATTGACTGACAACTTAGCAGATGGGCCATTACACAGCGCAGAGACCCACCCGCAGAATCTATCCCCAATTACATTCTCCTTAAGACTTTGCCCATATACGACCACTCTACCCAGTCAAAAGCCTTTTTAGAGTCCAGCGATAAAAGATAGGCTTCTGCATTATTACTATCCACCTCATGCATCAAGTCTAAGGTCCTCCTAATATCATCAGAACCTTGCCTCCCGGGGATAAACCCCACCTGGTCACCATGGACCAACGAGGGAAGATGATGGGCTAACCTGTTGGCAAGGAGCTTTGCCATGACCTTCACATCAGTATTAAGTAAAGAGATGGGGGCGATAGGATTGGCAGTTCAACAGGTCTTTCCCCTCCTTTGGGATGACCGCAATACGGGCCGCTAGCATGGACTGGGGGAGCGTCCCTGAGTCCGGGGTTGCATTAAATAATTAAGACAGGAATGGGGTAGAGTGGAGCAAAAGGACTGATAAAAAAAGATTGTGAAGCCGTCTTCCCCCACCTTCATAGGGCTAATAGTGTCTATCACCTCTTGGGGCGTGATGGGGCTCTCTAGGAGGGACACCTTCCCAGCCGGGAGGCGGGGGATCGGAAGTGAGTCTAAGAACTTGTCGGCCTCCGGACCTTCACCCAAGCAATCCGATGTGTAGAGGTGTTCGTAAAATACTCGAAATTGCTCTGCTATCCCCTGGTCATCAAGACATTTCTCGCCCCGCGAGGCGCACTGCATCCACCCTTCTACTGCTCCTAAATTCACGGAACCTCCAGGCCAAGATTTTATCTGCCTTCTCACCCCTCTCATATACCTTTGTTTAAGAAGGGAGAGTTTCCTCTCAGTCTGTCTGACCATAAGGGTAGCTAGCTTCGCCTTTAGTTGTTGAAGCTCAGCCCATTTACCCAGAACATTTGGGATCAGAGTTTACCCGATGGCTGTATATCCTCTATTTTGGCTTAGAGTCCTCTCCTTCCCGGCTCTGACCCGCTTTCTTGAAGCTCCCAAGCCAATTAAGACCCCTCAAATTGTCACCTTAAAGGCCTCCCAGACATTCGCCTCTCACACTTCTTCATTATCGTTGACCTCGAAGTATTCCTTGATATTCTTGAGGAGGACCTGAGACAACTCCCAATCCTTCAACAAGAGATTGTTGCACATCCATCTCGTGGACAACGGGGTGCCCGGGAAAATACCACGGGATCACCTCCACACCAAACCCCGTTATACTGTCACGTAGCGATTTGTCAAGCAGGACATAATCAATCTGCGAGAAAGAGGAGTGTGGGCTTGGAAAAAAAGGTGAAAAAGGGGTTTCGTCCCTGGCGCGTAGAGTGGGAGTCTAGTAGGCCAAGCGCCTCATTCGTGGTCTGGAAGTTTGCGGCCATCCTTCTCTGGATTTGAAGGTCAGTGCTAGGGCGGGTTGATTTTCTGTCACTATCGGGGTGGAGAACCGTGTTAAAATCACCTCCCACCAAAAGAATCCCCTCTGTAAATACCATGATCTTTGTTTTTGCACCCTCCCAAAATTGGTCCTGGGCCTCATTAGGGACATAAATAGATAGCAACGTCACCTTCTTACCCCTGATCTCTCCTTTCACCATAACAAAGTGACAATTTGGGTCAGCCCACTTGGCTTTAGATATTATGTGGGCCTTGGGAGACACCACAATCGCTAACCCTCTCATTTTAACTGAAGCAGAGGCATGAAACACTTCCTGAATGGATCTGGACCTCAGGCCATCTCTCTACCCCTGGCCCAGAGATACTCCTGTAGAAACAAAAAGTGCAGTTTCACCTGCTGAACTCCCTCATCACCAAAGATCTCTTGTGCAGAGAATTAAGATCACAGACATTTAACGAACCCAATGTCAGCGAAAGTAGAGCGTCAGCCATCGGGTGAGTAGTTAGCTCTGGAAGGCCCTTCAAGAGGGATGCTAAACCCCGCCTCCTCCCCCTGGGCTAAGAGCGCTGGGAACATTTTAAAGTAGGTTGTCCTCAATGGATTTAGTTCCCCTTCTGGTCTTTCCAAAAAACAATAACCATAACCATGCAGCCTCCCTAAACAACTCCCCAACTTACCCCCAACCCCTACCCTAAACGCCTGGAATGCCTGCGACATTTGAGATGCCGTACAACCAGGCCACCAGTGTCTGCCTCCACTAGGGCAGCAAATAAAATCAACTCCCCCTTATTCTGAGCCCGCCCCCACCAGTTCCAGCCCAAGCAAAAAAAAAGACTCAACATTAGCGCCCCCCCCCGAAAAACATATCAAAGCTCATCTTCAGCCTATGGCCAGGGCCCCTCCCAAGCTCCTAATACCACAATCTCTTCAACAAGGTTGACATAAATGCTGGATGAGAAATCTGTCCACCTGCCCACTGAGCTCTGCTCCCCCACTCGGAGAAACAACAGGGAACGACCCCATCCCGGGGGCCAGCAAATCCCCAGACCCCCAAGCAGAGACTGCCTCAGAAGAAACACTGAGTCAGCAGTACGAAATATCCGACCCTTTGCACACTGAAGCAACACCATGCTCAGTCTTAATCAGTCGCCAGAGGGTCTAGGGGATGACAGGACCACCCTTCTAAATTTTCTGTGGCCACAAACTCTGCGCCTTTCCGAGAGCTTGCCAGCTTTCCGAGTGGATTTTCGTGGACTCTCCGTACCTCTCTTCCAAGTCTCCTGGCTGCTTTCATGAGTGGGTTTGCCCAGCAGCTCCCGGGTCACTCTTTGAATATCCTCTTCGGTGACTAGGGAGTATTTAAAGCCATCGTACTCGAAAGAGAGGGAGAAAGGACACCCTTGGGCTGAAGCCACCTTGTTAGAGGGCCACAAGGTGTCTCCTCGCCAGGGTGAGAGTCAAGAGGTCTTTATAGATTGAGACCTTTACCCCTTCCCAGACTATCGGACCCTTCTTCCCAGCCAACTCCAGGATCTTGCTCTTCTCCGCATAATAATGGAACCTCACTAGGACTGACCTGGGACCTCTGGCCGGGGCACCCGCTCTATGGGCACCATCAATGGTCTGCTCAGTAGTGTTGGCATCCTCAAACAGCTTGCTGATCACCTCATTAACAACTCTTACTATGTCCGACTGTGTTTCACCGTCTCTCTCCGGAATCCCCAGAAATCGCAGGTCACTACGCCATTGCCTGTTTTCAAGGTCATCAAGTTTAAGTGTGCATTTCTCCTTACATCTCTCCAGCTCTGACACACGCATGTCTATTTGGGTTTCCAGAATGTCAACAGAAGACTGGTTCGCCTCCAGGGCTAGGACGCAGTCTTCCACAGAGTCTACCTTCTTATCCAAGGAGTCCAATCTTCTTCCGATATCCACCCTAAAGCCACAAATCTCCTCAAGCAGGGCAGTCATACTCGGAGCCATAGTCTGAGTGTCCATTGCATCTGGTCCAGTAGGAGCGGGCGACCAAGCTACTTCCATTGAGATCGTCGAGGGGTGACAGAACTTTCAGTGACAGCGCCCAGTCCATCTGGAAAAAACCTGAGGCCCAGGCCCCACCAGGGGACGGGAGGACCCAGACCGGAGGAGGCACGGGGAACAGCAATCTGGGAAACTAGGTGGAATCCAGGGGTTGATAGGACCACAGCGTAGAATGATTTTGTTACTCCGGGGAGTTAACTTCTACTTGGCTACGTGGTCTGTGATGGGAGGGTCTGGGAGCCAACATGGGGTAGATGCTGCACAGATGGCCAAAACTGCCCCACGGGGCTATGTAGCCTGCCTCCCCTCCACAGCCACCCCACTCGATCCTCAGAGAGGGGCCCTCTTCGGGGTATCCGACTCCTCACCCTTCAAGGCAGCACACGCGCCTCGTATCCAAGATGTACAAGGCAAGGTGGCAAGAAGAGCCGCTAGGGTGCGCCTCTTGGGCAGGAACACTGGGGTATTAAATTCCAAAAAGCAAGGTCTGCGCCCCCCTTGCCAAAACAGAAAAAAATGTGTGAGGATCCTCAACAGCATGGAATATGGACTGTGCTCTCCCACGTAATTAGTATTTTCCACAATCTCACCCCGGTGACACAGTGGCAGGAGGATCCTTCCAGTCACCTCCCTTGTCACTGTCGAGCCACTCATTCAGTGTAATAGTCCCTGTAATGTGCCTAGGAGGGCTAAGTGCAGCTAAAACGAATATGCAAGCCCTGTCCGAGGGCTTGGAGGCTGCTCATCTGGTAGACAGTCCACCAACCGAATACACTAGGTCCAGTCCCACTGGCACCAGTGCGTATGATCAGGGCGACGGCACATCTCTGAGATGGTGGCCAGGCCCCGCTGCAGCTGTGAAGGCCGGGGTCCAGCACTCTTAGTCCCTCACCCGCTGGAGATGGTTGGGGCCCATCAGCGCAGCCCAAGAGCTGTCCTACAATAACGTTCCTACTCGCGCTGCAATCGGGAGGTGGTGGACCACCTGCAAAGATCTAAAGCAGGGGGCTTGTGCACTGCTCTATAGTCTGGGCGACCAACCACACAGATCACGCTCGCTGGCCCCTCTGGCGCCAATGTGGGTGCTCGTGGCGGAGAAAGGAGGGTGAAATGGCGGGCAAGCTCTGCTGCGGTTATGGGCTCTCGGGGTCCTCCAGTTCTCACCACTCACCACCCGCATAACCCTGAGGGGGGGTCAGACGGAATCCATGCTCACTCCTCCTCTCGTCCGGACTGGACCACCTGCTCCCGCGGGCTTGTCCACAACTCATCGGGACTGCTCCAGACACCACGCCAGCCAAAGCGCTGTCTAAGCCTGGGGAGCCGCAGGCTCACGTCCTCCCCAACGTTCGGGCAGTCAAGCCGGGGCACCAGGACCCTCACGAAGGGTGAAAGGAAAATTCTTGATCGGCCGTCTCCTCCACAACGTGCACAGCTGCTCCCCCCCACTCCAGAGGACTCAATACACGAGGGGGTCCCCCTGGGCAGGGTCCAGGCCCCGCAGTCGTCTGCCGAGAAAAGCCAAGTGGAGGGGCCTCTCCCTGAGCAGGAGCGGCGGGTCCTTAGAAGAAGCTTCTGTGAAGCAGGAGACCGAATAAAAATACCAAGTCACACAGCCGCTCTCCGTTAACCCCAACTTGGGTGTGAGGTTACTCAAAGTTTAAGTAAGTTAGATCATGTATCAAAAATAATGCACTTGTTCTAATGAAGAAGACTTTTGTTGTTTTTCAAAAATAATGATTTATCGAAGAAACAGTCTCAAAATAGAGAAGTCACTAATAGATTCTTAGTGAGGAAGGAATTGCCACAGCTTGTTAGTGAATCAGACTCAATATGCCAATGCATTTCGGAAAGCAATTTCCTTCATCAGGGCTAATCTGTTGAGGTACAGTTTGGTCAAATACACAATCCAATAATGTAAGCGTAACAGAGAAGAGACACATCAAGAATACAACACATCAATGTCATACATCGTAGAAACAAAGCGAAAACATACCATTCAGTTGGGGTTTTCAATAAAGGATGATATGTTGAAAAGAATGGGAACAAATAAATGAATGAAAAGTGAGTGAACAGTTCGTTGCTCTTTATGTTTACCTGTGTGGTGTGGAAGACTTCTTCATTAGAACAAGTGCATTATTTTTGATACATGATATAACTTACTTAAACTTTGAGTAACCTCACACCCAAGTTGGGCTTAACGGAGAACGGCTGTGTGACTTGGTATTTTTACTCGGTCTCCTGCTTCATACGTATTTCGAGTCAGGGTGTCTCCAGACTCATCACAGCCAGTTCCTGTACAATTTTATGAACAAGGCTTACCATTACAATTCTACATTATTTTATCCAACTGGATTTTTACTAAGTGGTGCCCACTCACTTTTTTCTCTTTTTTTCTCTTTGCTCTTTTTCTCCCCCTTAGAAGAAGCTCTACATGACCGTCACCTCACATGAACATCACCTGGCATAAACTAAGGCCAACTTTCCGATACAACATGCAAAACCAATCTATTACAATAATCCCTGCCGACCTAGCAGACACTCAAACTGCCCAACCCAAAATGGCGCCTGACGTATACAACGTCAACACGCGCCGTAACGGCTCCGCAAACGCCATTGCGACTGCTATACTGTTCAGCGCGGATCAAAATGGCAAGATGGACCTCAAGCGAAAGCTTGCGGCTATCACACCAGCTAATCTGCTCTATCCTGTTCTCACAAGGTAAGCAGAACTTTCCACAAATCAAGTTACATGTCACCCAGGGGGGAGATTAGCAAGACAGAAAGCATTCACTCTTTACAAACCATAAGCTTTTCTCAACCTATTTTAGGTTCTACAAACCTGAATTAAGCCAGGCAAGGCACGGAAGCAAAGTGAATGTAGAGCTTAATAAAATCGACTGGCCAAGTCTATTTACAAGCACTATCCAATTATGTTAAGTAAGTGTTCCCTTTTTTTAACATTATAATCATTTGCTATATATAACGTACTCATATCAAAGCAAACTGTGATATGTAAAAAACTATGGCAAATCAGTAAGCAATAATGTATTGGTACATTAAGGTTCAATTAGGTGTTCAGCCTCATTTATTTTGTGTGAAACCTTTTTACATGTCTTCAGCAGTATATTGTATGTCGAACAAAGCCTTAGACAAAACAATCACGGGCAGCAACTGAATTTCAAATTTCCTTTTCCAAACAGAAAAAGCAAATGCAAATTTTGATTCACCTGTGTCAACCCTCCTGAAGAACCAATAAACAGCTATTGGGGAAACATGTGTCGAAGGAAAACAAATGAATTGAGGAATAGAGACTCAAACAAATAGAAGAATATTTAATCCAAATGAACATTAGCAATGAGGAGAATCCCAACCAAATTAACCAAACAATACCCTAATGTGAAGTAATATTAAGGACCCAATGTGGGAAACCAAATGAACAGAATTAACTAAGCAACCTCTCAATGGGAAGCAAGATTAAGGACTTAATTTAACTGGACAACCGCTCATGTAATTATCCTTGTATGAAGCAATATAAAGGACCAACAATTAAATAATTTGAATTGTATCCAAAACACTACGAAATGCCATTAATGTGATGCAAACAATAAATAGTAATTAATAATACCTTGTCCATCTGTTGCGTTATACACATCGCTTCAAATCTGAAGGCGCAAAATAACAGGTCATTTATCTACGTTTCTATTATCATTTGGCAACCTCAATGAACTTATTACCTTGCAGCCACAGAGACTAGCTAGAGTTAATAGCAAGCTTACAATAGGAGCTTGCGTAAAAGATTGCAAGAAGGTTGTATCCCCCTAACATATGTGTTGATACAAGTGTCCACATGTTCAAGGAGGCCATGTCCTAGGACCATTCTGCCCCCATTATCTGTTTTTATTTAGGTCATCTTAAATGGTACTTGGGGCACTTTCCATATTAGGACCCCCCCCTCAGCGGAATACGATGAGCCAAACACCTGCCCCTTACATTTATTTGCCAATAGTGTCTGCTTTCCGAGTAATAGGTACGTCTTATGCAGCATTGCAATGTCTACCCTACTTCTTTTCAGGTACGCATAGACCCTATTCCGTTTGACATAAGCATTTAGGCCCCTTAAATTCCAGGTAAGTACCTTTATTGTTCCAGCCATAAACGTCCCATCAGTATGAAGAGGCTGTCTGCCCCTGCCTCCACGGGTTCTGCCCTTTTGCTGCTATTAGAGCGTCGACCTAGCCGTACACCTATTATCAGTGTGAAAAGACACACCCTCCCCACCTCCACATGCGTTACATTTTCGCTATTTGGCAATCCAGTTAAGTGTGATATGACACCCGGATAGACAAACCCCTAACCCCATTAACTTCCCCAACTCCCCAAACATTAAACAACTGCCCAGCGTCTTCTTCCATGCTCGGGAATGTCCGCTTTCCCACACCGACTTTTGGTGTTCATTCCCAAGGCATGTGCACAGCGGGTGGGCACATAAAACAAGGGCCTTCTAAAATAAAACTCGGGGGATGTGTCTTAACACTGCTGTAAATCATGTCTCTCTGCCTAGTGTGTGTTATTATCCAGTAGCGTCTCCCGCCATGTAGACATGCACTAGAATTCAGAGCTCTTGTCCAAAACCAAGTAATAAGCATCTAAGACAGGGGTTATGCATGCCCTGGGAGCCCGCTTGTCCTGGGATTCCCATGAGCGCTCTGCTGTTGCCCCAGGCACACTGATGGTTCGCTGCCTCCGGGGGCGGTTCTTCCAGCAAACACTATCGCTGATCAAGGCCTGCCCTGTTCTCGCCTCTCGTGATCCCCTGTCTCATCTCTCTCCTCAGGACGTATTTTCTCCATCCATGCTTGTTCCTCCTCTGGGAGTTCAATGAACCAGGCCCTGTTTTTATGTAGGACTTTCAATCGCGCTGGATAAATGAGCATATATTTTAGGCCTGCAGCCCTGAGACTGGCTCTGGCTGCCGTGAATTGCACCCGGCTTTTCTGCACATGGAATGTATAGTTGGGGTAAACCGCCAGATCAGCTGAGGCTCTCCACAATACCCGTCCTTGTCTGGAGTAGGCCATTATCTTCTCCCTGTCTTTGTAATTCAGGACTTTTGCAATTATTGGTCTGGGAGGCGCCCCGGGAGGTGGACGTCTAGTTAGTGCTCCATGCGCCCTCTCGATTGTAAAACCTTGTGTAAGGTTGCTGGGCCCAATTTCCTGGAGTAACATATTTTCTATATATGTGGTGGGGTCCATGCCTTCTGCACCCTCTGGCAGCCCCACGATATGGATATTTTTTCTCTGGGCCCTGCCTTCTGCCTCCTCTACTCGGTTTCCCAAGAGGCTGGCCTTCTGTTGCAAAATGTGGATATTGGAATGCATCTCCTGGCGCTCGTCTGTTTTCTTCTTCACCTGAGCCTCGAGTGTAGAGGTGCGCTATGCAAGGCCATGGACATCTTGGCGCAGTAGAACCACATCCATCTGCACTGCTTCGATCTACGTCTCTAATGAGGTTTTACGGTCCGCAATAGCCTGCATGACTTGGTTATGCAGTTCCATAGTGTCTCCAATGGTCGCCTGTGAGGGCTCCGGGTTCCCTTTCGGGTCCTGTTGAACTACTTTAGCATAATTGTCCATAGACGATTGTCTAGCCTTCATCTTGGCAGATTTGGGAGGCATTGTTCAGCGGAGCTATGTGGTGCTGGTCCGCAAATATTTGTGCCCAGTGTACAGCTGGAGGTGTTTGGGGCCCGATTTGGGGTGCTGTATCCGAATTCCACAGGTTGTGTGGACCACATGCAGACGTTTGTTATCCAGGATATTGATGCTACGCCAGTTGAATCTTTAAATGTGCCCCAACTGCTCCCTTCACCGTCGCTACCTTGGCCCTCTTCCACAGCCTGCAGCTATCTTCTCTCTGGTGTCTTCACATTGCGATACCCTGCAGGTACTGCAGCCCCCTATCTGCGAGGCCACTAGGTTCTGCCTGCCCTGCACTATCTGTTGCCTTCCTCTCCTGTTGACGTTAATTATATAGAATTGGCAGCCTCTGCTGGCTCTCTTTAATAGGCGGGGCACTGCCGTCTCTCTAGAGTTTCAGTGGAAGAGCAGTACCTCCTCCGATCAAGACCGCCCATCCCAGGTTCGCTTGGGTGAGCCTCTGCCTATACGGTCTCACTGCCGCCAGTCTGCCGGTTGGTGGAAATCACATATCACCATCGCCCTCTGGCTAGCTCGCGCCGCCCTTACAGGCTATGCTCCGGGTTGTGTGTGTCAGCTTCGTCCCTCCAACAGCCAACCCGATCACTGCTGTGCGCACCTCCGTGTGCATTCCCGAAATCCCTCGTGATAGCACCAGTTACTTCCAGCCACCGTGAGTGCTTCTCGGTGCGGCCGCTCACCTCTGCTCCACTACTCTTCACTTCTCCCGTGGTGCTTTGCCGTTCACCTTGCTTCCAGTGACCATTCCGCAGTTAGTCCTTTCCCCAGGTCCGTGTCACCATTTTGAATTCGGGCTTTGTTGTCAGCTCAATTTTCTCGATGCTGCTGCCAGCGCTTATACGAGGCGCCTGTCCACCCTCCTGACACCGCATTTCCAGGTACCTTATCTCTGTATTCGCCTAGTTTCGGACCGAATGTGTGCTGCAAATCATGCCGTATTAACGGATTTTGAAGGATCCCACGGGAGCTAGCCCTGAAGACGTCCTTCATGGCAGCTAGCCGCGGCCCCTTCCAAGGGGTTTGAATGCTTATGAAAAGAGAAATAGGGTATATTCGTATCTCAAGAGATGTAAAGTAGACATTGCCATGTTGCAAGAAAAACACCTCACGGCTGAAAATCAAACATTATTAGCAGGGAAATGGAGGGGGCAAGTATTTGGTTCCCCATATTCCACTATGCCTGTGGGGTCTTGAAATGGATAGCGCCCACGGTACCCATCAAGGTTACTCCCATTGAAATGGACAATGAGGGCAGAATGGTGCTGGTGCAAGGTCTCCTTGAACAAGTAGATACATGTCTGGTCAACACGTATGCCCCTAACGACAGCGCTGGCAAGTTATTTCTGAATCTATACCCCTAGTTAGGCCGCTATAGGGTTAGTAACATGATATGGGGACGCGACTTTAATTGCACACTAAACCCAATCCTGGATACATCACTAAACTTGCTCCGCCTGCCAGGACATCACAGACGCTCCTGGATTCTTTCGCTTTGGAAGATACCTGGAGAGCTCTCCACCCAGACAACAGACACTATTCACACTTTTCAGCGCCACACGCAATACACACAGTGATAGATGATTTTTTGGTGGGGCGCGAACTGACACATCACATCATGCATGCCTAGTACAAAAGTAGGGTCTTATCATATCGCCCCCCGCTTAGCCTACAATGGCAATATGTGCCTCGCATGGCCCCGATGCCCACGTGGAGGCTTATAAGTGAATCGCTGAGAGAGCCCCCATTTCGCGATTGCATTAAAGACAGCATCACTGGGGGCACTCGAGAGCCCGAGCAAGATGGCTGCAGGACCGTGAAGCTCCGTGCGGGCCCGCCGTCACATCCAGAGATAACCCCCATGGGCTGCCAGTGCGCGCAGTAAAATGCACTCAGACGACTCAAGAACATGCTGACTAGAGGCATGTAAAAGTTCGGGCAGATTAATGGTCACCACGACAGCTTCCGACGCCATCGATGAGTGAGGCCTCCAGCTCCTGCTTGAAGAACACAGAGACCAGCGCCGTGCGTCTTGGCAGCCCCGCGTTTGAAGGCGAGTGAGCCGCGACACCAGAGCTCCGGCCGGTCCTTTACAGGACAAAATCCTCTGCTGCGCGCCACATGGGGGCAGGGACTGCGGGGAGAGCCGTGAGAGCAGTGCTCCGCCCGACATGGCCCCTGCAGTCAGCGTGGCTTGCCGCAAGGCCACTACAGCGGCATATCATCAGCATCAGCCGGGATGGGGGCCGCCGGTGTGCGCGGACGTCAACCCAGAAAGACCCTTGAAGAGCAGGGGGCTTGCCACCGCACCAGTGCCACCTCTGTGGGGCCGACTGCCGCCACGAAACAACAACTGCGGCGAGGTGCCTACGGTTCCATCGGCGCCCCAGCTGGAGTGGGAGTCTGGGGAGTGCCGCAACTTCTCCCAGGCCATCCGGGCTGGGACTCGGGAGAACATCTTCTACTGCCGCCATAATCACCATCATCCTGACCCGGCTCCCCTCATATCAAGGACCGGAGACCACTCCTCACCCCGCACTGCCACCGGAGGGGTGCTACAGGGCACAACAGCAGAGGTCCCGGATTGCCACCGCCGGCTGGCTCTGGCGGACTCCCCCTCTCCCGACTGCCCACCCGCCCCATCCCAAGCAACCACAACAGATAGATCATCGGGCTTCCCAGGACCCAGCGGAGCACCCCGGCCCGCACCACCAATCACCACCGGCCTGCAGGAACCCTCCTGGAGAAAAGAGACCAGCGTCTAAGGTGAGGAGTCTATAGTACTATCTATGCCCCGGTCGAGGGGAAGATCAGGCGGGGCTCTGCTGTGCACCCCGGCCGCCCCGCCCAGTCATAGCCAAACCCAGCCCTGCTTGCCCCATCACCACCACACCGCAACCACCTCAACCCTTACGAGTCGTGCGGGGGGCGACGAGGGGAGTGTCACCCACACTCCCAAAATGGGTGGTCTCAGCCTGTGGTAACGACCTCCCCACACCCAGCTGCCTGCACGACCCTCACCCTGCAGCATTACGTGGCGTGACCCCGGCGGACCGGGATCCAGTCGAGTACACAGAACTGCCTTGCCAACGACTCTTAGGCCCAGAGAAGCACCACCTATGCCGGGGTCTCAAAGACAACTCACCAGCCCAACCAAGCCATGACAGCCCTCTCACCTCTCTCTCTGAAGCAAAGCAGGGGGCCACAGGACCAACACACACAGTTGCAGCACCAGACCTATCTCCTCAGCCGGCCATCAAAGCCACCCCCGCCCATCAACAGGAGGACCCCCCCTAAGGATTGCACTGCAACATGGTACAATCTGGGCCACCGACCATCGGTAAGCACCCAGTCTGACGCGATAAGCATATAATAAATTAACTATCCCGGGTGACCCCAGCCCCCCTCAACAGAACAAGAACGCAAGACCTGTGAGGCGCGTGAGTGGTCACCGGGACTAACCCCCTGCTCGACGCTCCCATGGTAGACGAGGACGAGAACAGGGGTGGAGGAAAATAAAGTGGCGTAGACGTCCGGATACAATATCATCCTGCAGATCTCCAACAAGGGGCAGATCTACAGGCCACCACAAACTACAGCCCAAACCTATGGTAGGAATACCAAGAGGCTCACTACAACACAAGGGGGAGTGCACTGGGCGGCCCCACCTGTAAAAAGACTCCCGAAATTAACCTGTCATAGATACACCGGAACCAGATAATTCGGGAAACGGAACCACACATAAAAACGGTGCTACTGCTGCCCCACGGGGTTCATCCCACCGTGGGGCAGCAGTAGCAGAGAGCCCGGAACAACCAACGAGACAGACATCACGGAGTGGGCTATGACAGAGGAGTCCACACTCGAAAAGCCTGCCCCCCCGATTGAGGCGATCACCACAACACGCACACAGAGGCGCTCCACTAGAAATAAGACAAGCATGGATGTCTCCGCCCAATTGCAAGCCATCCTCGTGGAAATGAAGCTCATCGGACAACGTACACAGGAGACCAACACTACGGTCCAAGATATAAAAAGAGACCTACAAGATGTTCAAGCGCGACTCACGATCCAGGCAGAAAGAACAACGGCAAGGAGCAGCGCATCAGCTCACTAGAGGACAACCTGGAATCGACATCCACCGAACTCGACGGAGTGATCAGGGAGGTCCAACGCTTGGGCGCCAAAATGGTGGACCAGGAAAATGGGTCCAGGCGGAATAACCTGCTGATAGTCTGCCTCCCCAAGAACGCTGAGGGACCTGATCTGGAGCCCTTTATTTACAATTTCATGCAGGACATTCTACGCATTGAGAACCCCAGAGAGCTGACGATTGAAAGAATTCATCGCGCTCCCGTCCCAAAACGGGCGACCGGTGAGCACCCACGACCCATAACACTCAGATTATTGAATTTCCAACACAAGATGGTGATACTCAAAGCATATCTATCGGTGGGCCAGGTGAACATTGAGAGGGTCCCCATCAGGCTCTTCAACGACTATTCGGCAGAGGTGTCACGCCGAGGAAGGGGTTCAGCCGCATATTTGAAGCCCTGAGGGGCCATGAACTGAGGCACTATCTAAAATTTCCAGCAATCTGGTGTGCCCAAATAGACCGCCAATGGCACACATATGACGATCCTGAAGTCGCTTGGCGATTCTTACAATGACAAAACCTAGTCTCTACAGACTTTCCATGTGAAGTGAACCTGAGGGCCCAATCCGCACAGGCTGCATCAACATCTAACCCTCGCCCACAGCGGAACAGAGACAGGTGGCAAAAAAAGGGACGCAGCTTGAAAGGTCCGCACCAGAGACGCAGAAATCCGGACACCTGAATCACTGAAAAAAATAGACAAATAAATAATTAAAAATAAAAACACCCAAGGATTAACACCAACGAGTATGGTCATGGCACCAGTAAACGCTTGAACAGGCGATCAAGTCTGAGTATATACACTCGAGAGTGAAGACAATACCAATCGCCCCAATCTCCCTAACGGCATCCCCGCGTAACTGGGAGGCCCCTGGGGGGGCTTCAGATGCACAATGGCGACACAAGTGATGGTGGGCCTGCCTGGCTGTAGCAGCCCTGCGTCAGACATCTTCCCCCCAAGAGTACAGCCCTTACAGACCCCTCAGCCCTATCACTGGCTAACAGCAGGGGTGGTGAGCACCATGGGGTCCGGCCCCCAAATCCACAGCAGGTGACACACGATACTACTCCCGGACCACGCAGGACCGCCACCCCGCAAAGCCGCCCACACCAAGCAGAGGGATATCCGTTACGTGTGGAAGAGGGGTCGGACCTATTGGCCCACCCTCACGGGCACCATGCATGGGCTTCACGCCCTAGTAATGGAGATGGTATACACATCTCCAATGTTCTACGAGGGACGTTTCCCTCAACTGTTGTTCGTTTGTTCATGTTTATTCATTTATATTGTGCACCAGACCCGGGGTATGAGGGCGCAGGAGCAGCAAGTATATTCTCAGCTTAGTTACAGTGCTGTACAATAATTACAGTGTATACATAGGTAGGTACATTTCAGATGGATACATTGATATACAGAGTACAGGTATACATATTTACAAATTTGCGAGTTGGTCAGTAGATGGTCAGAGGTATATAGTTAGTCGGTGAACATATTTACATGGATAGAGAGGCGAGGTCACTTACTGGTCCTTATTCTTTAACCATTGTAAGTAGCTACGCCTAAAGTGGGGATAGGTTTGCGGTGTCCTGAGGAAGGGTGGTAGGGAGTTCCAGTGTTGGGCTGCTTTCACCTGGAAGCTGTTACCGCCCATTTTAGTTCGGTTGTATCTAGGAACTGTAAGAAGGTTGGTGTTTTTGCGGATTCGGTAGGCCTGTTGGGGGTGTATCTCTTTATTCTGTCGGCAAGGTAGCGAGGGGCTGCATTGTTGAGGCATTTGTGTGTTAAGGAGGCTACTTTGAGCAAAATTTTGTCGGTAGTGGTAAGCCAGTTGTGAGTTCGCCTGATACTGGAGATGTGTTCTCTCTTGGGGATGCTGAGCGCAGCTCTGATAGCATTATTTTGCAAAGTCTGGATTTTATTGGTAACCTGTTTGTTGGCTCCTACATAGAGGGCGTTACAATAGTCCAATTTTGATAGTACAAGGGCTCTGGCTAGGGTAATGCAGTTCTGGGTGGAGAGGAAAGCTTTGGCTGCTCTTATAAGCTTACAAGTGTAAGCTGTGGAGGTGGCCATGGAGCTAATCTGTTTGTGGAAGGAGAGGGCGGAGTCTAGGTAGATTCCTAGGGTTTTCACTTCTTTGGCTACCTTGATGGGATTGCCGTCTATAGTGAAGCTGGTGTAGTTGTGGCCCAGTTTATTTAGATTGTGGGTCGATCCGAGGATGCAGAGTTCAGTCTTGTCATCATTCAGGCATAGACTGTGGGAGGCCATCAATGCCTGGATGATGAGGTATACCCTGTTCGCCAAGGTCAAATCCTTGTTGTGATCTCCCGTCAACAGGATGAGGATCTGGGTATCATCGGCATAATTAGTGTAGGTGATACCTAGACCATCCAGATCATCAAACAGGGGCTTCGTGAACACGTTATACAGTGTGGGGGAGACGCATGAACCTTGGGGGACCCCGCATGTGATGGGGATAGGGTCGGCCGACGCTGTGGTGGAAAAGCCACGCATCGATCTTTTGCTCAGGAACGACTCAATCCAGCCGATGGCTTCTTGGGAGAAGTGAGCAGCCGAGTCCAGGTGGTTGCATAAAATTTTGTGATCAACAAGATCAAATGCTGCTGAGACGTCTAGGAGGAGTAGAAGGGCAGTTTTCCCATTATCTCTCAGAGTGTCGATTTGGGCCTTAAGATCAATGAGAGCCGTTTCTGTCCCATGTTGGGGTTTAAAGCCTGATTGCCAGATTCCCAGGAGGTGGTTTTGTTCCAGATATTTTTGTATTTGTTGGTAGGCAGTCTTATCTAATATTTTGAGCAGGAAGGGGATGGTGGTGATGGGTCTGTAGTTAGTGGGTATAGATGGCTCTAGGGAGGGTTTTTTGAGTAGGGGGAGGACCCATGATTCTTTGAGATTGTTGGGGATAGTGCCTGATGAGAAAGAGGCATTGATGGGTTTGGTAATGAAGGGTGAAAGGTCTCTAGCCACGCCTTTGATGATTTGAGAGGGGCAAGGGTCGCCCTGGCAATTATATGGTTTAAGGCTGAGGATGATTTTTTCCACTTCTAATGTGGAGACTTTGGAGAAGCTGAAACCTGTGAGAGAATTGGATATGGGGTTCTGAGTTGTGGGGTGGGGGGGGCGGTGTTGGTGGAGTTAGTGGAGTTAGATAAGGATTCTTTCTTGTTGTTGATTTTGATTTGAAGGCCTGCGACTTTATTGGCCAGTGCGTTTTGGACACTAGTGCACCATTGTTTATCTTTCACGCATGTATCTGGGGCACGGACAGGAGTTTCCAGCTCTTTGATGATAGAGTTGTTGTTTACGGTTATAGTTTCACATGCCTCAGGTCCGGAGTATGGGCTTGGTCACAGTACATGTACACAGCATCGCTCAGACGCGACTTCCACATGGTGGAGCAACCTGCCCCCCCCCACCCCGGGATAGGGAGGGTCGACAAGCGCTCACCAGAATACTGCGATGCCTAGCTTCATAGCTTCACACTGATCACCCTGAATGTGCAAGGTCTGGGACACCCCATTAAGCGCAGCCGTGCCTTGAACCACCTCAGAGACCTTAACTGGGACATAATATATCTCCAAGAAACACAGTTCAATGATAGGGAATCAAAACAAAAACTGGAACGGAGATGGGTGGGGGTGGCAGCGCACGCCCCCTGCCGGGAGAAAAGGTGTGTATCCATTTTGATTCACAGACGAGTACCTTTCACACTCCAAAACTCATTCACGGATAGGGAAGGGAGGTGGGTCCTTATACAGGGTTTACTACACCAACACCCCATTACTCTCCTAAACCTCTACGCCCCTACGACAGACTCCTCAGCCTTCTTTACACATACCTTCGCTAAATGCACACCATATATGAGGCGCCTCACGCTGATAGGGGAGGACATGAATGTGACACTGGATCCTGCGCTAGACAGACGCTCCACAAGCCCATCCTCCACTAACCGACCAAAAAAATGTGCGGCTCTTACCTCCCTCATCGCAGACCTCGGGCTCGATGATGTATGGAGAACCAAACACGGCCTAAAAAGAGATTATAGATTTTATTCCTGCAGGCATCAGAGCTACTCAAGGCTAGACTATTGGCTAGCCCAGCGCACGACTCTACACGCCCTCAAAGAATGTTCCATCCTCCCCACCAGCCTTTCTGACCACGCACCCGTTAGACTAAAACTATCAATACCAGACGCCCCACACAATCCTCCTGCCTGGAGACTCAATCTGTGGGCCTTGGCGCAGTCCGACTTTATAGACCACATAAAGGGCGACATGGGCACGTTCTGGGACACCAATCTCGACTCCTCCTATACTACACATACCTGTTGAGACGCGTTTAAGGCCTTCCTGAGGGGCCAATGCATCTCCAGATGGGCATACAAGCTGAAACAGTGGCACGCCCTACCGAGATGCTGACACACCCTGCGAAAGCTAGAGAAACAGCATAAAGCGGGACCCCTTCAACATACCCTCACTCAGCTTCGGAAAATCAGTACAGAAATTAAAGAAATAGAGACGACCAGAGTCTGGACATCCTACTCCACGTGGTCCCAAAAATACTATTTAGAAAACGATAGACCCTTGCGTCTTATGGCACTCGCTTTGAAGCAAAGACAGGCGGCAACTGCCATCATGGCCATTAAAGATGGGGAGGGGAAGATAGAAGGGAAGGAGAGACGGCCATCAATCAGACATTTGTCGAATTTTTACGCGCACTTATACTCAGAACCAGAACCACTCCCTCCGAACTCAATGCAGGGCTTCCTACGGGCCACCCAACTGCCCAAAATCACACAGGCTCAGTATGGAGCGCCATTGGAGAGGCTGATGTTCGACGGGCAATACGAGCTCTGAACTCTGGCAAAGCCTCAGGCCCCGACGGGATTCCCATAGACCTATACAAGGCCACAATAGACGAAATAGCCCCAAGGCTCCTGGCAGTATTTATTGAGGCAACCGAGATCAATGATGACCGCCAACATAGTTATTTTTCATATAAAAGGTAGGCCCGCAGATGAATGCGGATCACATAGGCCCATATCTTTGATCAACTCCGACGCTGAGATCCTTGCGAAATGCTTGGCCCTGAAGCTGGAGACGGTATTACCAGGCCTGATATGGGAAAACCAAATGGAATTTATTCAGAAATGACACTCCGGGGACAATGTAGGCCGACTCCTGCAAGTCATCGTGGAGGATCTGGGGCAAGAGGACTTGATCCTCGCAATTGACGCAGAGAAGGCGTCCGACGAAGTTCGATGGGACTTTATGTTCCTCGCCCTTGCAGAATTTGGCCTCTCACCCTCACTGATTGCCCTGATATGCTTACTATACACTGAACCTGATGCAACATTGACTACCAATGGCCAGACATCAGCTTCCTTCGCCTTACACTCGGGTATGCGCCAAGGCTGCCCGCTATAGCCCCTCCTGTATGCCCTATCCAACGAGCCAGAGGCCGAAATACTACGGTCAGACCCCCAGTTGGGGGGATTGTGGAGAGGTAGGGAGGAACACTGGGTCTCCTAATACGCAGATGACCTTCTTATATACATTGGGGATACCCACACCTCCCTCCACAGAGTGAGGAGCATACTGCAACAATACGGCCCAATGGCAGGTTACCGGGTCAATTGGATCCAGTCCGAGATCATGCCACTTCGGCAGGACATTCCCTGGGACCCAGGAGGGGTAGCGCCCTTCAGATTACAAACTGGCCATATTAAATATCTAGGGGTCAACATCAGCGCCCATATCGGGGACCTTAGAGACCTTAATTACCTGCAAGCGGTGGCACAGATCTGCGCATATCTCACTAATTGAGATACATTACCGCTATCCATGACAGGCAGAATTAACGTGGTCAAAATGAACTCTATGCCCAAGCTTATTTACCTTGCGATGCTGTTACCATGTGCTCACAGCCGGAAGATGTACAAAACCATAGACGCTGCTATCTCGAGGTTCATAAGGCACAACAAAAAAGCATGCATCCTATTAGGGAGAATTCTCTGTGAAGGCTAATTTTCCAAACCTAGTGAGTCCCCCAGCAGCTTTGCTGGATTTTTGGGGTTTATTTTTTTTCTCCTGCTAAGAGTGAGACTCTTTTTCTCCCACTCTTAGACATGATTTGAGATATCCTATATTTCCTATGGGATTTTCCCATTCATTTTAAACGCACCACTTTTTGGTGCAATGTTAAAGATACCGCTGGGTTATTTATTTAATATTTATTCCCCGGTTGGGTCTTTTTGCCAGGACTCATTTTTAAAATGGCGTTTCTGTTCGCCTCTGTCACTCCAACCCAAGTCGAGCCCTTTGTTCCACTTTTTGGCGGGCTTCTCCACAGAAGCCTCCAAAAGTGGTGCCACTCTGTCTGGGTCTACAGGATGTGTGGGAGCCAACCCTTTTTGAACTCTTTGCAACAACTCTTTAAAAGTACTATTCAACTGTGTGTTCTTGGACACATTCCGCCTTGCTCTCTTCAAGAGTGGGCCTGGCCTAGGACTTTCTTGCTCCTCAGTAGATTCTGACTTGCTCTGGTTCTTCTAAAGTGTTGCTATTGTGTATGTTCCTAATTCTGCCTTTTTCCTTCCCTTTTTAATTAACTTATTGGAGTGCCATCTTAGGTTAAGCGCTCACCTCTGTCTGAAAATAAGTGGTGTTTTAACTAAGACTCGTTCAATAAGTAATCAGGGATGCATATATATTGATAGTGACTGTGTTTGAACTTGCTTGCCATATTAGTTAGTGTATTTTACAAAGTGTGTTTTTAAATAAATAATTATATACTTTTATACCCAAGCTCTGGTCAGTGTTTGCTTGTGCTACTGTATTTTGGTACCTATCTTGTATACTCCATATACTGTCTAACTCTTCTTGAGCGAAGTCTGGCTGCTCAGCCACAGCTACCAGGTAAATCTGGTGGTACAGACTGCTACCAATTGGGTTTACTGCCAACACCTGTAGTCTTAAGCCTTTTGCAGTGGTCCCTAAGGGAACTGCACAGGTTTCTGCCTAACACATCTGCACTGGGGTTCTCACTGCACCTAAACAAGATGGGGGCCTCGCCCTGGCGGAACTACTATATGGCAGCCCAAATATGTTGGGCCAAACGCTGGCTGAACCCGGAAGACGGCTCCAGCTGGAAGGCGATTGAGACAAGCACTATGCCCCCCCCCCCCCATCCCCTTTAGATACACTGGTACACCTCCAATGAAACTACCACGCTCGCTTAGATTACACCCAGTGATACACCCGACACTGGCCCAATGGCACAAACTTCGTAACCAGAAGGGAGTTGAGCTCAACGCAGCACCCGCATGGATGGCGGTAAAGGGCTAATTAGCTCTAGACCGTTTGCCTATAATTCATCCATCGCAGAGCACCCAGTGTGCATGGGTCAGAATTCTAGACCTATGCAAAGGCCCGAACCTACAGACATTCTCGGAAGCAGCAAATCTCCTAAACCTCATCGTGGGCCATTGGTTGTAGTACAGCACGATTTGTGCTGAGATAGCGCAGCATACTACGGACACCTCCAGACAGGCCCCCCCATCCCCTGTTAGCTAGAATTAGAGCATAGGGCAAATACCCACCCGCTGCGCAGTATTTTCTACTCTGTGGCCATTCCGAACAATGTCGGCAGAAACTCGGCCCTGGCCACAGCATGGACGCAAGACCTAGGCACGCCAATAGAGACCGGGGACATATACCAATTCTACGCAGTCATACCAGCAATGTCCCAGAATCTGAAACAGAGGGAAACACAAATTTAAAATAATCCAACGCATGTACTACACACCATCCAAAATGTATAGAATGGGGCTGACCCCTTCCCCACATTGCTGGCGCGGGTGTACGAAGCCGGGCACCATGGGCCACATAATATGTTCATGCCCTAGGATAACCCCTTATTAGAACATGATTCACAGGCTGATGAACACCTACTTCCCAGAAGCAACCATCACATTAACTCCGACAAACATGTTGTTCGGGGCGAACTGTAAGGAATGGCACACTGACACCTCCGCATGTAGAACCCTACACACGATCATATTCGCAGCGCGCAAACAACTAAAAGTGAACTGGAGGGGCGCAACACTGCCTACAAAAATGCAAACGATAGCCTTCATATCCAGGATATGCTTCTTGGAGCACAGCGCACAAAAAAGAACAAACCCAGCTAGAGCCGCTCGGACCCAAAAATACTGGGCCCTCTTTGACACCCCGCGGGAAGCGACCTCGTCCCCCCTGGGGGCAGCCGGGACCCCCCCCTGCATCCACTTGACTATCCTTTCATCCCCAGTACCTACCTAGACAAACCCCTCCATTGGTCGAACACCCTGACCCCTGCACATAACAACACTACGAATTACCTCATGCACAGACCCATCCAAGTCTGATGACCCCAGCCGTGGTTACGGATCCCGGTACCAGAGGCTATTAATACTATGCTTTTCTTTCTGTTCTGTTGGGTTTATCGGGTTTATTGGTTAAATTCGGGTTGGGGGTGAGGGGAACGAGCTAAGGGAAACTCGCTCCAGTTCGAAGGAATGGGGTGGCACCCCATTGGGGGCCTACTCACGACTTAATGGACAATAATGACCCATGATATGATGGTACACATTTAATGGTTTATATTTTTATATGATGTTATGTATGCTAAATATTGCCATAAAAAGATGTTACAAAAAAAAAAAAAAAAGACAGCATCACTGAATACGTTTCACATAATCTGGGCAGTGCACCCAGTGCTGTAACTTTCTGGGAGACACTGAAGGTGGTAGTCAGGGGGGCCGCCATAGTAGGGTCCAGCGGTGTCCAAGCAAGCATTAATATGGAATTTTTCTCTGCTGAGGAATTACCAGGTTACTCACCGTAGTGACCACCTTACTCCTAGTACATAGTCCCCTTTTCTCCATACTTATGGGACACCTCTCGGTCCTGTGGGACGGGACCGGAGCACTTTTGTAAAAAGCATCACATTTTTTTTCAAAAATGTGTCCCTCCTCTCTTTCCTCTGCGGGGCCCGGCACGCGGCCGTAACCCCGCCCACCTTGGCTCTGCCCCGCGCATCGCCCATCAGTCCTTTTCTATTGCAGGGTCCAAGACCCATTAGCAATAACAGAGGAACCTTATTAGAGGGGACGGCAGGCGGGCGTATGGAGGAAAGGGGACTATGGACTAGGAGTAAGGTGGTCACTATGGTGAGTAACCTGGTAATACGCCTACGTCCCGTCCCCTTTCCTCCATACTTATGGGAGATTGCCAAGCACTCCTTACAGGAACTATGGGTGGATGGAAATACCCCTTACTGAAACAGGTTCTTCAGCACAGCCTGGCCGAACTGAGCGTCAGCCCTAGAGCGCATATCGAGGCAGTAATGCTTACAGAAAGCAGATGGGGAGGCCCAAGTAGCCGCTCTAGCGATGGATTCCCAGGGAACATACTTCTGAAAAGCAACCGCAGCTGCCTTGCCTCGCACCTCATGTGCATGGATATCCTTAGGAGGTTTCAGCTTTTGGACGGTGAAAGATTCCGTGATACAGGCAGCAATCCATTTGGAAATGGATGCCTTAGACGCCGGCCTGCCCTGGGGTTTACCGAAGGTCACAAACAGTTAGGAAGAACCCCGAAGCTCGGCAGTCCTGTCCAGGTAGAATTTAAGAGCTCTTCGGACATCCAGGCAGTGTAGAACCCTTTCCGCCTCCGAGGCAGGGTTCCGAAAAAGACCGGAAGGGAAATCGACTTATTCAGATGGAATTCGGTCACTACCTTTGGTAGGAAAGCTGGGTTCGTCCGAAGGACTACCTTGTCCTTGTGAAAGACCAAGAAAGGATGCTCCACCGACAATGCCTGGAGCTCACTCACTCTCCTCGCGGACTTAACGGCTACCAGAAAGGAAACTTTCCAGGACACGTACTTGGGGTCAACCGTAGCCATTGGCTCAAAGGGTTTATGGCACAGCGCCGTCAGGACTACATTTAGGTCCCAAGGCGGGTGCAGACTACGAACCGGAGGGTAGAGTCGTGTCAAACCAGCAAAACGTCTCTTCACCACAGGGTTAGTTAACAGATAAGAACACCGGTCTGTAGAGAGGTAGGCGGAAATCGCAGAGAGATAAGTCCTGCAGGACAAGACATGAACCCCTGACGCTACGAGTGTAACGCTCACCTGATTCCCGCAGAGGCGCCGGTCTTGACTGGGTGAATACCGTATCTTCAAAGGTGATGTGTAACACACGGTTGGCTCTTTGGGCTGGACCTCTGTGCACTGTATGTCTGACTCGAAGAGTAAGATGTCTGCAGATAGAAAATATGGGATTAATGAACTGGGGTTTTTGGGTGCCTCTCTCCTCTTCCCTTTCTCTTCTCCTGTAGAACCCCAAAGGTTAACACCCTCACCTTAGGTAAGTGAACGCCAAGCTCTCCATCTGCCTCGGGGCAGGGTGCCGTAACCAGTTTCTTCACTGGATAAGGGTGCAGGCCTCTTGACCTCAGAGGACTGCTGTCCGTCGTTAACTGCACGAACGGTAAGTTCTGGGGACTTCAAATGTCTTAAAAGTCTTTTGTAATGATATCTCTTGTTTTGCAGGGTTCCGGCGATGGCGGATGGCGGGCTGATGAGAGTTGAGGATCGAACCCGCGTGAGGAATAGCAGCGCCTGGAAGCACGTAAGTAAGCGCTTGTAGCCTGCTTCACGATGCGCACTAACTGTCCCTTTTATCTTGCAGGTACAAGTTCGGAGCTTTAGAGAAGCTGAAGGGTGCTGGAATACCCACTGGATTCGGCGTGGGAAGGAGTAATGGCACGTGAGTAATAAAGTTGCCCAATGTCTTTAAACGCACCTTCTTTTGTCTTTCAGATGCGGGATGCAGCGCCGAAGGCCTCCGGAGCGTGCGAAGAGCTGGTAAGCTTTTGTCTTTCAGATGCCGGAATGCAGTGCGAAGACCTCCGGAGCATGCGAAGAGTAGGTAAGCCTTTGTCTTTCAGATGCCGGAATGCAGCGCGAGGCGTTGGTGACAGCCGATGGACCAGGTAAGAGATGCGCTGCCACTGAAGACCGTAGTGCTAACCTGTTCTTTCTTTGTCTTTACAGGTGCTGCTGAAGACTGGATTCCAGGATGGTAAGCCTTTGTTCCCTTAAGCCCAGGATCAGAAGCAGAAGACACGATGAGCGTTCTGCTGCAGAGAATGCAGAATAACGCAAAGCAAGATTCATCCATCGGGTGTGGTTTAAATAGCCTCCTGTAGCGCTTATGTGTCTCCTTCCACAGCCACGCCTAGGTAAGAAAAGAGTTCCTGCTTTCCAGAAGAGTTCCAGTGTTCTGAACCTAGGGAGTGGCTCCTGCCCCACCCAACAGGAAAAGTAGTCCCAAACAGAAGAGGATCAGGGGTTCAACTGGCAGGTAAGTAAGCAGCATGGCCTGCTGCAGATAAGTCCACCCAAGCATTATGAGCCCAGCGCTTCCAGCGCTGGGACTGGGCATCTTTATGAGCCTGGTGCCACTGGCGCCAGGACAGGGTCCAAAAGGTCCCAATTGGGACTGGCTGGCACTCGGAACCAGGGTTATGGGTCTGCTTCCAAGGGAGTCGGGCAAGTCCTGATCTTTTGGAAGCAGAGATCATGACAGCACCCCCCCTCAAGGCCCCTCCCAAACCGGGCTTCTCTGGGGGTTTGGGCTTGTTAGGAAATGTTCGATTAAATCTTTTGATTAGACGAGGCGCGTGGACATATTCTGCAGGTTCCCAGGATCTTTCTTGGGGACCGTAGCCTTTCCAGTCAATCAGGTAAAATAGTTTACATTTGGAGATCTTGGAATCCAGGATGCTTTTGACTTCAAACTCGGGTTCTCCATCAACTAGAATAGGTTTTGGAGATGTAGTTAGTCGGGTTTGAGGTTGCGCGGGTTTTAATAGAGAGACGTGGAAGACCGGATGTATCTTCATGTGAGGGGGCAAGTCCAACTTGACCGCTACTGGATTTACTATGGTAGTGATGGAATAGGGACCAAGGTATCTTGGGTTGAATGTGCGTGGTCCTTTTAGAGGTAGATATTTGGTGGATAACCAGACTTGATCTCCTACTTGATATTGGGGGGCTTCCTTCCGATGTTGGTCTGCTCCTTTCTTGTATTGTTCTTTAGCCCTTTGAAGGTGAGAAACGGCTTCCTTAAAGGCTTGGGTGATTGTAGAATGCAGGTGGTCTACTGCTGGTGTTCCAAGATCTTGGAGTGGATCCAACTCCGAGGTTCGAGGGTGACTACCGTATAAAAGAAAAAACGGGGTCTTCCCAGTTCCCGAGTGGACAGAGTTATTGTAGGCATATTCGGCTATCCAAAGGATATCTTTCCAAGTTTTTTCAGTTTGTTGTAGCATGCAGCGCAAATACTGTTCCAGAGTTTGATTGGTCCTCTCGGTTTGTCCGTCGGTTTGAGGGTGGTGGCTGGTCGAAAGTCTCACATCAATTTGAGCCGACCGACAGCAACTTCGCCAAAAATGAGAAATTAATTGACTTACCTCGATCCGAAATTAGAACTGAAGGAAAACCGTGCAGTCGGACGATGTTTTCGAGAAATTCTCGGGCCAGAGTTGCTGCTGTTGGTAAGCCTTTGAGTGGAATGAAATGCGCCATCTTGGAGAATAGGTCCACGATTACTAGGATCGTATTGTATCCAGAGCATGGAGGTAGATCGGTGATGAAGTCCATAGAAAGCGTATGCCAAGGGCGAGGCGGGATGTCAATAGGGCGTAAGAGGCCGGCTGGTTTTTCCTTTTGACTCTTGTTTTGGGCGTATACTCCACAGGACATTATAAAGTCTCTGATATCTTTTTTCCAAGACGGCCACCAGAAGTAGCGCTTGATCTTTTCCGAGGTCTTGGTCATACCGGGATGTCCTTCCATTAAAGAATTGTGATAACAAGAGATTACCTTTTTCTGTAAATCTGTGCTGGGCAGGTATAACCGTTCTTGGAAATATAATAGGTTGTCCTTCACCGTAAAGTCCTTTCCCTGCAGATGCCAATTCTGTATGTCTGCTGGAGTTACCAGTAGCCTGGCTTTATCCTTAACTTCCTCTATGGATTGTGTGGCGATTACACCTAGAATTCTTTGTTCGGGAATGATAGGTACAGGTTTAGGATTGATCAAATGTTCTTCCACTCCCATCCGAGAAAGGGCATCAGCTTTACCGTTTTTTGTACCAGGTCGATAGGTAATTATGAAGTCAAACTCTGCAAAGAATAGTGCCCAACGGAGTTGCCTAGAGGATTGAGCTTTTGCGGTTTTCAAATATTGCAGGTTTCGGTGATCTGTAATCACAGTAACGGTGTGTCGGGCCCCCAGAAGATAATGCCGCCAAGCCTTAAAGGCGGACTTGATAGCTAGAAGTTCCTTATCAGTAATAGTGTAATTGATTTCAGGAGGCGAGAATTTGCGGGACCAAAATGCCACGGGATGCAACTGATTGGTTACTGGGTCCTTTGTGATAGAACTGCCCCCATGGCAAGGCTCGAAGCATCAGTTTCAACGATGTAGGGGAGTTCTGGGCGAGGATGTTTTAAGATCGGTGCAGAGATAAATCTAGTCTTCAAATTCTGGAAAGCTTGTTCCACCTCGGTAGACCATTCAAAACGTTTGTTTTTCTTTAACAAGGCGGTGATGGGCTGGACTATTCGAGAGAATTCGGGGATAAACCTGCGGTAAAAGTTAGCGAAGCCTAACATGCTTTGAACACCTTTTACGGAGGATGGCGATGGCCATTTGAGAATTGCATCGACCTTCTTTGAATCCATACGCACTCCGCTAGGTGATAATATGAATCCCAAGAATTCAACTTCAGTCACGTTGAAAACACATTTTTCCAACTTAGCGAAAAGTTTGTGTTGACGCAATCTCTCGAGGACCATTTTCACGTGTTTCCGATGCTCAGTTTCCGATGAAGAATAAACGAGGATGTCGTCAATGTAAACAACAACACACACATCTATGAGCTCTCTGAGGACATCGTTCATAAAATATTGAAAGGCGGCCGGCGCATTGCAAAGTCCGAAGGGCATGACCTGATATTCAAATAGCCCATACTTGGTGCGGAAGGCCGTCTTCCATTCATCGCCCTCTTTTACTCGTACCAAGTGGTAGGCTCCTCTAAGATACAGCTTTGTATATATGCATGCTTTTCTGACTTGGTCCAGGAGTTCAGGGATCAAAGGTAACGGATATCTATTCTTAACGGTGAGTTGGTTCAGGGCGCGATAATTTATACAAGTTCTAAGGTCCCCTTCTTTTTTTGGAACGAAGAACAAAGCTGAGGAAGCAGGGGACTTGGAAGGACGAATAAACCCATTCGCTAGGTATTGATCCAGGTATTGTCGGAGGTGAAGATTCTCAGGCTCGGTGAGGGCATAAATTCTACTACAAGGAGGAGTAGATCCAGGTATCAGGTCTATCTGGCAGTCATAAGACCTATGAGGAGGTAGAGAGTTAGCCTGATCCTTCCGGAAAACATCTTGGAATTCTAGGTATTCAGGAGGTAACTGGGGAGCCTCCGAGGAAATTGCTGCCAGTGCAACACCAGGTCGAGGGTGACAAGTAGAGACACATTCGGGAAACTGAACCGTTCTTGCTCGCCAATCGATCTGAGGATTGTGCTTCTCTAACCAAGGAATTCCTAGAATAATCTGGAACTGAGGGGCCTTGATCACATCGAACACGATCTTCTCATGGTGTCCATCTTGACTTACTAGCGTCACTTCTTGGGTGGTATGCGTTACTGGTCCGGAGGCTATCTCCGTACCATCCACCGTAGTAATGACGTCCTTTACAGCCTTTGGACAAAGAGTCAGATTCATCCTCAAAACCATTTCATGATCCACATAATTGCCGATGGCACCGCTGTCGACGTAAGCTTCAATCGCATGTAATCGATCCGGATGTTTAGGGCTAATGAGGACCATAGGTATCACGAAATGCGAGGTCACGGAACTGGTTTTAACGCTCGGCAAGAGGACCTCTATTCTTGTCGGGCGAGGTCGTTTCCCTGCTCACAGTTTGTGACCCTGGTAACTGCAGCTCCTACTGCCTTCTTGGCTGGTTTCACCGGACAGTCTCGAAGAAAGTGCCCCGAGTTTCCGCAATAGGGGCATAATTGCAGCTGTTTTCTCCTTTCCCGCTCCTTTTGTGTTAGTGGTCCTTTCAGGCCCCCTATTTGCATGGGTTCCCCGGAGTCTACTCCTCTGGTAGGAGTTGGTGGTTTGGAAAATACTCGAGCATCAAACTTGGAACGATCGGCCTTCCTGTTCTGCAGTCTGTGGTCAATTTGAACGACTAAGTCAATATAGTCCGAACAGTCTTGCGGGGGATTCACTACTTGGGCTAACACATCTTTGAGCTCTCCACGTAGACCTCTATAAAACAGCGTAATCCTTTTGTCCTCAGGCCATCGAGTTTCCACTATCAGTCTGTTGAAAGACGCAATATAAGCCAAAAGGTCTTGATTACCCTGTCGCAATGAAAGGAGCTCATTGTCCAAGGCCTGCCCCTGTGAATGTCTTGCAAACAGTTTTTCCATACTGAGCTGAAAAGCTTGAAAATCATGGAGAACCGGATCATCTTGATTAACTAGAGGGATCAACCAGTCTGCCGCATTGCCACTAAGGTACGAAAGCACGAAAGCTACCTTAGCTTGATCAGTTGGAAAGGCTGCTGGCCGGCATAAGAAGTGCAACCGGCACTGATTAATAAATACTGCAAACCTCTTTGGGTCACCAGAAAATCGTTCGGGCGGAGCCAGAGGTACAATCCCAGGTAGGTTGATCTGCACTGGGTTCGTAGAGGATGTTGAAGGAAGATTTGCCCCTGATGCGGGTAACAGAGTTTGTCCGGCTTGTGACTGTAGCAATTGTCTAGCGAGATCGTCTGTTCGCTCCTTGGAAATAATCAGTTCCCTTCTTAGAGCATTCGTTTCCTGACGGGCTGCATGCACTTCTGCTCTTAGTTCCCCAAGTAACTGGGCTAGCTGGTCGGTATCCGAGGTTTCCATAGCGCCTGGGTGGGAGTTTTGCGATAGGCTTTGCGTTCTGTAACGCTCACCTGATTCCCGCAGAGGCGCCGGTCTTGACTGGGTGAATGCCGTATCTTCAAAGGTGATGTGTAACACACGGTTGGCTCTTTGGGCTGGACCTCTGTGCACTGTATGTCTGACTCGAAGAGTAAGATGTCTGCAGATAGAAAATATGGGATTAATGAACTGGGGTTATTGGGTGCCTCTCTCCTCTTCCCTTTCTCTTCTCCTGTAGAACCCCAAAGGTTAACACCCTCACCTTAGGTAAGTGAACGCCGAGCTCTCCATCTGCCTCGGGGCAGGGTGCCGTAACCAGTTTCTTCACTGGATAAGGGTGCAGGCCTCTTGACCTCAGAGGACTGCTGTCCGTCGTTAACTGCACGAACGGTAAGTTCTGGGCACTTCAAATGTCTTAAAAGTCTTTTGTAATGATATCTCTTGTTTTGCAGGGTTCCGGCGATGGCAGATGGCGGGCTGATGAGAGTTGAGGATCGAACCCGCGTGAGGAATAGCAGCGCCTGGAAGCACGTAAGTAAGCGCTTGTAGCCTGCTTCACGATGCGCACTAACTGTCCCTTTTATCTTGCAGGTACAAGTTCGGAGCTTTAGAGAAGCTGAAGGGTGCTGGAATACCCACTCGATTCGGCGTGGGAAGGAGTAATGGCACGTGAGTAATAAAGTTGCCCAATGTCTTTAAACGCACCTTCTTTTGTCTTTCAGATGCGGGATGCAGCGCCGAAGGCCTCCGGAGCGTGCGAAGAGCTGGTAAGCTTTTGTCTTTCAGATGCCGGAATGCAGTGCGAAGACCTCCGGAGCATGCGAAGAGTAGGTAAGCCTTTGTCTTTCAGATGCCGGAATGCAGCGCGAGGCGTTGGTGACAGCCGATGGACCAGGTAAGAGATGCGCTGCCACTGAAGACCGTAGTGCTAACCTGTTCTTTCTTTGTCTTTACAGGTGCTGCTGAAGACTGGATTCCAGGATGGTAAGCCTTTGTTCCCTTAGGCCCAGGATCAGAAGCAGAAGACACAATGAGCTTTCTGCTGCAGAGAATGCAGAATAACGCAAAGCAAGATTCATCCATCGGGTGTGGTTTAAATAGCCTCCTGTAGTGCTTAGGTGTCTCCTTCCACAGCCACGCCTAGGTAAGAAAAGAGTTCCTGCTTTCCAGAAGAGTTCCAGTGTTCTGAACCTAGGGAGTGGCTCCTGCCCCACCCAACAGGAAAAGTAGTCCCAAACAGAAGAGGATCAGGGGTTCAACTGGCAGGTAAGTAAGCAGCATGGTCTGCTGCAGGTAAGTCCACCCAAGCATTATGAGCCCGGCGCTTCCAGCGCTGGGACTGGGCATCTTTATGAGCCTGGTGCCACTGGCGCCAGGACAGGGTCCAAAAGGTCCCAATTGGGACTGGCTGGCACTCGGAACGGGGGTTATGGGTCTGCTTCCAAGGGAGTCGGGCAAGTCCTGATCTTTTGGAAGCAGAGATCATGACAACGAGGTAGGAGACAAAGGACAGCACTGTGTCAATCGTCGCCATCCTCGGGTCCAATTCTTTCTCCAAACACCAATGACATAACCTGAGCCATTTACTCTTGTATTAGGATCTGGTCGAGGGTTTCCTGGCTGCCTGGATAATGCGCATGTTATCCGCAGACAAACCCAAAGGCTCTAGAGCGGTGAACTCGGGCACCATGCCGCCAAGTTGAGCGATTGTGGGGAGGGGTACCACATCTGCTGTTCCCCTTGGTGAAGAAGATCAGGTTACCAGTAACTCCCGATCGGCGGACACACCGACAGGTGTTGAAGTTCTGCGAACCAAAACCTGGCCAGCCACCACGGAGCTATCAGTAGAAGAGAACAGTTGACAGAACTCTTCAACTTCCAAATTGCTCGATCAACCAGACGAAGAGGCGGGAAGGCGTAAGCTCTCATGTTGTGCCATGGGATCTCGAGTGCGTCCCCCAGAGAGGAGGCTCCCAGCCCCCTCTGGAGGCATACTAAGGAAGCTTCTTCTTTACCGCCGTGGCGAAGAGGTCCACCTCCGGTGTGCCCCAACGTGAGAAAATCCATGATATGATCTCCGCCTTCAACTCCCACTCGTAACTGACCACTGTCCGCCGGCTGAGGGCAGCGCAGTGACATTCAGCCGGCCCGGGATGTGCACTGCAAGCAGCCAGACCCCATGAAGCACTGCCCACTCCCAAATCTGGACACGAGAGAGGGAGACTTTGTTCCCCCTTGCTTGTTTATGTAGTACATTGACACCGCATTGTCCGTTCTTATGCGGACCACCTTGTTGACAATGAAAGGTCTGAACGCCTTGAGCGCCAGAAAAATCACCAGAAGCTCCAATTGATTTATGTGCAGGAGCTTGTCCTGAGGTGACCAGAGGTCCGAGACCTGAAGAAGATCTACCGTCGCACCCCACCCCAAAAGGGAGGAGTCTGTCGTGATCGTCACCATGGGGCTTGGGTTCTGGAACCCGACACCCACCGACAGGTTGCTGAGAGAAGACCACCAGTCCAGGTCCACTCATGGAATCCGGAATCATTATCCGTTTGGAATCCAGGTCCACAGCCTGACGCCAGGAACTCCGAAGAGCCATCTGGGTCCGTCTCATTTTGAGACGAGCAAGAGGAAGAGCCAGCACACACGAGGCCATGAGGCCCAGAAGCCACCAGGCCGACATGCTCTCCGACTGCGTAAACATCTGACACGTGGCCAACAGATCCGCCATTCTGTTCCCGTCAGATACACTCGGCAGTCTATCATGTTCCAACGAAAACCCAGGAAAGTCAGGTCCTGTGAGACCGTCATGGAGGATTTCCGCCAGTTCACTGACAGCACAAGATGGAACAGGAGTTGAAGGAGAGACTGGAGGTTGCCCGCTGCTGCCAACGGGCAAGTGCTGCGTAGGAGCCAGTCGTCCAAATAGTGATACACATGGATACCCTGGAGACGAAGATGGGCCGCGATCACCGATATCATCTTCGTGAAGACACGCGGCGCCGAACTGAGGCCGAACTGAGGCCAAAAGGAAGCACCCGAAACTGGAAGTGCTCCTCTCCCAAAGAGAAACGGAGGTATCTCCTGTGTGGGTTCCAAATCAGGATATGCATGTACGCATCCTAAAGATCCACCACGCTGAGCCAATCGCCCGCATGCAACGAGGAGCGAATCTGGCCAGGCGTGATCATCTTGAATTTCTCTTGGGGTAGAGAAAGATTGAACTGGGAAAGGTCTAGGATGGTGCGCAGGCCAACCTGGTTGGGTTTGGGCACCGTAAACAGCCGGCAGTAGAAGCCCTCCCCTCGTTCCCCAAGGGGAACGGGTTCCATAGCTCTGAGGAGCAGAAGTTTCTAAACCTCGGCCTTGAGGGAGGGTGAGCCCGACAGCTGAAAAGGAGGGTTGAGGGGTGGGGTAGGTAAAGGTAAGCGGAAGCCCGCTCGAGCGACGACTGACAAGACCCATCTGTCTTCTGTGATGGTCTGCCACGCCTCCCAATGAGATGCAATGCGTCCTCCCACCAGGGTCTCGTGCGAGCGGGGGAAACCCTAATTCGACAGGTTTATCGGTGGCGGTGCCACCTGAACCTGATGAGGAGGCTGAGGAGTGGGAGAAATACCGCGTACGCTGTTGTCTACGGCGGTTATTCCCAACAGGAGTATCCACTCGACCTTGCGGCAACGGCCTTTGAGTCTTGAAGGGAGGTTTAACCAGAACAGACAATTATTTGGCCGTCTGAGTGCTGTCTTTGGTTTTGGTGAGCTCTACATCAGTAGAAGAGTGAAAAAGCTCCTTACCATCAAATGGAAGGTCTAGAACCTTGTCTTGCACCTCCCTTCGAGAACTTAGTGGCATGTAGCCATGCTTGCCGTGAGGTATCAACCCCTAGCATCAGACCCCGAGCCGAGGTGTCTACGTGATGAGCTGCAGCCTCCAGGAGATCCTGGGCCAAGACCCTGGCATCGGAAAGGCCTCCTCTGAAATCCTCCAGCTTCTCGACTGGAATGTGCTCTTCAAACTCCAACAGACCGCTCCACATCCACATGTTAGCTCCCGCCAAAATCAATTCTGCATTGGCCTGCCTGAGCTGCAAGGCCGAATTGGCAAAGATTTTCCTCCCTAGAAAGTCCAGGAGCTTGTCCTCCTTTCCCAAGACCTGAGTCAACGTCGCGGAGGAGAAAGCTGCAGGTCTGGATTGCAACGTAGCCGCAGCCACCACTGTGGAGGATGGAGGCGGACAAGACGACAAGGCCACTTCTTCCGAGGAATGTAGCCTGTACCTCGCGTCAATCTTTTTATATACAAAAAGTCCCGAGTGTGGCTTTTCCCAAACTCTTCGGACCTCGGCCACAACGTCCTTCTGCAAGAACAGGCCGGTACGCTCCAAAGGAGACAAGGTGAACACCCCAGAAAGCATGCCCTCCTGCAGAGCAGGTGCCCCGGGCATCGGAACATCTAAAAAGCTCATTATGTCCAGTACCCGGTCATGGAAAGCTCTAGAGCGGGGCAGGTCCACGTTGTCCTGATCGCCTTGAGGGTCATCTGACAGGTCCGGCTCCTGCTGAGCAGAGTCAGGCACTGCCTTGTCCACTGGTGACAATGGTGGCACAGGCGGAAGCGCAGGAGGAGGCACCACGGGCAAGGGAGGCGCCGGTGGAACCACCGATGGGACGGGTGGAGTCGGAGGCGCGGGTGGACATATCTCCTTGAAAAGCCCCTTGAAATATTCCCTCATGGGGTCGGTGTGCATAAGCGCTTGAAATTTACTGAAAAAGGTGTCCTCAGGAGATTGTTTCGGAACCTGAGGAGGCCTCTCATGAGGTGGACAAATCCAGGGACGCAACGGGGAAGGGTGCCACACAGGCCCCTCCACCGACGTATCCACATAAATCAAGGGAGCCGCCCCTGCAGGCAACGAAACATTGTGCGGAAGAGGCATCCAGGCGTTCCAATACTAAACCGGCCGGTAAGGATGCGCACAAGGGACCTTAAGTTCACCCGAAGGACCGAACCCGACACCAGGGGCCGATGGCGTAGTTGTAGGGGTAGTACCTAAAATGGCCACCGTGGTCGTGGTGGAAACGGCCGCCATTTTGTCCCCATCTGAGGGGAACTGCGGCACGTGAGGAAGTGAGGCAGGGGTCCCCGTCGATGGATCAGGGGTCTTAATTTTAGCCTTAACGTAAAGAACCTCGGCAGAGCCGGTACTATGAGGCCTGGAATGTTTCTGCGACATACCAACCGCCAACTGAGCCTTCGAAGGAAGAGCCTCGGCACTGCCGGTAAAAGAAGAAACTTTCTTCTTTGCCCCCTCAACAGATCTGGTGTCACCACAAGAGCGGGAACGGTGCGCTGTCACCGACTGGGCCTTGCCCGGCCCCTCAGAACTGTTGGTAGCCTTATCCTCTGTACGAGGGACCTCGGACCTAGGCCCGGTAGAAGCCTTATCGGCACGGGCCTCGAACATCTGTTTGGTAACCTCAAGCCCAGCCAAGACCTCGGGGCGTACCCCGGTTTTGTTTTTGAGGGAAGCCGAAAGAACGGCTCCAGAGCAAGCTCCGGTAACCCCACGACTCAGTAGAACTGGGTCTACAGACAGCCTCGGAGTGTACTCCAGTGATCACAGGCCCCTTACGGAGACCCTCAGAGAAAACTCCGGTAGAATTATTAGGCCCGACAGGCACCTCAGAGCGAACCCCGGTAACAGAGCGATCAACGCCCCTCCCGGCTCGAGAGGAACCCGGGAAGGTATCCCCCGGGTGGGGTGCTCTGAAAAGTAAAGAACTTACCAGGCGTTTTTTCTTCTCGTCAATGAACGCCTAAAAATGCGAAGGAGGAGTCCATCCGAACACCACCTCCCACCGCTCCAACCGACGTTGAAGAGCCCGGACCGAAAGGGAGTCACAGTAAAAACAGGAGTCCCAACGGTGTTCCGGACCCAAACACTCTACACAAAGAGGATGGGGATCCGCCCTCACGAATCGACGGTGACACGATGAACAGTCTGGAATATCTAGTTTAAAAGACATAGACAGACTAGTAAACGAACGCTAGCAAGAGCCAGAGAGGGAAAAGCGGGAAGAAAATCTTCCGAGGATGCAAGTGCGTCCAGCCCCGATCGTGCGGAGAAAAGGACTGATGGGCGATGCGCGGGGCAGAGCCAAGGTGGGTGGAGTTATGGCCAAAAATGTGGATGCTTTTTACAAAAGTGCTCCGGTCTCGTCCCACAGGACGGAGAGATGTCCCATAAGTATGGAGGAAAGGGGACGGGACGTAGGAGTACGATTGAGAAAATTAGAACAGTCTCGAGAGCAACATTCAGACAAAAATGCAAAGGTTATGGAACAAAAGCAGAAATGCATGGATTGCTGGGAGAGGCTAAGCAAATGCAGTTTCGCTAAATATACAGAGAAGCAGCACATAGAGGGGAATACGCCTAGCCGATTGCGGGCATGGTTATATAAGAATGCGGAGAAACAGGGCCCCATACACTCGATCTATACGAAACAAGGGAATTTATGCCACACCCAAAGCGGGGTTAATGAAGCGTTTTGAGAATTTTACCAACATCTGTACCAGGAGGGACCCCCGACATCAAGCCCTCATCTAGCGGATGTGTTGGACGAGATTGAGCTCCCAGAACTGAGCCGTGGAAAGGGATATCCAAGAGGAAAGGGATAGCCTCGAGGCCCCTATCACCTTGGAAGACATACAAAATACAATTGTGGTTTTGCAGACAGGGAAGACACTAGGTTCAGATGGGCTACCTAGTGAATTCTATAACGAATATGCGCACAAATTAGCCTCCCATTTGCTCAGTACCTTCAACGACTCTTATGAGGCGGGGGTCCTCCCACTTAGCCTGAGCTAATCTATTATTGTACCACTCCTCAAACCCCATAAAACCCTGACTGAGTGCAGCTCTTATAAGCCCCCTCTCAATGTCTAATCAGGATAACAAGATACTGACGTCCATTCTAGCAACTAGAATGAAAAGAGTGATTCACAAGTTAGTGTAGCCGGATCAGGCTGGCTATGTGACAGGACGAAGTATGGCCTGGAACATGAGGAGATTAAATCATGTGATGGATATGACAGTATCCTGGGAAACTCTGTATGCCATAGCCACATTGGACCCGGTAAAAGTGTTTAATTCAGTGAGATGGGACTGGCTCTATGCAACTCTGCATAGATTTGGTTTTGGGCAGACATATCAAGTGGGTTCAGTTAGTGGACACTAGACCGATGGCAAGCGTCAAACCAGGCAGATTCATTTCGGAGGCATGGGAATTAGAAAAAGGAACAAGACAAGGCTGTCCACTATCACTGCTGCTCTATGTTCTTGCCATGGAACCAATTGCCCAATACCTCAGGTTGGAATATATGGAGGCAGGCGTTGAAATAGATGGGGCCAGACATCTGCTATCCCTACACGCTGATGATACAATATTATACATTCAGAACCCTGAGGATAATTTGGAGCTGCTACTAGAAGCTATCGTGCTTTTTGGGAAGCTGTCGGGGATCACAATTAGTATGGATAAATCAGCATTATTCCGATAGCAGGACTGCGCAGGATAGAGAAAGAAGCGCTGCCTGTGCTTGCCTTGCAGTGGAAAGTGCACACGTTTAGATACTTGGGGGTTAATGTGTACCACGACCCAGCGGAAGAACATACACACAGTACGCTGAGTGCCGTGGAGGGCATTAAGGGCTCTATGAAGTTGTGGATGAAACTGCCCCTATCACTAATGGGGAGAGGGCGGCCTTGCTGAAGATGGTGGTACTGCCCTAACTGCTACACTTCTCCGTAAATGTCCCATTTTATATACCTAGATCTTTTTTTAAGACCCTGCATAGCATCTGTAGGAGCTTCTTGTGGCAGGATGGGTGGAATAGAATAGCATTATCATCACTACAAATGTTATACGTAAAGGGAGGCATTAGGGTCCCGTATTTTGAATTATATTATATAGCAGGACAGCTTCAATTTTTAATAGATTGGCTCGCAGACGACCCTACCCCGGACACATTGATGTTGCAACCCACTGGACAGCGTTATAATCTGAAGGAACTATTGTGGTTCAGGAAGCCTTGTGGCAGCCGATGGTCGCACCTAGTGTCCCTAGGGGTGAGAGTATGGGACAGAGCCCTGGCAGCGATGGGGCTAACGGACCCAATTTCGGCACAGATTCCTTTGGTCTAGACAGTGCCATCTTCAACTCAGGTTAGAATGGGTATACGCACGTACTGGAAAGCCTGCAGGATGGCCACCATAGGTGATTTGTTGCAAGATACGGGTTTCATGCCCTTCTTAGAGCTAGAAGGACAGATGGGCATGCACACAGGCAAATATATGCTACATAGTGCTATCAAGAGAGAGATCACACGTAGATGGCCCACACACAGCGAACTAATGGAGAAACATTTGATAGTGGATGTCCTATATGACATAGCCGAGGGTGGGCATACTATATTGCGAATATACGGCCTCCTACTGTCTAATGAGCCTGCCTCTCATCTGGTGGTAAGGGGCAAGTGGGAACAAGATCTAGGGGTAACTTTCACAGTAGCACAATGTGTCGGGATACTGGGATACCACAAGAAGGTGTCAAGAAATGTGCGACTGCAGCTTTTACAACTGCTAATGGCGCATAGGGCATATATGACGCCTCAGCGGATCTCACGGTTTCCAGGTGCAGCAGCACCGAGATGACCCAGGTGCAAGGCAACGGACGCTGGGATGCTTCATATGTTCTGGGCATGTCCGGTGGCGGGGCTATACTGGCAGGAGGTGGCAAACAGACTACAAAGGTGGGTTGGAATTGGATGCACTTTCCCTAGGTGCATGTCTGCTGAGCCGTTTCTCACGCACCTAAGGCTTAAAACATGTTACTGAAATGAAGAATCTGGTGTGCGTTCTAGCCAAACGTAGAATTGCTATGACATGGAAATCGTCCAGAGGCCTTTAAGTGGAGGGATGGTGGAGGGACCTGCAGAGGTGGGGGGTGGCGGAAACTGCGGCATGGAAAGAGGCGGGGCAACCATGAGGAGGCCATGGTGGGAATCAGGGAATGGGAGGTCTTCCTACACACTCTGTTCACTAAGGCAGCCACGAAGGAGGAAGAGGCGGATTGACCCTAACAAGAGCGCACGGTGCTCCAAACTGTTTGGGATGTTGTTTGGGGGGTGGGGTAGGGAAAAGGAGAGGGGATGTTGGGGTAGAATTTATGACATGTTATAATGTGACGGCTGCAGATATTGCATCCGGTAATGTTGTGTAATGTTTCTACTTATGCATCAGTAAAAATCAATAAAAAACAATTTTAAAAATCTACCGAAGACTTGAGTAAAACACAATTAGTAATCCCCAAAACCCACCAAAAGTTTGCACTAGAGATTGCTCATTCCCATCTGACCGGGGGACATTTGTGACAAACCAAAACCGCACATATCAGTGGTAAGTGGTAGTGGCCAGGTATCCACGCTGATATAAAAACCTTTATTCAGATGTATGAAATATGTCAGAAAACCAGCACTCACATCCCATTGCTTGCCCCTCTGAAACCTTTACCAATCATAGAAGTGCCTTTTTCAAGAATCGGGATGGACATCATTGGACATCTAGAAACATCTAGACTGGGCAACAAGTAAATCCTCGTGATTGTGGATTATGTATTCTAAAAAATATAAAGTAGCCATAGAAGCGGCAAAAAAGTTGCAGCATAATTTAAGAATCTCTCAAGCTTCCTCTGATTCAAGGGAATTGTTTAAGATTCTTAAAGAACAGGAGTTAATCCCCCAACCCAAGGACTCTACAATCATCAAAGATGATAAAGGGTGTCTGGATATCCAGAATGCCATGGCATTGAAACTGGAGGGGATTCGGGAAGGTATTGCAATGAAAAAAGCCCTTACAGACATTAAGGGGGATTTTATGGACGATAAAACACTTACTAGAGACAAGGACATTCCCATATTCAACCTTAGGCCTATTACAGATGAGTACTTAGCCCTGATTATTATCAAACTTAAGGCCAATAAATGCACAGGCGATCCATGCTCCTCGATTATAATTAAGACCTGTCCGTCTACTTTAGTTCCGACCATCTGCAAATTTGTTAATTCTTCGTTCACGACTGGTGTGGTTCCGGATGACCTGAAACAAGCATGGGTTAAACCGTTGTTGAAAAAACCTAGCCTGGATCAGAGTGTTCCGGACAATTATAGGCTGATTACGAATACCCCGTTTCTCCTCAAAATATTGGATCAAGTAGCCTACTCCCAGATGGCCCAACATCCGAATCTTTACCCCATCCTGAACCTGTTACAATCGGGTTTTAGACAGGGCTTTGGGACAGAAACTTCACTACTGGATCTTAAGTCTAAACTTCTGAAGAAACTGGATAAGCAGCTGGCCTCACTACTTATTTCGCTGGACCAGTCTGCGGCCTTCAACCTTGTTGATCATACCATTTTGGCTGAGCGGTTGAAAACTGTTGCTAATTTTTCAACGGCAGCCATTCAATGGATGCTATCGTTTCTCTCTAATAGAGTCAGTAGGGTCAGTGCAGATGATGCTACGGCCCTACCCATCTCTGTACTCTTTGGAGTCCCGCAGGGGGCCTGCTCTTCGCCATGTATTTACAATATATTCATGGCACACCTTGAACAGTAAGGGGTTCTATTCTCCAACTACGCGGATGACACGCAATGTGTCATCCCGCTTACAGGTCATTGTCATGAACCGTCGTCTGCGTCACTTCTGGACTTCCTGGTCCCTGACCCATAGGGGATTGAATACAGTGATCCTTCCAACATGGCCACTTGATACGGAACACTGCTTGCCAGTCTCTACGCCCCACGCTCTACAAAACAGACATGCCCCCGCGGCTCTGCGTGTCTCAACGCTACCGCTTGCTGTAGTTGGACGTGTGTTACCGGAGTTTGCTTCGGGCTTTCTTCTGATTCCTGGTTCCCGGTTCCTTGAATCCCCCTTCCTTCCTCCCATGCCTCTACCTTACCTCCGAACTTCCTGGATTTTCACCCGTGCTCATGTCACAGCGTCCCGCGCCTCCGAGTGCGAGCATCATTCCTTCCTGGTATCCGCCCTGGACATCTGAACGTATCCTGGAGTTGGATTGTGAACCTCACGCTGGAATACGAGGACCTGCACACGGGTTTGTACAAATCCCGGATTGTGAGAAAGAAGACACCACACAGAAGGTCGCAAGCAAACAACAAAAACAGGTGAGAAGGGGAGAGACTTGTGACAGTCATCATAGACAGGATGAAATAGAACTGAATAGAATTCTCGCCATAATTGAATACTGGATAATGCAGAATAACCTGGCAGCATAACCTGGCACTAAATCGTACCAAAACTGAACTTATGGTGGTTGGCTCATTAGGCATTCTTGCCAAATTAGACCCAGCTTATAAAAGCTTCCAGTTGGGTGATGTGGAAATTGCCACACTGCCCAAAGTGAAAATTCTAGGGGCAGTGTTGGATCAAACATTGACTATGAAAGCCCATGTAAGCTGCACTGTGGCTTCGGCAACATATTATATTAAGCTACTAGCCCATCTGAGAACATATATATCTCAAGAGAATGTGGAGGCTATTGCGCGAGCAATAATAGGCGCCAAAATAGATTACTGCTGTAGCCTTCTGGCAGGGGAAAGTAAAGCAACTATTAACAGACTCCAAGTGGCTCAAAATGGAGCAGTGAGAGTGGTAACGGGACTCTTGGTTCGTGCTCATGTAACAGAATTCGTTGGGCCCTACACTGGCTTCCAGTGAAGGCACGCATTACCTCAAGGCTATTGAGTATATCTTCAAATGTCGTATGGGGACCATGCTGTCCTATTTTCAAAAACATACATTGGAAAAGCCCAACTTTTGAAATCTAAGATCTAGCAACCAAAACATTTGTCTGTGCCTAGATGTAAAAATAAGAAAGTCCAGGTAGGTGTGTTCTTTTGTACTGGCCCAACACTATGGAATGCCTTGCCAGGATCTCTGAGAAGCTCCCCGTCCTTGAGCATGTTTAAAAAAGAGCTCAAGACTTGGTTGTTCCGTTAAACACCTCTCTGCTATCCTCGGCTACGCCTGGGAATTCTCCACTGCATGTGTCCTTTGGGACCCTGAACGTTCTGTGTTCCGTTTGTCTTGTCTGCGCCCTCACACCAACGGGTTTCATGGCTGCGCGTTATAAATAGAATAAAGTAAAGATACCCCAATGCATTCCCTATGCAGAACAATACCACCCAGAAAATTCTGAAGTACTTCCTATCGTATTTTTCAAGGGTTGCCTTTCCTAAGGAAATCCTGATACATCAAGGTTCACATTTTATGAGCAAGCTCAAGGCTGAAGTCAAAGAGCTACTCCATATTACCACTTTATGAACTTCTGTGTACCATCCCCAAACAGATAGTTTTGTAGAGAGATTCAATAAAATGCTTAAAACGATTCTAAGAAAGTTGAAATATTCAGTCCCACGGGGGCGCTGTTGAGCAGCCTGCAAGTTGGCTGCTTAGCTTTTCGGCTCCATGCTGCGGCGACCTTCACCTATCATTATCCACTGAGTTGCTGGCCATCCGATCCTGCAGTGAGGACCAGCTGTCAAGCGCCTGTCTGGGCACCCCCAGGCCGAGTTGCAAAAATATCAGGTGCCTTGGGGCTGAGAACGAGGACACTCTGTTTGAGGCGCGATCAGCGCCATCTACATTCCTCTGGCCATGTGGTGGAGCGGAGGGGACCTTTGAGTGGCACCCGCCTGCTGTGCTGGCCCTGCCCGGGGGAGATCTCGGAGTCCTGAGGGTACTGGAGGTGCTGCGGGGCCGGTGCTCGGCAGCTGTGACCATTGAAGGTCTCCGGAATTAGCTGCAGGGTTGAGGATTCCCCGGATGCCTTGCCTGCTGTGGAGCTGCAGAGGGCAGCATGGCCTCCTGAGGAGGGGAGGAGGACTCCTGGTGCCAGACTGCGGTGCGTAGGCTGGGGGCGTCAACCGGAACGGAAGGCTGCAAAGTGCTCCTGACGGTCGAGCCCCTGTGGTGCTGCAGAGGCCGGGACCACAACGTGAAGACTGCAGGTGAGCCCGAGCGGAACGGCCCATTTCCAAGGCGGCTGGGCGCTTCCTCTGCTCCCTGCCGCGCCCGCACCAGCTGCACTGCAGCCCTTGGCAATCGCCACCCTTGCTTCGCTGGGTGTACGGGATGTCTGGAGGGCCCTTGAACCCACAGCAACAGGAGTATACCTTCTACTTTCTACTCCTTGGTCCATGACAGCTCCTCCAGGATCGACCTCTTCCTTGCGTCAGGTGACTTGAGTGGCAGGGTCGAGGCGGCCCGGATACTCTCTCGCACCATGTCCGTCACACTGTGCCCCTTGTCTCACCTGTTTGTCCTTTGTTGTCTATTTTCTTTAGGTCTTTCTTTGTTCCTGGACGTTCGGGACTTGTATAGGTAAGGGCGGGTATCCTCTGCCTCCAGTGTGAAGACCGGACACCAGCCTCGGAGGGATAGAAGGCGTTCCGAATTCCGGGAAGGTAAGAAGAGCAGCAGTCAGTGTCCGGGATGGATCTAGGAACCAGGAACGAGTCGCAATGCTCACAGAGTGCAGGGGACAGAGCGAGCATGGGAGGACTGGAAAAGGGTCAGGGAAAGGGAGAGGAACGAGCAGCCCTCAGGCAGGAGTTTTAGGGAGAATTCTCCGTTAAGGCTAATTTCCCAAACCTAGTGAGTCCGCCAGCTGCTTTGCTGTATTTTTGGGGTTTATTTTTTTCTCCTACTAAGAGTGAGACTCTTTTTTCTCCCACTCTTAGACATGATTTGAGATATCCTTTGACTTTGGAATGTGTTTTATGGGCTATGGGGTCTTTTACTCCATAGGGCTTCATGTGTTTTCGAGATGTGTGTTACACAGCACCCTCTGTGCCATAACACTGGGGTGTCATAGTGACCCCCAAACATAGACTTCGTACCCTGGGACTGACTACTGTCTCCCAGGGCATGTAAAGTCACCATTGGCTTTACTAGTCCTAAATTGTGAACAGAACCAGTACAAACCATCATATTGTGGGCGTACTGGTAGGGGCAATTCGATTGCCCCTGGGTCTGTTGTTCGAGGGGGCACTGTCCAGTCCCCCCTGAGCGAGTTTTGGCTGGTGACAGTGGATACTACTTTTTATATTCAACCGCAAATATATTCCTATGGGATTTTCCCATTGTCCGAAGCTAATACTTTTTAACATAGCCTCAAGCATACCGCCGGTTTATTTATTTAATATTAATTCATCGGTTGGTATTTTTTGCCAGAACTCGGTTCCAAAATGGCGTTTGTGTTCGCTTCTGTGACTACAACCCAAGTCGAGCCCTTTGTTCCACTTTTTGGCGGGTTTCTCCACAGAAGCCTCCAAATGTGGTGCCACTCTGTCTGGGTACCACAGGGGGTCTGGGAGGGGGTTTAGGCACCCTGGACTGAGTTACCTCAGCAACTCAAGTCGCACTCTTGTGTGATTGACCCAGTGGTGAGCCGCCCGGCTCACCACTGAGCATGTTTGAGTGACAGCTAGGACTGATGAATGGGGGTTTTCTGCATAAAAGCAGGGCTTTGGGGACTGGGACTTCAGACTTCGCCACAGGACCAAAGAATTCGAAGAGGGAGAAGCTGAGCCGACCTGCAATGACGACACCATCGGTGGAGCCCTGCTGAACCGACTCACCACTTCTTCCAACGACGGAGGAGATCTTCATCCCGAAGAGTCTTCTTCCTTTGACTGGTGAGGATAACCAGTTTGCCCGCCTTTTCGCCTTCCCGGATCATCTCGTGGCGGTCTTGCCTGTGCCAAGCACCCCGGCTACCGGGATACCACATTTTTCCACTACCGCGAATAAAAGGATAGTACCTTTTTACCGGAGAACTCCGCGGCTGTTTCTTCCCTGGCAGTGAAACAACCTTCAGCTTTCCTCCACGTCGAGATCTTCTCTGCCTCTGGACGACGCCGCGACTTGCATCCACTGCCAGGAACAACTGCCCCCGCTGGAGGATTCTCTCCACTTTCAAGGTACTGTTTCCACCTGGCCTCCCTCGCAACGGTCTGTGTGGGGTGTCTCGTAAATCCTCAACTTGAACTGATTCCTTTTTAAACTCTTTGCAAGACTTTCCAAGCCTTTTAAACTGTGTGATCTTGGGCGCATTGGTGTTCTACTCTCTCCAAGAGGGAGCCTGGCCTCTGAAATATTGCCTCACAAGTAGACCTCGACTTTCCTGCCTTGCTGAATGCTTCTAAAGTATTGTGTTGTGTGCTGTTCCTAATTTCTCCCTTTTCCCTCCCTTTTTCATAAACTTATTGGAGTGTCATCTTTAGTTAAGCGCTCACCTCTGTCTGGAAATAAGTGGTGTTAACTAAGACTTGTCTAATAAGGAATAAGGGATGTATATATATTAATAGTAACTGTGTTTTGAACTTGCTTATAATAATAGTGCTAGAGTGTTTCTAAGTGTGTCTTTAAATAAATAATTATATAATTGATACCAAAGCTCTGGTCAGTGTTTGCTTGTGCTACTGTATTTTGGTACCTATCTTGTATACTCTATATACTGTCTATGTCAGGTTTCTTGATTGTCGTGAAGAGTATTGAACCTCCGTCCCCAAGTACCACAGAGAGAGAATACAAGATTACTCCCTATGCGATCATTGAGGCCACAGGTGGGTAGTTCTTGCAGCTCGGATCCACGGGAAATGTTGAAACCCAAGGCAGCTGTAAAGAAAATCTTTATTAGCAATCAACTGAGCACAGTACAAGCAAACAGGCAGAATAAAGAATAGGGCTTACCTAATCTGATGGGTGAGGAAGCCCAGAACCTAAGGTAGTGGGAAATTACGTGGATGGGCACGTGAGCTGGTTTCCCCGATGACAGTAGGGAGAAGAACTGTAAGCTGGGTAAAACCCAACTACCCTCCTGTAACTTGATGAAGCAAAAGACCAAAATCCAAAGTACTTGATAACGTGAAACAATGAGGAGACCAATGCCAAGTCCGATTCAGGGTAATCCAAGACAGTCCAAAAGGCGTTCCAAGTTCAAGATGATCCGGCAAACAGAACCAAAGACGTGAGCAAAAGCAAATCCAAAAACAGTCCAAGAGTCAAGAAGCCGTTGAAAGCACAAGGTATCCAAACGCTGAACAGAGTCCTCCAAAGAACAGCTGTGAAGCGCGGACCTGCGGAAGTTCAGCGCTTAAATAGCGGAAGTTTCAGCGTCACCTGATCCACGACGCGTCACGTGACCCGCAGACGTGACACGTGAGCGTGGTCTCCATGATCGCGGACTGGACCTTCTGCGAGCAGCGTCCTGTAGCCGGCGTCTGCGAGCTCCTTCTTGCAGACGCCATGGCAGATGCCAATGAAGGAACGGAGAACCCCTGAGTCTGCATGTGTGGCCCTTGGGGTAAACCCACTCACGTGACAACCTTCCAGTGTGAGGGACATGAAGTGGAAACCTGACTGGGGAAACTGGTGTATTGGGAGTGTTGCCTGCCCTATTGTCTGACCTAGGGACAGAATGAGAGGACAGCGTGACAGAGCCCCCCACAAAGGCCCACGACCCCGTGGGCACAACGGATTGTCCCTATGGAAAGCGGAAACCAAACGAGGAGCATGTACATCACCCGCAGGAATCCATGAGCGCTCCTCCGGGCCATAACCCTTCCAATCCACCAGGTACTGCAAACCCTTTCTGAAAAAACGAGAACCCAGAATGGCAGACACTTAAAAAACATCCGGGGAGGAAGGGGAAACCGGAGCACCAGGGGAACGAAGACGGGTAGGACCAGGGCAAGTTTGAGAAGAGAGACATGAAAGACGGGGTTAAGCCGCCATGAAACTGGAACTCGAAGGCGATAGGCCACGGGGTTGATCACTCGTGAAACCACAAAAGGACCAACGAAGCGGGGCAACAACTTGTGACAACCCTGCAGATGAAGATGACGAGAAGAAAGCCAAACTCTATCCCCCACAGCAAACGAAGGGGCCACAGAACGTCTCCGGTCTGCTGCTGCCTTCATGGAATCCTGGGCTTCTTTGAGGTGCAGCAAGGTCTGCGCATGGACAGCCAAGATGTCTATGATGCAAGAAGAGGCAGCCGGGTTACCAGAAAGCGAAAAATCTGGGATGGGCAGAATTTTAGGGTGCTGGCCATACAAGAGATAGAAGGGAGAGAAACCAGTGGAGGAGTGCACCGCGTTTTTATAGGCGAATTCAGCCACATGCAAGATGCGAAACCAGGACTGTTGATGCTGGAGAATCAGGCAACGCAGATACTGCTCCATGGTTTGATTAACCCTTTCGGTCTGTCATCCGTCTCCGGATGGTAGGCCGAAGAGTAACGTGAATCGATCCCCACTAATCTAGTCAAAGCGCGCCAGAAACGAGAAGTGAACTGAGGACCCCTGTCGGATACCAACATTGATGGTAAACCAAAAAGTCATACGATGGACTTGAAAAACAATCCTGCCAGAACAGGAGCAGAGGGAATGCCCGAGCATGGAATAAATCGTGCCATTTTGGTGAATGAGTCTACAACAACCCAGATGGAATTAAAACCTTGAACCCGGGGAAGGTCCGTCACGAAATCCATCGTCACGGTATGCCAGGGCCTCGGGGGTATGGGAAGAGGCTGCAGGAGACCCAACGGTCGTCCTTTCCTATGTTTGGATTGGGCACAAACAGAGCAGGTGTTAACATAGCATTCCACATCCCTTCTCATGGAAGGCCACCAACACCAACGTTGTAAGAGCGAAAGAGTTCTTCGCTGCCCAGGATGTGCATGAACAGGGAGATCATGGGACCATTCAAGAGCCAGATTACGAATATCAGTGGTAGGTAGAAACAACTTGTTCTGGAAGAAAGGCAACCCGTCTTGTAATACCAAATCCCAATCTGAAAGTAAGGATGGGTGTGTGGAAACCCACTTACGGACCATATCCAGCAGAGTCAGAGAAGGAGTACAGAGGCAAATCACATGTTTCTTATCTAGCAGAGACTCAGGATAGACTGGCAATGAAACCCCCCCAGGAGAGCGAGATAAAGCATCAGCCTTACCATGAACATTACCAGGACGATGCATGATCTGGAAATCGTAAGCGGCAAAGAACAGATGCCACCTAACCTGTCTGCTATTCGAGCATTTCAGAGAATCTAAATCATGTAAATTCTGACGATCCGAGTACACCGTCACCCGATGTTTTGCACCCAGGAGATGGTGACGCCATACTTGGAAAGCCTCTTTGACAGCCAGAAGTTCTTTTTCGGTCACTTTATAGTGACACTCTGAGGGTGTAAACTTCTGGGAATGAAAGGCGACTGGATGCAGGCGTCCAGTTGACGCACATTCTTGAGAAAGTATTGCCCCTAAGGCGAACGAGGACGCGCCCGCCTCAACTATAAAAGGGAGATCATTATCAGGTTGTTGGAGGACAGGGGCAGTGGTAAACGCAGCTTTTAGGGTATCAAATGCAAGTTGTTGATCGTTGGACCAATTAAATGGAACTAAAGGACTGGTCAAAAGGGTAAGAGGTGATGCTATGGAAGAAAACCCAGAAATTAATCTTCTATAGTAGTTAGCAAAACCCAAAAAAGACTAATGCTTTAAGATTGGTGGGGGTCGGCCACTCCAAGACCGTTTTGACTTTGGCATGGTTCATAGTGAGACCATCAGGAGTGATGTGAAACCCTAAAAATTCAATGTTGTCAGTGTGGAATTGACATTTCTCGGGTTTCGCAAAAAAGGGAGAACACGCGTAAGCGTTTTAGCACCTCCCTTACGTGTCTGATGTGTTCCTCTTGAGACCGTGAAAAAATGAGAATGTCATCTAGATAGACCACCATAAATACATCCAGAATATCACTAAATATTTCATTCATGAAGCGCTGGAATGTAGCAGGCGCATTGCAGAGGCCGAAAGGCATGACCAAATATTTTTATAATCCGTAACGAGTGCAAAAGGCCGTTTTCCACTCATCACCCTTTCTCACACGTACAAGATTATACGTGCCTCTGAGATCCAACTTAGTGTATATTGAAGCATGCGTGAGACGATCTAATAGGGGCGTGATGAGAGGAATAGGATACCTGTCCTTTTTGGTAATGGCATTTAGACGTCGGTAATCAACACATGGGCGAAGGTCTCCCTCCTTCTTTGGGACAAAGAAGATAGGGCTGGCTGCTGGAGATGAAGATGGACGTATGTGACCCTTAAGTAGGGACTCTTGAATGTAAGTTTTCAAGGCTTGCTCCTCAGTAGGAGATAGCGAATATATACAACCCTTGGGGACTACAGAATCTGGTAGTAGTTCAATAGGGCAATCGTACAACCTATGAGGTGGAAGAATTTCTGATGATCCTTTATCAAAGACATCCAGGTAGTCTCGATAAGGTTCTGGTATTGCCTCAGCTACAAGACCAACAATGTGCATGTCTGCCAAAGTAACAGGAGAAGGTTCCAAAGTGAGTTGTGAAACAGTACTGAGAAATTGAGCTGGAGTGTTCTCAGTAGAGGATGTAGTAAGGCAAAACTCCTGGTAAACTTCTGACTCAAAGAACACAGAACCTGTCTTCCAATTGATCAGAGGGTTATGCAGACGCAACCAAGGGATGCCTAAGATAAGGCCATATTGAGGCATGGAGATCAGGTCAAAGCTAATGGTTTCTTTGTGGTTAGTTTGCATGACCAAAGTAAGAGGTGCTGTCTGTTGTTTAACTGGGCGAGAGACTAATGAACTCCCATCTATGGTCTGTACTGGTTCTGGTCGGGTCTTCGCGATAAGAGGGAGATTAAGTGTGTGGGACAAATTGATATCGATATAATTGCCAGTGGCACAAGAATCAATGATGACAGTTACTGAATGTGAGACCTCAATACTGGGTTGTAACAACCCATGTACCATCACGGGTCTGATGGGGCCAAACGCAGGTACCTGATCCGGGGAGTGACTCATAGCGCTCGAACCCACCCCCGGGTCTATGGTCGAGCTGCCCGAAAACCCTGAGATTTAGTCTTCGGGCGACGTGGACATTCTTTTACAAAGTGACCAATCAACCCACAATAATAGCAAGCAGTATCCACCCTCCTGCGCTACCTTTCCGTGGAAGTTAAAGGACTGCGTAGGCCTCCCACTTGCATAGGTTCAGGAACGGACTCAGAATGAGAAGAACCTGTAGAAGGGATAGAACCAGAAAACCCAGCTTCAGCTTTCCGTTCTGAACGCCTGGCATCAACCTGGAGAGCCAGGTCTACTAAATCGGGGAACGCTGTGGGCAAGGAAGGGACTACTGATAAAGCGTCCTGCATAGTGTTGTTCAGGCCTTTGTAGAATACCACAACCCTCTTGCTCTCAGGCCATGAAGTCTCGGCTGACAGTTGGTTAAATTTTGTGATATATTCAATGAGTGTTCCCCTGCCTTGATGTCATTCTAGTAATTCCAGATCCCTGGACTGAGCTTTGTGACGGGTGTCAAAGACACGGCACATTTCTGTGACCAGGAGGTCAAAATCGTATAATGCTGGGTTATTGCTCTTAAGAAGTGGATCGACCCAGGCAGCGGCTGTTCCAGATAAATGTGACAACAGAAAGGCGGCCTTAGAAGTAGGATCGGGGAAAGAGGTAGGTTGACACAGGAAGTGTAACTTGCACTGATTTATAAATGTGCGGTACTTGGTGGGATCCCCCTGGAATCTTTCAGGTGCAGCCAATGGAAAGGGAGTGGGTAGAATCACGGGAGCAGGAGTGGTTGCGGGCGAGGCCTGGGGAACTGGGGCAGATGATGCCGCGTCCCCGAACTCTGCATCTGCAGGTAATGGGTTGCGGGTACTCTGAATAGCATCTAAACTTTGGTGAAGGGCTGTGGTGGCTGCAGCCATATCCGCTCTTAGTACTGTGATCGCTTGAATCATAGCTGCCATGGGGTCATCCGCGGCACCCTGCATACTCTGCACGACAAAGAATGCCTTCACAGTCTGTCAGGTTTCTTGATTGTCGTGAAGAGTATTGAACCTCCATCCCCAAGTACCACAGAGAGAGAATACAAGATTACTCCCTACGCGATCATTGAGGCCACAGGTGGGTAGTTCTTGCAGCTCGGATCCACGGGAAATGTTGAAACCCAAGGCAGCTGTAAAGAAAATCTTTATTAGCAATCAACTAAGCACAGTACAAGCAAACAGGCAGAATAAAGAATAGGGCTTACCTAATCTGATGGGTGAGGAAGCCCAGAACCCAAGGTAGTGGGAAATTCCGTGGATGGGCACGTGAGCTGGTTTCCCCGATGACAGTAGGGAGAAGAACGGTAAGCTGGGTAAAACCCAACTACCCTCCTGTAACTTGATGAAGCAAAAGACCAAAATCCAAAGTACTTGATAACGTGAAACAATGAGGAGACCAATGCCAAGTCAGATTCAGGGTAATCCAACACAGTCCAAAAGGCGTTCCGAGTTCAAGATGATCCGGCAAACAGAACCAAAGACGTGAGCAAAAGCAAATCCAAAAACAGTCCAAGAGTCAAGAAGCCGTTGAAAGCACAAGGTATCCAAACGCTGAACAGAGTCCTCCAAAGAACAGCTGTGAAGCGCGGACCTGCGGAAGTTCAGCGCTTAAATAGCGGAAGTTTCAGCGTCACCTGATCCGCGACGCGTCACGTGACCCGCAGACGTGACACGTGAGCGTGGTCTCCATGATCGCGGACTGGACCTTCTGCGAGCAGCGTCCTGTAGCCGGCGGCTGCAAGCTCCTTCTTGCAGACACCATGGCAGATGCCAATGAAGGAACGGAGAACCCCTGAGTCTGCATGTGTGGCCCTTGGGGTAAACCTGCTCACTTGACAACCTTCCAGTGTGAGGCACATGAAGTGGAAACCTGACTGGGGAAACTGGTGTATTGTGAGTGTTGCCTGCCCTATTGTCTGACCTAGGGACAGAATGAGAGGACAGCGTGACAGTCTAACTCTTCTTGAGAGAAGTCTGGCTGCTCAGCCACCGCTACCAGGTAAATCTGGGTGGTACAGACTGCTACCAATTGGGTTTACTGTCAACACCTGTAGTCTTAAGCCTTTTGCAGTTAAGGGAACTGCACAGGTTTCTGCCTAACACTGGTGTACAGCGGTGGGATTTGTATTGAGCATACATTTTAGTGTGCTTATAGATACCTTAGTGCAACTAACCACAAAGCCTAGCACTAAAAAAGTTATTTTCTAAACCTGTCAACTATGGAAAGTTATAGTCAAGAGTCCCTTGCTACAAAAACTGCTGATTGTTTAAGAGTTCTCTGTAAGCATAAGAATCTCCTGACTAAAGGCAAGAAATGGAGCTAATAGAAAGGTTGTTATCAAACCAAAGTCTGGATGGTGGTTCAGAGGAACCTACCACTCCAGCAAATGTAGATAACAGCAATGATATTGATGTTTATGCTAGTATGGATAATCTTGAGTCAGAAGCAGAAGAGGAGGGTGAAGATGATGTAGTTGTCTCCCCTGGGCCTCTACCTGCCCTGCCAGCTGTACCTACTGGACCTTTACCAGGTCCCACACTTAGTCCTCAATATCTGGAACTAGAGAAAATTAAACTTGAATTAAAGTTTAAGAGACGTAATACTCAAGCAGAACAAAGACACCAAGAACTGAATCAAGAACTAAGGCTCAGGGAAATGGAGCTCAAGCATGAGTTAGAGATGAAAAGATTGTCTGTGGAAAATGCTTCTCTCTCCGGATCCTCTAGGAGTTCCAGTCCCAAAAGACCCCGGATGCCTAAAGAGCTTGTGGGTATGTATGAGCCTAAGTTGGATGTGTTGGATTGGTTGAGTTTGATTGAGTATAATCATGGGCTCCAGGACATCACAGGAAATGCATTGCTTACCTGGTTGTTCTCTAGGCTCCCCCCTGTTGCAACTGATATGGTAATGGAGTTGGGGGAGGAGGATAGGAAGGAATATGAATGTGTGAAGCTAGCTTTGATAGCTAGATTTGTGAAGACCCCTTCCCAGTACCTTAAGAGGTTTAGGACTCTCAAAAAGCATGATGGTACTCCTTGGGCTACCTGGGTGAGTGAAAGTTTGAAGAACTTAGAGGGATGGATTAAGGGTTACAAGATGAACATTTATGAGGGAATGAAGAATCCTGTGATGTTGGAGTCAATTTATGATGCCTGCTCTCCTGAGCTCAGACCGCACTTAGCTGATTCAAAGGAATTAGATTCCAGAAAACTAGCTAAGTCTGCTGACTTGTGGGTTGCCAACAGGGCTACTCACAGGGACTCTGGGGTAACTCAGAAAAAGGATGAGAGGAAACATCCAAAAAAGGACTCCAAAGAGAATTCTAATAATTCCAATCCCAAAGAGGGCCCCAAACAAAACAATAAGGGTAAGCCACAAGGGAAACCGAATCAGAGTAGTGTACCTTCTGGGGGTAAACCAGAAGGAGGTCAGAACAAGCCACCATTCCAGAAAGCATTTGGTAAATGCTAGGTTTGTAGCTCGCCTGACCATGTGAAAGGAGATCCCAGATGTAAGGGTAAACCTTCAGGGGTCCAACTCGTCTCCTTAGACTTCGCTCCAGAGGAGGAAGTACAAATGGCAAGTGGAAACTTTCTACTACTGGCTGATGAACCAATTGGAGTCTCAGCCAGTGTTTCTTTAGTGTCTTTGGGTCTGTGGGAACAACAGAATTTAGATGTGTATAACTCCATCCCAGATAATACTAAAGAGTATTATAAGGACAGTGTCCAGGTGAATGGTCAGGAGACTCCTGCCATTAGGGACACTGGGGCCAGCATAACTATGGTGGATAAATCTTTTTTTCAGGCTGAGGATGTTGCTAAGGCACCCAAACGCCTCACCAAGTTAGCTGGAGGGCCTGTGCAGATGCTTCCCCAATTATCAGTTCTCATCCAGTGTAATGACATGACTGTGAAGATACCTGTCAGCATACAAAGTTAGGTACCAGGAAGGGTTCTGTTGGGTAATGACCTAGTGTCACATACCCCCAGACCTCCTAGTAAAAGGTTACAGGAGCTCACCAGACCTGCAAGGGAGAGAACCATGAGAGGTACTCCCAAGGAGATGACGAAGAAGGACATCACTCCTACTCTGGAGTTACAACTTCCTATCTCGGAACAACAAGAAGCAAAGGGGAAACCCAAGACTTCTAGGAAACAGCCAGCAGCAAGCACTCCAGTGCTTCCAACAAGGACTTCCCCTAGATTGTCCAAAGTCACACCTGTAACTCCACCTCCAGCTGAGGAGATCTGGATCCTGTTGACCATCCTGAGCTGCAGTCTTTACTGGAAGAAGGTGGACCCAACAGGGCAGACTTCAGTAAGGGACAGAGAGAATGTCCAACTCTGGAAGGTCTTCGCCAACAGGCAGGTTCTCAGGCTGATGGGCAAGAGCCTGGGAAGTATAGGTTGCACTGGGAAGATGGCCTCGTCTACAGTGAACCAACTCACTCTGCACCTGAAGACTACAAGCGGTTTGTAGTACCTCAAGAAAACCGACAACAGTTCTTGCAACTGGCCCATGAGATTCCTTTGGCTGGTCACTTGAGTTTCAAGACCACCAAGGAAAGGCTCTCACTACTTTTATTGGCCAAAAATGGGGGCTGAGGTAGATAAGTTTTGCAAGAGCTGCCACACTTGCCAAACTTCTGGTAAGGTTGGGTCCAAGAATGTGGCACCGTTAGTGCCTCTCTCAGTTGTGGGAGTCCCATTTGAGAGGGTAGGGATTGACATGGTTGGTCCCCTTGATCCCCCAACCTCCTCAGGCAACAGGTTTATCCTTGTTGTAGTAGTCCATGCTACTAGGTACCCTGAGGCAATTCCTATGAGGACTGTTACTGCTCAGGCTGTGGCTAAGGCCCTCCTTGGTATTTTTACCAGGGTTGGGTTTCCTAAAGAAGTAATCTCTGACGGAGGGTCAAATTTTATGTCCCACTACATGAAAGCCATGTGGAAAACCTGTGGAGTTACTTACAAGTTCTCTACCACCTACCGCCTTCAGACAAACGGGTTGGTAGAAATGTTCAACAGAACCATGAAGAGCATGATAGGTGCTTTAGAAGATCCCCTTAAAAGAAAGTGGGATCTCCTATTGCCATGTCTTCTCTTTGCTTATAGAGAATTCCCTCAGGAGGGAGTAGGTTATTCTCCCTTTGAACTTCTTTATGGCCATCCAGTCAGCGGTCCATTGGCCCTGATTAAGGAGGGGTTGGAGAGTGCTCCTTCCCCCAAGCCAGTCAGAGTGACTGACTATGTGACAGGTCTCCGGAGGAGAATGTCACACATGATGGCAGAAGCTAGTGATAACTTGAAAGCTGGGCAAGCTTTGGTCAAGCATTGGCATGACCAAAAGGCTAAGATGGTTGAGTTCACTCAAGACCAGCTAGTTCTAGTTATGATCCCAACAAGGCAGAGGGCCTTGCAAGATAAATGGATGGGACCCTTCATGGTTGTTGGTAAACCTGGAGAGGTAAACTATTTGGTGGACTTGGGCAATCCCAAGGAGGCTCACAGAGTCTTCCACACCAACAGACTAAAGGCGTATGTCTCCAGGCCTCAAGTAGGAGCCTTGCTTCTAGCTGCAACGGAAGAGGAAGAAGAGAGTGAAGCTATCCCTGATCTCCTCAGAGGCTTACTCTTGGATGAAAAGATTGAAGGAGTAAATCTCTCTTCAAATCTGACACCTGAGCAACAAGAAGAGTGCAAATCTATGTTAAATCAATTCGCCTGTCTGTTCTCACTTTCACCAGGCTTGACCCCTTGGAGACAGCATGATATACTCACTGGTGACTGTCTGCCAGTCAAAAGCAGAGGATATAGAATGTCAGAAAATGTAAGGACCCACATCAAAGGGGAGGTCAAGAAGATGCTTGATCTCGGGGTAATAGATCCCTCTACTAGTCCATGGTCTAGCCCAGTTGTGTTAGTACCAAAGGCAGGATCCAACGAATTGAGATTCTGTGTGGATTATAGAGCACTTAATGCAGTCACTGCCTTCCTAGGCCTCACTTGGTATTACAGGAATTTCATAGAGAACTATGGGACCATAGCTTCTCCACTGAAAGTAATCTCCTCTCCAAAATTCCTTAAGAAGGTCAAATGGAATGAAGACTGCAATCAGGCCTTTGAAAACCCGAAGAAAGCTCTGTGCCAAGCACCAGTATTGAGAGCTCCTGACTATCACCAAACTTTCATTGTGCAGACGTACCAAGTTACTCACCGCAGTGACCACCTTACTCCTAGTCCATAGTCCCTTTCCTCCATACTTATGGGACATCTATCCGTCCTGTGGGACGGGACCGGAGCACTTTGTAAAAAGCAGCCACATTTTTTTCAAAAATTTGTCCCGCCTCTCTTTCCTGCGCGGGGCCCGGCACGCGGCCGTAACCCCGCCCACCTATGCTCCGCCCCGCGCATTGCCCATCAGTACTTTTCTATCGCAGGGTCAAGACCTATTAGCAATAACAGAGGAACCTTATTAGAGGGGACGGTGGGCGGGCGTATGGAGGAAAGGGGACTATGGACTAGGAGTAAGGTGGTCACAACGGTGAGTAACCTGGTAATACTCCTACGTCCCGTCCCCTTTCCTCCATACTTATGGGAGATTCCCAAGCACTCCTTACAGGAACTATGGGTGGATGGAAATACCCCCTACTGAAACAGGTTCTTCAGCACAGCCTGGCCAGACTGAGCGTCAGCTCTAGAGCTCATATCGAGGCAGTAATGCTTACAGAAAGCAGATGGGGAGGCCCAAGTAGCAGCTCTAGCGATGGATACCTTTAGGAGGTTTCAGCTTTTGGACAGTGAAAGATTCCGTGATACAGGAAGCAATCCATCTGGAAATGGATGCCTTAGAAGCCGGCCTGCCCTGGGGTTTACCAAAGGTCACAAACAGTTGGGAAGAGCTGCGAAGCTCGGCAGTCCTGCCCAGGTAGAACTTAAGAGCTCTTCGGACATCCAGGCAGTGTAGAACCCTTTCCGCCTCCGAGGCAGGGTTCGGAAAAAAGACCGGAAGGGAAATCGACTGATTCAGATGGAATTCGGCGACTACCTTTGGTAGGAAAGCTGGGTTCGTCCGAAGGACTACCTTGTCCTTGTGAAAGACCAAGAAAGGATGCTCCACCGACAATGCCTGGAGCTCACTCACTCTCCTCGCTGACGTAACGGCTACCAGAAAGGAAACTTTCCAGGGCACGTACTTGAGGTCAACCGTAGCCATTGGCTCAAAGGGTTTATGGCACAGCGCTGTCAGGACTACATTTAGGTCCCAAGGTGGGTGCAGACTACGAACCGGAGGGTAGAGGCGTGTCAAACCAACAAAATGCCTCTTCACCACCGGGTTAGTTAACAAATAAGAACACTGGTCTGTAGAGAGGTAGGCGGAAATCGCAGAGAGAGAAGTCCTGCAGGACAAGACATGAACCCCTGACTCTGCTAGGGAGGAGACAAAGGACAGCACCGTGTCAATCTTCGCCACCCTCGGGTCCAATTCTTTCTCCAAACACCAATGACAGAACCTGAGCCATTTACTCTTGTATTGGGATCTGGTCGAGGGTTTCCTGGCTGCCTGGATAATGCACATGTTATCCGCAGACAAACCCAAAGGCTCTAGAGCCGTGAACTCAGGCACCATGCCGCCAAGTTGAGCGATTGTGGGGAGGGGTGCCACATCTGCTGTTCCCCTTGGTGAAGAAGATCGGGAGTGACTGGTAACCTGATCGGCGGACACACCAGCAGGTGTTGAAGTTCTGAGAACCAAAACCTGGCTGACCACCACGGAGCTATCAGTAGAAGAGAACAGTTGACAGAACTCTTCAACTTCCAAATTGCTCGATGAACCAGAGAAAGAGGCGGGAAGGCGTAAGCTCTCATGTTGTGCCATTGGATCTTGAGTGCGTCCCCCAGAGAGGAGGCTCCCAGCCCTCCTCTGGAGCCGTACTGAGGAAGCTTCTTGTTTACCGCCATGGCAAAGAGGTCCACCTCCGGTGTGCCCCAACGCGAGAAAATCCATGTGAGGATCTCCGCCTTCAACTCCCACTCGTAGCTGACCACTGTCCGCCGGCTGAGGGCATCCGCGGTGACATTCAGCCGGCCCGGGATGTGCACTGCAAGCAGCCAGACCCCATGAAGCACGGCCCACTCCCAAATCTGGATGGACAGATCCACGAGAGGGGGAGACTTCGTTCCCCCTTGCTTGTTTATGTAGTACATTGACACCACATTGTCCATTCTTATGCGGACCACCTTGTTGACAATGAGAGGTCTGAACGCCTTGAGCGCCAGAAAAATCGCCAGAAGCTCCAATTGATTTATGTGCAAGAGCTTGTCCTGAGGTGACCAGAGGTCCGAGACCTGAAGAAGATCTAACGTCGCACCCCACCCGAAAAGGGAGGAGTCTGTCGTGATCGTCGCCATGGGGGCTGGTTCCTGGAACCCCACGCCCACTGACAGGTTGCTGAGAGAAGACCACCAGTCCAGGTCCACTCATGGAATCCGGAATCATCATCCGTTTGGAATCCGGGTCCACAGCCTGACGCCAGGAACTCCGAAGAGCCATCTGGGTCCGTCTCATTTTGAGACGAGCAAGAGGAAGAGCCAGTACACATGAGACCATGAGACCATGAGGCCCAGAAGCCTCTGGAACCACCAGGCCGACATGCTCTCCGACTGCGTAAACATCTGACACGTGGCTAACAGATCCGCCATTCTGTCCCCGGTCAGATGCACTCAGTCCATCATGTTCCAACGAAAACCTAGGAAAGTCAGGTCTTGTGAGACCGTCATGGAAGATTTCTGCCAGTTCACCGACCCCAAGATGGAACAGGAGCTGAAGGAGAGACTGGAGGTTGCCTGCTGCTGCCAACGGGCAAGGGCTGCGTAGGAGCCAGTCATCCAAATAGGGATACACATGGATACCCTGGAGATGAAGATGGGCCGCGATCACCGACATCATCTTCGTGAAGACACGCAGCGCCGAACTGAGGCAAAAAGGAAGCACCCGAAACTGGAAGTGCTCCTCTCCCAAAGAGAAACGGAGGTATCTCCTGTGTAGGTTCCAAATCAGGGTACGCATTCTGAAGATCCACCACGCTGAGCCAATCGCCCGCCTGCAACGAGGAGCAAATCTAGCCGGGCGTGATCATCTTGAATTTCTCATGGGGTAGGGAAAGATTGAACTCGGAAAGGTCTAGGATGGTGCGCAGGCCAGCCTGGTTGGGTTTGGGCACCGTAAACAGCCGGGAGTAGAAGCCCTCCCCTCGCTCCCCAAGGGAAACGGGTTCCACAGCTCTGAGGAGCAGAAGTTTCTGAACCTCGGCCTGGAGGGAGGGTGAGCCCGACAGCTGAAAAGGAGGGTTGCGGGGTGAGGTAGGGGGTAAAGGTAAGCGGAAGCCCGCTCGAGCGACTGACGAGACCCATCTGTCTTCTGTGATGGTCTGCCACGCCTCCCAATGAGACGCAATGCGTCCTCCCACCGGGATCTCGTGCGAGCGCGGAAAACCCTCATTTGGCAGGTTTATCGGTGGTGGTGCCACCTGAACCTGATGAGGAGGCTGAGGAGCGGATGAAATACCGCGTACACTGTTGTCTTAGGCGGTTATTCCCTGCAGGAGTATCCACTCTGCGATTTTTGCGGTCGCGGAAGCCCCTAAAACCAGAGGAGGGTCGACCTTGCGACAACGGCCTTTGAGCCTTGAAGGGAGCTTTAACCAGAACAGACAATGATTTGGCCGTCTCAGTGCTGTCTTTGGTTTTGGTGAGCTGTACATCAGTAGAAGAGTGAAAAAGCTCCTTACCATCAAATGGAAGGTACAGAACCTTATCTTGCACCTCCTTCGAGAACTTAGTGGCATGTAGCCATGCTTGCCGCGAGGTATCAACCCCTAGCATCAGACCCCGAGCCGAGGTGTCTACGTGATGAGCCGCAGCCTCCAGGAGATCCTGGGCCAAGACCCTGGCATCGGAAAGGCCTCCTCTGAAATCCTCCAGCTTCTCGACCGGAATGTGCTCCTCAAACTCCGACAGACCTCTCCACATCCGCATGTTAGCTCCCGCCAGAATCAATTCTGCATTGGCCTGCCAGAGATGCAAGGCCGAATTGGCAAAGATTTTCCTCCCTAGGGAGTCCAGCAGCTTGTCCTCCTTTCCCAAGACCTGAGTCGCCGTCGCGGAGGAAGCTGCAGGTCTGGATTACAACGTGGCCGCAGCTACCACTGTGGAGGAGGGAGGCGGACAAGACGACAAGGCTACTTCTTGCGAGGAATGTAGCCTGTATGTCGCGTCAATCTTTTTATTTGCAAAAAGTCCCGAGTGTGGCTTTTCCCAAACTCTTCGGACCTCGGCCAGAACGTCCTTCTGCAAGAACAGGCCGGTACGCTCCAAAGGAGACAAGATGAACGCCCCAAAAAGCACGCCCGCCTGCGGAGCGGGTGCCTCGGGCACCGGAACATCCAAGAAGCTCATGTCCAGTACCCGGTCATGGAAAGTTCTGGTAGAGCGGGGCAGAACCTCGTTGTCCTGATTGCCTTGAGGGTCATCTGACAGGTCTGGATCCTGCTGAGCCGTGTCAGGCACTGCCTTGTCCACTGGGGACAATGGTGGCACAGGCGCAAGCGCAGGGGGAGGCACCATGGGCAAGGGAGGCGCCGGCGGTACCACCGTCTGAACGGGTGGACATATCTCCTTGAAAAGCCCCTTAAAATATTCCCTCATGGGGTCGGTGCGCATAAGCGCTTGAAATTTACCAAAAAAGGCGTCCTCAGGAGATTGTTTCGGAACCTAAGGAGGCCTCTCATGAGGTGGACAAATCCAGGGACGTAATAGGGAAGGGTGCCACACCGGCCCCTCCGCCGACGTATCCACATAAATCAAGACAGCCGCCCCCATGGCAACGAAACATTGTGCGGAAGAGGCATCCGGGCGTTCCAATCATAAACCGGCCAGTAAGGATGCGCACAAGGGACCTTAGGTTCACCCGAAGGACCGAACCCTACACCAGGGGCCGATGGCGTAGTTGTAGGGGTAGTACCTAAAATGGCCACTTTGGTCGTGACGGGAACAGCCGCCATTTTGTCCTCATCTGAGGGGGAACTGCGGCATGTGAGGAAGTGAGGCAGGGGTCCTCGTCGATGGATCAAGGGTCTTAATTTTAGCCTTAACGCAAGGAACCTCGGCCGAGCCGGTACTATGAGGCCTGGAAGGTTTCTGCGACATACCAACCGCCAACTGAGCCTTCGAAGGAAGAGCCTCGGCACTGCCGGTAAAAGAAGAAACTTTCTTCTTTGCCCCCTCAACAGATCTGGTGTCACCACAAGAGCGGGAACGGTGCGCTGTCACCGACAGGGCCTTGCCCGGCCCCTCAGAACTGTTGGTATCCTTATCCTCTGTACGAGGGACCTCGGACGTAGGCCCGGTAGAAGCCTTTTTGGCACGGGCCTCGAACATCCGTTTGGTAACCTCAAGCCCAGCCAAGACCTCGGGGCGTACCCCATTTTGTTTTTGAGGGAAGCCTCAGAGCAAGCTCCGGTACCCCACGACTCAGTAGAACTGGGTCTACACACAGCCCCCAGAGGAGGGGCCTCGGAGTGTACTCCGGTGATCACAGGCCCCTTACGGAGACCCTCAGAGAAAACTCCGGTAGAATTATTAGGCCCGACAGGCACCTCAGGGCGAACCCTGGTAACAGAGCGATCAACGCCCCTCCCGGCTCGAGAGGAACCCGGGAAGGTATCCCCCAGCCGGGGTGCTCTGAAAATTAAAGAACTTACCGGGCATTTTTTCTTCACGTCGATGAACGCCTGAAAATGAGAAGGAAGAGTTTGTCCGAACACCTCCTCCCACCGCTCCAACTGACGTTGAAGTGCCCGGACCGAAAGGGAGTCACAGTAAAAACAGGAGTCCCAACTGTGTTCCGGACCCAAACACTCCAAACAAAGAGGATGGGGATCCGCCCTCGCGAAGCGACGGTGACACGATGAACAGTATGGAAAATCTAGTTTAAAAGACATAGACAGACTAGTAAACAAACGCTAGCGAGAGCCAGAGAGGGAAAAAAAAGGGAAGAAAATCTTCCGAGGATGCAAGTGCGTCCGGTCCCGATCCTGCGGAGAAAAGGACTGATGGGCGATGCGCGGGCGGAGCCTAGGTGGGCGGGGTTACGGCCGCGTGGCAGGCCCCAAGCAGGAAAGAGAGGGACGGACACATTTTTGAAAAAAATGTGGATGCTTTTTACAAAGTGCTCCGGTCCCGTCCCACAGGAAGGAGAGATGTCCCATAAGTATGGAGGAAAGGGGATGGGACGTAGGAGTAAGATGCTTCTAATGTAGGTATAGGTGCAGTCCTTATCCAACTGGATGAGAAAGGTAGGGAGCACCCCATTTGCTTCATCAGCAGAAAGCTGAAGGATCCTGAGACAAGGTGGGCAACAATTGAAAGAGAATGTTTTGCTATTGTGTGGGCACTGAAGAAGTTTAGGCCATACTTGTATGGTTCTACTTTTGTCATTTAGACTGACCACCAACCCTTGAGTTGGTTGATGCAAATGAAGGGGGGGAACCAAAACTACTGAGATGGTCAATCTGCCTGCAAGGGTTTGATTTCACCATTGAGCACAGGTCAGGGTGTCACCAACAAAATGCTGATGGTCTCTCTAGGATGTATGTCATCTACTAGAGGTTTGAGATTCATCCAGGAGTGGATTAAATCCTCCTGTCCCTTAGTCTGGGGGGGGCGAGTGTTAGGGAGAATTCTCTGTTAAGGCTAATTTCCCAAACCTAGTGAGTCCCCCAGCAGCTTTGCTGGATTTTTGGGGTTTATTTTTTTCTCCTGCTAAGAGTGAGACTCTTTTTTCTCCCACTCTTAGACATGATTTGAGATATCCTTTGACTTTGGAATGTGTTTTATGGGCTATGGGGTCTTTTATTCCATAGGGCTTCATGTGTTTTCGATATGTGTGTTACACAGCACCCTCCATGCCATAACACCGGGGTGTCATAGTGACCCCCAAAATAGACTCCGTACCCTGGGGCTGACTACTGTCTCCCAGGGCATGTAAAGTCACCATTGGCTTTACTAGTGTTAAATTGTGAACAGAACCAGTACAAACCATCATATTGTGGGCGTACTGGTAGGGGCAATTCGATTGCCCCTGGGTCTGCTGTTCGAGGGGGCACTGTCCAGTCCTCCCTGAGCGAGTTTTGGCTGGTGGCAGTGGATACTACTTTTTATATTCAACCGCAAATATATTCCTATGGGATTTTCCCATTGTTCGAGGCTAATACTTTTTAACATAGCCTCAACCATACCGCCAGTTTATTTATTTAATATTAATTCACCGGTTGGTATTTTTTTGCCAGAACTCGGTTCCAAAATGGCATTGTGTTCGCTTCTGTGACTCCCACCCAAGTCGAGCCCTTTGTTCCACTTTTTGGCGGGCTTCTCCACAGAAGCCTCCAAAAGTGGTGCCACTCTGTCTGGGTACCACAGGGGGTGTAGGAGGGGGTTTAGGCACCCTGGACTGAGTTGCCTCGGCAACTCAAGTCGCACTCTTGTGTGATTGGCCCAGTGGTGAGCCGCCCAGCTCACCTCTTAGCATGTTTGAGTGACAGCTAGGACTGATGAATGGGGGTTTTCTGCAAAAAAGCAGGGCTTTGGGGACTGGGACTTCAGACGTCGCCACAGGACCAAAGAGTCCGAAGAGGGAGAAGCTGAGCCAACCTGCAACGACGACACCACCGGTGGAGTCCTGCTGAACCGACTTCACACTTCTTCCAACGACAGAGGAGATCTTCATCCCGAAGAGTCTTCTTCCTTTGACTGGTGGGGATAACCAGTTTGCCCACCTTTTCGCCTTCCCGGATCATCTTGTGGCCGCCTTGCCTGTGCCAAGCACCCCGGCAACCGGGATACCACGTTTTTCCACTACCGCAAATAAAAGGATAGTACCTTTTTACCGGAGAACTTCCGCGGCTGGTTTCTTCCCTGGCAGTGCAACGACTTTCATCTTTCCTCCACGTCGAGATCTTCCCTTCCTCTGGACGACGCCGCGACTTGCATCCATTGCCAGGAACATCTGCCCCCGCTGGAGGATTCTCTCCACTTTCAAGGTACTGTGTCCGCCTGGCCTCCCTTGCAACGGTCTGTGTGGGGTGTCTCGTAAATCCTCAACTTACCACTTGGGTTGGCCCCTAGGCTGGCTAACTGAACTTTTCTGAGCTGAACTGATTCCTTTTTAAACTCTCTGCAAGACTTTCCAAGCCTTTTAAAATGTGTGATCTTGGGCGCATTGGTGTTCTACTCTCTCCAAGAGGGAGCCTGGCCTCTGAACTTTTTGCTCACAAGTAGACTATGATTTCCTGCCTTGCTGAGTGCTTCTAAAGTATTGTGTTGTGTGCTGTTCCTAATTTCTGCCTTTTCCCTCCCTTTTTCTTAAAGTTATTGGAGTGCCATCTTTAGTTAAGCGCTCACCTCTGTCTGGAAATAAGTGGTGTTAACTAAGACTTGTCTAATAAGGAATAAGGGATGTATATATATTAATAGTGACTGTGTTTTTGAACTTGCTCATAATAATAGTGCTAGAGTGTTTCTAAGTGTGTCTTTAAATAAATAATTATATACTTAATACCAAAGTTCTGGTCAGTGTTTGCTTGTGCTACTGTATTTTGGTACCTATTTTGTATACTCTATATACTGTCTAACTCTTCTTGAGAGAAGTCTGGCTGCTCAGCCACAGCTACCAGGTAAATATGGGTGGTACAGACTGCTACCAATTGGGTTTACTGCCAACACCTGTAGTCTTAAGCCTTTTGCAGTCGTCCCTAAGGGAGTTGCACAGGTTTCAACCTAACAAGGAGAGCAAGGGCAACACAATAGCACACCAGGAAGGAATTTGGAGCCGATAAATATCAGAGGAGCAGCACAGGAAAAAGGAAGGTAGTTGGGAACACACTTGCCGAGTACTCGGAAGGGTAGCGTTGAGACACGCAGAGCCACGGGGGCGTGTCTTTTTTCTAGGAAGCAACAAGTCTTGCGTAAACACTAGACAGCAGCGTTTCTGTGGTGTCGGCCATGTTGGTAGGATAGCAGGTACAACGTTGCGGTGCACAATGGACCATGAAGTCCAAAAGGGGTGGAAACGGCGAATCATGACAGCATGCCCCCTCTTAAACCCCGATCCACTGGGTTTAATCGGATGCGTTAGATGGAATCTCTGTACCAAACGGGGGGCATTCATGTTGGAGACCAGTTCCCACGTTCGTTCGCTGGGGGGATATCCTTTGCGTTCCACCAAGTACTGTAGTCGACCTATTCTATATCTGGAATCACATATCCTGGAGACCTCAAATTCAATCTGATCATTGACGAACACAGGGTAAAGTCGATGAGCTGATCTGGTGGATTGAGAATAGGGTTTGAGCAAGGAAGTGTGAAAAACGGGATGTATTTTCTTCCAGGATTCTGGTAACTGAAGTCGATATGCCACTGGGTTGATGATTTCCTTGATGGAAAAAGGTCTGTAGAATCTAGGAGCCAGTTTATTGGGTCGCAGGTGTCGAGGCAAGAGTCTAGAGGACAACCAGACACAATGTCATACACGGAACTGGGTCTCCTCCTAGTATCAGCATATCTTTTAACATCCATTCTGGCCTTTTTCAAATGATTTTTAACATCCTTATGTACAGTGGCCAGATGTTCAATCCAGGAATCAACCGAAGGAACCGAGGGTTGAATGAGTTAGGAGTGTTGGCAGGACATATGGATGGAACCCTTGACTGCAAAAGAAAGGGCTTGTCTTGATAGCGGAGTGGTGTAACGCTCACCTGATTCCCGCAGAGGCGCCGATCTTGACTGGGTGAATGCCGTATCTTCAAAGGTGATGTGTAACACACGGTTGGCTCTTTGGGCTGGACCTCTGTGCACTGTATGTCTGACTCGAAGAGTAAGATGTCTGCAGATAGAAAATATGGGATTAATGAACTGGGGTTATTGGGTGCCTCTCTCCTCTTCCCTTTCTCTTCTCCTGTAGAACCCCAAAGGTTAACGCCCTCACCTTAGGTAAGTGAACGCCGAGCTCTCCATCTGCCTCGGGGCAGGGTGCCGTAACCAGTTTCTTCACTGGATAAGGGTGCAGGCCTCTTGACCTCAGAGGACTGCTGTCCGTCGTTAACTGCACGAACGGTAAGTTCTGGGCACTTCAAATGTCTTAAAAGTCTTTTGTAATGATATCTCTTGTTTTGCAGGGTTCCGGCGATGGCGGATGGCGGGCTGATGAGAGTTGAGGATCGAACCCGCGTGAGGAATAGAAGCGCCTGGAAGCACGTAAGTAAGCGCTTGTAGCCTGCTTCACGATGCGCACTAACTGTCCCTTTTATCTTGCAGGTACAAGTTCGGAGCTTTAGAGAAGCTGAAGGGTGCTGGAATACCCACTGGATTCGGCGTGGGAAGGAGTAAGGGCACGTGAGTAATAAAGTTGCCCAATGTCTTTAAACGCACCTTCTTTTGTCTTTCAGATGCGGGATGCAGCGCCGAAGGCCTCCGGAGCGTGCGAAGAGCTGGTAAGCTTTTGTCTTTCAGATGCCGGAATGCAGTGCGAAGACCTCCGGAGCATGCGAAGAGTAGGTAAGCCTTTGTCTTTCAGATGCCGGAATGCAGCGCGAGGCGTTGGTGGCAGCCGATGGACCAGGTAAGAGATGCGCTACCACTGAAGACCGTAGTGCTAACCTGTTCTTTCTTTGTCTTTACAGGTGCTGCTGAAGACTGGATTCCAGGATGGTAAGCCTTTGTTCCATTAGGCCCAGGATCAGAAGCAGAAGACGCGATGAGCGTTCTGCTGCAGAGAATGCAGAATAACGCAAAGCAAGATTCATCCATCGGGTGTGGTTTAAATAGCCTCCTGTAGTGCTTAGGTGTCTCCTTCCACAGCCTTGCCTAGGTAAGAAAAGAGTTCCTGCTTTCCAGAAGAGTTCCAGTGTTCTGAACCTAGGGAGTGGCTCCTGCCCCACCCAACAGGAAAAGTAGTCCCAAACAGAAGAGGATCAGGGGCTCAACTGGCAGGTAAGTAAGCAGCATGGTCTGCTGCAGGTTAAGTCCACCCAAGCATTATGAGCCCGGCGCTTCCAGCGCTGGGACTGGGCATCTTTATGAGCCTGGTGCCACTGGCGCCAGGACAGGGTCCAAAAGGTTCCAATTGGGACTGGCTGGCACTCGGAACCGGGGTTATGGGTCTGCTTCCAAGGGAGTCGGGCAAGTCCTGATCTTTTGGAAGCAGAGATCATGACAAGTGGTCAGAGTTGTTGTATGCAAACTCAGCAACTGGGATTAAAACCGACCAATCATCCTGGACCTTGGCTGCAAAACATCACAAATACTGTTCTAGGGTCTGATTTACTTGTTTGGTTATCCCATTGGATTGAGGATGGTAACCAGAAGATAAGGCACGTTGAATACCTAATGTCTGACACAGGTACTTCCAGAATTGGGATATGTACGGAGGCCCACGGTCTGAAATGATTTTGGAAGGAAGACTATGCAGTCGGAAGATGTGATTCAAAAATATTCCTGCCATTTCTTGTGCTGAAGGTAACTTGTACAAGGGGGTGAAGTGAGCCATATGGGAAAATAGGTTGATGGTAACCATAACGGTAGTAAAACATTTGGAAGGAGGTAATTCCACGAAGAAATCAGTAGCCGCTCTGGCAACATGGGTTGGTGGAGAAGACCCGCAGGTCAATCATTTTAGGCCACCAAAATTGTCTCTGAATGAGATGGAGAGTGGCTATAATGTCCCGATGCCTGGAATGGAAGGTATCAGGACAGAGGTTTATAATTTTGGTTCTCAGTTTTTGAGCAGGTATCACCAATCTCGTCTTTAAAAAGGTAACCATCTGTAGCAACTAAGGACCATTGGTTAGTCTTGATGTAATCCTTCCAGAGAACAGAAAGTGATGTTTCAGCACGGACATTATCCAATAAGGAATTGGCCTGGGCCACGAAAACAGTGTCGGGAAACATCTTTACAAAGGCACGTGCCTCAACTGGTTCGTAATCAGGGCGTCTGGATAAGGCATCAGCGATTATGTTGTTAGTTCCAGGGAAGTGATGTATGCAAAACTGACACTGGGCAAAAAAAAGGCACAACGAGCCTGACGACTGTTCTTGCACTCCAGGGATTGCAGGACCTGCACGTTTGTGATAGGTTCGCACTTGCACCGGGAATTTAGCACCCAGAAGTAAATGACGCCACTCAGTAAAGGCCTGCGGGATGGCGAGCAATTCCTTTTCCAGGACTGAGTAATGGGTCTCACTGGGATTCAGTGTTCGAGATAGATGAGCAATGGGATGTTCCACCTTGTCCTCTGATTCTTGTTTTAACACTGCCCTAATAGAGGAATCTGAGGCATCAGTTTCCACCAGGAAAGGTTTATTGATGTCAGGTTGAGCCAGGACGGGACATTGCGTAAATCTTTGCTTTAGTTCCTGAAAGAGTGTCTCTTGGGCAACAGACCAGTTGAAAGGAATGTCTTTCTTTAACAATCCAACTATAGGTTGTACAATGTCAGAGAATGTAGGCATGAATTTCCTATAAAAGTTTGCAAGTCCCAGAAAGGATTGAATCTGTTTTGATGTTGTAGGGGCCGGCCATGAAAGAATATAGTAGACCTTGGCGGGATCCATTTCTATTCCTTTGGAACTCAAAACAAATCCTAGGTAATGAACTGTTGAGGCATGAAAGATGCATTTTTCTGGTTTAGCCAACAGTTTATTCTCTTGTAGGCATTGTAAAACCAAGGACACGTTTTCTTGATGTACCTTAGGATCGTTGGAATATATAAAAATGTCATCCAGATATACAATGACAAAGAGGAACAGCATATCTGAAAAGACTGTCCATGAAGCGCTGAAAAATCGCAGGAGCTTTGGCAAGGCCAAAATGCATAACCAGTTATTCAAAATGACCAAAGGGCGTCCTAAAGGCGATCTTCCACTCATCGCCTTCCTTTATATGGATGAGATGGTAAGCACCCCGTAAGTCAAGTTTAGTAAAGATTACCGCACCACGTACAACTTCCAATAAGTCAGAAATGAATGGCAAAGGATAGCAGTCTTTGAGGGTACATTGGTTAAGGCCTTGGTAGTCCAGGCATGGTCGGAGTTCCTACGTGTCCTTTTTGGGCACAAAGAACAAAGAGGCCCCGGCTGGAGATTTAGAAGCATGAATGGTTCCATTGGCGAGATTGGTGTCCAGGTATTCCCGCAGTGCTCTTTTCTCCGGTTCAGAAAGAATAAACATCCTTCCAAAAGGTATAACTGCAGAGTCTTCAGTATCGACAGCACAATCTTCTAGTCTAGGGGGTGGTAGGGATTGGACAATGGCTGTTGAAAACACATCTGAGTATTGTTGGTGGATCTCGGGTACTTGGGTAATGTTGGAAACACATATAGATGGTTGTTCAGGGATCCGGGATTCCATGGATATGGTCTGCCTCACATTCTGGGTTAAACAATGAGACAGACAGAATTTGGAGCCTAGAAATAAGGATCCGGCCGCCCAGTTGATATATGGGTTGTGTTTTTGTAGCCAGGGCATGCCCAGAACCATGGGGTAATGAGCTGCCTTTATGATATCAAAACAAAGCATTTCCTGATGGTTGTTTATTGAGGGTAATAGTTCTGTGGTTTGCTGGGTTATGGGTCCTGAAGACAGTTGTTTCCCGTCAATCCCTTCGACTCCTTGGATAGTTTCTTTGGATTCTCGAGTAATGTTGTGCTTTAAGGCCCATTCGTGGTCCAAGAATATCCCCATAGCACCACAATCCACTAGGGCAGGATGGAATGTGTCTCCTTATTGGCAGAAGTCAAGGATGCTTGTAGTACCACCAAGGTATTTTGATGAAGACTGTTCAAGGAAGGAGAAGAAGCAGAGCAAGTACCTTTCTCCCGAAGCTGGGCTCCATTCAAGACCAGGAGCTGGCGTTTCCCGAACGCCTGGGTGGAGCTATAGGAAAATTCCTTACAAGGTGTTTATCAGAAGCACAATACATACTGAGTGCAGTATTGATCCTACGAGTCCTTTCTTGTGGAGAGATCGGACGCCGCAAGGAGCCCAGTTGCATTGGTTCAGGATCAGGGGAATATGGAGTGGTTGTTTCCTTGGGGCTGGGATAATCCACGGAAACCTTTGGTTGAACTGTTTGTGTCTTTCTTTTCTCTGCCTTTCTCTCTTGGATTCGGAAGTCGATTTGTAGAGACAAATCTATCAAAGCCTGGAAGGAACCTGGACGGGCTACTCTAGCCAGTTCGTCCTGGATTTCATTGTTTAATCCTCTGCGAAACAGGGTAAAACATGCCTCCTGAGACCAATCAGCCTCCTTAACCAATTGCTTGAAGCGTGTTACATAAGACAGCTTGTCTTGGTTTCCTTGTTGAAACTCCAGCAGCTTTTCCTGAGCACTGTATACTTGTTCAGGGCAGTCAAACATGGTTTTCAAGGCCTCCACGAATCCATCATAATTGTCCAGGAGCGGGTCACCCGCATTCACCAAGGGAGTTGCCCAGGCTAAAGCATTTCCAGAGAGATGTGAGATTATAAATCCCACTTTGGTCCTAGGCGTGGAAAAATAGTAGGGTTTAAATGTGAACTGCACCAGACAGGAATTGAGGAAAGAACGCAGAGCATTGGAGGAACCGTCGCATTTGTCCACTATGCCCCCTACCAAGGCACTTTCCTGGAATGCCGAGTCTCTGGATACCATGATTTGTTTTAGTGCTGCATTTTCGGCTTTGAGGTTCTGGACCTCTGTTGTCAGTTCTTGCATTCCTCTCATGAGGTCCTGGACAGCAGCCTCCATGTTGAATTCTGTATCAAGTCTTGGGCATCTCAAACTGTCACAGTCTGCCCCTTGCCTCACCTGTTTGTCCTTTGTTGTCTTCTTTTTTGAAGGTCTTTCTTTGTTCCTGGACTTTCGGACTTGTACAGGTAAGGGCGGGTATCCTCCGCCTCCAGTGTGAAGAACGGACACCATCCTCGGAGAGATGGTAGGCGTTCAGAATTCCGGGAAGGTAAGAAGAGCAGCGGTCAATGTCCGGGATGGATCTAGGAACCGGGGGGAGTTGCAATGCTCGTAGAGTGCAGGGGACTGAGAGCGAGCATGGGAAGACTGGAAAAGGGTCCGGGAAGGGAGAGGAACGAGCGGCCCTCAGGGGGGGAGTGCAAGGGCAACACAATAGCACACCAGGAAGGAATTTGGAGCCGATAAATATCACAGGAGCAGCACGGGAAAAAGGAAGGTAGTTAGGAACACACTTGCCGAGTACAGGGAACGGTAGCGTTGAGACGCGCAGAGCCACCGCGGTGTGTCTGTTTTTTAGGAAGCAACGAGTCTTGTGTAAACACTACACAGCAGCATTTCTGTGATGTCGGCCATGTTGGTAGGATAGCAGGTACAACGTTGCGGTGCACAACGGACCATGAAGTCCAAAAGGGGCGGAAACAGTGAATCATGACAATGTCAGACCACGCTACAGTCACCTTGGCCATCACCTTGGGCCCATCCCTACCTACCAGCAACACATGGCGTTTCAAATCGGCGGCCGTGCTGGACATAGTGTTCAAGGCTGAGATTTTATCAGACATTGGCACTTTCTTTGAGTGTAACACACTGCGGACACCTCAGCAGGGGTTAGGTGGGAAACTTTAAAGTTTATATAAGGGGTATGTCCATCTCGAGGGAAGCAGGTGTGCTGAAATTAATTAGACGCTGGAGCGTGAATGCGTAACAGCAGCCACCCCGGCCAAACTCGCGCTCATTAGAGAAGAGCTTGAGATATTTGAATCGACGCCACATGGGAGGTTCGATACTTCACCCGCCCACAGGCAGCCAAAAGGTACAAGGAGGGTGACAGACCGGGAAGGACGCTGGCCAGGCTGATTAGGGGCGAATGGGGCCAGACCCAAATATAATTTATCAAAGATGCCCAAGGCGCTCTGCAGTGGACGGACCAACAGATATTAGACACCTTCAGCCTGTTCTATACCGACCTTTATACTGCCCCCAAGGGCCATGATCCACAGCATATACGTGACCTTTTAGACCAGATCCCAATGACATCCATTTCCCGCTCCACCAGGGATCAAATTGAGTCCCTGATCACACGATGAGATAAATGAAGTTTTTACTGGTCTCCCCAAGGGTAAGGCCACAGGGCCGGACGGGCTCACATCCAGATTTTATCAAGAATATATCTCTACTCTGGCCCCAAAATTGTTGGAAGTCTGGGAGGAATCACTTTGAAAGGCTGCTCTCCCCCCCCTACCTGCGGGAGGCGATCAAAACTATTTTGCTTAAACCTGGCAAGCCCAGTGATGAGTGCGGGTCTTACAGGCCCCTCTCGCTCATGAATATAGACACTAAGATCTTCGCCAAGGTAATAGCGAATAGATTTCTGCCGATTATGACATCCCGGTAAATGAAGATCAGGGAGGGTTTGTCCCCGGGAGATCGACTTCTCTCAATATTAGAAGGCTCTTTAATGTCATGTCTAGGATTCATCGGGACTCGGTAGCAGTGGCGGTTACGCTAGATGCCCAAAAGGCTTTTGACATGGTTTCCTGGCAGTATACGTGGAAAGTCTTGGAGGCGATGGGGGTGGGTCCCAATATGATTGGTTACATTAAATCACTGTATACGGACCCTGTTGCAAGGGTGCGGGTTAATTCCCGGACCTCGACACCCTTCCCACTCCTCCAGGGCACTCTGCAGGGCTGCCCGTTCTCCCCCATTGTCTTCGCCTTGGTCATTGAACCAATGGTGGACTACATTAGAGCACGACACGCACACAAGGGATACCCATGAAGGATGCTTTTTAGATAATGTTGTTGTATGCGGACGACGTGCTTCTGTATGTCAGGAACCCTACGACAAACTTAGATCCTATTCTATGGGATGTGACACGTATAGGCACCTTCTCAGGCTTCACAATTAATTATTCCAAATCCGAGATGTTTCCGCTTACGGAAAGGACTCAACAACCGGGGTTCAAGTACCCACTCCGGTGGTCCCCTGAGGGAATCAAGTACCTTGGCGTCCGGTTGTCCCTGTCCAAGCCGGCCCTCTTGGCCAATAACTACACTGAGGTGGTGCAACAAGCAGAATCCAAGATGTTGAGGTGGCAGGCTCTCCCCCTGTCGCTAGCTCGGAGGCCCTCGCTGCTCAAGATGGTCCTGGTCCCCAAGCTCCTTTACATCTTTGAAAACGTACCGGTATGGCCTGGGAAACAATATTTCGATAAGATACAAGCACTTTGTGCACTATTCTTGTGACATACCGGTGCGGTCTGAAAGAAATGGATTCACATGACCTTACCGTACGACAGAGGGGGATATACTGCCCCCAATCTGTCACTATACTGGATCGCAGCGCAGGCCCAGTTTGCTACATACTGGTACCCGAACTCGACGCCTCCGCCACATGTCAGACTGAAGGAGTTGGCCACTGCTGGACTAGACCTTATGACGCTAATTTTCTGCCCTGATTATGTACCTGCCTCCCCATCTGACCCCGTGGCAACCATGCTATCGGCATGGCGTAGACTGCTACACCAGTCTTCTGAGTCTCGTCCCTATTATAAATGGCTTCCTATATGGGGATTCCCCGGGCTTGAACCGACATATGATAAGCTTCTGGCTCGGCACTGGCTGGCATTGGGGTACCGGCCGCTCACTGATTTATTCCCTGATGGGAGGTTCATAACGCCCCAGACGTGGCGACCCAATCATTCCGGGTCGGCGCTGGAATTCCTGCAATACTACAGACTCAGAGCAGCTTTCTGTGCTATGTGGCCCTCATGCCCAGTCGAACCTCATGACACTCCGGAAGTTAGTTATATAGCTAATTCTAGCAATGCCCGTGGGGTGGTCTCCTCCCAGTACAAACTACTTATTGCTAAAACCCCTGATCAGCCCTCCAAAGCACGAACTGAATGGGCGACTGAACTTGGCCTGGAGGTTCCTGAGGAATTATGGAAAAAATGTGCTCCCATACGAATAGGGTATCTCTCAATTCCTGTCTCAGATGTATGCAATACAAACTGTTGAATAGATTATACTATACCCCCGAGAAAATCACTAAATTTGCACGAGGTGACGCGCACACTTGTCCACGTTGTAAGGCGATGGGGGCTGACCAGTTGCATATGTTCTGGTCGTGCCGGGAGCTGTCTGGCTTCTGGGATCAGATCCTACAAGCCCTCACAGACATTATTGGGGCTGTGGTTGATCCGTGCTCCCTGGGGGTACTGTTTGGGTATGCAAAACAGATGACACTAGAAAGATGGCGAAGTTCCTGAATATTAGTTGCATGGTTGCCAAGAAATGTGTATTACAGTGCTGGAAGTGCTCCCCCCACCCCCTGACTTTTAAGAGGTAGCTCGCTACACATACCTGGACTCAGACCTCTGAGGAGGAATACATCAACTCTCTCCCATTGCATTCCTGTCCCAAGATTGTGTGGTCTGCCTTTAGCGCTTACCTTCTCGCGCTTTCCTTCTCAGACAGGCTGACAATGCATCTGGGGCTTCCTCCCCCCAGCCGTCATAAGTACAATATGAACTGTTATGTATTGGAAGAATGTACCTGTTCTACTGTACTAGTTTGCATTATTGGATGTGTAAAAGCTGTTGCTACAAGAAGTTTGTCATGATCTGCAGTGTGTGTTTGATGTACTTCCTTGCTAATAAATACACTTTTATTTTTTTTAAAAACGATTCTAAGAAAGTCGGTAGATAAAGAAGGGAAGGACTGGGACCGAATGATCCCCTGGACACTATTTGCAGTAAGGAAAACCCCTCAGGCATCTACTGAATTCTCTCCTTTTGAACTACTCTATGATGGAGAACCTACTGCATGTCCAGGACATGCTCCGGTACACCTGGAAAGAACGAGAAGAGGCACCCATTCCCCTCTCGCAAACCACTACCAGATTGCGAGACAATATGAGACTTGTTTGCGATCTAGTCTGTACTCGTATGGAAAAAGCCCAAATCCAACAAAAATCTCCTTATGACAAAAAGGTGAGTTTAAGATAGTTTTCCATAGGACAAGAAGTACTAGTACTCTTACCCACTTCGGAAAAAAAGTTTGTCTCTAAGTGGCAAGGGCCATATGAAATACTCGAATAAACAGGAACCTGTATTTATAAGGTAGCCCAACCTGACAGGAAACAAGGTCCATCTATATAATGATAAATCTCTTAAAAGAGTGGAAGGAAAATTCGTCGTCCACCCATGCCACGATAGTATCCTGTTTGGTGCCAGAAGAAATAGACAACTTTTAATTAATTCCTCCACAGCCATCTATTCAACAAGAAGATTTGAAAGATTTGGTCACCTCGTTTCCCGATGTATTCTCTGAGAAACCAGGAAGAGTAAAATGCACCTATAACTACATTAGAACACCTAAGGGAAAGGTGGTTCATCTAAAACCGTACAGACTCCCGCAAGCCTGTAAACAGATAGTGGTTGAGGAAGTGAATAAAATGTTAAGAGCAAATATTATCAAGCCCTCTTCAAGCCCATGGTACTCCCCTATCGTACCTGTCACTAACCTAATAATATTTTACAAATAATCAAGGTGAGAGATCACATATGAAGTCCTTCGATTTATTATTATACACTCGTTAAATAAATATCAGAATACTTGAACTATTAGGGCAACCAAATCTTAAACCCTTAGTTATTTATTTAGCAAAACATTTTCTTCATATTTTATAAGACAAACCCAAAAACTGACATTTTTTTCAATTTAACAATGTGGTATTACCACTGTGTACCATCCAATTAGATCCAGAGGATTTAACTCAAACAATGCACATGTTCTATCATTCGTGATACAGTAATTACATATACGCGTGTGCTCTCCAGAGCGTGATGCACATCTGGAGTACCAAACAAGACACAATGTGACATAAAATACAGAACATTGGGGGCGTGGCTTGATGGCTACGTGAGAGGACGTTCCTTGGAGGAGCTCCCGATGATCCGATCCTGATCCTGGGAAGAAGTGATGGTTTTTGGCGGACTTTCGAGCCCACGGTGTAACCAAAGGCGTATAAAAGTGGGGGGCACATGGTGTGTGCCCTCCCCACCAGCGAGACTGCATATCCACAAAACTAGACTCTGAATGTGGCGGTTGCGCAAAGGAAGGGGAGCACCCAAGATGGCCGTCTGTGGACAAAGGGCCATAAATGGTCCGATGAGCTGAGGAAGTTGGTCGGAACGTGGGCAAGCCCAACAAGACAGACGGGTTGCATGCGCCCCTGGCAGAAGGCAAAAACATAAGGGCAAGCCCACACTGAAGAGGCCCTGGATCGTGGTGGGCTAGCAGAGTGAACCCGGGTCCAGCGGAACCTCTCTGTGAAGAGGCCGGCGAGCGAACCCCGCGAGGATACAGCTGGGCGCGTGGGCCCAACCGACGCCGCAGGATGTCCTCCAAGGTGGTGCGACCCCGGATCAAACAGCCCACGATGGAGACCTACGTTAGGTCGCCCTAGGGCGCGGAAGGGGGCAAGAGCAAAGAAACCCCTGCGGCGGAGACGGACCCACCGGGTACTATCCAGGAGGTGCTGGCAGCTATTGCCGACTTGAAGGTGGCCTGGGAGACGAAGCTGGGCCTGGCCATGAAAGAGCTGCAAGAGGGCCTAAACCTTAAGATAGGAGCGGTCCGAGAAGAGGTGAACCTGTTGCGCCAGGATGTGCGAACGATCGCGGAGCGCACTGGGGAACTGGAGAAGGAGTTGGCCCCGACCACGGAGGCGTGCAACACACACGCCAAGGAGCTTCATGCCCTCGTGCAACGAGTGGGCAATTTGGAGGACAGAGCAGAGCAGGCAGAGGGGCGCGCCAGGCGCAACAACATTCACATAGTGGGGGTACCGGAGGGAATGGAAGGATTGAACCCCACAGATTTCGTTGAAACCATGCTTTTGCAGGAGATTACAGGCGGGGAGCAGACCCAGGGGTTCGCAGTCGAAAGGTCGCACAGGGCCCTGACCAGGAGACCGGCCCCAGGAGCCCCCCTGCGGCCGTTGATCGCGAAGATCTTGAACTATCGTGACCGTGAGAAGATTCTCAAATTTTTCCGGAAAGGAGGCACGATAGAAAGGGGGTCAGCGAATATAACGGCGTATCCGGATTATACGCTGCTCGTACAACGGAGTCGAATGAACTTTGGAACGGTGAAGAGGAGGCTTAGAGAAGCAGGCCACTGCTACATGTTGCTTTACCCCGCCAGGTTAAAGGTGTTTTATAAGAACAGATCCCTCTTCTTTGAGACGCCGAGCGAAGCGATGGAATGGTTGGATATGCAAGGTCGACCTCAGAAATCGGATGCCCAGACAGAAGCGGCTGGAGATGAGTAGCACGTGGCAGAGGCACCTGTGAGGCCATAGCTATGACATTGGGACTGGAATATAGTTTGATATTGTGCTTGTGTGGAGGAAGTCACGGCATCTGCCGGCGGGTCCCGTTGAATTCACTTCTCCTAAATAGATGACTGGGAGCTCCTGGGGAGCAACCTCTGCACCCGATAGTAGTATATTTAGTTAGGTCACTGTTAGATTGGTGACACCCTGCAGGGTCCTTGTTCCTGGTCACGAGACGGGTCCAGACGTGGGTAGGCCTGAGATACAGGGATGGAGCTGGGCTATTGTTGGGGGTTGGCGGGGATGTGGGGGGGGAAGTTATGTGCAGTGGTGTGAGGTTGGGGAAGGGGGGAGGAGGGCACTGTTCGTGAATAGAAGGGAAAGAGCCAGGAAACAACCCTACGTGGGGAACATTATGGGAAGGGGCGGGATGGAGATAGACCGACCGAATGGCATTGGGTAATCTCAGAATCATGACCTGGAATGTACGGGGCCTCAACAGCTACCTTAAACGTAACAAAGTGATGTTGTATTTAAAGAGGATGCGCGTAGACATAGCCCTGCTGCAAGAGACCCACCTCACTAGGGAAAGGCTGAAGGTGGTCAGGAGGAAATGGAAGGGCACTGTTGTGGGGGCGGCGTACTCGCCGTATGCCAGAGGGGTTGTCACCTGGGTGGCGCCCCACGTGCCGTTTCGGGTGCTTGATTCTACGGTGGACCCGGAGGGTAGAATGGTGGTGGTAACGGGTCATTTGGAAAACAGAGAAGTGCACATCATAAATTTGTATGCCCCCAATAACGATACAGCGGCTTACTTTAGGACCCTCTACGGTAAACTTGGCCCCCTGGCAGGGGGTACGGTAGTGTGGGGGGGGGGACTTTAACTGTACCGTAGACCCCAGAATTGACAGGTCCAAGGACAGGGCAGGAAAAACGGCACCGGCGGCTAAAGGGCTGAGTACCTTACTGAAAGACCTAGGCCTAGAGGATGCATGGAGAAGGCTACATCCCACGGATAGACAGTACTCACACTACACAGCGCCACATGATTTGTACACAAGGTTAGACTACGTGTTTGTAACAGCCGAGATAGTGAGAGATATAGAAGGAGCGGAATACAAGGCCCGAGTGCTGTCGGACCACTCGCCCTTGGTGGTAGACCGGAGACACCAGCCCCCACGACCGCGGATCCCTACATGGAGACCTAGGACCGAGGCTCTGCAGGATGAGGGGTTTCGGGAGGGCCAGAGGGATGCCATTGAAGAATACTTTGATACAAATACGAGAAGCGTAGGCTCTGTGGGCACACTGTGGGAAGCGTTTAAGGTGGTGGTGCGTGGAGTAGCCATTTCCCAAGCTAAGGGGCTACAGGGGGGGGTCGAAAGGGAGCTCCGGGAGGCGGAAAGGGAGCTAGAGGTGCTCACGCATTGCGAGAGCACCGCTTATGATAACAGAACCAAAGTAGAGGAGCTACAGTTGTCCTGCAGCGCACTCTGGGATAGACTGTGCAGACTCAGCTACAGGAAATATACGGAGAGGATACATGCAGGGGGCGACAAGCCGGGCAGACTGCTGGCTTGGCTGTATAAGAGTGAGACCCCCCGCTCGGTGATTAGTGAGATTCAGGGCGAGGGAGGTTGCTCATGCAACACCCAGAAAGAGGTAAATGAGGAATTCCTTAAGTTTTACAGACACTTGTATGAGGACACGGGGGAGGATATGGGTCAAGACATACTGGACACATTGGGGGGACATTGAGCTGCCCACCTTAGATGATCTAGAACGTTCTGAGTTAGACGCACCCGTCACCTCGGACGAGCTGGAGGTAGTGATTCAGAACTTGCCCACTTGCAAGGCGCCGGGTTCGGATGGGCTGCCCAGCGAGTTCTACAAAACATACCAGCAAGAGTTGCTTCTGCCACTGCTTGCTACTTTCAACGAGGCCTATGAGCAGGGATAACTCCTGTTGTCCCTCCGTGAGGCTGTAATCATCCCACTCCTGAAACCAGGCAAACCAGCCGTGGAGCGAGGGTCTTACAGACCGTTGTCCATGCTTAACCAGGACAGCAAAATACTCACGGCGGTGCTGGCTAATAGACTGAAGAGGGTGATTAAGAAACTGATACACCCAGATCAGACGGGATATGTTCCAGGTAGGAACATCACCGATAACCACAGGAGGCTACACCATGTCATAGACCAAACTGAGGAAGACATGGTCGAGCTGGCTATAGTGTCGTTAGACGCGGTCAAGGCCTTCGACTCGGTACGATGGCCCTGGCTGAAAGCGGTCCTGAAGGGGTACGGAATGGGACCTGGATACCTCAGATGGGTCCAGTTGTTTTATAGCACCCCGATGGCGAGGGTCAAGACAGGGTCCATAGTCTCAGATTCTTGGCAACTAGGCAGGGGGACCAGACAGGGATGCCCCTGGTCACCCATGCTATATATACTGGCATTGGAGCCGCTGGCAATATGCCTGCGACAACAATATGGGGTGGTGGGCATAAACACTGCCAGTGGAGAGCATCTGATATCATTATATGCGGATGATATGCTCCTTTATTTGCGCTACCCAGAGGAAAACCTACAGTACGTGCTAGAGGTAATAGAACGGTACGCCATCCTCTCGGGAATATCGGTGAACCCTGGAAAGTCCAGTCTGTTCCCCTTGGGCAGATATAGGAATGTGCCGGTGCAGAGGCTGCCTGTCCTGCCAATACCATGGCAGCCCGTGACATTTAGTTATTTGGGAATAAATATTTACCACAAGGTCGAGGCAGAACACAAGCACAACACGGAAACAGCGATAGAGGGGATCAAGAACAGCATGGTATTCTGGTCCAGATTGCCCCTGACCATGATGGGGAGGGCAGCCTTGCTCAAGATGGTGGTCCTGCCTAGACTTTTGCACTTCTTCGTAAACGTCCCGTTTCTGATACCCAGGAGCCTATTCGCGAAACTTCACAGCGTGTGTAGGGGTTTCGTGTGGGGCAGCTCTAGGAATAGGGTGGCTCTGTGGAAGCTCCAGAACCCGTGTGACAGGGTAATTTCGAACTCTATTACCTGGCGGGGCAGCTGCAGTACGTGGCCAGGTGGCTCTCGGCTGAAGACTCGGCGGAAGCCAGGCTCCTGCGTGGAGATACAGCCCCATACTTTCTGATGGAAGTGGTGTGGTTGGGCAGAGACAAACTGGTGGGCAAGGGGCGGCTACTGAGGCTGGGCTGCGAGATCTGGCACAGGACATGGAAGATTGGGGGGGACTCGGAGCCGTACTCCCAGCAGGCCCCTTTGGCTGCGCTGTGCGGGAGTGACCCCCAACTACTTGAATCGGTCCGCAGATACTGGGAACAGGTAGGCCTAGCCACCCTCGGGGACATATGGCAGGAAGGGGAGGCAGTGGACTTTCAGAGGTTGCAGGAAGAGACGGGAGTACATGGTGGCCAATATATAACCTACACTAGGCTTGTGAAAAAGACTAGAGAAAGATGGCCTGAGACAGTGCTAGCGGAAGACTCAGACGCCTCCCTGGAAACCATGTATGATGTATCTGAGGGCGGGCACGAAATATCGAGGATATATGAGCTCCTGCGAGTAATGGCAGGGAAGGAGTTGCTCCAATTGAGACAAGATTGGGAGGAGGAGGTGGGAGGACCCATGACGGATGGGCAGTGGGAACGGGCTCAGAGGTACCACAAAAAGGTGTCCCGGAACGCGAGATTCCAACAGCTTCAACTGTATGGTACCCACAGGGCTTATTGAACCCCCGGGAAGATTGCAAAGTTTGGGGGATCAGCTATGCAGCAATGCCCCAGGTGTGGGGAGGTGAATGCGGGATTGCTACACATGTTCTGGGCTTGCCCGGAGGTGCATAGATTTTGGGACAAGGTCAAGACGAAATTGGCCGGCGGGGGGGGTGGTGCTGGATGTGGAATCGGCCTGGTCATGCATGCTTGGGCTTTTCCCTAGACCACAGCATTTGAAACACATAAGCAAGATAAAGGACCTGGCTTACGTCTTGGCCAAACGTAGAATTGCCATGGGCTGGAAGGCGGCCCACAGACCTAGGGTGGAGTTATGGTGGACAGACCTCTTGAGGTGGGCGGAAGCTGAATCCGTAGTCTGGTTTGAAGCGGTCACTAGGGGGGGCGAGGAGGAAGTAGGGCACTTGCTGGCCTGGCGGCAATTGGTGGCCTCGTTGGCAAACCCTCACCAGGGTTACAACGAAACAGAGGACCCGGATGATGGCTGCCTAAGTATTGTGCCACCCAATGATGTTCCCGTAAACGACATGTGAGAACCGGCTCTAGTTTAAGGGGGGAGGGGGGAGTTGGGAAGTTTGAAAATGTGTTGGAATATGATGCTTTCTATGTTTTGAAACAGCTGTAGTGTGTTTGTTTGATTTTATAAAATAAAAAATATTTTAAAAAAATAAAATAAAATACAGAACATTATAACAGGGAGGTCGACACTATAATGTTTCGGCCAAACAAAGCTATTTGTGAAGCTTTTAGTGAGGGTGGCCTTCTTCAGGGCGGGGGGGGGAAGTGTTCTCGATGTCCGTGGGGTATCTGTCAAAGAACAATGGCAGGTGGGAGTGTGTATTAGAACGGTGTGTGATCTCAGATATGAACTAAAGATTCTTGTTAGATGCTCTTGTGAGCCAAAAACTCCAACGCCCACATTGGAACCCTGGTTAACAGCTTACCGTCACTCACATATGCTGCAGTAAGTGTTCATAAAAAAGTCCCTCTGTCATTGGTGGGGCTTGTTTTCTTAATCAAGCTTCATGCCCAAATTGTGGGTATTGAAGAATCCTGTTTTTATCTGTAAGATCAGACGATGGGAAAAGAATAGAGGGGGGCCTATATTAGTGTTGGTGTTGAGGGTGCCGGGCTTCCACTCTGACTATTACCAGAACGGTATCTTACCTCACGCTCACGCCACTGTACAAGCCTTAGGAGAGGTCCAACCGGATATAAGGGCGTGTCAGGTGTATATATTATGCTTGGGGTGTGTTAATCTGCAGACAAACACACGGGAGAATGGTATCACCAATAGTACTCCATATAATCTTGACCATGTACAATGAGTGATAGCTACTAATGGAGGCTCAAGATAGTCCGGACTAAAATGCCGGCAGTCAGAACATATATTGCCAGGGCATGCATCTAGTATGTACTCAGTGGAGTGCTAGAGGCTTAAGGCGTGACGTGGATTACTGCTCTCATGCACTAATACCCCCTCCTCCTCCTCCTCTCCCTTCCTCTTCCATGTCCTCCTTCACTCCTGTCACTCAGTCTGAAGTCTCCCTCCTTCTAGCCAAAACTCATCCTACAGCTTCTCCTGCGGATCCCATTCCTAACCCCTCATCCCTAAAATCTACCCTCTCCTTATACCATATCTCATCTCCTTTTTTAACATCTGCCTCTCAACTTCCTCTTTTCCTACTCCTTTTAAACATGCGACTATTATCCCCATTCTCAAAAAACCTTCCGCTAATCCCCATCTTGCACCCAACTATCGCCCCATCTCTCTCCTTCCCTGTCTCTCCAAACTTCTCGAACGCATTGTCTACTCTCAACTCTCTTCCTTTATCTCTAACCACTCCCTCCTTCCCCCTACCCAATTTGGCTTCCGCCCTCTACACTCCACTGAAACGGCCCTCATTTCTGTTCTTAACTCTCTCCTTTCTGCACGCTACTCTAAGCACTCCTCCATTCTTATTCTCCTTGATCTCTCTGCTGCATTTGATCCTGTCGACCATCCTCTTCTCCTCAACTCCCTCTGCTCATTTGGCCTAAAAGACTCTGTCCTCAACTGGCTCTTCTCTTATCTTTCTAACCGCACCTTTTCTGTCTCCTGGGGTGGCTCCACCTCTCCCACATATCCTCTCAACCATGGAGTCCCCTAAGGTTCTGTCCTTGGTCTATTTCTTCTCTCACTCAACACTTCTTTTCTAGCTCCCATCATCTCCTCATTTGGTATCTCGCATCATTTCTAAGCTGATGATACCCAGCTTTTCCTCTCCTTCTCCTCCTCCTCCTCCTCCCCTGACATTCATCATAAACTCTCTTCTTGCCTTTCTGCTATTAAATCCTGGATGTCCTCTCACTTCCTTACTCTTAATGCTGAAAAAACTGAACTCCTTTTCTTGCCTGCTAACACTCTTCCTCCTCCCTCCCTTCCCCCTTTCGTTCTTTTTCTCCCTCCCAACTCTCATTCTCTCTCCACGCCTGTAACCTTGGTCTTCACATTGACCCTTAACTCTCCCTATCTCACCACATTTCTATCACTGCCAAATCTTGTCGCTATCACCTCTACAACATTCGTAAAATAAGACCCCCTCCTAACCTTTCATGCTACTAAACATCACATCCCTCATCTTCTCTAGACCTTTCTACTGTTCCTACCTTTTCTTCGGACTCCCCTACTCTCACCTCTCCCCACTAAAATCTATCTACCATTCCGCCATCCGCTCATCTTCCTTCTCTCACCTCTTGACTCCATCGCCTCTTCTCTCACCTCCCTTGGCTGGCTTTCTTTTCACTCCCAGCTTAAATTCAAGTTCCTCTGTCTTGTCTTCAAATCCCTCCATGGTCTTGCCCCCCCAACCTTTCATCCCTTCTTACTCTCTATTCCCCCTCTCGTTCTCTTCGCTCTACTGATCTTTTCCTACTTTCTCCTCCTCCACCTTCCTGTGCCTCCTCCGCTTCCGCTCTTTCCAACTCCTTGCTCCGTTCCACTGGAACCGCCTCACCCTACCCTTCCGCTCTTCTCCCTCCTACTCTTCCTTTCGCTCTTCTGTAAAATCTTGTCTTTTCCATCCCCCCTAACACCTCCCACTTCCTCTTCTACCTCTCCCCGCCCATGCCTCACCTCCTACTCCTCCACCTCTACACCCTCTCATCCCCTCTACTCCCGTTTTTATCCAACCTCCTGCTCTTACTTAGTCTTATTCTTCCCTCTCTTCGTGTCATCCGCCGTTATGGCAGAGGACGAGATTGGCGGATTCTTGCTCATTGGAATTGGCGAAACCGACATAGAGGGTTTTAGTCCCTCTTGTTTCCTTACGCACAGCTCCGTGCAGTATTTAATCTCCGCCCACAGGAGATGCGTTGCGTTGCAACCCTCGATTCAGGACGCTTCCTGTTTCCAGGTCCCTCTCGCTTCGTGTATCTGGCTTCCTTCGGTTCTGCCAGTGACTTTGCACTTGTGTGCATTCCTCCCTCCTCTGCTCCTCCTCTCTCTACGGCTCTCTGCCGTGCTTACATATTTTTTCACTCATGTTCGGTTCCAGCTCCACGGAGCCTCTCCTTCTCTCTCTCGCTATCTCTCTCTCGCTCGTTTCTCTCACCCTCAGGGTCTTTCCCTTTTACCTGGGTCTCCAAAGTGCCCTTACCTGCTCCCGGCGCTCCTGGACCTGGTGTATCCACCGCCTCCTTCTCCTCCCTGCACAGTAAGGACGGCTGCTTCTTCCGGCGGAGTCTTCTACTCCTTTTCACTCGTCCAGAATCTCCATCTACTGGACTGCAATTTACCTTCTGTGACATCTCTCCTTACTTCCTCCGGTTGGAACTTTCTCCACCTCCTCCAGTCAGCACCATTGGGGATTTTGACTTCTAAAGAAGAGCCTGTCTTTCATCAAGGGTTTTTCCCTCTGGGGTTTTTTCCCTTTCCGGCTTGATTCCGGAAGGGGAGCCACAGGACAGCTGTTCCTTAGCTGTCACTGTGGCTTCTCTCCGTAACAAGCAAGTGCATCCCAAAAAGAAAAGAGACTACCTCACCCGGCGACGCCTACAGGAAACCAGTGAATCCAACAGCTCAGGTGAGGAGAACATGGGCATAGGGGAGGAGGGCAGCAGGAAGGAAACCTCGGCACACTTCGTCCTCTCACCCTCTTACCTCCCTTCTTACTTCTGCTAACATCTCCGCTCATCCCTCCCATTCCCTCTTATTCCTTTGTCCCTCTACACTCCCCCTCACCTCAGCAATAATGTAAATTGTTCCTTATACTGTTTGAGCCGTGATTCAATTACCATCTTCTATTTGTTGTATCTCCCACTCCCTCCTATTCTTTTGTCCCTCTTCACTCCCTCCCCATCAATAATGCTATTTGTTCCTTAAAATGTTTGAGTTGTGTTCCAATTACCATCTTATGTTTATTGTATCTCCCCTCCCCCGTATTCCTTTGTCCCTCTCCACTCCCTCCTCACCTCAGCAATAATGTAAATTGTTCCTTATACTGTTTGAGAAGTGATTCAATTACCATCTTATGCTTGTTGTATTTTTTCTTGTTCTCATGTAAAGCACTTTGGATTAAAGTGCTATATAAATTCAATACAATTCAAATACAAATACGACGTAGAAAAGCATGCCTGGGCATAAGTGCGGGAGGATTGCCACACCCTGTAGTGCCTGAAGGAATACCTGTGTCAGGATGGCGAGAACTTGTGACATGGTGGATCCCTGAGTTCAGAATGATCTAATGTGACTAATAGCGGCGAGTTACTGTGATGTTCTACTACCCGAATGATTAGCGTGTTACTTACTCATTTGGGAGATTTGCCGGTGCTACACACCTGGCTGTTCATGCGAAATCTCAGAGCAATGCAATGTGCGCGTTGTCCGGGGAGACGCTATGAAAGAGAAACTGACTCGTCACCAGGAAGTTCTGCCCCTGCTACATGCGTCCAATCAGAAGTGAACAAGTTGACCAATGTAGCGATGGGTGAGTGCGTGGAGCTGCGCTGCCATAGGCTGTATGGAGCTGCCGGTAGCAAGAGCCGGTTGAGTGTTACTCTTGGACAAATACGTAATCTTGGGGCTTGATGTCTGGGTGAATGCCAAATGACAGACATAGTGATGTTTTATCATACGCCATCTTGAGGCCTACCACTTGCAGATATATGGTATGTCATCAGTGTGAGGCATCATTGGATTTGCCACTGCGTTACATGAATAGATATTGTCATCAGAAATGTCCTTACACTTCTTAAAAACATAGCGTTTGTGCATAACCAAGGAACATTTTCATTTGGTTGCCCCGCTTGTGATGGTTCAAATGTGTTTGAAAAATAGAGGAGTCTTCTTTTGAACATAGAATTTCATGAATAAATCCGAACAAATTCATACGTACAGAGAATGTGTAAATTTGTCTTATATCGGGGTATGTTATCTCAATCTGCAAAAACTAGAGAAATGCGTATTTTGTGAAAACATCTGAAAAATAATGAGCAGCTCACTCTGATCGTTCCCAATATTAGAAATCTAACCACTGTTACAATTTGTAATGTTTTGAATAATGATCTGAATTGCAACACATACTATACTGTACATCTAAGCTATGCCTTTCATTGTTAACATTTCAGTTGAATTTAATTTAAGCCCAAAATGGGATTATCCCTCCTGAGGATCTGCCACATAATGAAATCACAGTGAAACACGTGTAGAGGGAAAGATATTTTGTTTTTTGGATAACTATTAAAAACCAATCTTTGCAAAAACAAACAAGGAGTCTTGATTCAAATGTTTACACCAAACAAACAAGTGAATTGTGTATCTAAAGGCAGAAACTAACAACAAATCCTAGCACGCTCAAATAAAGGTTCATACTTTTGACTAAAAATGTGAATCCTCTTCTGATCAGCCTCAGAAAAAGAACCTTTGTGCAGCAGATTCACAAAAAAAAGCTCCAAGTTCTTCGAAAACAGAAAATAAACAAAATTTCAAAATACAGTCAAAATAACAGTGTTCACTAATCTTGTTGTTCTAAGGCTGACTTTATTCAGTAATGTTATCTCACTTATCGTTAAATATTGAAGAAAACCTACTGAATTTGGAGAAACAAATAAAGAGTTGTTGGCATATATGCCAAATCATTATCACATGTCCATCATTATCGTATGTCCAAAACATGTAGCAACAAGTGCTTCTGTGGTTATATTTTACCGTGCATAGGTTTAAGCCACAAAACAATAACACCACTTGTTAATAGAAGTGACCTATCCCCATCGTTACTGCATTGATTACAAGCATCCAATAAAGTAAACCCTCCACAAAAAAACTAGAAAAGTTAGAAGAAGAGGTGGCAAAATTCAAACAATTCACAATAGAAAGAAAGGTCCAAAAATGTAAGAAAGACCTCAGTAATTACGGGGAAGAGAAAACATACCCTTACCTCAGAGAAACCTACTACAGGGATCTGCAACAACAACAATACAGCAATTATAACGGACATAACAAGGTGGTCAATTTCTCAGGCAGCTCAGGATCATCAAGCGGCAGCGATCCCAGCATAGCAGGCGGAAGCACTCCTTCAGTTCCGCCTCCTCAACACCCTTTTTTTTCAGAGAGAGAGGGGGGCAACGGGGACGCCCCAGGAGGAGACAGCAGCAATCAGGCCAATATATGCGCACCCGGCAATGGTACTCCAACCAGCCATAACTCAGCAAATACCGATTTTTAACCTATCCTCCAGGATTCTTAAGGACTCGGAAAAAGCACTTCTAGAAAGAGGCCTTTCTTTTGTTCCATCCACGAAAGCGGACCCATTTCAGACCGAGGCGGAACTGAAAAGATTTTTCGAAGATACTATACCAAAAAGCCAAGACATCTCAATGGATCTCGACGAAACACAAGGTCAAAAACAGGAAAACATCACAGGCTTCAAACCCAAATCCATTTTCATGCCAACTCCGTACACCATACCAGTAGAGTTTCATACATTTGAAAAACTGGTCATGAAAATAGTATCGGAAGGATTGCCTCACAAGAACTTTTACCGAGACAACCTCAGCCAGGAAGAAAGGCATGCTAGCGGAGAACTTAACTTGGATCGATCGATCACCATAAAACCGGCGGATAAGGGAGGGGGCATTGTGATAATGGGCACCACTAACTACAACACAGAATGCTTCTGACTCCTAGCAGATGCTACTTCATACAACAAATTAAACAGAGACCCCACTCAGAGGATACAAGAGGAGATCATGAGCATCACGAAGCACGCTGAAGAGGAGGGCTGGATTTGCAAGGGAGAACGGAAATTCCTCAACAAAACATACCCCGGGATCCCTGCTTTCTACACACTACCGAAAATGCATAAGCAAGCGACCAAACCCGCAGGAAGACCGATTGTGTCGGCATGCGACTCACTCCTGGAACTATTGTCCTTATAAACAGACTATTTTATGAAACCGTTTGTTGGCAAGATGAGTTCCTTCATAAAAGACACGACAGATGCAATCAAGAAATTACAAACAGTCAATCTAACATCTAATTGCTTTCTGGCCACGATGAACGTGGAGTTGTTGTACATCTCTATCCCCCAATGAGAAGGTCTGGAAGCATTAACAACATGTCTCAACAAAAGAAGTGACATTACAACAACACCAACAAACCTTATTTTGGAATGTATCCGCCTGGCTATGTCTGAGAATTTCTTCCTTTTTGAGAAACAAATTTACTAGCAAATAAAGGGAGTAAGTATGGGCACCACCTTCGCCCCAGATGTGGCAAACCTTTACATGGCTCAATATGAGGATGACCATGTCTACAGTGACAACAACCCCTATAAACTAAACATCAAACTATGGCGACGTTACATAGATGACGTGCTTCTGATTTGGGAGGGCACAAAAGAAGATCTGCTAGCCTTTCATGAGTGGCTTAACAAATGCAATGGCCACATAAGATTCACCATGGAATGGGACTATCAAACAGTAGACTTTCTACACATCTACCGATGCAGAAACAGCCTCAAAACTGAACTCTTTAGGAAACCTACGGACAGAAACAGTCTCCTACATTTTTCAAGCTATCACCCAGAAGGACTCAAGTACAATCTACCTTATGGTCAATTTCTCCGGGTTCGAAGGAATTGCACAGAAAGAGACAAATATGAATTTCATGCCAAGCAATTGCAAACTCGTCTGAGAGAGGCTATCCAAAGAAATCCATTAAAATAGCCAAAAAGAGAGCAGACAATACAGACCGAGAGATCTGTCTCACTACCAAAGACAAGAATCCAATAAATTGGACGGTATGTGTTAGCACAAAGCACCTATCAACAAATACTGGTACCTCATCAAAAACGAGGATTCGCTGGACAGGAAACCCATGTTTGCATTTAAGAAAAATAAAAACTTGAGGGATACCCTGGTACACACATTAATTGAACCAGACAAAGAAGCAAACACGCTCTGGAATCTACCACCAGTTGTGGGCCACTTCAGCTGTAGAAAATGTGTGGCCTGCAAATATACCAAATCGAGTAAAACATTTGCACACAAGGACTTCCATTGAGTCCTCAAAAACCACACACACTGTGAAAGCAAGTTTGTGATTTATGTCATCAGATGCCCTTGTGATTTAATCTACATTGGAAAAACCATCAGACCAATTAAGCAACGTATATGCGAGCATAGGTTATGTATCAAAAACAAGGTTGCAGACAAACCACTTGTTGACCATTTCACAAGATTGGGACATACCAATGAGGATCTAACCTGGACGGTTATCCAACAACTGACCCAACAAAAAAGAGGAGGGGACATCAACTTGTCCCTCACAAAACTGGTACAGCAGTGGATACACAGACTAGACACGGTCAGAAATGGATTAAACATTACAGTTGAGTGGAAACATTTCTGGAACTAATAAGCAGAGGCAGATGCAAGTTCCGATAATCCGGATATATACCCTTAGCCTTACTAGATGCTGATGTAATCTAGGTCACCACACCGTTAGTATAGACCTCTCACTAGGCATTAGCCAACAGCCTACCACATGGACTAGAGGGCTTGGGTGCAACCCATTGATCTAGCACGTGACATATGTAAAGTGGAGGGTTTACTTTATGGGATGCTTGTAATCAATGCAGTAACGATGGGGATAGGTCACTTCTGTTAACAAGTGGTTGTTATTGTATTGTTTTGTATGCACAGTAAAATATGACCACAGAAGCACTTGTTGCTACATGTTTTGGACATACGATAATGATGGACATGTGATAATGATTTGGCATATATGCCAACAACTCTTTACTTGTTTCTCAAAATTCAGTAGGTTTTCTTCAATATTTAATGATAAGTGAGATAACATAACCTGATATAAGACGAATTTACACACTCATTGTACGTATGAATTTGTTCGGATTTATTCATGAAATTCTATGTTCAAAAGAAGACTCCTCTATTTTTCAAACACATTTGAACCACCACAAGCGGGGCACCAAAACGAAAATGTTCCTTGGTTATGCACAAATGCTATGTTTTTAAGAAGTGTAAGGACATTTTTGATGACAATATCTATACATGTAACGCAGTGGCAAATGCCATCACCAAATATCACAAATCAGATTTCAAATTCTTGATGTACTAGAACTAAGACAAGGAGTAAAGGTGGAAATTAATTGACTTTTGAGCCAAAAGGAAACATTTTGGATAGAGAAATTGAACTCTTTACACCCAAGGGGGCTCAATGAAGAGTGTAATTATGCACGTTTTCTTTAAATTCCCTAATGTAATTTATTTTATCCAATTTCACATTTAGTTTATGTACGTTGGATTGAGCTGATTTTGACAAAAGATGAGACACCTTAAGCAAGTGAGCATATTTCATGAAGCAATTAGAATTAACAGACTACTACCACTCATGCATTACTTTGAGCATCAATTAAGCAACGCGATATCTGGGCTTAGAACAACACATTTTTTGCCTCCTAACTACATAACAAAGGATAATTTATACTCGCAAAAAGGTTGTGCTTTAAATGCAGAAAAGTCACATGTCGACGTCAAACTCAATGTTTAAGAATGTTTTTATATGTTGTAATTCAAATATTCAAATGATCAATATATGCATTGATGATTAACAATGATATTAATGTATATTATCAACAAGGTACAATCAACTCACAATAAAGAGCGCAGACCGCACATGTTTACAATATTGACAATATTTGTATTTACATCTCAACACTGTAAAGCTTCACAAGATGGGCGCCGGCACGTAATGACATCGTCGCGTTGATGACATCATTACGCAACGTGCCAGCGCCGTTTTTAAAGTATATAAACAGCACTAGGGACCAGCAACGCGTGTACACGCGAGCTAGGTGCCTTGCTGTTATTAGAAGACCCTGAAACAGGTAAGAATCCCCGCTTGGGGAGAAGAATCTTTGGTAACATATGTAAACTCTGCATTGATCAATATCAGCTTATAGAAATGTACACCTTTTACCATCTAGGTTTGCTACTAAGAATTGGCATATGGAGGAAACACTTCTCAAACCATACTACTGCAAAGCGAATCTGCTTGAGTGGACATTAATTTGGAGATATTATCCATAAGAAAGAATATACTGTTAAGGCCCAAGAGCAAAACACGTTATATACAGGTAAAATTTATTTTAAAGGAATATTTCTGTACCTTATTGCTTCAAATAGAGCATTTAACATAAGCTTGTTATTTTCAATTGATGTGTGGATAGTTTTTGATGAATCATTAGCCACTTTTATTTCTTTTCAACACTACAGTCCCTGAAGAAGGTCCTATATGGACCGAAATGCATTGGACAATGTATATGAATGCAAGAGGCTGATTATGAAGAATTAAATAATAAATGTTGATATTTGAATCAACCAACTTCAATCAAGTTTTTTCATTGAAAACTTCAAGGTTATTAAATGAATTGAAGAAATTATCAGTGGGTATTCCCACCTAGGTCCTTCCAGTAGACTGCAAACGGGAAGGTATCTGGCGACAGGACCAAATACACGTATCCCTAAATCAGAACAGAGTTTATGAAAACTAAGAACACTAGCGGTGCCCACTCGTTCATTTCTCCTCTATTTTTCAAACACATTTGAATCACCACAAGTGGGGCACCAAAATGAAAATGTTCCTTGGTTATGCACAAATGCTATGTTTTTAAGAAGTGGAAGGACATTTTTGATGACAATATCTATACATGTAACGCAGTGGCAAATCCAATGATGCCTCACAATGATGACATAGCATATATCTGCAAGTGGTAGGCATCAAGATGGCGTATGATAAAACATCACTAGGTCTGTCATTTGGCGTTCACCCAGACATCCAGCCCCGAGATTACGTGTTTTTCATAGAGTAACACTCAACCGGCTCTTGCAACCGGCGGCTCCAAACAGCCTATGGCAGCGCAGCTCCGCGCACACACCCATCGCTACATTGGTCAACTTGTTCACTTCTGATTGGACGCAAGTAGCAGGGGCGGGACTTCCTGGTAACTCGCTTTCATAGCGTCTCCCCGGGCAACACACACATTGCATTGCTCTGAGATTTCGCATGAACAGCCAGGCTCGCACCACCGGCAAATCTCTCAAATGAATAAGTAACACACCGATCATTCGGCTAGTAGAACATAACGGTAACTCGCCACTATCAGTCACATTAGATCATTCTGAACTCAGGGATCCACCATGTCATGAGTTCTCGCCGTCCTGACACAGGTATTCCTTCAGGCACTGCAGGTGTGGCAATCCTCTCGCACTTATGCCCAGGCATGCTTTTCTACGTCTTAGTGCATGAGAGCAGTAATCCGCGTCACGCCTTAAGCCTCTAGCACTCCACTGAGCACGTACTAGATGCATGCCCTGGCAATATATGTTCCAACTGCCGACATTTTAGTCCGCACTAGCTTGAGCCTCCATTAGTAGCTATCACTCATTCTACATAGTCAAGATTATATGGAGTACTATTGGTGATACCATTCTCCCGTGTGTTTGTCAGCAGATCAACACACCACAAGCATAATATATACACCTGACAGGCCCTTATATCCGGTTGGACCTCTCCTAAGGCTTGTACAGTGGTGTGAGGTAAGATACTGTTCTGTTAATAGTCCGAGTGGATGCCCGGCACCCCCAACACCAACACTAATATGGGCACCCCCTCTCTTCTTTTGCAATTGTCTGAACTTACAGATAAAAACAGGATTCTTCAATACCCACAAGTTGGGCATGGAGCTTACATAAGAAAACAGCCCCCACCAATGACGGAGCGACTTTTTTATGAACACTTACCGCAGCATATGTGAGTGACAGTAAGTTGTTAACTAGCGTTCCAATATGGACGTTGGAGTTTTTGGCTCACAACTGTATCACAAATGATAGAACATGTGCATTGTTTGAGTTAAATCCTCTTGATCTAATTGGATGGTACACAGTGGTACTATCACACTGTTTAATTGAAAAAAAAATCCGTTTTTGGGTTTGACTTGTAAAATATGTAAAATATGAAGATTTTTTTTTGCTAAATAAATAACTAAGGGTTTAAGATTTGGTTGCCCTAAAAGTTCAAGTATTCTGATATTTATTTCATGCGTGTGTCATAATGCATCGAAGGACTTCATATGTGATATCTCACCCTGATTATTTGTAAAATATTATGTACCGACCTGGGCATATCAGGGCCTAGCCAGGCACCCTTTTCTGCTTTTGCTCACCAACCTGACCATTTCTGGAGGTTTCGCATACATTTACGCCAAGTTAATGCCATTTCCAACTTCGATGCATATCCCATGCCACGCATCGATGACCTAATTGATAAACTAGGAAACCCCACTTTTCTATCCAACCTAGATTTAACGAAAGGGTACTGGCAGGCCCAGTATATGGGCCTGATAAAGAAAATACAGCTTTCTCAATGCCCCTTGGACTGTTTCAGTTCCAAGTCTTCCCTTTTGGTTACACATTGCTCCAGCCACATTCCAAGAATTTATGGAGAAAATATTACAGCCCTACTCCGATTTCTGCGGAGCTTATATTGACGATATAGTAATTTATAGGAAAACTTGGGGAGGACCACCTTTTCCATCTTTTTACTATTTTGAGAGCCCTCAGAGAGGCTGGCCTAACCACCAATCCATCCAAATGCAGACTGGCCCAGTCAGCTGTGAAATACTTCGGTTTCTTTGTAAGGAATGGTAGTGTGCAACCTCAACGCATAAAAGTGAAAGCCGTCTCAGATACCCCTACACCAGACGATTTCTAGGGTTAATCGGTTATTACCATAGGTTTATCCCAAAGTTTTCAGACAGTACAGCTAGGCTGACAGACAACTAAACAAAGCTGAACCCCCGAAAATTAATTGGTCTGACGAGGATGATACACGTTATAATAACGTAAAACAAGCCCTGTGTCAGAGCCCGATCCTAAAGGTAGATTTCTCAAAAGAATTTGTATTGCAAACAGACGCCTCCCTTACAGGGTTAGGAGCAGTCTTATCAAAGGTCTGCGACAGATTAGAACCTCCCATCTTGTTTACCAGTCGCAAACTCTTCCTACGTGAAAGAAATTATTCCATGCTGGATTTAGAGGCCTTTGCCATCAAGTGTACCATTATCCACCTTAGATAGTACATCCTAGGAAGAAAGTTCACACTCGCCACGGACAATTCCCCACTAGTTTGGATTAGCCAACAAAAATACTCCAACCCTCTAGTCCTGCATTGGTTCTTAGACCTGCAACCCTACTGTTTCACTGTGGAGCACCGAAAAGGTAAAGACCAAGGGAATGTAGATGCCCTCTCCCAGTTCCCCTGTGAAACAGATGCAGCTACATCGCATATGGGAAGGGTATATCAGAAGCCTGAAGGTGTCTCACTGGTTAGTCCCCGGGGATCTGTCATCCAGGTGGCCAGGAAACGGCCATCGCTATTGGATCCAGTTCCTGGGGTGGACCAGTGCCAGAGGATCACCTGGATGAGAGGCTTCAAGGAGTGGAAGTGGGAAACCGAAGGGTGAGACACGGTATCCCCTTCCCTGTAACACTTTTCCCCCAGTCTCTAAGAATATGTAGAACAGCAACATAAGCTTTGTAATGCTTCATTCACACAGTGGTCAGCTTGAGTAGGAGCAGTGCAGGCTTCCCTCACACAAACAGAAAAGGCGAATTATGGCAACAGCAATGAAAGTTCAACATGTACAACAGATAAGGAATGGGTCTCTGTGTGCTGTGAAAGCTCTTTTCACAAAAAACAGAACGAGCATAGGCTGCTTGAGTACGCACTCCCCTACGGGTATAGAAAAGGTATGCCATGGGGTGCAGTAGATTCCGCTTTCCTCACACATTATAGGAACGTTGTGGGTCTCAACAGTACAAGACTGCCACACATAGGACTGATAGGTTTTGGAGAACAGCTGTAAAAGTTGCACTCGCATATACAAGGAAGTGCATGGGATAGAGCAGTGTAAGCACCCCCAAACTGAACAGATAAATGAAGGGTCTCAGCAATGAAATCTACACTAGCCTAGAGCGAAAACAAAATAGCCTTCAGTAATTTAAATTCCAAGAACAAAAAACATGGCTAGCATGGACCTGCGCAATCCAAGCTCGCCTCACATAGAAAAGGTACAACAAGATCACAGCAGTGGGAGTACCACTCACTTATGTGCACTTGCTCTATCAGAATTGTCCCTGGACCTAATATGATAGCAACCTTGTCTCGTTCCTCCACCCTCCCATTACTGTTTTTTTCCTCCCCACCTCCCCTCCAGCACTATCTGAAATGTTGTCAGGCCTAGTATGATAGTTGCTTGTTTTGTTCCACCCCTCCCTTTTTGCACCCCTCTCCCTCACCTTTTGTTTTATCCGGCTCTACCAGAAATGTTGTCAGGCCTAGTACGGCAGTCGCCTGTCTGTTTCCATTTCCTTCCCACTCTCCCCCTCCCTTCCTTATTTATGTCTTAGCTCTTGCACTATCTGAAATGTCGTCAGGCCGAGTACGATAGTTACTTTCACATCCTTACTGTTCATGGCCTGTAAGAATGTCATTGTATTTTCCCTTGTTCCCTCCTTTGCCTTGAAGCGCTTTGAAACACATTGTGTATAGGCGCTATATAAATAAACTATCATATCATATCATATCAGTGTGAGAAACCCGACGGTATTCTCCCGAGTAGACCTCGAAAATCCCATATTCAGGTGGTCAGGGAAGGGCTGGCGCTGTCAGATCCCAAACCTGGGGGTCGACGAGTGCGGGAGGATCACCTGGGTAGGGAAACCCATGGTTATACTTGGGAGAACACCCCAGCTGAGACGCGGTATGACATTACAGAGGACGAGATCCCTAAAATGTTTTTTGGGTTATAATACTTCTGCTTCGCTTCCTCCCATTAAAACTATCCCGCCCAGATCCAACAACTCTTCTGTACATAACCAATCCTTAAATTCCCAAAACCAGTCACACCCAAAAAGTATGTATCCCATAATCCCTGTTACGTACCCTAATACTTCTGATCCTTCTTTTTCACATCCCTCTGGTTATTCTTTCCCAACCACCCAGTCTAAACTAAACACTACCGCTCCCATAATCCCTCCTGTTCCGTTCACAATAGCAATTCCGGTCATTCCCGTCTGTTTTACAAATCCTATCAATCTCACCCTTCTAAGTTTATCAAACCCCCTGCTACAAAAGCTATAATTCCATATGACACTTTTTCCCCCTCATACCATGCAGAACACCAAGAAATGCTACCTCTCTCCTTTTCCAACCTGAACACTTATTTACACAGTAACAGACAAAGGACTAATGGTAAACTAGTTTACCTGACATGTCCCGATGCAAGGGTCAGGCAGAGTTAGGCAATTGACCTGAATCACGCATACCTGTCTGCCCTTTCCTTTCCCCACAGGGATAAAAGGTGGAGCACGAAAGCACACGGGGAGCAAGGCAGACCGCACAATGTGATGGCTAACTCGGCACAGCCATTCAAGAAGAGGAGAAAGACGGCACAGACCGAGAGGGTGACAACGAGAGAATAGACCTTGCCCTTTCCGTCCAAGGCCTGTGAGAACGCCACAGGCGGAAACAAACGTCCACGAACAATAGCCAGCATGTGTTGCAGCAGATGTCAACGGTACACAAGACCCTCCTCCGCTGATTACCAAGCCGGGGAGAGGAGCTTGTCTCAGTAGTATTGATCTTGACTCCAATTAAAGAGAATCCAATTGAAGTGAGTCGAGGGGAGTGTCGATAAGAAACAGAACTGTGTTGAACGGAAAGTAGCCAACGGCTAAAACTGAACTTTGAAAAGCAAAAGACATAATGAATGAAAGAGGGGGAAAGCCAGCCTGATAGAGTCAAGCACCACGTGGGTGTTCAGTCGATACATTCTAGGTGAACATACATGCCAACATTCTGTGACCAAAAATCTGTAGGAATCTTAAAAGTTTCAAAAATAGTAATTAGCATAATCACAGGAAATTACGTCATCAATTTGACCCAATGAAATGGCAGGGCATGAAATCGCAGGAAATTATGTCACATGAACTTTGACCTTATGACATCATAGGAAATGAGCTCAAGTGACATATGGCCTTGATATCAAAGGAAAGTTCAACATAATGGCTGGGTACCCCCTTGTGTAGAACGGGAAACAGTCAGAGGCACCTGTGAGGCGCATACATTACAAGGGAGACAAAGAAATACAGGTGGGGGTTAATAGCCGCCGATTATCACAAGATGGTCAGCAAGCAGGAAGCTGAAACAGGAAATACCCACTGAAAAGCTATACATTCTTGTATGTCAGAAAGTGCATGCTAAGGAGGAACCAGTGTGAAAAGTTGAGGTTTAACACTACTGTATACCCCAAGGAAAGTGACGGCCGCAAAAGCTCCCGTAAATGCAGCTTGAAAGGAAAGCCCCAGAAATAAAGTAATATAAAGAGACATATATTGCTGTTATAACTGCTGACTGGTAACATGGGGCAGTTGCTGTCGGCCTCCCTGATGGCCCCTTTCAACTGCAAAAGGTTGAAAGGCCTGAATGCGGTTCCTGTCCTTGACAAATCAAATTATAAAAAAGTAACTAATTTACCTGCCTCAGAAAATTGATCTTTGCAGCTGTGTGTGTATACAGCATAGCTGCTGGGAAGTTCACTATTCTGCAGTGAGAGACAGAGCACCAGCTCAGAGCTCTGAACAAACACATTAAATTATCCCATGGCACGATGAGCTCAGGCAGGCAGCTCTCAGAGCCACGGATCATGTGTGCTTGCTTAAAAAACACCTCCCTTTTAGAGTATGGGCGTTCCAGTCTGCAGTGGCTTGGTCTATGTCTCCAACTCCACTCCCTTTCCACAAAAGAAATGCTATATGCACTCCATTTTAATCACGCAGCAACGGCCACTTGTGGGCAAGCAACGCATTTCCTCCCTGTTAACGCCTACTGCCGTATTTGGACAGCGAACAGAAAGCAAAGTCGTACACCTGGGATTAAAACCTTAATCTTCTAGTGAGCCAATGCTTGGAGTAGCTGAGCCCATACATTTGTAAGAGGTGCACAGAATGAGCCCCCACGTTCTCACAAACCTCTAAATTGAGTGAAATACATATCTTCAGATGACACCTACACATTTGCTAAATAAACACTGGTGTGGTGTCGTGCTGTGATGCTCCGACACTTGCCCAGATCTCACGGTGCCTAGGCCTGTGCAGAGTGTCAGTTTCACGTCATCCGTGGCAAGGCAGCAATGCAGCAATGCATCCATCAAATTAATGGGCCATGAATCCTGGATGCTGCTCTAGTTGCTCACGCTGAACAGGTCTGGCTGGGCCTGAGGCAGCCAGGCCAGGAAATCAGTAGGTTTTTAGGACAAAATCTGTATGCGTTAGGACTGCGTAAGAAGTAATAGCCTACCGCCCAAATCAGTAGGGTTGGCAAGTATGGGTGAATACCCTGTTGATGAAACTACCAAACCCAGAAAGCCTTGGAAGAAGGCGAGAAGAGGTCAAAGTGGTCATAAAGGGGTCTCGTAAAATCCTCTGTACCATCAAAAGTCTTTGACCAACAGATGAGTGTGAAAGCAAGGGAAGTGAATCCTGCATCAAGAGAAAGCAAGGGAAGTGAATCCTGCAATCGTAAAAAAGTAAAAGGAAATTGATAAGTGATAACAGTGAACCCGAAGGAGGGAGGCGAATGTCAAGTGGGACCGAGCCCGGTCGAGGGAGATCCAAGGATGAGAAGTCATCCCCCAAAGTTCATTGAGAAAGGAACTGAACAATTGATTGGTTGAATACGAGACGTGGGGGGTCGGCGCCCGGAATAGGGGGACCCAGGGATGAAGCCATCACCCAAAGTACACGAGGAGCAGAACTTTGTGCTTGTTTATTTGTTGAATATGATATGTGAGGTGTCAGAGCCCACAAGAGTGGGAACCAGGGGGGAAGCCATCACCCAATGTGGAAAATACCTTTCGGTTTCTGGTTGTTAATTGGATACATCAGGCCTTGAAGGCAAGAGACTTTTTATAGAAAAGACTTTACCATCGAAGAACCTGATAACTGGAACAGAATTATCGGCTTGTGCTGAGAAAGCTTGAGCATGTGCTGTGCCGGCTGGAACGGAACTGTCAGCTCGTGCTGAGAAGGCTCGAGCATGTGGCGTGCTCCGAAGGCCCACCTTATCCCGTGCCAAAAAAAAGTGGGCAAGGGAGACCCCTGGCTATCACATCCCGATTTATGATTTAAGAACACTTCTTTCTTTATTGATACCCTATCCCACACTCTTCTGTAATTTTGCTGTAAGGAATAGGCAATAGCTTTTTCTTAGAATAGGTCCTTTTATTTGACACAACGCCAAAAGAACTGCCTTATGTTTTTATTTGATGGTCGACGCTTGCTCCCATCTTAGATTAAGGTTAGGCGTTTTTGCACCCTGCATTTATTGTTCAATAAACACCCTTGAACTGTGATCACTTGTGTCTGTCTTTACTGTTGCCACCATGAGTTCCTTACACCACACAGAACACAAACAGTTAATTGCCCCTGCAGGGCAAACTCCGTACAGATAGAACTAATTTATTTATTTTTGTATTTATTTTTTTGTATTACATAGTCAACAACCTATTGACTTTAAATACTTTAAAACAAATCCCTTCTTCCACAATCTCCATAACATCATGTGAACCATCAGAAAATAAAAATCAAGAACTGCGTCATACTTCATCAGACAATACCGGTTCTCTCATGCCATGTCAAATTAAAATCTGAAGAATGTTCAAAATCCTTAACCAAAATGTTGTTACATGTATGACACAAGGCTTGTGATGTCCAGGCAAAAAGATGTGCCACATAGTCTCTGCTCTTATTGAAACATCAACACCAACTGCTCGCAATGCTGCCACACGCATTTTGTTTAAGGAGGGGAATTCAGTAAGAGCTGGTACACTGATTCCAATTGCAGTTCTTTACACAAACATCAAAAGCATTCCAACCTCGATATGGACGACCATGCTTCAATTATTTCCAATGTTTTAGCACATTTGAATTTCAATTTCAGGTAACTGCATACCAAGTTAGTGCCCAAAAAATTACGAAAGTATGTATGATAGAATTAATATGTCCAAACACGTAGGCTAACTCTGTTTCTGGAATAAGAAAAGCTCCACCTAGTAGGAATCGAGTAAACCATAATTTGATGAAATTCCATCTTGAAACAAGAAATGATTTGTGTACCAATTATCAGTCACTCTCGCTTCCTTAAGGGTGTTGTAAAATTGGATGTTAATATTATTCAGAAGGCATACAATACACCTTTCACTATTCCTCTATAACGGTCTGCTTATTTTGATCTCTTCTGCAAATATTTTATTTTGAAAAGGCACAAACAAACCTGCCCAATTACACAATAGGGTTGATAGCATAATGGTCTTTTGATAATTAATGAAAGTCCACATTTCCCAGAACTAGTAGAACTTAATGGTATGTCAGTGTTGTGCAGAAAGGCAAGTGTTCAATGCCAATATCTAATCTCATGGTCAAATATTGGCTGGACCGAGTTGGCCTTACATCCATGAAAGGTTGGTAAACTGACTATTCGCTGTGGTAGAAATAATCACAGTGCTTAGAAGTTGGAGGAAACCCGGCATGAAGCACTACATAAAATAGTAAAATATCTATCGTGATTATCACTACAGGCTGGCCTCAAAATACACACTCACCACCTGCCATTTGCTAGTGATAATTGACTCTTGACAAGTGAGAAATGGTGTATGTGGAGAATTGAGATGGCAAGTAACTTTTTGTCACTGGCTAGTAGCTTGCAATTTGTAATTATTACTTCAGGCCACATTGATATGTTTTGCCGAGTTTCAATGGGCCTGGTCTGGGATACCGCCCAACCTTATTAGTACCAGCACCCACCCATCCGGCGGTATTACTGCTGGATGACAGGGTTGGGCGGTAACTGTAAGTCCCCATTCCCCATTGGGGAATTTTCGAGGGCAATTACTGTGCGATAATACCACTGGCAGTAATTGCGCCAAAAATTAGCATTTTTCTGCCATGTTTATACCCAATCTCCGAGCTGGGGTAAACACGGCAGACTTGAGATTGGGTGGACCCTTAAATGTGACAGTAACACCGTGGCTTCTGTGATTGGTGTAATGAAAATCACTCACATTTGAGCAAAGGCCCTGCTGCCGGTGACCATTTATTGCACTATTTACGCCACTGATTCCAAGTTAAGTTTGAAAGGATGTCTAAACTACACATTGCATACTCATCCATGCACCAGGTAAGAATTTTGGGAAAGGAATACTTTACACACTGTTTTTATAATTAGAGTGTAAATTAAATTGTAAGAGTAAAAACAATTTGCCTCCTTCGCCAGAGTGTAAAAAGTATGGGACAGGTGTGAAAAACCAGAGGGTGTTTCACCACCTAGTCCCAGGTTATCCCGTACTCGGGTGGCCAGGGAAAGGCCATCGCTTTTGGATCCCGACCCAGGCAGTGGACAAGCGAGGGAGGATCACCTGGTTAGGGGTTCCGTGGGGAGAAGCACCTAATGGTGAGACATGGTATCCCCCTTTTTCCACAACCCATTTAACCCATAGTCCTGCTTATTTTATGGGAAACTACAACTTCCATAATTCCTCCTCACGTTGTTGTGACAAAAGGACTGCACCAAGGAGGATGAGGAATGAGGTTAGAAGGATTACCTCCCCTGACTTGCATTGGTCCTGTCCCTGTAATGAGGCCAGGCAGAGTCAGGCACGTAACTTTAACAATGTACACCTGCCACTTATTAGTACTCCCTGTGAAGATAAAAGGTGGCGCGCACAGGCACACGTTGAGCAAGGTTGGGTACAAGAGGGAACAACTCTTCCAAGGCTGATGTGAACTAGGTGGTGGAAGGCCAACAGGCTGATCGACAGTTGAATGGATCAAGAGAAAGCCAGGCAAGATTACCATGCTTTAGATTCCAAAATGTGGCCGACGGAGCAGGACGTGTGTGAACCGCTACGGTCCCCTACGGGCCAGATTATAAAGCAAATAAATGTAGCTGGCTGAGGAGTCAGGTGGTATATTTACCCGGAACATGATCTGAACGCAGAGCGGTCCAGGATATCCTCCCTACCCATGATATCCTCTCTACCCAGGTGCGGAGAACGAAATACAGGTTGTGGTGCAGACAACCCGCCCCTAACAGCTGAAGCGAGACAGACGGTGCAAGGTGCAGGTGGCAAAGGGAACGTTTGGGTTGCCTCTACCTCCGTAGGCAACGCAATCAACTAAGCAGAATTAACCCTCCTCCAGGCGAAGATTGGAATATTGAGGTGCGGCAACTGACAGGCGGGGTGCAGCGAATAAGCCGGACGAGGGGAGGAGGAGCACATATCGCGCAAAAGGCGTTTAGTCACCCAAGCCCCTACAATTCCTCAGAGGAATCGCGGGTCTGACTCGGAAAGGGCAAGGCTGCTTCCCTCCTTGTCACCACTTTGGTTCTCGCCACCTTCCTCCCCCTCTTGAAGTCCCTCCCTGGGATAGCGCTCTCGTTCTACTGTGTGCCTTGCTCGTATTGTGCTCTCGTGCTCCACCTTTTATCCCTGTGGGGAAGGGAAAGGGCTGTCATGTGTGAATGATTCTGGTCAATTGCCTGACTTTGCTTAACCCTTGTGTTGGGACACGTCACGTAAAAGGCCCTAATGTTGGTCTGTTGTCTCTTGTGGTGAGCGAAAGTGTTTGTACTAGAAAAGGGGGGTGGGGTAGAGTGGTTGAGTATCCAATGTCGTAGGATGAGGTAGAGGGGTTATTAGATGGGGAATACTGCATCTCACTCGTCAGTGTTCCCGCTTCACTGCCCGAGGACCCCCATCCAGGTGATCCTCCCGCAATGGTCTACCCCCAGGAACTGGATCCAATAGCGATGGCCGTGTCGTGGCCACCTGGATGACAGATTCCCGAGGACTAGTTAGGGAGATATTGTTAGGTTTCTCTCGGGGGCTACTCCCATCTGTTTCAGGCAAACGCGGTGGATAAAAGAGCCGGGGTTCTTATAGCTATTAGTGATAGGCTGTCAGCTAATGTCCTTGAAAGTAGAGCAGATCCAGCGGGATAGAGGCTGTCGGCTAATTTCCTTGAAAGTAGAATGGATCCAGCGGGACATTCACTTTTCCTCAATGTAACACTGGGAACCCATAGGTACACATTAGGAACTCTATATGCTCCAAATAAGGGTCAAGGTGGTTTTCTGAGGGGATCACTGTCTCAATTGGAAAACTTTGGCAAGGCAGATATATTGGTGGGAGATTTTAATATGGCATGGGTCCAACTAGTAGATAGGAGCTCACAGGCCACTCAGCATATGCTCGCACCATACAAAGCGCTTAAACAAAAAATCTCCACATTGGTCCTTCATGGCATCTGGCGAGCGGTCAAGGGGCAGGCAAAGGGTTTCACATATCACTATCATGCTTATTTGTCGATGTCAAGTATTGACTACATGTGGGTCTCAACTCGCTTGGTGGGAAGGGTGAAAGATGAATAATTGGGAACTATTTCCCTCTCGGATCATGCCCCAGTAACAATGCAGATAGATGCGAGAGGTGTATCAGTGGAAGTATGGAAGTGGCATTCCTGTTAGAACTGATACAAGACCCTATCCTGGCCAATTCGATACAAGACAAAATTGATAACTATTTTGCCTTTGAACTAAACCCAAATCATGGCCCCAGGAACAGAATGCAATGCCTTTAAGGCAATCCTGAGAGGACATTTAATAGCCATAAAAGTAAACCGAGATAGGCAAATGCGGAAGTGGGAAGAGGAACTAGTAGCAAAAATATACGTGAGATTCTGGCTGAGATAACTAAGGGGCGCCAAGGGCGGCTGCATAGGGCGCTGATACATGCACCGGGTCAGTGGTCAGCTAGAAACACATCGTACAAAATATGCCGAAAAAGCATTATTATTTACAAAACAACACTATTTCCTGAAAGCTAACAAAGCTGACAAACTGCTAGCTAGACAAATAAAAGAAAGTTCGGTGCTGCACGATATTGAAGCTAAAGGGGAAAACAGGTGGTTATGAAACCACCAAAGAGGGCACACTGGGGGTGTTCAGCGATTACTATACGGCATTATATGCTACAAACAACCCGGAAAAGTGAAAAGCAAGAGGCTTATCTGAATAGGGCCCCCTTATTAAGTATTACACAAGAGGAGAGGGAAAGGCTGGAGGCAATTCAGGAGGAAGAGGTGATTGCAGCAATAAAATCTCTAACTAAAAATAAAGCTCCAAGACCTGACGGATACCCTGCGAGCTTTTATAATCGTTACTACGAAACCCTTGCACCGCGTCTCGCTAAATTGTTCAACACATTCAGAACAAAGGGCACGATTACGTATTCGATGAACAAAGCTAAACTGTTGGTGTTCCCAAAAGCAGGTAAAGACCCATCGTTCTCAGGATCATATAGACCTATAGCGCTGATCAACACAGATGCCAAAATATATACTGAGATCTTGGCAACCCGGTTGACGGACCTCTTACCAAAACTCTCATAGGGCCTGATCTCTTAGGATTTATTCCACATAAACAGAGAGATGCTAATATCCGCCGGGTATGCCACCTGATGGAAAAACAGGCAAAAACGGATACGCCGGTGCTTTTGGTATAGCTAGATGACGAAAAGATGTTCGATAGGGTCAAATGGCACTTTCTGTTTGGGACTATGGAACGTGTGGGGATCAGCGTCGGATTCCTCCAGATGGTCCGAGCAAACTATCATTCCCCACAGATTAGAATAGCAATAAATGGGGTCCTCTCTAGCAGTGTAGCTATAAAGTGGGGTACTAAGCAGGGATGTCTCTTTTTCCCATTATTATATGCCATCTATTTGTAACCCCTTCTGGCTAGGCTTTGGGATGGAGAACAGGTAAAAGGAATACGGATGGCGGGGGAAGAGCATAAAACAATGGCGTTCACAGACGACATGCTTATAGCAATTACAGAACCAGAAATGTCTTTTCCAGCATCGATAGCCAAACTGGACGTATTTGGGGCGGTTTCTGGGCTAAAAATTAACAAGTCAAAATCAGAAATACTGAATCTGTTGGTTAGGCCGGAGACGGTGGAACATCTTCGGATCCCAACTCAACTGTCGATGGCAAAGAAGGGTATAAGGTATTTGTGAGTAGTCTTTACAAAAATGCCAGATCAAATGTAGGGGGCTAATTATCTGCAACTATTAGCTAGTGTGAAAAAGGACTTGTTTAAATGGAACCCACTTGCGATATCCTGGATTGGGAGAATGACAGTGGTTAAAATGGTGCTTCTCCCCAGAATCATTTATCATTTTCAGGCCCTTCCGCTCCATGTCCCTAAAACCTTTTTCAGCACTCTCACAAAACGTATTACAGCGTACATTTGGCAAAACAAACCGTCTAGTATAGCTATGTCCACTCTTACTGCTTCAAGTGACCGGGGCGGCATAGGACTCCCTCACTTTTATAGATATTAGGGGTCAGCACAATTGTGGGTCATAATGGAATGGTTTGCGGGTGCAGGCAGCAAGATATGGGCCCTGCAAGATAAGGCTGTAGCAGGGACACCCTTCCCAGGATTACTCTGGTTAAAATGGGACCAGAGACTCCATAATGTAAAGATCAGCAAAATTGTGGAGCTTGTGGCTGGGGTGTGGGACTTCGCAATCAAAGATGGAATCCTGTCCACAACCCTCTCCCAGTTTCTTCTGCTGTTTCAGAATCCGGAATTCCCTCCCAGGGTGAATACCAGATTGAAGAAGGAAGCAGATGTTTGAAAATGCGGGACATGTTTCAGGGCTACAATGTTAGAACGTTTGAGGATTGTAAAAGGGACTTGGGGTTGGTGGAGGCAGACAGGTTTGACTATAATCAAATGCATCACTGGCTAACTAACCTGTGGATAAAAGTGGCGGCTACGCATCTACTGACCCCCTTCGAAAGGTATATCGCTACCCATACAGGTACAAAAAAATTCATCTCAAAATTATACAGATTATTAAATGAAGGCCATACAATAGTGCAGTTGAAGTACATTAAGAAATAGGAGACCACATTACACAACACTATACCTAGAGAATGTTGGGATCATCTTTGGATGGCTGTTCCCAAACATACTCGCTCCATCCAAACAAGGGAAGAGTGGTATTAAATAATGTTTCGATGGCATTACACTCTGGAACGATTGCACACAATGTATCCGACTATATCGGCATTATGCTGGAGAAGCTGTAGAGTTAAAGGGGACTAGAGACACATTTGGTGGGATTGCCCTACAATTAGACCATTTTGGGAGGGGATCCAGGAACAAATTGATAAGATATACCCGAGCATCGACTGAAAGGATGTTGGGGTTTGAATGTGGGATCCAAAACAAAAAACTAGTTCTAAAAGGCAGAAACTTAGTTTTATGATATTGCTCATAGCCGCGTGGTTAGTTGTGGCCCGTAAATGAAAACAAAAACAAGGGCCTACAAATTTATTTAGGCTGGTTACAGAAGGTATGGAGTTTCATATCGCTAGAATGGGCTACTCATCTGGCTCAAAGAAATCACGCTGCCTTCAAGCGTAATTGGGAAGACGTGTTGGGATACCCCCAAAGTGACTATATGCTTCAATGGTGCCGTCATAAAACACAGATTTTGGACATTATATGATTGTTTCAAGAACACTACTGCACAAACTCTAAAGAATTTGCTCCCGGGAGGTGCAGTGGGTGGAAAGTTTGTTTTTCTTTGTTTGGAAACCAAATAAAAATATAAATAAAAAAATAAAAAAAAGATGTCAATGCTTTCGGGAGGCTGTAAAGCAGAGCGAGCGGAAGAAAGAAATCTTCAAGTTGCTAGAAAGCGGCCTGCGACCCTCCCGGATGAACGGCAGGGTTGGGGAGTAGCAGTAGAGGCGATGGTAACAGCCTTGAGCTGCGGGAAAGAGATGAAAGAAATCCTGTGAACATAGCCGTTGAGTTATCGAGGGAAACAAACGTCCAGTTGATGTTAAAGGGAAATTGACTCTAATTGGAAAGTTGAAGGTTGCGCGTGTGCCGATAAAACGTGAATCAAGAGTTCAATTGTTGAAAGACAAGGATACAAAGTAGCAGAGCGGTCCTGCGAGATGAAATCGCACATTTTAAAGTCTCTGTGAAGTGTTTTTGGATATTGAAAGATATTGCAAGCAGAGATCAAAGGAAGCAGTGATAAGGAAAGAAAGTTGAATAACAGGAAAGTGACATATGTGAACTGTGAAATATGCCAAGAGAGTAAAAATAAAATATAAGAACTTTAGAACATTTTTCAACTGTGAAATATGCCAAGAGGGTGTATTGGGGGTTGCCTCGTAGCCCTCACCAAAAAATTACAAAAGTAGCTAAAAAGGAGTGTATGCCGGTGCAAGAAGTAACAGTTTTATCCAGGGCCCAAGTTGCAGCTGGGACAGCAAATTCAAACAGAATGCGGAACAGAACTGCATGCAAAGGCACTGTTAAGGAAATGCCCTCGAAGTGAAAACTTTTATAGGCAGAAAAAGAGTAAGCATTTGACATAGAAAAAGTCTCCCCATCCAGAAATGATTGGTTCTTGCACTTTGGACCCATATACAACTCTATACATTATGCTGGATCATTGGGTCAATGAACCTTACAACACCACGCTCAATTAAAATACTGAGATGTCACAATCCACCCCCAATTCCCACAACACAAAATTATATGATTGAAACATTTGAGACGACCAGCAGAACTTTATCCTTCTGCCTGGGTCGCCTCTTCCTGTCTCCCATGGGAATGGCTACCCACCACGACATCATCAGAGTCTTGACCCACGGACATACTTTAAAATGAGTGTTGCATATTGGGAACATTCTAACCCTATTCCCAGGGAAAATGTTCTGCGGGCGATTTGAAACTGCAGTGGGTCTTGTCGGCTTCTCTAAAAAAATCACATTTCATAAATGATTTTGAATTATAAAATGGTCATATATTCCCCTTTCATTGGCAGACCTTGCGCGCTCTAATCAGTTGCCCTCCAAAAATAGCAACCTCTGTGTGCTTATCTGTACACTTGGCCAGGGATCGTATGCTCTGTGCTAATGAACCATCTGCAGTGGCCTTTGCCGCAAACAAAATGCTCTCACACGTTTAAAGCAAAGCAGACCTTGTGGAGCCTGTTTTACTGCACTGTATTCTATCACTAAATTTGATTATACTTACCTGCGCTCCAGGATTTATGGATTTGTTTTATTATGCTTTTAATTTCACAGATATGAGAAAAGGCAGCCTCCCCTTTTAGAGTGCTACTCTATCAGCTGATAGGTGCGTTCCTTCATACCGCACTGGACTAAAAAAAAAAATATTACAAAGGCAAAAGTAAAATATAAGAACTATGGAAAAAGGCCAGGAAGGCAAGTGAAAGAATACGAACTATGAATAAGAACTGCAAGTACCAAAAGAGGCAATTGGTGTTGAATTCGAATTTTGAAACTATAGGGGAATAAAAACTACAAATATCTAGAGGCATTGGTATTACCCATCAACTTTTGAAAAGGTCAAGAGGGCAGACTAAAGAGATTGAGAATCATAAGGATCAAGAAGTATTGGTGCCGCAAGATGTTAATTGTGAAATGAAGGATTGTTGAAAGAGAGCTCGAAGTGGTCATGTAGAGGTCCATGTAAATTCCTTGCAGTCTCTAAAGTCTTTGACAGAGAGAAGATATATAAGATAAAACGTGGGAAAAGGAACCCCCACGAAGGAGAGACCGGCACGAGCCCGGCAGAGGGAAGCCTGTGCAGAAATGTAAGAAATTGAGAATATATGAACTGAGTATTAATCGCACTGGGGAGGTGGCTGTCCAAGAAGTAATGCTGAATCAGCTAACTTTATTCATATGTTGAGTTGGCGTGTCCTAAACTGAGAGACTTTTGACAGGGGATGGTGGAGATAGTTTTCAACATGTTGGGGTGCACAATACCCTGCAATTTAATGTGCTGTATGTTCGGCTGGCTCCCTGAGGTCCCAAAACAGAACAGGAAGCTGCTTACGTCATGTATGATAGTAGCTAGAAGATGCACATTGATGGGATGGACTGGGTCGTCTCCGCCTGGAATATGGACTTGGCTTAGGGATCTCATTTGGCTTAGTGACACTGATAAAGAATATGGTTTTCTGTGTGATCAGCAGAATAGGCCCAAGAACATTTCAGCCTTTTTGTGGCCTATCAACTATCCCAACACCCGAAGTCGAACACTGGGGCAATGGAGCCTATACCATAGGTAAAGATCCTGTATTCAACACAAGCTGAAGTATGAATCATTATGTTTAAAGTGTAACCTGTGAATATGCCATACCCTGCATGGTACATGTGACCAAAGGAATCCTACTGCTAATCTGTGTGTTCTCTGCATATACCTTGCCGCTATAGCTGTACCACATTATAATAATATTGTGTTGACTGTCTTGAGACGTGAATCAATCAAAAAAGAAAGTTAAAAAAACTAAAAAAAAATATGAACTGAGTATTGATGGCAAGGCGGGCGAAGCATAAAGAAGTGATTGAACTATCAGAAGTTGATTGAGCTGTTGAATTGTACCAGTAAGTCAAAATGTGCAAGACTGACAGAACTGTGCCATCCACCCATGTTTTGTTTTTTGAGAGACTCTCTAGACCCTGTGGGGTTGAACCTGGGGAGGGGAGTTGGTGCTGAAGCCATTCCGACATTTCCTTTTGAGACACTATTTTCATTTTGTATTCCCTTGACACATTTGTTATTCTAAGAAGATAATGAGGTTAGGTTTACTTAGTATATGCCTTTTTATTTTTGACCAGACTGACTTGAACGATTTTGTTATTGTTTTTTGGTTGAGATTATTCCCATTTTAGAGTTAGGTCCAGTTAGGAATTCTACCATCCCAATCAAAAGTGAAAATAAAGGAATCCAAGATGGCTGCTGCAGAAGAAGGACGTGTAGGTGTTCACTCTATCCTTACACAGCATCCAAGTCATGCAGCAGAGGGTAAGGAAGCTGCCCCCTCCACCAACAACAATGAGAAAGTCGATGGTAACCCATCATCCCATTTTCAAAACCTGATGGCGTGGAAACTAACTGCGGCAGGAGCGCTGAACACGAGGGACACGTCCTAACTTCTCGGCAATGCAGACGGCCCCAACTGAAGATATCTACTACGACCTTTTCCCTCTAACCGATACCTGGGGTTGAGTAGGCGTGAGACACATCACAATACCCAAGCGATAAGCAGCTCAGGAGGGGGCCAAAACAGGACACCAACATCAGCTAATTTGGAGGAGCAGAGTCTCTACAATTAAATTACCTGTGCAAGCCACACGAAACAGAGTAAATAAAGCAAATTATATCCTGCCGGTTGGCCTGCTGAACATCTCTCGACAAATGCAGAAAACAGTTAGCGCACCAACCTATGCCAGCTAGATGCAGATAAGGGAGGAGATACCACAGTGCCTTGCGGGAGAACTCAACAATAACAGCAAAACTACCCAAGAGGAAAGGGACATACAGAAAAACAAAGAAACAAAAGATTCTCATCTCGCCGTTCACTTCAAACTCCAAGAGTGCCAAAGACAAGGTTCAGACATCGGATCAGGGTGACCAATTAAATACAAAGAGAATTAAAAGGCGGTTATCATCCACATAAAGTAACCCGCACACAGCCAAGTGTAAAGGAGGAGCCAAATGCCTCTACCAGAAGTCCCACCCATTCTTCCTATATGTTGGAAGCTGGAAATTGCGACATGCACGATGCCCGTATTGGTATCTATCCCACAAAGGGTATTCGAAATGAGGTATCCATTAAGAAAGCCCTACATAACGTACCCACAGAGACATTTCAGTCTCTTAAAGGAGGTTCTTGAAGAAGTGTGAAGTGACAAAGGCAAGAGACTGGTGATTTCACATGAAGCATAGATGACATATCAAGAAGAGATGCCGAAGAATAAAGTATACAGACCTTATAGATTCTGATGACGGAGTAAAGAATTGAGTAACATTTCATGAGCGGAATGAAGATTGCCCGTGCAAAAAGCACTGAAGAAAATGCAAGCCATTTTATAATTGTACAGATGATGTAACACAAGTAGACTAAGTAACCATAAAGGCTGACTATACGTAGTGAATAGACTGCAGGCGGTGCAGCCAATATATATATATGATTGCAAGGGGTAAGGAGTTTGGTGTCGGGACAGGCTGGTCCCCTGCGCAACTAATCGTCTGTGGTCAGGGTTTGGCCTGCAGCATAGCACATGGTTTTGTCAGGGAACCAAACTCAAAGGTTCCCGGGAGGTTTAGAAATTCTGCATGGGTTGACAAAACCTTGTTGGTTGCGGGCGCTGGCAGGGAGTTGGTGCTCCAGTACTGTTGGTAGTTATTCACAATTCAGTCTTGAGTTTTAGTTGTGCATTCATATTTATTGGTTCAGGTGCGACATAACACTTGAGGCACATTGTGCCAGGGTGGTGAAACAAAAAACAGCCGACGCGCGTTTCAACCGAAGTCTTTCTCAAGGCAATTGGGTTGGGGTGTGGGTTCACGTTGGAGCACGTAGACGAGACACCCTAAATGGGCATTTCTCGGGTTTGGCTAGGAGTCTATGTTCACGTAGTCATTGTAAGACAGCCTTAACATGTTCTTCATGCCTTAGAAGGTCCTTGGAATAGATCAGGATATCGTCCAGGTAGACGATGACAAAGATGAACAGCATATCGGAGAACACCCTATCCATGAAACGTTGGAAGACGGCAGGGGCATTAGCAAGTCCAAAGGGCATTACCAGATATTCGAAGTGCCCAAAGGGTGTTCGAAAGGCTGTTTTCCATTTGTCTCCTTCCCTGATACGGATCAGATGATCGGCACCTCTGAGATCCAGTTTCGTGAAGATTACAGCTCCTCTCACTACTTCCAGGATATCCGAGATTAAGGGTAAAGGGTAGCGGTCCTTGAGGGTGCATTGATTTAATCCACGATAATCGAGGCAAGGTCTAAGTTCCTTGGTGTCCTTCTTGGGAACAAAAAACAGTGAGGTTCCAGCTGGTCTTATGTTGCCATTTTCAAGGTTGGTATCCAAGTATTCTCGTAGGGCTCTCTTTTCAGGTTCGGATAGGATGAACATCCTCCCAAAGGGAATCACTGCTGAGGGTTCTGTGTCTATGACGCAGTCTTCAGGTCTGTGAGGGGGTAGAGCCTGGACTATGGCGGTTGAGAACACATCAGCATAACTCTGATAGGCCTTTGGAACCGATACGATATTGGAAACCATGAGTGAAACTTGCTGATCTATTGATGGTTCTTTGGAAGGTGTCACGGATGATTCCAGGAATAGACAGTGAGACATACAAAACTCAGATCCAAGAAATAAGGATCCTGCTTCCCAGTTGATATAAGGATTCTTTTTTTAAAATTTTTTTATTTGTGTTTGGTTTACAAAATATAAACCTTTACAAAAGGAAACACAAAATACATTTTTTTTACAAAATGATTCCAAATCGGTTAAAAACAATTAAAAACCCTATTTCTAAACACAAAAATATACATCCGAGCTGATGTCATACCATTCCTATATAAAATATACGAAAATTTACAAACATACATATAGGAATTATTATCTCTTCAAGCAAATTTTCCTTTTTACATTTGTTAAATTGTAGAAATAAATTGGATGCAGGCAAATTACAGACTTCAGCCAAGAATTTCACAGTGGCCAATTTCACTGCATTCAGTTTACCATAAAGCATATTCCACCAAACATCTTCAATGTCTACTCTGGACAGATCATGAACAAATTTACCAAAGATTGCAAGTCTTTGGATTACCAGTGCCTGACAGACTTTAAGACTGTAAAACTTGATTACTGGGGTCACTGAATACTTACAGTATTTAGTAACAACCTTTTGCATTTGATAAATCAGTTTGTCTGCTTTGTCAAGGTAGTAATTCCAATACATGTGAACAGTAGAGCCACTGAAGATAGGAAGGCCCAGATAACGAAGTGATCTAACTTTAAGCAATGGGCATCCCTCTATCTTCCATCTGAAAGTGGGGAGTTTTTTCCGATTAGTTAGTGTAATTACAACAGATTTTTTCCCATTAATAGACAGGCCATTATTATCCATGTATTTTGAAAACGCCAGCAGTTCCCACTGAAGACCCACAGGGGTAGAATCGATCAAAAGTAGATCGTCAGCATAGGCTGCCCAAGGTATTTTCCCACCCTCAATCGTCGGTGTCACGAGCGATGCTGCGGTTATAGGCCCATCCACATCTCTTATGCATAGGTTAAAGAGAGTGAGTCCAAAAAGGCATCCCTGTCGCAAACCATTACCTGTTTGTATAAGCCGTGACAGATCCCCTGAAAGGTTTAATCGAATTTGAATGGAAGAGTCTTCATGTAAATTGATGAGTATGGTCAGGAGTCCAGAAGGAATACCCATTAAAGCCAACTTGGACCACAGTCTTACCCGATCCACCTTGTCAAACGCAAGGGAAAGATCGATTGAGGCTAGATATATGGGGGTGGCGACTTTCTTACATGCCTTTTCCAAAAAAAAGAGTAAAGATTAAGCCCCCTATTTCGGTGCCCATCCCTTTTCGGAAACCAAATTGCTGCATGCAAAGTATTGTATTTTCTACCATCCTTTCCTCGATTTTCAGAAGGACTATTCCTGCAAATACTTTTGAATCCGCATCCATGATAGATATCGGGCGGTAATTATATGGGCATCTTCTGTCCCCTTTTTTGTATATCGGAACAATATAGGAGATCCTCCAGGAGGAAGGAATGGTGCGTGTCAGCATGATGTCTGAAAATAATATATAAAGAGCCTTAACCCACAGTTCTGGGTTTCTCTTGAGAGTACTATTAGTAAGCCCATTAGGGCCTGCAGCTCGAGAGGTATTAGAAGCCTTAATCTGTTTTTCTATGTCTTCGACATTGAAGTTACCTAGCCAGTTTCCCATTTTAATTGTTTCAAGGCTATTAGTCATAGCAAACTTTCCTTCATACAAGGTGGAGAAATGAGTGGCCCAGACATCCTCCTGTACACACACAGTTTGTTGCATAACCTGTGTTTTTTCCAACGAGTTAATTAACGTCCAGAAATGGCAGGCAGATGGATCCCTTGGCGCCGTTAGCATTGCTGTGTTGTCTTTCTCCAGCATATACATCCTATGGCATTTCAACCAGTTTTTTGTTGCTTGTTTAATAGACCCGATTGCCGTTAACGTTATATCCTGTTGTTGGTTGGATTTTTGGATTGCTCTGATTTGTCGATTAATATCATTTTTTTCTCCCTTACCATAGGATCATAGATATGAAAATGTAGGGATCTTATATTTCCTGTTTCTTTAGGTTTTATGGAACTGGCAATTAGACATTTAACATATTCACCAAAAAAGGGAACCGAAAATAGTGTTTGTCTTGTGGAAAGTGTCGTACAGTGGTGTTCATAGAGAAAGATGGCATTTAATTTCCCTATGTTGCCATCATGCCATCTAATCCTATTCCCCCTGCACGACACTATCATAGGAGTTGGGAGGGAGTCCTGGATCTGTTTAACAGTATTCCAATACAATTTAGCCTCCAAAGTTCTATGATCACTTGTGTAAGATTCACCCACACAAAAGTCAACACAATGAGCTGCAAGTCGATCTGATAGGAACATATGATCTATTGCTGATTTCTGTATGCCATTCGACCATGTATGCTCATTTGCTGAGGTTTCAAATACAGAGTTCATATGAGTGAGTCCCCAGGAATGGAAAAGTTTGGACCAGATGTGCCCCTGTATACTTTTACGGGAAGTGGAAAAAGGAGCCCCATCTATCGGTCCCGAAATTCCCATAGATCTAATGGAAATGGAGCCCATCCTCTTAAGCATTCCCACACCATATTTGATTTCTGAGTTCAGATCACCCAATATTATGATGTCAAGACCTCTATATTTGAGCAGCATGTTCAAAAGGCAAGTATTAATGGATGGCAAACATTTTTCCATTGCATTCTTTAGCGGATTATAGTAAATGTTCATTACTAACATATAACTCAAACAATTTAAATTCCTATATTCCAGTATAGTCACCAAGATACCGCTCACAATATTTAGAGATTCCATTATATCCATTCCATTAGCTATTTTCACTGCTGTTAATAGGCCGCCAGATGGCCTACCACGGGGCCCAGTTGTAGCGTATTGGTATCTACATTCAAAACCGTCCAAATAAAGCGGAACTGTCAACCAGGTTTCTTGGATACAGATTACTTCCATGAATTTAAATTTGGTGCACACCACATTTGAGGTCATCAAAATTGAATGGCCCCTAGAGTTCCAAGAAAGAATTTGCCAGCTCTGCGTAAGGTCTATGCAACTAAAGTTTCTTTTGCATGGTTTGGATTTGAGAGATGGATTCTCGCAGGGATAATGCTAACCATCTCCAATCTTGGTCATCACCTCCCCTTGACGGGATATTGACATCCCTACTCATACGACCCTCCTCCCGCATTGGTGGCGAGATGGGTTTCTGATCTTTGGTATCCCTATCGCTATCCCAGCCATAACTGAAGATAAGGATATCGTACCCCATCTTATTAAAGTGCTCCGTCTCCTGGGTTATGAGGTCAAAGATGTTTTGAGACCCCGGGACTATTCTCACGTAATCCAACCGCGAAGGGTGAATAAAGTCCACCAAACAGATATCTGCCGAGGAGATTAGTCTCAATTTTGGAATCTCATTAAACAGTGAGAGGACACAGGCCCTATTTAGGGAAGGTGGACCACCAATGTCACATAGATTATTTAGCAAAATGCTTGGATAGTCTGGAAGTGCCGGTTGCCGCCAGGTCATATTACGCAGGTCACTGGGCCTCATTCCGGGTTTGGAGCTAACCATGGAGTAATTAGCTCCATGGTTGCCTCCGAAACCATCCCAAATCCGGCATGGTGAATGGAGTAATTACCGGTCCATTCCAGGGTTGGAGGGACCGGTAATTCCCCATTCACCTTTTGCCCTTCCCCATTCCCATTTCTGCCCCATAGGGCTCAATGGGAATGGGGAAGGAGGTAATTACGGCACGTAAATTACGGTACCGTAATTACCTCCGAGGTACCTTTGCGGGTCCCGTACTTAACTCCTGCTAAAAGCAGGAGGTAAGGAAGGACCCGCAAAGGGACCTCGGAATACGGAGGTAAGGGATTACCGGCATCGGCACCATTACCGGTGCCGGTAATTCCTTACCTCAAACCTCGGAATGACCCCCACTATCTTTAATGTGAAATGGTGGTGTTGGCTGTTGAATAGAACTAGCATCACCTTCTTGATAGTGTTTTGTTTGACTATTTCTGGAGTTAAAAGGCTGTTCCGATAAGTTCCCTTGTACCCTTTGTGAGTTTCCCCCATACTTGGTTGGATTATCCGAGTATGGTATTTCATAGACTGCTCGCCTTGCATATTAGTATTGGGGGAAACTTCCTCATGGTCCTGATGGAAGTTACTGTTTCCTTCCTCATGACTTTCCCATTGATCCTGACTTTTAAGTTTAGATGCATCTGGTAACAGATCCAATAGAATTTTCTTAATAATCATTGGGAGGTCACTATTTTCTTTCCCTGGTACTTCTGTTAATTTATGTGGAACAGTTTTTAACCCCAGTGATACTTGGTCCGTGTCCTCCCTTTTCTTTGTGTTAGCTGGTTCCATTTCTAAATTTGGAGCCTTGACCAGCAGAAGCCAGGAGACCACATCCCTTGTTAGTAGGGGATCCAGATTGCCGACTTTGTGGTTGAGAGGTAAAGCCCAATCTGTTAGATTCCAAAGATGTCATTGGGACTTCCTCTTTCTGATTGTGGATCTCCTGCGGTAGGATTTGACTTGAGGTAGATTTTTCAAGTACTGTGTAGAAGTTAGATAATTGGAGCTGTTTTACTACTTTAGTGCCCTCCCCCTTCAAACTAGTGGAAGAGATTTGTTCTCAGGCCCAGAAGATATATTTCCACATGTAACCAAGACTGGACTCGGAGGGTTTGGGACAGGGCTTCATTAAGCTGTATCAAGTCTGACAGTGCCACCTCGCTTGTCACGACTTTGCATTCTTTGGTTTTTATTTGTACCTTGTCCGGAAATTGGTTTTTCTTTAGCTGCCTTTTTTTTGCTTTCAGAGCCAATCGTTTTTGGCGTCTTGAAAGCGAATAGCCCTCACATTCTTGCATTGAAACATCTTCTGTATTTTGAGAGCCCGCAAGTGAGTTGTTTACATCTTTGGACTTTTCCAGAAGATCTGTTAAGACTGATGGGCTGTCTGGAGGATCAGGAGGGGATTTTAGTGTCACCACGTTCTTTTCACCCTCCCCGCCAGTTGTTTTGAGGGAAGAGGACTGAATCAGAGTAGATACTCCCTGTTCTACTTTATTCATTTTTTTGGTAGAGTTCTTTCATTACTGTAAGAATTTGTTTTTCCCCTTCGTCACATGTTTTTAGACTGTTGTTTGAAGAAGCAAAGTCAGTCATTGTTGATTTAGTTGTTGTTGCTACTGCTAAACTATAGCTTAGTCGATTGTTTAGGGATACACAAGTCTGAAAACTCTGGGATTTAACTGTCACATGGGAAGATAGAGTAGGTTTCCCCACTCCTGGGATATCGGTACCGATTTTACCCATCAGGAAACCTTCCACCCGATTGAGTTTGGCTTGTGAGTCTAATACAACCCGTTTCAGATCTCCGATTTCCCAGTGAGGCATCTCATGTCCCTTATCCAGGAGATTTAATATCCTAGAGATTACTGGCAAGGATTCCTCAAAGTGGTCATCGTTCCCCAGATTTGGGGAACTAGTCAAGAGGTGGAGGTGAATGAATTCTGGGCTCGGAAATCAAAATTTCATTATGCACCCTTGGACCCGTCTCACCTCTTGCGTAAGCAAGTCCATATTTTCCTCCAAAGGCCATTTTTGCCCCCTGTCCTCAGAAAAAATTGATGCTGAGGGGAGAGGGAATTTCGCGTTGGCAGAGAATATTCTGTGTGGAGTTAGGGTCTGTATTCGAGGAACGGTATTAAAGAGATGAACCTTGTCAACACCATTACGTGCTGCGTTGACAGGGGTGGAGGGTCCTCTTGAGACCATTATACGTTTGCTCAGTTCTAATTTCACAGTTTGTGATATCATTGATACATCCAGTTTTGTATCCTCCGACTCAACCAGTTGCTCCACAGACTGTTGTTCAGACTGAGTCTCTCGAATACTCAAGAAACTTGTCTGAATGGGAACTTGTGAGTCAGAATGGGAACTTGTGAGTCAAACGATAAACCCACTGGAGTAAATTTGTCATACTCATCCTCTGACTCATTTCCCCTGTCCCTTGCATGTACCTGTGCAATCATGTGAGATAGTTCCACTTCCTGTATAATGCCTGTTTTTAGGTGATTATTCACTGCCACATTCCCCAAAAGGTCACTGTCTGCCCCCACCTCCCGACTCACATCCATAAAGCTCTCTTTTTGTTCATTTGTATCACATCCTATCTCCCTCTCAGCCTTAAGGTTGGCCATATTATTTCTGTTATTTAATACAGGGGAGCGTTGGCCCTCATTTGATGGATCAGTGTTAGGGTTTTTTGGAATTGGGGGTCGGGAGACAAATGTTCCCATTTCTTAAGACTGTGGCCATGTCGAAAAATTACAGAAAACACACTTTTCCCATTAACCAGTGCCTCACCTCCACACAGCCGCCCAGAAGCCCACACCTCTGAGTTCAGGCAGTAACTATATCTGGGGGTGGGGGGATGGGAGCAAAAACGGGGAGGAGGGAAGGGGGATTCTATGAGTTCAGTGAATGGGAAAAGCACAAACAAAAAAAAAAAAACGAGGGAAAACAAAAAGAAAAGGCTCACACTTTAACAATAATGGCACTCTGAGAAAGGATAATCATGCGCCAGCAGAAAATCAATAAAAAGGTTGTTAATGACTGTATTTACCAGAGTTATTTAGCCCACTCACCGCGCCTCACCCGCCCACCCGAACAGCCAAACAGCACACTTGGATGCGCGTGCATGCAGGTTTTATAGAGGTTTCTGGGAATGGCTTGATGAAGGGGGTGTGTCTATGACACGACGTGCATCTAGGTAGAGAAAGAAAGGAAAGAGAAGAAAAAAAAAAAAACGTGTCAGCGGGCAGGTGTTTGAATTCTGAAGGGCTTGCAGGCGGGGTGTAATAACCAGGGAGGAGTCACCAGCCCAGACTTACTACGAGCTCACTGGAGCCCAGCCCAGCCCGAAGCCCACAGTCACGTAACAACACACTTATAATTGCTTGCAAAAATAATTACTGTTGTTTTTGTAGTCCTTAAGCACAAGTCCAGAAGGCAGCGTTTCGCCGCATAGAAAAAGAAAGGGCTTCCTCTTGCGCATACAGCCTTTTGCAGATAGGAAAGTCCTAGTTAAACACAGGGTCCCATCAGAGTCCGGTCAAACGCTAAACAGCACACTTGGCAACACTTGGATGCGCGCGTGCATGCAGGTTTTACAGAGGTCTCTGGGAATGGCTTGATGAAGGGGGTGTGTCTATGACACACTGTGCATTGTTGTTTTTGTAGTCCTTAAGCACAAGTCCAGAAGGCAGCGTTTCGCCGCATAGAAAAAGAAAGGGTTTCCACTTGCGCATACAGCCTTTTGCAGATAAGAAAGTCCTAGTTAAACACAGGGTCCCATCAGAGTCCAGTCCAAATGCCAAACACACTTGGCGACACTTGGATGATCTAAGGATTATGGCTTCTGTAACCAGGGCATACCCAGGACCATGGGATAATGAGCAGACTTATTGATGTCCAATCTGATCAGCTCTTGGTGATGGTTTATTGAAAGTTGGATCTCTTTAGTCTGCAGGCTTATAGGCCCTGAAGTGAGGGGTCTTCCATCGATCGCTTCCACCGGTTGCATGGTACTTCGTGTCTCGTATGGAATGTGGTGACACATAACCCGATCTTGATCAATGAATACTCCCATAGCTCCGCAGTCAACCAAGGCCAAAATGGAGTAGGTCTTATTCTTGGATGGCGATAGAAGGGCCTGTACAATCACTAGGCTGTTTTGTCCAGGAGAGTTCAAGGATGGAATAGACATGGAGCAAACATCTCTCTCCCGAAGCCTTGCTCCATCTAGGATCGGGAGCTGGCATTTCACGAATGCCGAGGAGGGGCTAGAGGGCATTCTCTAACCAGGTGTTTATCCAAGGCACAGTACATGCATAGCCCCGTATGAATCCTTCGCATCCTTTCTTGCGGGGATATGGGTCCACGGAAGGCTCCTATCTGCATAGGTTCTGGTTCAGTAGCTGACCCTGGATTTGTGTCAGTCTTGGAGGTAATCTCGAAGGATGCCTTCGGGGGGGTTACTTTGGATTTCCTTTTTTTTGCCTTTCTTTCCTGGATACGAAAATCTATTTGCATGGCAAGTTCCAAAAGGGCCTGTAACGAGCTTGGGCGAGCCGCTCTGGCCAATTCATCTTCGATCTCCTCATTCAGTCCCCTTCTGAAAAGTGTAAAACTTGCTTCAGGAGACCAGTCAGCTTCCTTGGTCAGTTGCTTGAATCGGGTTACATACGTAAGCATATCCTGGGATCCTTGATGAAAGTCTAGTAGGCGCTCCTGGGCACTATAGACCTGCTCAGGGCTGTCAAACATGTTTTTAAGGGCTTGTATGAAACCGTCGTAGTCATCCAGGAGGGCATCAGCAGAATTGACTAAGGGCGTAGCCCAAGTTAGAGCATTTCCGGAAAGGTGTGAAATTATGAAGCCAACCTTAGCCCTAGGGGTTGAAAAGTAGTAGGGTTTAAAAGGAAAGTGAACCAAACAAGAATCAAGGAATCCACAAAGGGTTTTTGCTGACCCATCGTATTTGTCAACAATGCCGCCCAGCAATACGCTTTCCTTTGTGGCAGAATCACGGGATAAAACTAATTGTTTGAGAGCAGCGTTTTCCGCCTTTAAATTTTGTACCTCAGTCGTTAGTTCTTGCATGCCACGCATGAGATCCTGAACAGCCGCTTCCATGTCAGCTTCGACTTCGGTCGTTTGGCGTCTCAAACTGTCACGGAATTCCCCATTTCTCACCTGGGAGCGATCCTTGTAGGATTTCTTGGGCGGTGTCTTCTTACGCACGGACCTGGTCTTGTATAAGCCTGCACGAGCCTCTTCTGGCTCCAGCGTGCGTTCAGAGCTCCAGGATTCAGACACTGCAGGATCCAGGAATGAAGAGGGTAAACACACAGCACACAAGTCCGGGAAACAAGGAGGAAGGAAGAGGGTAATGGGAATGGAATTAGGAGGTCCAGGAACAAGGACAACAGTGTAGCGAACTACGGAGCACACGTCTAGTCGCTGCTTGCAGTAGCATTGAGACGCACGGGCCCGCGGGGGCGCAGCCTATTTGTAAATACGCTACGTCTGACGTAAGGACAAGGAAGATGTTGCACGTTAGACGGCCATGTTGTGAGTATCAAGGAGTGCAAGCCCCGTTGTGACAAGGACCATGAGGTCCAAAAGGGCGTGTTCTGCGGATCATGACAAATATGAATGCACAACTAAAACTCAAGACTGAATTGTGAATAACTACCGACAGTATTGGAGCACCAACTCCCTGCCAGAGGCCGCAGCCAATAAGGTTTTGTCAACCCACGCAGAATATATATGTGTGTAGAGTATTTAGATGTTCAACGTCGTGTTTTTAGCAAACTAGGACACCATGAGCAGAAAGGGCTGAAAGTGTGGCGTGACGATGAAGGAAGAATTGAGAAGGCTTGTCTGGCCCAGTGTCAAGGGTTGAAGCAGCCAAGAAACTGGTTATCTATTCGAGAAGATACATTGAAAGTCAGAAGCGAGGCAAGCTCATGTTGAGGTGTAATGGAAAAACACTGAGAGCCAGGTCTTATTAATTTAATAGTATTAAATACGAAAGAAAGAGTTCAAAGACGGTCTCCTGTCACATGGTCCAGATGGAAATAGACTTTGGGCAAGCCACATCGAGACTGAAGATAAGACTGTGCTCACACTCCCTTTTATTCTCAGGCACAGTGATACTTTGCAAGGCTGAGTTCAAAGACAATTCAAATGGCAGACAGCAGATGTGATGATGGGCTAATTGGGTGGGAAAGCATGGTCAAGTCCACCCACAAGCACCTGGGGTACCAGCTTGCATGCTGCTAGCGAGTGGAATATTCCAGAAGGGTACAAGCGTGCCAACCAATTGTAGAGGGCCACGTAGTAAAGAGCCCTATAGTTTGAGAGCCAATGAAATGTGTATTTGATGACAAAGAAGATGACTTGCACTAGGGATGGACATGAGTTGTCCACCTGACTACAGAGACCCAATCATAATCCTATCCCCCATAGAAAGTATACTTAGATGTTCCCTTTAAGCCAACCACAACCCCAAGTATGTTTTCTTATTTTGCCACATAGTATTACGTCATTGATGACGGGTTTTTGCTATAAATGTATATTTTTTCTTTTTTTAAAAAATATATTTTTATTGGTTTTAAGTCATACAAATCAACTAAACATAGCCCAATTCCCCCTGCCCCCGCCGGAAGAACTACACCCTCGGTTCACACAAGCGATAGTTATGCCTTGAACATGTCCAAAATTCTTATTTTATGTGGGCACCATTGTTCCATATAATCCGATTGGAGATAGTCCAGCACCACCCCCCATTCCTTTATGAACGTTCCTTGTGTGCCCTGCAAGTTATGTGTTATTCTTTCCATTGCTATTAGAGTCCACACCTAATGGAGCCAACTAAACGTTAGAGGCAGATCCCTTTGCTTCCAATTCTGGGTGATCACCACCCACGCCGCTATCAAGAGGCCCATAAAGCTTCTCCATTGAGATTTAGAGAGAGATTTTGCTGCCGGGTCCTTCATGCCACACAAACATACCCTCTCACCCAACAAATCCACCTGTGGAAAAATTCCCCTCAAGTGAGACTTCACCTCTGCCCAGAACCCCTGCAATTTACTACATTCCCACCAGATATGCCTCCAACTACCCTCCTCCTGGCATCCTCTCCAGCATCGCTTTGATGTCTGCGGATACATAGCATTCAGTCTCACAGGGGTATAGTGCCACATTTCCCTCATTTGGATCGATCTTGTCAACTTCGGGATGCCCATCCAAAGGTCCTCCCACTGCATTGCCGTAATGGGTTCCCCCAAAGTGCGTTCCCACCTCAGCACATAGCTCCACTTGAGTGGCTCTTTTTGAACATTAATACATTTATACAGCCACAATACCAGTTTCTTAGACCAAGGGTATGACAGAGTAAACCTCTCAAATGGGCTGAAGTCCATTGTGGTAGCCAGAATGACTTTTGGAGATGTTAACCAATGTCTTAATTGCTTGTATCTATATCTGTCCACCTCTTTCAAATTCAACATTGCCTTACAGTCCTCAAATGACAACATTTCTTGGTTTTGGAACATTTCCCCTATTTTATTGCAGTCTGCAGTCTCCCATTTCTCAAACGCCCCTTTCTCCATCCCAGGCCGGAAGTCTGGGTTCCCAAACATAGGCGTAAAGGGGCTTAGTTCTTCTGATAGAATGCCATTTCGCTGGAGCTCATCCCAGACCTCCAAAAGGTGCCTTCATCACTTCACTAATCCGTAGGTTTGGGTGCCTGCTGGATTTCCCCTTCCACAATACCTCCACCAGAGGGGATCTCACCACTGCCCTATCTTGCCATGCCCACAGTTTTTGATTCTCCCTCCCCATCCATTTCTTAAGGACCCGTAGCTGTGCCACTTGGTAATATCTAAGAATATGCGGAAGGGACATTCCCCCTTCCTGAGTAGGAGCCGTTAGTACTGTGATGGAAATCCTAGTTTTTTTTTTCCAGATAAATTCTGCAATTACCTTATTGAGTGCTCTAAAGAAGGATTTAGGGATCCTCACCGGAATGGCCTGGAAGTAATAAATCAATTTCGGAAGAATGGTCATCTTCACTGTGGCTATGCGGCCCCACCACAAAATCGCTAGAGGATTCCATCTCTCTGTATCCCTCTTCACCTTCCCCAGGAGGTCAGGATAGTTAGCCCCATACAGATGATCTATTCTGTGTGTTAGGGTGATGCCTAACTATTTGATCCCTTTGACTGCTACCTTTAAATTGAGTGCCGCTGCTATGCTCATTATTTCGTTCCTATCCCCTGCCAGAATAAACATTGCCGATTTGCCTCTATTGATTTTCAGCCCTGATGTTGCCCCAAATTTGTCCAACTCTTGTATGGCTACAGGGAGAGTGCGTTCCGGTTCCGTGAGGGCCAACAACAGATCATCCGCATATGCAACTACTTTATGCTGCTGGCCTGGCATTTCTATGCCAATAAGAGAGGGTGATTCCCTGAGTCATACTAGGAGGGGTTCCAGAAAGATGACATACAGAAGAGGGGACAAAGGGCAACCTTGTTTTGTACCCCTCTTAATCTCCACTCTTCCTGTGACTTCCCCGTTAATGGCAATTCTGATGGAGGGAGTATTGTAGTTGGCCCTAATCATTCCTATAAAGTGCTCCCCGAATCCCATGAGATGCAGTGTTCTAAACAGCATGCACCCGGTCAAAAGCCTTTTCAGCGTCTAAAGATAACAAGGCCGCTGGGGTATTAGTGATACCTATCTTTTCTATTAGGTGTGACAATCTCCTCAAGTTATCATGGGTCTGCCGGTCAGGAACAAAACCGGATTGGTCCATCCCCATCAGCCGGGGGAGCAGCGGCGAGAGTCTTGCTGCCTTTAGCATAGAGTTTTGCATCAAGGTTTATTAGGGCTATCGGGCGGTAGGACCCTGGGTTCAATGGATCTTTCCGGGCCTTGTGAAAAACCAGCACTTTGGCTTCCTTCATTGATGGAGTAACATTACCCACCTCCCTAAATGAGTTGAATAGTCTTGTTAAGAATGGGGCAAGGATATCTGCATATTTCTTATAGAATGGGTCCGTAAACCCATCAGGCCCAGCCAGGTGCTTTGCCCGGAGGGAGCTCTTTTATTGCTGCCCTCACTTCTTTTTCCTCTATGTCCCGTTCTAGAGATAATCTCTCCTCCTCTGTGACTTGTGGTAAGGTGATAGACCTCAGGTAAGTTTCTTGGTCTGCGGTAGTAGGCTTATCAGATGCGTAAAGTGATTGGTAATAGCCTCGAAAGACTTCTCCTATCTCACAGGATCTTGTTTGTGTCTCCCCTTTCGCGTTCCGCACGCTCTTTATCGTGTGTGCGTATTGCTTGGCCCTTAACTGTCTGGCTAAAAGCTTATCCGCCCTGTTTGCCTTTATGTAGTACCATTGTCTGAGATGGAGGAGACTCCTCTCTGCTTGCTTCGTCCTAAGCAACTCTAATTGTCCCTGCAGGTGTCTCAGAGCCCTCTTCAAACCCAAAGTGGGGTTCTTCGTGAGCTCGTTTCTGTCGCAGTTATCTTCTTCTCTAGTTCCTGCACCCAATTATGTCTCTGCTTATCCTTGTACTCCTTTAATGCGCTCATATGGCCCAGCAGGACCGCCTTGAATGCCTCCCAGGTTGTTCTCATCAAGGTGTCGCCTATGTCATTGTCAGCAAAGTACTTTTCCTGGTGTAGCAATCACACACCATATGGGGGCATGATCTGAAATAGTAATTGGGCCAACCTCCATTTCCCAAACTTCCCCCAGTAACCCCGCCGCCACCCAAATATAATCTATTCTGGACATAGTATTGTAGACGTGCGAGAAATGAGTGTTACCATTTTGAGACCCTTTAAACTCCCGCCATGTCCACCATTTTCTGTCTGAGATGTTTTGACGGAGCACGCTGGCCCTGGGAATACCCTGAGCTCCTATCTAATGAAGGATTCCAGGCCAAATTCAGGTCTCCCTTCATTATTACCTTCCCCTTGGCAAAGTCCTCCAGATTCTTTAGTACCTCCTTCATGAATCCCTCCTGCCCCGTATTAGGTGCGTAAACCGACGCCAGGGTATAACCCACCCCATCAATTAAGGCATTTGCAAATACAAATCGTCCCCGTCTGCCAGCCCTTGTACTCTGTACTTGGATGACCCTGGCATCTCTAAGGGCGATGAGTACCCCCGCTTTTTTATCCGGCGCATTAGATTGTATTATCCTGGTGTAACCTCGTAATCTTGGCTTGGAGTTGTCTTTGGCTCTAATGTGGGTCTCATGCAAAAGTAGCACCTCCCCTCCTTCCCTACTTATACGGTGTTCTATATTTTTTTCTTTCTTTTTACCGGGGCGTTGAGACCCCTTACATTGAACGTGTGGACTTTCAGCTTACCCATGGCCTCTTTTTCACCTTCTGCAACTCACTTGATCCCTGAGGGTTCGCTCCATTACTTCTCCCGGGGGATTCCCCGCACCAACCTCCCTTCCCTCCCCCCTCAACCAAATAACAAACCCAACCTGTCAACAACTGTCCCGAGGAGGACCAGATAACTAAACCAGCTAAAGCGCTAAGCCGTTCGCTCCTGGCTCTCGAGAGACTCGGGAAACTGCGCAGGGAGTCCTAAACCCTGCATTAATCTCTTGACTCACAGATTCCGGCGGTCAAGCCCACCCCAGGCCGTATGCTTTACTGATCATTGGTGGCTCTCGTCTCTTGTTATTCCCCCCATGTAGCATTCCAAGCCTCTCCATCTTTAACCCGACTTCTACGTAATTGGTGCGTTCACCGTTTACCTCCTCCTGCTTGTTTCTTCCTGTGTTGCACTGTTTCCCACTCCCATGGCTTCTTGCGCCAAACCTCCCTTGACCGCCGGCTACCCCCGTAACCCCCATCCTCCTGGATGCCCATCACCTGCATACCTTCTTTGCACAATGTCACCCTCCGTTGTCTACCTTCCCATGCAAAGAGGAGGCCAAACGGGAATTTCCTCTTCCCCAGCTCCTTCAGCAGCGGGGCCATCGCTCTCCTTTTCTGCAGAGTCACCACTGCCAGATCCTGGTAGAGTTCAATCTCCACCCCATTCATCCTAATTTGGTCCATGGATCTTGCCTTCCTTAGGATCTGTTCTTTTTGCGAGTATGATGCCATGGCCACAAGAACGTCCCTGGGGCGCTCCCCCGGTTCTCCCGACCCCCTTGGCCCCACCCTGTGCACCCTGTCGATTTTAACCTCTTCAGTATCTTCCGCTGCCAAAATGTCCCTGAAGACTTCCTGAACTGCTGACTTTAGGTCCTTATCCACCACCGACTCTACCATATTTTTAATGCGAATGTTGGACCTGCCCGAGCGATTCTCTAGGTCCTCGCATTGAAGTTCCAGGTTATGCGTTAACCTCACCAGGTGCTCTTGCGTTTCGCTGATTTGCTGTGCTTTCTCTTCTGCATTTTGGACTATTCTTTCGAGAGAGTCCGTGCGTTCTTCCAACTTGGCTATGTCCATTCTGTGCTCCTGCACCGATTGTTTCATATCTTCTTTCAAGGAAGCAAATGTTCTTGAACTGTGGTCATAAATTTATCCTGCAGCTCCATGAACCATGTTCGCATATCCTCCTTCGAGACCTGCTGTGCCTGTATGGGTGCTATGTTCCCTTCTCCCAGTGGCTCCGACTGGGATTTCCCTCGTGAGCAGTTCGGTGCATCTGATGACCAAAGTTGTACCAGGTTTGCCTCCTGCCTGGTGGAATGCGACTGTACTTGTGACGGACCTCCTTTCCCTTTGGTCTTCGACATTATGTTCCCAAGTGGGATCCCCCCTCACGGTACAGGGCTTGCTTCACACCCTGTGTTGGTGCCTGGGCCCCCGCGTCAATCAGCCGTTCCCCTCCCCTCCGGGCTCTTCTGCTTGAACCGGATAGACCCGGTGTGATCCTATTTCTGTCACTTAGCGCCCCTTGCTTCAGTGGGAGGGGAACACCATCCAGCCGCTTTCTCCTTGCATTAGGGTTTTCTCCGCTTGCCAGGACCCTCATGCATACCCCCCACTCCGGGATGGTCCTCTCCTTGCGCTTAGCCCAGCTCTCCATGGGGGCGCCTCCTACCTGGCCTCCCAATCTTCTTACAGGGTGCCCAAATGTGTTTTCGAATCCGTCGGGTGGCCGCCCGAATTGGCTGTCCACGTTGCCACCTAATGGTCACCACCTCCGTATTTTTATTTTACATTTGTATAGTGCGCAGGCAGCCCAGGGGCATTGTGGCGCTGTTACTTGCAGAAAAACTAAGTTACATTATGCATAAGTTACAGCATTGGGCACATAGGTCTAACACATATTATGCATGGAGGCGTACACAGGTCAGATTTACATATGGCGGGTGTACATGAGAAACGGTAGAGAATCAAGCAAACAGGGTGGTTTTGAAGGTTTTGTGGAAGGTGGTCAGGGAAGGTTCAGCTCGCAGGGCAGTGGGGAGGGCATTCCAGTGTAGAGCCGCCTGCTCTTGCTTTTTTCACCATGGGTACAGTGAGTAGGTTGGTATAGGGGGTCCTGGTTGGTCTTGAGGACATGGCCGGGTGGATCCTTTGTGCCAGGTAGGCTGGTGCTGCAGAGTGGATGCATTTGTGGGTGAGGGTCAAGGTTTTGAAGATAATCCTCTCTTTTATAGGTAGCCAGTGGGAGGCTCTTCTCGCAGTAGATATATGCTCTCTTTTGGAGATGCCTTGTGCTCCGCGTAAGGCGTTGTTTTGAGTAACTTGTAGTTTCTCAAGGTTTTTTGTGGAGGTCCCTAGGAAGAGAACATTGCAGTATGTTTGTGCAGGTGTCGCTGGAGAGGTAGGGTCTAACTGCATTGAGGAGTTTGGCCTGGTAGGCAGCTGAGGAGGCAATGGTGTTCACCTGTCTGGTCATGGACAGATTGGAGTCCAGGTAGACGCCTAGGGTTTTCACTGACTCAGATACTGGAATTATGCTAAAGTCAATGGTGAAGTGGGAGAACAGCGCCTCAAGTTTTTTTAGGGTGTCGGGGGGAGCCTACAAGAAGAAGTTCAGTTTTGTCAGAGTTGAGACAGAGACTGTTGGCAGCCATCCAGGTTTGGATTGCGTTATAGATGGTGTTGAGGGTCTTGGAGTCAGTCTCAGTCGCCTGTCAGGGTCACGAGGATCTGCGTGTCGTCCGCGTAATTAGTGTATGAGATCCCCATGGCGTCAAAGATGAGGAAGAGAGGGAGAGTGAATATATTGTAGAGGGTGGGAGAGAGGCAGGAGCCTTGTGGGACCCCACACAGCATAATGGTGGGGGATGCCGTAGCTAGATCAGAGATGACCTGCATGGTCCTTCCCTGTAGGAAAGAAGTGATCCAGGCACTAGCATGGGCTGAAAAATTTGCAGTAGAGGTTAGGTGGTGGCATAAGACGTCGTGATCCACAAGGTCAAACGCAGCTGAGAGATCGAGGAGGAGGACCAGGACAGGTTTGCCCAAGTCTCTGGCATCATCAATCTGTTTTTTTAAATCCAATAAGGCGGTCTCGGTTCCGTGTTTTGGGCGGAACCAAGATTGTCTCAGGCCTAGGAGTTGGTTCTCTTCGATGAAGTGTTGGACTTGCAGGTAGGTTGCTTTGTTCAGAATTTTAAGAAGGAAGGGGACAGTGGTGATGCGTCTGTAGTTATTGGGTGAGGTGGGGTCAAGTGTGGGTTTCTTTATGAGAGGCCTGACCCATGCTTCCTTGAGGGAGAAGGGTACTATGCCTGTAGTGAAGAATGCGTTTACAAAGGCTGTGAGAAATGGGGCGAGGGACTCAGCACAGTCCTTGATAATGGTGGCGGGCAGGGGTCTCCTTTGCAGTTGGAGGGTTTGATGCCTTTCATTAGGGTAATGATGTCTTTCTCCTGGATGGTTTTGAAGGAGAAGGTGGGAGAGGCCTCTAGAGAGAGGGGGGGCGGGAGCAGGGGGGTTGGGAGAGAGTCTGGAGTTCAAGATTTTGGCTTGAAGGAGGTCTAGTTTGTTGCGCATGGCAGTTTGGATGCCATCGCACTAGGCTTTGTCTTTAGTGAAGTTCTGGGGTTTAGGGGTAGGGGTTTCAAGTTCCCTGAATATGGTGAATATTTCTTTGGTGTTGGAATTGGCTTCGGTGATTCTGGCTTCGAATGATTTGGCTTTTGCTTGAATGATGGCTTTTTTGTATTCCTTCGAGCGGGTTTTGAAGTCAAGTTTGTCTTTGTCATCTTGGGAGGTTTGCCAGCGCGCAAGGGCAGAGCGTTTGTCCGTCCGGAGTTTGAGTAGGTCTGGGGTGAACCAGGTGTTGGTGTGGCTTGTGGGTTTGGACTTCCGAGGTTTGAGAGGAGCAATGAAATTGATTGCTGCTGATATAGCCTTGTTGTAATTTTGCGCCAGTTTCTGGGTCATTGGAGAAGGGAGGTCTGAAGGCAGGACACTGGAGGAATGGTAGAAGTCTTTCTTTGGTGAGGAGGCGAGCGCTTCTGGTGAGGGCGGGTGGTAGAGGATGGGGCGGTGGGGGGGCGGAGGTGGGAATGTTGAAGGTAATGATGTGGTGGTCAGACCATGGGGTGGGGGAGTTGCCAGTGTTTGTTAGAGGGCAGTTATGCTGAGCAATCCAGTCAAGTGTCCTGCCCAATGAGTGGGTAGGGTCGGTGACAGTGTTGGAGAAGCCCAGGGTTTCAAGGGCTGAGTTGAGTGCTTTGGAGGCAGGGTCCTTGGGGTCATTAAGACCAAGGTTGACATCACCGAGGAGGATCGCTTTGGTAGATTTTTTTAGGTTGTCTGCCAAAAGGTGATTGATAGTGGACTGGAAGTCTCCTATGGGGCCAGGTGACCGGTAGACCAGGTGGAGTGTAATGGTGCAGGGGTGGGAGGTGGAGAGTTTAAGTTGGAGGTAGTCACTGATGTCGTTCGTAGTTTTATCATTTTTTCTGATGTTGATTGAGTCTTTGGCTATGATTGCTACTCCACCACCTTTGGTGGGGCGGTCATGCCTAATGACGGTGTAGCCAGGTGGGAGTGCAAGGGAGACCGCCGGGCCTGAGGCTTCATGCAGTCATGTTTTGGTGACTAAGAGGATGTCTAGGTTGTTTGTGGTGATGAGGTCATGGATGTCCAGGGCATGGGCATTGACGGATCGGGCGTTAATCAGGGCACATTTGAGATGGGGGTTGAAGGGGGGGTGGAAACTGGTGGGGGGGGCGGTAGTTTCTCCTGCACCTGGGTTGGCTATGGTGGCACTGGGGGGAGCCAGCGTCCGCTCTCCTGTCTGTGCAGAGGGGGACGTTCCACTTATCCCTCTCCTCCCCCTTGGTTCGACTTCTGCAAGCTACCCCCGTTCCGCACCTCCTGCTGGGCACCCCCGGGAAGCTCCACTGTGGGGGGCATTGGGCTCCTCCTCGTCCAGGCAAGGTGGTCGCACTGCGGCACCTCCGGAGCCGAAGGACCCACAGTCCACGTCCTTTACTGCCCACCTGACCTCCACACCCTTGGCAGCGCTCCTTCACCCAGTGTCGCCAGGACTTCTCGACCACTCCTCCCGCTGACTGGTGCAGTCCCGGAGGGGATGCAGGGGGAGGCAGGGCGCCGCAGCCACCTACCACCTCTTCCTGGATACTTCGGAGGGATCCGCTGTCTCGCCACACTGTAGGCACCGCTCCGGCCCGCGCACCAGCTTCCCCTCGCTATCTCCACCGCCAATAACGTCTGCCCGCCGGTTCGGGTCTCGTTCGGCAAGGCTCACTTCGCTGGAACTCGGCCAGTACTGTTCCGCGAGGTGGGGAGGAGAGTTTAGTCCCCAATTTCACCAAACAGCCTAATGACGTGCTTTATAGTACTGCAGCCCGGCGGGAGAGACACCTAAGTCTGTCTCCTCGTTTCAGCCGCCATCTTGGAATCTAAATGTGTATTTTTTCATGTAACATGTTGAGAGACTTCAGCGAACGTCCAGTGATGTCCGCTGTACTCCCTGTATTAGAGAAATGCAAATAAAACCGCTAAGTTTTGCCAACTTCCTCAGTCAGTCTTATTATTGGTGTCAGAGTAAATTCTGCACCCCCATCCATCCAATAAATCATTACCATGTGGTAGCAGAGGATGGTTACAGTACCCATTGACCAGATCGGACACCCTCTGCCATCAAGATGGAAGATCGTAAAGTTTCCTGTGGAGAGCGGCCGATATAGAAAACTTGCAAGTAGATCGATACAGTTGGGACGGACCCCTCTTTCACAAAATCCCTCCTGGTTTCCACTGGCGCTCAGCGGTCAGAAGGCAACGGTTGTCGATTGGAGGAGGGAGCCGATACCGAAGGCCTTGAGCAAAAGAGCGAATGGTGAGTAGATTGAGGGGAATGGATTGTTGTAACGTATAGAAGCAACAGGGGGTTGTTTAAAATAACGAGGATCGTTTTGAGAGCCCGGTTTCCTACCTCAAAGCAGGTTTAGAAGGAGTAATTTCAAACCCCAATAGGTGTATAAATAGGCGACACATAAACAGGTTTAATATAGGGAATGACTCAAATGGCAATCAGAGTATTTTGGGGGGGAGGGTGTGGGTGTGTGTGTGTGTGTGTGTGTCATTTAAAAAAAACTTTGTTAAAGGGACGTTATGGTTCCAATTAAACCCCTGAAATTTGCAAGTTATGGTAAGCTAAGCAACCATAGCTCACGCCACCACCGTGCACTGCTAAGACTAACACCCAGGACATCAAAGACGGCATCACAAATGGCATTGATGGCATCACATATGCATTTACCTTTCATGAAAAGTCTGCAGAAGGGATTCTTATTGTAATGTTAATAAAGAATAGTGTCAAGGATCATTGGAATAAATATCATGAGGTACGTAGTGCATTAAGTAATGCATTAATCCAAATAGCATTGTATTATGAAGTTTTTTTTCCAATATACTAAGGTACACATGTAGTAACATAGGCATAGTGTGCAGCAGACATGATGAAGATGCAATATTAATAATCTTGCCATGTTAAATACTAAAATTATAAATGTTTTCTTATTAGAGTCTTGCATACTGTGAAACATTTAATAAGTACCTAATCAAACCCACTTACTCCATTATTGCATTACTACACACAAAACACAACCAGAGAACGACACATACAAATAGAGCATATACAGGGAAGGTGAAGTAAACACAAAAACAGCAGTATTACCCAACAATCTTCATAACCTAACTGATTATCTTCATGCACAGAAATGATTGCTCTGCTTCAAAGCTACTACTACCCTATGTATAACTATCACATATTGTGACTAGACCCTAAGGAAAGTAGTGTAAGTGCAATGTGTTATGAGCAAATCCAGGGAAAGTACAGTAATACAAAAAAAACTGAATTATAAGACAGTGTTGATAACCTTACTAATCATCTTCATACATAGAAAGTATTGCTGTCTTCCAAGTCTGCGTTTTCCCTTTGTATATGTTTCATATGCTTTGAGTGCACCCTAAGTGAATTACTGTAAGAACATATTTGAAGTATAAGTCTACAAATATAGTACTTTGTACTATAGTATATTGAATTTTTAGTTCCTAGCTGTTACTGGCCTAGATATATCAGTAAAAGAAAAAAGAGTGATCCAGACATGTGATGTCATCAGTGATGTCATCAATGACATTTGTGATGTCATCTTTGATGTCCTGGGTGTTAGTCTTTTGTAACCTGAGGGATAGCCTGTGGTCGGGCAGGACATAAAGGCTGGAGTAATATTTAGTACAGGGGGTTGGTCCTAACCTCATATTTGAACTACAGTGATTTGCCATAGTAACAATTCTAACACATCTCCACATTATGTTAAATACATCTTCATAAGTATGCATCATGGGAGGAAAAAGTACAAATACAGATTCTGGAAAAACTGGTAAACCAGTTAGAGAGACCTTTATTTACTTAGGTCACATACAGCAGCTTAGGTAGTCCAGTTATGGTAGCTGAAAGGCTTACACATGAAAAGAATAAGCAATGAAAAATAAACCATAAACAATACATCTTGTCACCAGCTTGGTGGATTTTGTCAAGAAAGGACACAAATGTTAGCTATATTTGATACATCTATGTATAACATAACATATTCCCTGGTGATAGGAAGTCACTAGATTAAACCTGTTGTCGTCCTAACAGTGCAGAATTCTAAAGTGACATATAAACACTGTGCCACCCTTTCAAAGAAAGGCACATTTAAGAAATTAGTATAGTGTGTTACCTCCACACACTTATACTAGTACTGTGTCTTATTGCCTGTGTTCTTATGATACAAAATATTACTTCATATTTGTCCACACATTGATGTCTAGTCACAGTTACAATCAACAATTTGCACAATACAGTATTTTTTTGCTTCAAGAAACCTAAAACTAGGGTCTGCTAAGAGGCGACGTCAACATTAAGGTGGTAATGATGATGCAGGTCATATGTCTTTATGATGCAGGAACGAGACACAATGACTTGGGACGTTTTGGCTGAAAGAGGGTGGCAGCCTTCTTCTGGGGCCAGGATAAGCGGGCGTATTGATACATCAATGATGTCATCTTTATATGGCATGGCAACAAACAAGAATTGAACAATTTTCTTAACTGGATCAACAACCTACCATAAGAAATTCAATTTACAATGAGCCACAACAATGAGAAAATCAACTTCCTAGACCTCAACATACTGGCCTCGGACGTTAAACTAACATGCTCTAATTTCAAAAAGGAGACAGACCGCAACATCACTATAGGAGCAGTCATCCTAAAAGCCTCCGGGACAATTTGTCCTATGGACAATTCCTTAGAATCAGACGCAATTGCACTGACACTAAGGACTTCAAATTACACGCATCTGAACTCCAACACAAACTTGAAGATAGAGGCTACCCTAAAAAATGACTGAAAGATACCAAAAAAAGAGCACTCTACACATGCAGAGAACCTTATTGGTGCCCAAGGCCCGCAACCATCAGACTAAAGATCCCATGGCGTGTGTTACCACCTTTAACGCCGACACATCCAAACTCCGAGGCATCATCAAAAAACTTTGGCCCATCGTCCAGCTGAGCCTGCCAAAAGAGCCTTTACCAAGAATGGCCCTCAAGAGATCAAAAAATCTCAAAGATCTCCTAACACATGCCAGAAATAAACGCAAGGACTCAAGATCTACTCTGTGGAATATGCGGGAGATCCGCGGGCACCATCCTTGCGGCAGTTGCTCGGCTTGCAGCCAAACCAAAAAACTACGATCCTTCCCGATATATGGTAAAGAATGGGAAATTCGTCACTTTTCCAACTGCAAGACATCGAATGTCATTTATCTCATTGAATGCCCCTGTCACCTAAGATACATAGGCCAAACATCTAGGCCAGTGAACAAAAGAATAGGCAGACCATCCACCTTATGGCGATTTTGCGATTTGCAAAAAAAAAAAAAAAAAAAAAAAAAAAAAAAAAAAAAAAAAAAAAAAATCGCAAAATTTGCCATTTCCCGCAATTGCCGCTATAAATCACTAAATGAGCGCAAAAAAGACATGTTAGCTTAGTGTGTCTTTTTTCGCGCTCATTTAATGATTTAGAGCGAACACAGCTGGCTGCTGATTGCAGCAGCTTGAGGGTTAACACCTCGGCTCTGCGTTGCAGGCCCAGGATTGGGGAGGGTCACGCAGGCCTGGGAGATGCACAGCATTTGGCTGTGACCCCAGGCACCTCCAAGGCTCATTGAGTGCCCGAGCTGACAGTTGGTGAAGCTAGCCAGGTAAGCACTGGCCTGTCCACTCATCTGCCCCCAACTCAGGGCACCCAAAGAGGCCACTGGACTGTTTTCATTCCCGGCGCTCGACAGGAAAGTAAATTACTTTCCTGTCGAGCGCCGGAAAAGAAAGCATAAACTGAATGCTTCCTGACGCTCGTCTACAATTGGTATCATGCAGCCCAGCCTCAAGGCTGGGCTGCATGATACCAATTGTAATGCAATTTGAAAACGAATACAGCTACGAGCGTTTGTATCATGCAGCCCAGCCTTGAATCAAGGCTGGGCTGCATGATGCCAATTGAAGACTCTCATAGCTGTATTCGTTTCAAATTGCTTTACAATAATTGTAAAGCAATTTGAAACGAATACAGCTACGAGCGTTTGTATCATGCAGCCCAGCCTTGAATCAAGGCTGGGCTGTATGACACCAATTACGCAAAAAATTGGGTGTTAAAATTTATGAAAGGCAAATGCCATTGGTCCTGTGCAATTTTGGTGGTTATGCAAAGCCAATTTAATGATATATGCATATTTCACCTTGATATTCTAATTTCTGATGACATCACATGCCATTGCATTTGTTAATGAGTTCCCTCCCCCACTTTAATTTGGAGGACTTGACCCCTGGTAGTGTTGTGATGTTTCATTTCTGTTTGTGGGTGTGTTTAGTCACCATGTGTGGGTGGCATAACCAAGGAATTATGACCACCCAAGAGAGTTCATTGTTTGGCTAGGTATTATGGGCTTGCAGTTACTGCCACTGCATTGCCCCTGTGTCTTGGCCTCATGGATTCCTTCCATGGAGAAGTGTAGAGTTGTTCCCCCTCTCTCCTGGGGTCACAGGACAAGCGAAAAGCAAACCTATGGGCTTCAACCAGGGTTACACTTTTGAATTCAAGCCTGTTTATTTGCTTTCCACTTGTCTGCTGGAAGTAGTGGCACAGCACCATTTCCTTGGAGCTCATCAGGCTGTATCCCTCTTCCCCCACCACAATCCAAAATGTTAGGCTGTGGTGACTCGACCTGGCTGTCCTACAGAGCGCAGCCAGGCAGAACACATTTTGTTCCTCACTAACAAAAGCCTTGCAATTACTTGGTTTTAGGCTAAAAAAGATGTTAAATGATATATTTTTCAACGTTAGAAAATGCCGCAAAAAACGCAGTTGGGTGCCGCAATTTTTTTCTTTTTTGTGCCGCAATATTTTCCATTTCATGCCGCAATTTTCTGGAGGGTCAGAATAGGGGAACATAAGTCAAGAATAAGATGCAAAACACACAATGCACCACTGGTCTCACACTTTCTACAATTCCAACATAATTGTGACTCCTTCAAATGGTGGGTAGTGGACAAAGTGATGGACTGTTCAAACACCACCAATGCTCTGAATTTTAAAGAAGCCTGGTGGATATTTCAGTTACAGACCATCTCCCAGGGCCTTAATGAACTTGCACCGATTGAATATCTGTAACTAGCCATATTCTATGTCTCCAGTTATTCATCTCCGGTCCCAACCCAGACTATACAGCTCTTCTGCAGGCCCGATCCCTGCTGCCCTCCGGGGCACCTAGGCCTTGCCCCCTGGTCATCCCAGGGTTCCCTTGGCACTAGCCCGCCCGTCCAGCCATTCAGCCGCTCCCTTCCCAGATGCCACCCTTGCACCGAGTCCTAGGGACACTGACTCCTGCTTTCACTCCCACTTGCCTGCCCACAGCAGCCAGACAAGGTAGCTGCAGCGACCTCTAGCGCAGCACACCCCACTGCCACGCTATGTTTAGCATTCCATGTCATTTTTAGCATTTGACATTGTGTATTAAGGCTCTACCACCTGATCTTTAGTCTCCTATTCACTGTTTCACAGACAACACCAGTATTCGACGCACTGATCCGCGTCCTCGTCACCTAGGTGATTGAATGCCTTCGTCCGAGCGCATGCGCACCACACGACATGCCGCATTGACCTGCGTCCATGTTTCCCTGGAGACTCGATGCCCGCATTTGAGAGCATGCGCGTGACCAAGCCACCAATCCCGCACGCATGCGCTCTTCCAATTACCGACACAGCTCCTTCTCACTTGTACGTGAGCCTGACTACAGCGCGGACACTTCGCACATGACTTGATCCGTGCCTCCAGGTGAGCCCATCCCAACCAGAGATTAAAGGGCCCTCCCCTCCGCCCCCCTTGCCTCAGAGCAAGAATCCCCCTTGCCAGCCATCAACTGGATGACTCGGCTTCTTTTTCTGTTTTTGTCTCCTCCCCCTGCCCCGCAGCCTCGATCTTCAAGCTACTTCACCTCTTCCACAGGAACTGATCTCCTTTTACTGAGCCTCTCAGCACACCACGGGACCCCTGCAGTACCTCGCCCTGCATTGCCCTAACTACCAGGTACCCTGAGCTAGCCTCAAGTCTTATTTAGCCACAATGAGGCCCAGTCACGTGATAAAACCCACTTCATGTGCTTTTTCAGATGGTTGTATACGAATTGATCGTTTTACAACTGCTCGAATGACAATTGACCTTTTCACAATTGACCGAATTGTGAAGGTCAATTGTACCATATATGTGGGGGGAAACCCCCCACAACCCCCCACCCAACGCCAAACCCCCCAAAACCTATCTATATATCTATATCTATATATATATATATATATATATATATATATATATATATATATTCGGTCAATTGTGAAAAGGTCAATTGTGACCCTTTAAATTCGGTCAATTGTTCATTCGAACAATTGTAAACGACCAATTTGGGTAATACCTTTGCAGATCGCTCTTCAGTGATTGTCCAGCGTACTAAGCTAGTAGGCGTCCATCTCATAGTTCTGTGAAACTGCAACTATCAGCTCATACACCTAAACCTCTGAATGCAAGGTTAGTGCTGGGGATTGGAGGGTTTTTCCCCAGAGTTTAGCCCCTCACGGGTTATTTTTGTTTTTATATTTACATACATGGTCCACTTTCTGGAACATCCAACAACATCTTGAATATTGTATTTTAATTATAGGGAGACCTGCTTATCCTGGCCCCAGAAGAAGGCTGCCACCCTCTTTCAGCCGAAACGTACTAAATCATCGCGTCTCGTTCCTACATCATAAAGACATATGACCTGCATCATCATTACCACCTTAATGTTGACGTCGCCTCTGAGCAGACCCTAGTTTTAGGTTTCTTGAAGCAAAAAAATACTGTATTGTGCAAATTGTTGATTGTAACTGTGACTAGACATCAATATGTGGACAAATATGAAGTAATATTTTGTATCATAAGAACACAGGCAATAAGACAGTACTAGTATAAGTGTGTGGAGGTAACACACTATACTAATTTCTTAAACGTGCCTCTCTATGAAATGGTGGCACAGTGTTTATATGTCACTTTAGAATTCTGCACTGTTAGGACGACAACAGGCTTAATCTAGTGACTTCCTATCACCAGGGAATATGTTATGTTATACATAGATGTATCAAATATAGCTAACATTTGTGTCCTTTCTTGACAAAATCCACCAAGCTGGTGACATTGTTTATTGTTTATTGTTCACTGCTTATTCTTTTCATGTGTAAGCCTTTCAGCTACCATAACTGAACTACCCAAGCTGCTGTATGCGACCTAAGTAAATAAAGGTCTCTCTAACTGGTTTACCAGTTTTTCCAGAATCTGGATTTGTACTTTTTCCTCCCATGATGCATACTTATGAAGATGTATTTAACATAATGTTGAGATGTGTTAGAATTGTAGCTATGGTAAATCACTGTAGTTCAAATATTTGAGGTCAGGACCAACCCCCTGTACTAAATATTACTGGGTGTTAAGTCTTATCAGCGCACGGTGGTGGCGCGAGTTATGGTTGCTTAGCTTACCATAACTTGTGAATTTCAGGGGGTTTTCGGTTTTACCTGGAACCATAACATCCCTTTAACAAAGTTTTTTACTGAATTTCATAGGTTTTTAGTAGCACAACTTAACCATAACGTCTCTTTAACAAATATAAATTTTCATAGTGTACATTTGATAGATGTTTAGTAGGGTTCCCTTACTTTATATACAAGTAACAAAGAACATACCGAACACCCCGCTAATGATTTTGATGTCCGCGGACGGTTACGGACGACACCAACACTACCCAAATACGCAGGGGGTATCTGAAATTGTTCTATCATACCATATAAACACTACGCAAGTTCAAAAAGCAGCACATATATACATTATATATATTAATAAATACGCAGTAGAACCTACATATTTAACACATCAACCATCCATTGAAGTACGATATGTAATAAAATGGATTATACCATAACAAATAAGATATACCTCCAACAGAATTACCTCACAGAAACTGCAGAGCTAGAAGCAACAGTAGACCTACACAACACAACGAATACAACTTACCAGAAACTAGTAAGTAAACTTCATGTTTTTTATATATTGCTCTACTTTTTGTATAAGGTACAGTATAATTAATATATTTTTGTTTTTCACACAGAAATGTGCAGTACTTTGGAGTGGCTGGAAGAACATTTTCCACACGAGGAAATGTCTGAAGATAGTAATAATAATGGTAGTGACTTGTCTATACAAGGAAATTAATAATCATTACCTAATGTGTACTTAACATATACATCTTTATTTTTTACAGACCATACAAACATTGAAAATGTTACTCCAAAAGACACATTGGAAAAGACTCTCGAACGCATTGAACAGAAAGTAGACATGCTTAAGAAAAATGTCAATAGTTTGGAACAGTTAGTGGAGGACCACATAAAAGAAAAAAAATAATTACCATTGTCCCACCTGTACCTGTGCCCCCTCTCCATGTCCCAGTGAACTATCCCCAAACCATGAACAAGATAAACGTTTTGATGAGACTTCCATCCCTTCATCCCCTCCCATCCATCCTCTCCAAACCCCTAATTCCTCTGTTTTTGTATCAGTTTCTGCTTCCTCCTCTCTTTCTTAATTTGTGTATATGTATATAATAAAAAAAATGTTATGTTTCTTTTAATGAAATTCTTTGTGTCTTATTGATTTTTTTTTTAAAAAAAGTAGTTAAAATGTCGGCAGACAGCACGCCTGTCCGTAATTAACGAAATGTGGATGTCCCAAGGACACTACACCTGTCCGTTCCATTCGCAACCAAGATGGAACTGTTCTTAGAACACACCAGCTGTCCGTAAATCAACAAAACGGGGGTGTCCTAAGGACACTATACCTCTCCGCACAGTTCGCAACCAAGATGAAACTTCTTAGAACACACCAGATGTCTGTTATATCCGTAGTCAAACAAAACAGAAGTGTCCTAAGGACACTATACCTGTCCGCAAGGTCTGCAGAAAATCTACGCACATGCGCACCATAGCCGTAAGTCCTGCGAACATCGCGCCTGTCTGTAACTGTGCGTCTCACTTGTGTCGCACTTTTTTTTTCATTAGTTTTTATTGGCATTTAAGAAGAAAAAAACAGCAGCAACAACCAAGAATAACAGAGACCCCCAAATTCCCTCCTCCCCCCACCCTCCCCTGAAAAGACCAGAGCAAAACGTCGCCCCACTCCAGGAGCACTCCCTTACTCACTGAGGGGGGGAAGGCCGACCACCACCCCCCCCACTCAGCCCCTCTACAGGGCCATCCCATCGGGCTCATCTGTGACAATCCTCAACAATCTCATGCCCCGGGGACACCAGCGCTGCCTTGGCCCATCCATCAAATAAGACAGCAGGGAGGCCCCGTCCAATCTGAAGCGTAAATGCTCCCCATTAATAGAATGCGTAAGCCACTCCATTGCCACTAAGTGCCACATCTTTGCCACCCATTCATGATCCTGCGGAGGATCCTTTGCCTTCCATCGTCGAGCTAAGACCATTGCCCCCGCCATCATCATAACATAGAGCTTACGTCCCGCTTTAGATTTAATAGAGGCCAGTGCACCCCCCAGGCCCAACATCTCCAGGCCCGTAGGACTCCCCTGATTCACCCCCAACACTTGGTATATTGCCTGCCTAATCCCCGCCCAGTAGTTCACAATTTGCGGACATTCCCACCATATATGCGCCCACGTGCCTACAGCTCCGCACTGTCTCCAACAAAGGGGGGAGGCTCCGGGGAACATTCTATGAAGTCTAGCGGGAGTTAAGTGCCACTGGGTAAGCAACTTAAGCCACATCTCCCTTAATTGGAGGGATTTTGTTAATTTAGGGATCTGCCTCCACAGCCAAGCCCAATCCTTCTCCTCTATTGGGGACCCAGCATCCAGCTCCCAATTCTTCATATAGGACCGGAGTGGGGGATTCTCTCCCGCTTTCATATGCTTGTATAGTGCCGAGATCAAGTGCTTGTCCCCGTTTCCCTCCCAAGATATGATTCAAAAGGGGTCAACTGGCGGGTTGCCGCCTGCTTAACAGTGGGATGACTAAGCCAGTGCCGGAGTTGGCAGTAGCGGAATCTTTCCTTTTCCCCCCCACACCAAATTCCAACTTGCACTGCTCAAATTGCTTTAGCTGTCCCCCTCCATACATATCCCGTAACAGTCTACATCCCCCCTGGGACCAGGCTTGAAATGCGCCAAGAACGAGGCCTGGAGTGAACTGTGGATTGGAGAATAGAGGTGTATATGGGGACGGGTGCGTCGTCAAGTGGGCCCGCTGCACTGCCGCATCCCAGGTGCGGGCCACCAAGGCCAGAATTTCACTGCAGTACAGACGATGAGGCCTGTCCTGCTTCGGCTTCCACAAGACCCCTTCAAGATCCTACCCAAGAACCACCCTATCCATCACCCTCCAGACCTTCCGCCGATCATTTTTTTGCCAGTCCCGAAGGACCTTCAACTGGGCCGCCCTAAAAAAAACTCTAAAATCCGGGGAACCCAACCCTACCCGCTCAGTGGGAGATCTCATCACCTTGGCCGCCACTATAGGGGGCCTGTTAGCCCATACAAACCTACTGGCCGACTTATTTAAGGACCGAAAGAAGGCCGGGGGAACGTGCTCCGGGAGAGCTGCAAAAAAGTACAATAGCTTGGGAAGGACAACCATTTTTAGGGTGTTGATACGCCCCAACCAGGAAACCGCTAACAGTCCCCAATCGATCATCTTACCTTTTAATTCCTCCAGAAGAGGGGGATAGTTCGCCTGGTACAATTGTTCCACCCTCGCCGTCAGTTTTATTCCCAGGTAAGTAATTGAGTTGCTCACCCACCTATAAGGAGAACCGGACTGTAGGGAGCGGGACACTGGGGACGGGACTGAGAGATTGAGAATCTCCATTTTATAAGGGTTTATTTTTAGGCCCGCCACTCTACCAAACTGCGCCACCGCTGGGATGGCCGTACCCGGGCATGTCAAGGACAGGATCAGATCGTTGGCAAATGCCACAATCTTATGCTCTTCGCCAGTGAAAGGAATTCCTGTAATGAGAGGGTTAGCTTGCACCGTCTGTAGAAATGGTTCCAAATTGAGGGTGTACAATATCGGAGAAAGGGGGCACCCCTGTTTAGTGCCTCACGCCACCCGCACCGGATTTGAAAGCTGACCATTAATCAACAGTCTAAGGGTCGGATTCCTATAATTGGCTCTAATCCTACTCATAAAGTTCGGCCCAAAACCCATCTTAAACTTGGTGGCAAAAAGAAATCCCCACTCCACCCGATCAAACGCCTTTTCTGCATCAATCGCCATCAGAAGAGCAGGGACCGCCTTCTTGTGAGCCTTCTCTATTAAGTGAGCCAACCTCCTGCCATTATCAGTGGTTTGCCTCCCTCTTACAAAACCGGACTGGTCCGGGTGGATCAAGGCAGGGACAAGGTGATCTAACCTGTTAGCTAGGATCTTAGAGTGGATTTTCAGGTCTACATTAATTAACGCTATAGGGCGATAGGAGGCGCACTCAGAGGGGTCCTTGCCTTTTTTGTGGATTAAAACTACCTTTGCTTCCTCCATAGTTCTTGTAATCGCGCCTTCCTGACCCATCTGATTAAAAAGTAAGGTTAGAATAGGAGCTAACAATTCCTTATGGCGCTTGTAAAATTCTGCAACATACCCGTCCGGGCCAAGCGCTTTAAGGGTAGCGAGCGCTCTAATTGCATCCCTGACCTCATCTACCGTGATCAGTGCTTCCAATGCGTCCCTCTCTTCTCTTGGAATGTAAGGAAGAGTAACCTTATCCAAGTACTGAGACTGGAGCGACCGCGCCGGGGCATCGGAAGCGTACAGGGCTGAATAAAAACGGGTAAATTCCCCTAAAATAACCTCATTATCAGTGCTAGTGGAGCCATTCCCCCTTCCTAATTCGGAGTATCGTCTTCTCACTCTGCTCCTTTCTTAGCATTCCCGCGAGCAGACAATCGGCCTTATTGGCTTTAATATAAATTCTCTGCCTGAGATGCAGGAGCCTCTTCTCCACCGCCCGTAACTGAATTAATTCTAGCTGGGCCCGCACCGCCCTATATTCCCTTTTAGTAGCCAGAGTCCGATGAGTCCCCAGTCTTGCAGTTATTTCCTTAAGGGACTCTTCCAGACGTGCCTCCTCCATTCCCAACTCCCTCTCCCTTCTCGCCTTAATCGCTATTATGGCCCCCCTGATGGTTGCTTTAAATGAGTCCCAACTGTTCTGAGGGGAGGTGTGCCCATCGGGATTCTCTGCAAAAAACCGCCTCATATTGTGTTCCAATTCGCGCACCAGGACTTCATCCTTAAAAATGGCAATAGGATAGCGCCATTTCCACAAGCCCGACAGTCTACCGAAGAGTTTCAGGGAAAGAGTCAGGGGGGCATGGTCAGAAAGAGTAGTGACACCCATCGAAATATCCCCGGCCCTCCCCATCAAAACAGTTGACAACCACACATAGACTATTCTGGAGTGGGACCAGTGGGCGTGAGAATAGAACGTGTACACCCCCGCCCCACCCCGCAGTTCTCGCCAGGTGTCCACCAACGCCAACTCGCTAAATTTCTTCTTCAAATCGCATGAAGGACCCCTCTGGGAACCCGCCCCTCCCGCTGATCTATCAACCGCTGGGTCCCCAGCAATATTGAAATCGCCCGTAAGAACAATGGGATACCTGGTGAACTTCTCAAGCTTCCCCAAGGAAGTCCGGAGGAAACCTTCTTGCCCCGCATTTGGAGCATATACCGTAGCTACCATGAGTGGCTGGCACTTCCCCACCAAAGACACTGCTAGAAATCTCCCCTGATCGTCAACCATTTCCTCCGCGATCCTTAGCTCCAACCCATCTCTAAGGGCCAGCAGGACCCCCGCTTTCTTTTCGGATTGAATAGATTGTAACAATCTGGAGTAACCCCATAGCCGAATCCTACCCCGATCCGCGGTGCGGATATGGGTCTCTTGAAGCGTGACGATATCCGGTCGTTCACGCCAAATATAGCACTCTACCTTCCTGCGCTTGAATGGGGAGTTAAGTCCATTCACATTGAGGGAGAAAATCCTCAGAGCCCTGTGATTAAGCATGAAATTGTATCTTAAAAGAGCCCATTCTCCCACTGGTCCAGGTGTACTCGCCAATGGACCCCCCCCCCCTGAGAATCCCCTTCTGGTGATGCTGCACAACCCCTCCAATTGCAACTGGAGCTCTGGTCTCCTCCCCCACTCCAATTCCTCCCCTCCAACAATGTGGGATGACTGGCCTCAGCACCCCTCGAATTAGAACCTCGAGAGTCATCCCATGCAATGCCCCCCAACTGTTCCAACGCGGGATCACCCAATCCCATTCCAAGATGTGAATCCCCACACCCTCCCCCCTCAGCCGTTACAAACAATGCCAATGAACAAAGAAAAGGCCGTAACAAACAAACTTTGCGCTTTTATGCCCTCCCCAGGCATGTGATGAAAACTTTAATATGCAAGGCCCCTCAGGACCTCCCACCCATAGGTACCCAATCAAGTCTGCAGCTGGTTCTCGCCCCCCCATCAGAGGGCCCCCCAGACGTGGTCTGTTGCCATTCTTTGATTTCCTGGGGCGGGCCGTGGACCATTCCCACACTCTGCGTGCGGGAGCTCGGGATGCGGGCGGGGACGAGGGAGTCGGCTCATCCTCCTGCACCCCCAACAGGGCCAGACCTTGCTCATAGGTGGAGATCCTTTGCAACTTTCCCTCCCAGTCAAACACCAAACCAAAGGGATGCAGCCACCAATATTGAATGCCCTGGGCTCTTAAGTGGGACAGCACCGGCCCCATTCGTCTCCTCTTGAGAAGAGTCGACTGTGCCAAGTCCTGATATAGCGCAATCTCCTTGCCATTATACGTGAGGCGCCGGGCTTTTCGCGCTGCAGCCAAAATCCTCTCCTTCACGGTGAAACTATGCAGGGCTACCAGGACATCCCTGGGCCGCGCGCCCGGGTCCGCCCGCTTGGGACCCACTCTATGTATCCGATCAAAGACAACTTCCTCAGATCCAGACTCGTCCAGAAGGTCCGCGAAGATACCCTTCACCGTTTGGGGTAGGTCGAGCTCCTGGGAGGCCTCCGGCAGAGATTTAATGCGAATGCTCGAGCGCCTGGACCTGTTTTCCAGTTCCTCCACCGGAAGCTCGAGATTCTGCGTCGCCGTGGTCAATGCCTCCAGGAGAGAATCCGTCTTCCTTGCATCTTCGGCTAGGTCCTGAAGCGCCCGCTCATTGGTATCCACCCTCTCCTCTATCTTGCTAATATCCCTTTAAATCTCTTGGAGGCCCTTAGCAAAGTCCTCCCTAAGAGCGCCCATTTGTTTTTGGCCAGCCACGGTAATTTTATCAAGCATGTCAGCCAACAAGAGCTCCAGTGCCGACTGAGTGACCGGTTGTTGCTGAGAGGACATGGGCAGATCCATCGCTGACTCCCCCAGGGGGGTGCCGTTAGCCGGAGTTGTCTGTGGTTCTTCAGCTTCCTTAGACCATAGCTTAGACAGTGCGTTCTCCTGCACTTTCCTCAAAGACCTCTGCAGGGCCTGCGTGTCCTTATGCTTATTCCTCGACATGATGGCCAATGAGTAGACGCCAGGAGCGACACGCCAAACCTCTGTTACCTCGGGGGCCCAACACTGCGCAGTGAGCCCCTATGCCCCTCTCTATCCTCCGAGCGGGCACAACGCTGTAGCTGTGATTTATAGTGCCACTGCGCCACTTTCAAAACAAACTCTACTGCAGAACCGGGCCCACGGGGGTGGGGGGCGACTACTCCGGGAGCCCACCAGCCCCTCCCCCATCCCATCCGGGGCCCAAGGCTAAAGAGAAATAATCCTCTCAAAGATCACTGGGGATGGGGGGATGTAACCATTGATGGAGGACCCAGGGAGGGCAGACCACCCAGATGCACTGCTTAAGTGCTGAGAGCAAACTCCAGTCCTTCAATGCTAGTACTTGTGAATGGGCGCGCAGAATGTTAAATCCTCCCTATAGCTCCTTTCGACCTGGATGTATTGCAGAGTTGGGCTCAAGCCCATGACATTTCCAAATAGGCAGTCATGTAAAGACTCAGTTCTCCCTCTTCATGCCGGCACTAGATATGCCCAGCTCAATGGCCGCCCCACAACAGAGCCAGCAGACCACAAGATACAGGGGCAGGCGGCCCCGACCCCGTGCAGGCTTCCGTGGCTCCCGGATCCCGCTCCTGACAGCGCCGGCCACCCACCCCGGCCTCCACTCCTCACCGCCGATGCCAGGGTGCCACCCCAGGTCCTCCTCCAGCTCCAGCGGCCGTGCACAACTCCAGGCGCCGAGACGGGAGACGGGGGCTCCGCTCCTCGTTGTCCTCTCCGCCAGGGGCGGCCGGGTCTCCAATGGCTCCCCCGCGGGGCGGCAACACTGACCGTACCGCGGGACTCCGGACAGCAGCGCCGTCCGCAAAGCGTGTCCGCCTGCAGTCTCGGGGCCAAGCGCCCACCCGGCCCGCGCAGCCTTCTCCACACCGCCACAGGCAGCGTGGCGACTCAGAGGGCACAGCCGAGTCCCCGGCAACGGCGCCGGCCTCCAACCGACCACACCAGCACTCCCGGGGCCGACCGCCCCCGACCCCGCCTTGGCCTCTCCTCGTCGCCAGAGGCTTGCAACCGGTCCCAGACCTCAGCCCCCAAAAGGAATCCGCCGCCTGGGGAGGACAGCTCGGCCTAAATGCAGATTAGCAGGGCTTTGGGACGGGAGCTCAGCGGCCGCGGTGTTCACCTCATCGTGGCCATCTTGGAATCCCCCACTTGTGTCGCACTTTTAATTAGTTTCAGGACCCGAGCACTGTTTGTAGAACACCCGCATGCATGCGCAGGACTGTTCCTGTGCATTTGCTGTCCTGCGGACACCCGTTCCCTTCGCAGACGTGTTCCCGACATCATAATTTGTGGACTCTGTCCGCTTGACCAACACTTTAAAAGAACTTTTTCAGACAATCCAAATTATTTGACAGTAAAAAATCACCATTTCACATGTCCCAGACAATGGCACTGGCTTTCCACATATTTTTTGTAACTTTTTGAACGATTTTGAGTGTTCAATATGTTCTCGAGGCGCACCCCTCCTCCCCTATAAAAGGCCACACCCCAGAGCTGATCTTCATTGTACTTCTGGCTATTGCAGATTGACTTTTGCTGCCTTTACTGCTCAAGAGACACTCCTGTGAGAGCGCATTCCCTCCAGCTGCTCAACAGGCCATTTGCGATGCTGATGACCCTTACCTTTCGAGGGTCACAATATTGTGTATGTACTGCGATGCAGTACTCTGCAGGGGGAGAGTCTTCAAAGTGCTTTCGAGACTACGGTCACGGACCACCAGAAGACCTGCTACCTACCTAAATAAGGCCCACCCTACATCTTCCTATCTCCATCTGCCCATTCTTATCCCTGTGGTTGGTGTCCCTTCCTTACGCTCCTTTCCCCTCCTCTCCTAGTGTGTCTTGTGTAAAAAAGCCAAAAAACATAAAACAAAAATCCAAAAAAAGGCTCTTTTCAGAGCTGCCTTTCACAGTTTAAAAATAGAAGTATCAAATAAATAGTGGAGGCGCCTGTGCATTTTTTAAAAGTCTGCAGACAGTCCTAGGACAGATAAAATTTTGGGGTGCTGCCCTAGCAAAACCAATGCACTTTTCTCTGCGAGTAAGTGGTGGCTCTGAAAAGAGCCTTTTGGTGGTGTTTTGTGTGTTTGAAAAACTTGGATTCATCAACATCTAATGCAAAATAGATGACTAATTCCAAAAAAGGTTGCAATGCATTTGTAAATTTCTAAGAAAAATTTGATTGCCAGCATATGTAAGATGTACTCCATCTCTGCGAAAAATGAATGTGCTACGAAACATAATATTTTCATTGTGAAAAGAGGACATGCCAACATCTCTTAGAAAGGTACAAACAGCCTTATTGACATTGCGCCTCGCTTTCTCCATTTGTGGACCAAATGAAGAAGAACGCAGCCACATTTGTCTTTGTGCAATACGAGAAAAAATTACTTGGGAATTTGGAAACATGTCAATGACCTTCTCAAGTCCTTCTTTCATTGCAAATTGCAAAGAAATTCCAGACACATGTCCTTAACTGTTTCCTCCACAATGAATTAGAATTATGTCAGGATGACGCTCTGTCTGTAAAGAAGCACAGAGAGGTAGGAAATCCAGCCACTTCATTCCACGCACTCCATGCCAGTGCACTTCCACATGAGGGAATCCAAGATCTGCAGATACACCACAACGTTCTGCATGCACCTCCAACCAATGGATCCATGAGTCTCCCAAAATCCAGATAATCTATTTCGAAAACACACAGCCATAGCTATCTGTTTTTCTCTCCGGAAAAAGACGTTCTCACTAAATCTCTGCTTACACAACACAACTGACCAATCCCTAGCTTCGCTCATTCTCATCGGCATGCCTCTCCACCCCAGAATCCCTGTATGTAATATGCGCTGTCCGCAGACTACAGCCACGTCTGCAGCCATATAGAAGATCTGAGCGTGTTGAATGTACATTTAAATTTCCCCTTTAAGGTGGGCTCTGAAAAGAGTGTTTTTTTTGCAGATGCCTGACAGACACCTGTTATTTCGTATTTTTTTTTGCGATTTTTTTCTTCTTATTTTACAACTACAATCTTCACATAACCTGTTCTAAAGCAACCCTTACCTTCCAAAAGAGCATGGCATTTCCCAAAAAAGATAAAGAAACACCATCTGCTTTAAAATAAGCAGCATTACTCAAAACAATATTCTTGTTGTTACAGAAAAACATACTAGCTCTTAGCATGAAAGCACGCATGCCTCGATTGATTGCACACCTAGCAATGTTTTCTTGAGGACAAAAAACAGAACTATTGTCCCATATTGCTCTAGGTAGTAATCCAGAAAAAAATACTTTCGCATTTGGAAGGATGTTGATTACTGCTTGAACCAACTGTTCTAAATCTGCCAACAAAGTAGGGGAACTCACGTAGCCCAAATGGAAAGCACCATAGTGCAAAACTACCAGATGGAGACTTTTCATCCTACGCATATCTTCACAAACTTGGAGAATTGCCTCTACATTGCAATCAAGCACAGCGCTCCACACCACCTCCACTACTCTAACATCGAAATTGTTTGCCACATGCCTGCATTGAGAATACTGCTGTAAACCATGGACAAACATATCTCCGAGCACCAAGACCCTGACTTCCTCCACCTCTGCCATCTTCACTACACACACTCTCTTTCTACACAAATAAACGTCAACATCTGATTGGCTGATCCCTACAGTCCCCTTTCCATGCTGGATTTGCTGGAAAACCCTGTATGCGGCACGCCCTACCCGCGGACAGCCACGGTGTTTGAGCGGCACGCAACTCTTAGCCAGCCCTTCTACACTTTCCACATCACTCTCGGTTCCATTCCCTCATTGGATACAGCTAAGCAGTCACATAACCATCCACCAATCACATCCAAGACCTCTACATCTAACTCCATCATCAGAGTTCCGCACTTTAAATGTACTGTTGATCACTCTGAATACAAGTCTCATATCATTGCAAAGCACCTACTAGAAAAACTACTGTACAAGTCTTGAAGATTTCTACTTACACCTCCATGCATATCCACATGCATCATTACAAAGTACAGGTATGCATATTTTATTCAGAGTACATGTAAAACTCTTATGATTCCATATAAACAGAGTAATGCCACTAAATCTGCATAGCCAGTACATACATGCCAACGCTCCCGATTTAAGCGCAAGACTCACGATTTTTCATTTAAAAATGTCACAATTTTTTACTGTCTCCCGCCTAAATTAATGCTAATCCCAATGCAATCCTATGAGAAAAATAAATGTTCTCGATTGCTGTGGTGAAATCTCCCTCTCAGGTGCTCCTGATTGTTGGCATGTCTAGTTACATTTTTCCCCATCTACTATAATGAACTATCACTTCCAAACCTGTCTGCTATCTACAACACAGCTGTGAAAAAACAAGTGAATTTCATGAACTTACATTTCTAATCATTTGCAAAGCATGTTGAACTAACATATTGTAAATAACATATAAAGGCTGCACAGTCAAATGAAAAGAATGCATACACTATGTTCAGATATCAAACAAGAATACTGGCACAAAAACTTAAAAATCAACGTGTACATTAACATCAGTGCTATAAATACACAAAATTACTAACTTCTTCCTTTTACAATTGCAGTGAAGGCCACCCTCCTGAAAATCAGCAGCATTTAAACTACAAACAACATATCTGAAGAAACCTGCTCATAACACAAAAAAAGAGTAAGTACAATACTACCTTTATATTCTTACTGTTCCTCAAAGACACTGTGTGGTTCATTCATGTAATTTGCGCACCAAAAAAAACATCGATTTCTGAACCATTCTGCCACAAATCCCCATTTATTAAACAGAGATTAGCAGGCAGAATTGCACACAAATCCCCGTTGTTTTGGAACACAAATAACATACTCAACCCTTAGAATGTTAGTACTACAAAACAAAGAACTGTTTTAATTTTATACCATTACACTTACTATTAATGCTTCTCCTCAAGACTAGCTCACTTTCTACTCTCATCTGAACCACAGAGTAGTAACAGACAAACAGAAGAATAGCCTTCCCAACTCATTGTAACTGCCCAATACACAATCACACACCACCACATACATCTTTCCCATCAAACTCATACACGCATGCACACAGCACACATACATTGCAAAACAGACCAACCCATACCTTCTTTTTTTTTCAACAGACCCCAAAGAATGCCTACCAAAAAGCAAGTCCGTAGAAAGCAACACAGAAATAGAGAAAATTAAAATAAAAGTGTCCAAAATAAGCATCCATCTCTACCAGAGTATGTACAAAACGTTCAAACAAAACAGCTAATGCAGTCATTTAGCGAAAACAAAACAAGCTTCTAGTACAGAAACTTTGCCTCCTCTATCAAAATGTAAAACAAAACAAAAAATGCTTAACAAGAATTTGGCTACCACTACTGCTAAAACTGCTCCTATAAATCTTCATATACTAGCAAGTAACCATACCAAAAAAAGTATTTTATCAAAAATGTTCCGCCATAGAGTCCTTCAGATTCTTATAAAAACAGGAGTGAAATCATGCACAACCCTTAAAACCTACCGTAGAAAATTAATCCTAGAAGCTCTCGTAGACAGTGCAATCATTCTCAAAAGGAAGTTATTTATTTTTGTTTTAAACAGGATGAAACCACTAACAAAACTAAGTACTAAACTACAAAAAAACTTCTCAATAAACAGAATGTCAACAAAAATAACTTCTTAAATATCTGTGAAGGTGAATGGACTCACACCACGACCACAGAACCATATTTCAATGAGGAAGCATACAAACAAAACCAAACAAACACAATTGCCATCCATAGCAGTGGATGAGGTTATGAAAAAAGTAATAATATCATAATGGAATAAGAAACACTGCTTACAAAAACATCCCCAGAAAACTCAGAATTACCTCTCCATTCGCCTGAACCAGAATGTCCAGTACAAATGGCCGTGCACGTAAATGTGTAACATCCACAACAAATCTTTCAAATCTTTACGTCAGTTCCTCAATCAGTGTGTGAAAGATAAAGACTAAATCAAAATGAAAGTGCTGCAAAATATGGATACCTGTCCAGTGCGCAAATACACAGGACTACAAGGACATTCATTGGCCTGCATTTCAGGACCTATTTGCAAAAGCACCTTCCATCATATCAAAATGATATCAACACATCATTCAACTACAAGAAATCTAGTCTATAAACTGTACTATGCTAAAAGTCCTGCTTTAGAACTAGCCAATTTAAATAACACTCTTCTTCATGGTACACCCAAAGACCTACAAGATAAATCAACCGCATACAGAGAAAATATTTTGGAAGTGAAAGCCACTTACAATATGCAATAGCTTTACAACAGACTAGCAACAAGTCTGCACATGGCAGCCTTCTACTACACATACAAAAAAGAAATACTAAAATTTAAAAGTATATCCGCTGAAGTACCAAACCATGTATGTGTGTGTGTGTTGCTGCAGAACGTTTTACAGAACGTTTTACAAAAGTAACACAAAAACTATAGACGTAACATACAAAATAGAAGACAATGAAGATTCCAAATGGTTTGAATTAGCTCTCTACCTTTTAGCAAAAAACAAATACGAAATAACTGACCCCTAGATACTTTGCAGTTACTGCACTACAAAACTTGACAACAACCAAACTCCTTGACGTGCTATCACAAATAACTTGGAATTATTCCCACTGCCAAAACTCCTGCAACAACTCAATTTATATGAGAGCATCGTAATTCAAACAGTGCACCCACTTCAAGCAATAATACGTCTTCAACCAAAAACAGCAAAATTACCTCCCTCTGAATTGGTGAAAGGCATTCGTGGCAAAGTAGTTTATTTACCATTAGATCTGACAGAAAATGAGCACACTCTAGGAGTGCAATGTCCAATAGATAAATCTTTAATTGTGTTAGTAAATGGTGTACCAACAAAAGACAAAAAAATTTGGCAACAACTCGTGGACTTACATAAAGTGAGACACGCCTTGCATTATCTAAAAGACAATAATGAATACTACAAAGAAATACATATTGAAGAAAACTTAAGGGAAACAACTGAAATAATTCAAGAGGCACCAGAAACTGGTCATTTTGAACTTCTAGATCCTGCTGCAGTATCCAATATTTTAGACCATTATACAATTCATCCATTACACTCTAATGACAGCATAGATAATGCACTAGAAACGTACCAAATGCAACAAACTAAAGGATCACCAATGAGCGTATGGGAAAAAAGTATAGACCCACGTGCTTTTCCTCTACTATTTCCTACTGGCAAAGGAGGAAGGTACGATGATAGACCCACTCAGACAACACCATCAGAATACTGCTCATTACGAATGTATTCTGAAGATCCCAGATTTAGACAAAATGTGGAATACATATTCCACCTACTCTTTGAAAGTGAACTAGCAACTCTATGTTACGGGGTTGCACACATATTGAAATCGGGAACCCACTTTCAAAATATGTCAGCTACGCAATTAATACAAAAAGTGCAAGATAAAGATGAGGTTTTACAATCAAGCATTACAAATATGTTTGCAAACATGCGTGGTACAAAAGAATACTGGTTCTGACGTCACAGAGATGTACGTTGTATGATCAGAAACCTTGGACCACCCACTTGGTTTGTTACATTAAGTTGTGCAGAATATGCATGGGAAGATTTACATGATTTCCTACGCATATCAAACTAAAACAAAACAAACATAGATATACTAACACCTGGAGAACATTGCTCTCTAGATCCTGTTAATGTTTCAAGATATTTCCACTATCGTTTCATTGCTATGCTACACTTTATTTCTAATAAAACTGTTCCTCCCCTCAGAGAAGTGCAACACTTCTTTTGGAGAAAAGAATATAAAGCCAGAGGAGCACCACATATGCACGTGCTTTTATGGATTAAAGATGCTCCTAAATTTGGTCAGGAAAGTGATGCCACTGTTTTGCAGTTCATCCAAAAATATGTCACTTGTGAAATCCCTTCACAAACGAGACATAGTGACCTTCATGCACAAATTGTACAATTTCAAAGACAAAAATGTGGCAAATATTGTCGTAGCAAATACAAAAACAAAGGGAAATACTACACCAAATGCCGCTTTGGTTTCCCTAGACCAGTTACAGAAACAGGTGCAGTGAACAACTTCATGTCTTCAGTTAGGCATAGTGTTAAAGGTAAATCACCTAAGAACACGTGTTACATAAAAAGAACAGAATAATCAAAATATATCAATGATTACAATGCAATCATTGCCCTCTTATGGAATGCAAACATAGATGTGCAGTACATAGCAGACAATTCCACTGCAGTTGCACGATATGTTACAGCCTACTTAACGAAAGCAGAAAAACAGAGCTTCAAGACCTCTGGAATGACCTATCATCAGACAAAACACTATCTCAGAAATTGTACAGCTTAGGCATAAGAATGTGGCGCCTATGAAGCTGTAGATCGTTTAACTGGTACTGCTTTGTATGGAAAATCTGAAAATATAGTATGGCTAAGCCTTGGTCCTGCTAAATCTACAAAAAGATTTCTCAAATCATATGAGGACATAGAAACAGTAGCCAAAAATGATCCCAACAGCCAAGACATCTTGAAAAACAATTTACTAGACACATAACACATACTACCTGAACAGGAGTACCACTTTGGAAACCATGTGTCTATACCACATAGCCCAAAACTTTGCATAAAAAAAATATAAAAACTGATGGAAAAAAAAGGTAGCTATAGAGTGACAGATTGTGAAGGCAGCTTAGTAAAACTTACCAAACAAAGTTTAATTAATCATATCAAATTCTCATTAAGAACTCCTCAACAGAAAGAACTATATTACATGTCCCTGCTACAACTTTTTAAACCATGGAGAGAAGAAGAAGAGATACTAGATAACTATGACTGCTATGATGACGCTTTCAAAGCAAATGAAAGCACTATCACCGATGTAAAATGTATGCAGTACAAAACAATGTTGCACAATGAACAGCAACACGAAGAAGAACTCCAGGCCCAACTAGATAAGGACACTTCCAACAGTAATCAACCTTCTGTAACAGGAAGCCAAGAACCACTGGGACAGCCACTAATAGCAAATGAGGCAAAATTAGCTATGACAAAAGAAGAAAACATCTATGAAGAAGATACAGAAGACTTAACTGTACTACAATAAAAACTTAAAGACCAGCGCACCATTTTTGAAGAAGTAACAAAAGAAATTGCACATGGTGTACAACATGAAAATAAAGAATGTACCTGCCAAAATTACAAACCTATACTCCTATACGTTACTGGTGAAGCTGGCGGCCCAGAGGTTTTTACCCAGAACCCCAGACAAAGTGAACATTGTGTTTTTTCCCCACCAAATATCACACTTTGTCGGGGATTGTGGCTAATAAAAACTGGGGCGATGTGCGCAAATCATAGCTCTGCGGATTCCCACGGGTGTCCTCTTTTCGGAAATGCATGGGGTTCCCTGTTTTCCTCGGTGGCTGGACACCCGAGGCCCATATCTGTACGTTGTGCCGGTCGGCAGAATGTCTGAGATTTCCCTCTGAAAACAGACTTGGGGTTACTTGTGTTTTAGGCTTTCCCCATGGCAGCCAGGTAGGTGCACCCACACATGTGAGGTACCGTTTTCATCGGGACACCTGTGGGAACGCGTGACGGTAGGCCATGTGTTGTTGGGGGCGTGTTTTGATGGGTGCGTCGCGCGAAATGTGCAGAAAAAGTGTTTTTTTCCCCGACATTTCGGACTTTGCGGGGCTGTCTGGGTAAAAAATTCTGGGGCGATGTGCGCAAATCATACCTCTGCGGATTCCCACGGGTGTCCTCTTTTCGGAAATGCATGGGGTTCCCTGTTTTCCTCGGTGGCTTGGACACCCGAGGCCCATATCTGTACGTTGTGCCGGTCGGCAGGATGTCTGAGATTTCGCTCTGAAAACAGACTTGGGGTTACTTGTGTTTTAGGCCTTCCCCTTGGCGACCAGGTAGGTGCACCCACACATGTGGGGTACCGTTTTCATCGGGACACCTGTGGGAATGCGGGACGGTAGGCCATGTGTTGTGTTTGTGTGGTTTTCATAACGTTTTGACCCATTTGCTGGTGCCCTTTGTCTCACAAACCTTTCTTTTCCCAAATGTGACCTACATTTAGTCGCTGCTTTAGCCACCATACACTTTTGTAACCTGCACAAGTCACCTACCCTTGAAAAGGTCTGCCTGTGCTCTTTCAAAAAATGTATGGCTGCCGTTCCTCACCACATTGGTTTTCCCAATTTACACATGCTAAGTGCGTCTGGTCAGGCCGTGAGCATAAAACTCCTGTGTACCATGGCTCAGTGTTTGGCTTGTGGTATTGCTTGTTTTGTAAAAACACTACAAAAATGGTATGCTCTCCTAACTGCAAGAGTTGGGGGAATGTAGCGGAGCATTGCTTTTCTCAAAATTCATAGAAGCCATTGCCGTACCAAGCCAACCATGTCCAACACATACCTTTTTTTCCAGTCATTTTCCCGCTTTTCCCCCATTCGATGGCAGTTTCCCCTACCTAGTTGTTGCCTGACCTATGCAAATCACCCCTTCCTAAACTTGGAATTTTGTCTACTTTTCAGAAATATATGCCTTTCTGTCCTCCAATTTGGCTTTCCTGCCCTTTTCTTCCATTCCGTCCATGCATGTCCAATTGGCAAAAATGGCAAAAATCGCCTACCTCTCACAAAAACGGTTGATAACCACATCAAAATAATTTTTTTCCATTTCCACTCAACCTGTTCCTGAAAGCCAACACATTGGGGAACTCAGCACAGCAAACCATTTGTTCCTAGCTCTTACAAGGAAAAAACCACAGGCTTCTTTGTATATCATTTTATTGGCATTTTTTGAAAAAACCCAAAATTTTCGCACTTTTTCCTTAGTTTCTCTCACCCCCCCACAGCAACCTGGGATTCCTGGGTGGCGTTACGACCGACTACATGTGGGAAAAAAAGGAGCCAAATTTGGCCGAGATATCTCATGTAACAAAAAAGTTACAAGCCATTGAATGGCCACATACCAAAATCACCAAAAAAGGCTCTGGCACTGGGGAGAAATACCCATGGCACTTAAAGGGTTAAAGAAGGCATGAGCTACGTAGCACTATCACGCTTACGTACACTTGAGGGTCTATTTCTAATCAACTTTGATGCAAGTAAAGTAAACGCTGATATTCCTTGCATTTCAGAATACAATAGAGTATGTGCACTATACCCCCCATCTAAAAACATATCCTGTTCCACAAAAAGGAAAACGTTGTAAAAGAAAACTAATTCAAACTGAAATGCAACAGGATCTGACTGCAAATCCTCCAAAGAGAGTAAAAGAAGCTAATACTTCATCAATTACCACAACCAAAGAAGAACCTATTAGTCAAAGTAACTCGGGTACTTCTTCAAAGAAGCAACACACACTCCGAAAATGACTTTGACACAGATCTATCTGGTCCATTCAAATTTTCAAATATAACTGGTGCAAATGTAGCAATGAATATTCTATTTCAATTGCCACCAATTGTTCACAACATTAACTTACACAGTACAGACCAATTGTGTTTGCAAATGTTAGTCCTTCATAGAAAAGCAACACACAATCCTGACAACACGTATACAGGCCGATTCATGGAATTAATGTGCGCCAAAAATCTCTGCGCAAGCCTGCGAAAGCGTGAGAATCGCAGCGCAAGTGCGAATATCGCAGTGCAAGCGTGCGAAAGCCGCGCACATCGATTCATGGAAGTCTGTGCGCGTGTAAATTCTGGGATGTGCGCTAAAATCCTGCGTGGCACACGCGGGCGCACACGTCATCAAACGGCGTGCACTACGCACACAGCGAAAGCGCACATAGTGTGGCACACACAACAAAAGTAGGCGGAACACGGGGGCGTAACACGCGGAATGTGGAACAACGCGTGAAAATGTGGGCGTTACGGGGGAAGTACAGGAGGCAAATGTGCGGAACGCCCACAGGCGCGCCTACAACACGTATTCATGGAATCGAACAGGGCAAACGTGTGCGGCAAAAAAGACGCGCTAATCCGCAAACACGTACGCCAGCAGGAAGCAGGCGGACCCACGCAGCATAAAATTGCGCGCAAACAACAAACAAGCTCAGACGCTACGATGAATATACCGTTCCTCGCAGAAGTGGTTGTGGGACACCGCAGGAGGAGGAGGATAGTCAGGGCCAGAATTTTTACACCCAGAACCAGCCTTTTTGGGATGCCTGATGACCAGGTGTATGGGAGGTACAGGTTTCCACCTCACATAATACTCGACCTGGTGAGTGAGTGGGAGGATGACCTCACATCACCCACCCTGTGCTCCCAAGCACTGAGCCCCTTGGAAAAGGTGCTCAATGTACTGCACTTCTTGGCCACTGGTTCATTTCAGCGGACAAGTGCCAATATGGGGGGGTGTCACAGGCCACGCAGTCACGCTGCCTACACCAGGTGTTGGCCATCATGACTGCACGCCCATCAGTCCACAGGCACACTTACCTGCCCAGAACACCTGCAGAAAGGCAGGCTGCCGTCCAGGATTTTTACGGGGTGGCACAATTCCCCTAAGTGCTAGGTGCCATTGATTGCACCCATGTGGCTCTACGTCCTCCCAGGGCAACTGAGCACATCTATAGAAACCGCGAGCACTGGCATTCCATCAACATGCAGGTAGTATGTGATGCCAAGGGAATCATCACCTCAGTATATGCCAACTATCCAGGGTCCACCCATGACAGTTTCATTTTCAGAATGGCAACCCTAAACCGGGACCTAGAAGCTGGGCGGCATGGCGATACATGGCTGCTTGGTGAGTATAAATGCCTCGGCACATGCATGCATGTCAGCTACTGAGTAATGTCACAACCCCACTAATGATACCCATCATCACCTCCCCAGGGGACAGTGCCTACCCTCTGAGCACCCACATGATGACGCCAATTCAGAACCCCACCACACCACCCGAGGTAAGATACAACACAGCCCATATTGCAACCCGGGGCATAGTGGAGCGCACATTCGGAGTGCTCAAGTCACGCTTTCGCTCCCTTGACCGCTCTGGTGGGCAGCTGCTATACGCGCCCCCAGTAGTGTGCAGGATCATAGTGGCAGCATGTGTCCTGCACAACGTTGCAACACGCCGGGGCCTGCCAGTGGACATGGTGGTGCCCCCACATCCCCAACCACATGCACGGCTGCTGCGCATGGGAGGGGAAAGGCCACGTGGTTGAGGCAGCCCGTACGCAGCTAGTGGCTAATTACTTCACCTAAAATCACACCCCTGCGGAGTGCACACAGCCCTGGCACATTCCAGCTGACAATCAATGATGATGACATAAGGGACAGTCAACTGTCACAACCATACCAGCCTGAGATTGGTCACCTGGAAGTGTTACATTGTGTGCATCCCTACCTACCGAAAGACAACCAATGCTGTGTCACAAAAAGACACACATTTATGCTGCATGAATGACTACCCCCTTGCAAAATACAACATGAAAATAGCGCGATGTCACCCAACCCCTCCCCATCTCCGCCACCCAACACACCATGGCATATCATGCAATGTGAAAGCAAACAAAAGAATGCACAACACATGACACAAATGTCACAAAATGCACTGTCCCAAATGGAAACAGGCCACAGACAATATTCTCCCAGTAATCAATAACAAACAGCACACATGACTAAATACTTACCAGCAACACATTACAGCAACACAGCATAAAACATTGCTAAAATATGACAGTACAAACTCAAAGTAGTGCAAGTCTTACAACCTGAATAAGCCAGCACATCGACCCCTTCCAACTGCAGAGTGTTGCTGTCAGGCAAATGTCTCAGTATACTGCATACAACATGAACTGCATCTGCAAAGGAGACGGCCTTGTGAAGACATGAAGAAGGTACCTGCGAATAAGGAGGAAGACATGGATGCACAAGCACATATCAATACACCATGCAGTGTTCAGTACAAAAACAATCCCCACTAGGGATGTCCACACAGTTATGACTACAGACTGCCCACACAGCTCATGGGAGCCCAATGTCACTGTGTAAGTCACTGTCACTTGGTCACACCCTTTGCAAGCCCATGGAAACGGGAAGCAGGAGGGGTGTGTGTGTCAGGAACCCAAGCATCTAACCCAAACACAGGACAAGCCTGCATGTGCGCAGCCGGAATACACAGTGGATGCCCACGGGAGCCACACAAGGCAACACACTGTAAAAAAAAAATAAAAAATGGCCATGTGGGGGCCAGAGGGGTGGGGGAGGAGGCCACCCAGGAGGTTCGAGGATAGGGTGCACACCAACACCCACCTGCGTGGATGTTGGGAAAAAAAATACCTCCATAGGCTCATGGCCACTCAGGAGTACACATCCTCACCTGGCACTCAATCAGAACCCGTCACCCAAACAACATACACATGGATTACACACACATGCATGGGCACTCACCGGAAAAAATGCGTCGTAATCTGGTAGGTCTCCCACACCTTGGATCTGTTCCTCTGTGACGAAGGTTCCAGCAACAGACTCATGTTCAGTGAGTTGGTTGTCCTCTGGTGGAGACCCACCGCCAGTCACCAGAGTAGAGGCATGATTTGAGGCCAGCTTGTTCTTTGCTCTGCGTTTCAGGTAATTCCACCGCTTGTAGCAATCATCAGCTGTGCGCCTCACAAATCCAGGGGCACTAATGTAATCCGCAATGGTCTGCCAGTGTGCCCTACGTTGACCAGGTGTGGTCTTGCACCCTGCAGTCACCACCTGTTGTGCGTTGAGAGTCGTGAAGATATAGGAGACCTCCGTCCCCAAGTGCCGCACAGGGAGAATCACTTATCACTCCCTGTGCAACCCTTGAGGCCACAGGTGGAGAAGATCCGAAGCCGGAACTGAAGTACCAGGAACCCCAAGGTAGCTGTAAGGGAAGGCAATGATTACAATCCAAGCAAGCAGGGCACAACGAGTAATCAAACAGAGAACAATCAGGGTCTTACCGGGGACTTGATAGGAAGGACGTTGAACCTGAAAGGGAGGATGGTTCCAGGACTCACTCAGGCAAGGGACCGGATAGGATCAGATGTAATTCGTCAGTCTCCACCTGAAGAATTTTGTACCGGAATAAAGGGTCCCAACAGTCTGATTACAACCACCACTTGGGAGGCGTGACCCACCGTGCAGCGAGGGGATCTGGGAGATCCAAGAGAAGTCCGTTGAGCAGAACAGATGGGTCTGAAGCCAGGAAGAGCCGTCCGTGGAATAACCAAGAGCAAGATCCAGAGGGAGTCCGTGATGCAGTCCGAGGTCAAAGAGCCGTGCTGAACAGAGGAGCCGGTGTCGCCGTAGCCAAACGTGATCCGTAGGAAGTCCAAATAACAAGAGCAAGGTTTCAGGAAGCCGGGTAAGTAAACACGAGTAAGTTCGCCGCCAGTCAGGGTCTCCAAGGAAATCAGCTGTGAAGCGTGGAGTACAGGTACTGCCCGGTTTAAATACGTTTACTTCCTGGTCACGTGACGATGATTGGAGTCACGTGACCGTGAACCCGGTGCACATGACCGTATGGACGAGTCACGTGACCGGGCCAACACGGTACGAGGGCTCGAGCGGCTGCCTAATCTCCATGGCAACTGCCAATGGAAAAACGGCCGCAGGCGCGACTGAATAGCGTGCGGCGATTGTTTCGCCAGCGCGCGAGCCACACCGGGTTGCCTGTTTGAGCCCTGGGGGACAGGTGGAGGAGAGTGAGCGCTGGATGACGGGACATGGCCGGAGGTACGTACCGAAGACATGACACCACCATTTCGCGGCTATGTGCCGACACATAGGCCACAAGTGCATCAAGTTCAGCGTCATTAAAGCTAGGCTTCCTTGACGTGCCGGAGTGTGTAGCCGTGTCTGGGGTCTCAGCCTGTAGTGCCAGAGCACCCTTCTTTTTCAAAGGTGGTGTGGATCCCGAGTGGCTTACGCCGCTCTGGTCAGTAGGGGCAGAAGCGCAGGTGAACTTGGTACTAGAAGTGTGCGAATGCACAATGACCATATGTCTTGGTGCAGGCATTGGCTGCAGGGTGATGTTGGCAGGGCCAACATCGGTTTGATGGACCTGGACCGACACTGTCCCGGCTGGGAGACTCAGAGCTGGGGTGGATAGAGCTGCAGCTGCCCCTGCAGCCTCCCCACCCTGCCTACTTGGGGCAGCAGATGACATTGCTGCCCCAGATCCGCGTGGCCTGGTGACATCAACTTGCACCGCCACACGTGGCTTAGACTTGCTGACCTGGAAGTCAGCCTGGGAGTCATCCTGTGCCGGTTCAGGTGCCAAAATGGGCCGTTCCAACAAGGGCGGAGCTGGGATGGTGTCAGCTACGTTTCCCACAACCATAGGGGGGGGCATGGGCGTCCTTGATTGGTCCTCCACACATGGGGGTCTAGGGGCACCCTGCAAATCCTGGCCATGTCCCCTACCGCGCCCACCTTTTGGAGGTCGGCCACCTTTGCCTCCCTTACTGCTTGGTCGCCTCCCAACCATGGCACTGATGTTGTTGTGCGTATGCGAGTTGCAATAAACAATTGTCCTGGGCAATTGGGGTGAAAGGGGTAGGGTACTAGATGGAATTCGTACCCTACTATTCTAGCAAGGCTGTATGTGACCCCTGGGGAAAGATGACGGGTCACGCAATGCACAGGCACCCCAAAAACAAAAGCACATGTGCACGCAACCCGTGGTAGACCACGTGCGTGGAAAAATAAACCCGCACTACGCTGTGGCACCCAGAAGCACAAAAATAAGCGTACGCGTGTTACACGCAGCCTACAATGACCTCTGAAGGGGTACGTGACACACGGGGGCAATACAGTTGGAAAATATGTGCGCAACTCACTGTCTGCCTTGAAAAAGAACATGAAAAAGGCACGCGTAGGCAATACCCCCGCCAAAAGAAGAAAAGAACGCAGTCTGAGGAAACGGGGAGTACGAACTGGAAACGTTGTGAAGTAATCGCATGTGAACCGACAAGAAGTACAAGATACACCTGCTCGCTCTCCACAAAAAGCACGTACAAGGAAATAGCGTGATACTCGTACCTCTTAAGCCAACCCACACGTGAAACGTCACTTACGCGCTAAGGCCCTTTCCTCCAATAGCACGGTGACGTGCAGTTTTTTCACGTGCTGATTCACTGTGCACCCGTGTTGTGGGCAACGCCTGCGTGCCTAACGTCACTGACGCACTTACGCGCTAAGGCCCTTTCCTCCAATAGCACGCTTACGTACAATTTTTTCACGTGCCAAATCACTCTGTATCAAGCTGGCCATGCGAATACACGCGGAAGATCACGCTCCTGCCCAAAAGGCCATTTTCCTGCCCCCCAGAGCCCAGAGCATGCTCCCACCTGCCATCTGCTGCTGCCTGACTGCCTGCTGCCCACGTGCCCTGCTATTTGCTGCCTGAACGTCAGCCAAGGGTGCAGTTGCTGTGACCACCCCTGCTGGAACTGAAGACTCCCGACTGGGATACCATCGCTCCACAGCCCAGCCCCAGGACCCAGTTGCCCACCCACATCTGCCTCTGGGGTTGCCATGTTGGGCACAACACCATCTGACACCACTGGCAACCCCCAGCCAGAGAGGCAGAGGGCCACCAGCTTCAGTGCCAGGGAAGTTGGTGTCCTGGTGGAGCAAGTCCTGGGGCAGTATGATGCCCTCTTTGGAAGTTCGCGCGCTGACAAAGAAGGACGGACAGGATCTGGATGGACATCGTGACTGCCATCAACGAGGAGGGGGTGGCAGTCCGCGACACCAAACATGTCCGGAAGCGCTGGGAGAACTTCAGGTCCAGGACCCTCGAAAAGGCCCAGCGCCTCTTGAGGGCAGCGGATGCCAAGGGGCGCCGGGGCCACCTGTCGGACCACCAAATGAGGGTCCTGGAACGCACACGCCCAGCGCTCCATGTCCAGGTCCTTGAGAGGCAGACCCGTCTGGAGTCGAGCGGTAAGTGTACATGCATACTGATTGGACGCTGTGCGTGTTGTGGTGTGCCAGTAGTGTGCAGGATGCACATGTGTTTTTGTAGGGCCATGTATGAATGTGTATGTACAGGGGAGTGAGGCTGACACATGTGAGTCCTCTCATGTGTGAGACACATGGATGGTTTATGTGTTGGTAAGCATGCAGGCCAAATGCAGGTGTGGGAGCACACATGTTTGAATTACTGTGTATGTACGTTGGCATGGTTGTGGTGTCACACATGGATGGTGGTTCCAGCTGCATGTATCTGCACTGTGTACATGTGCATGTGCGTGTATCTGACAAGTGCGCAACTGTGATGCAACATGGATGCATGTGACACTGACATGTAGAAGGCTGAATGGCAGATGTGACATGGATGGCGATCTCATCACCGCGACAGTTGGTGGAGATGTACACATGCATGTAAGTGTGGTGGCCTGTGTGCATGTGTTGTGCACTCCCCGTGTTTCATGTGACATCAGGCTCACCTTCAGCTGCTCTTGCTGTTGTTTGTGTATGGAAGGTGCTGCCTGGTGCAATAATGCTGTTGAATTGCTCATGTGTGTGAGTTGAAATGACATGTGTGTTGGGGAGTGTGATGCCATGTCTGAAGATTGACACTGACACTCATGACAACTGTCATGTGTGTATCAGTCCATTGTCCAGTGCCCCTATGCCTGTGTTCCATCTCTCCCTGTCTGCAGCGTCAACTGATGAAGAGGGCAGAGAGGGTGCTGTGGAGCAAAGCGGCAGGGATCGCACCACCAGCCGGAGATGCAAGGCCCGGCTCCCCTCCCAGGTTGCCATCTTGTCGGGGAGTGAGGAGTCTGGTGCCACGTCCAAGGCCGCAGCTGCCGAGGGTACGTCCAAGAGGCGGAGGTTGGAGGTGGACTCTTCGGCAGCAGAAGGGGCAGCTGAGACCCCACAGGGTCCGACGGAGGAAGATGGCACGGAGTCATCCAGGTTGGTGGGGGGTTTAGTGGAGGAGGAGGCCATGGAAGGGACACACACGGGCTCTGGAGGTGGGGATTCCACTGGTGCTAGTGGTGCAGTGCAGGGGCAGGGACAGGTGGCAGCACAGGCCGCCGTGGAGGTATCTGTGTGCAATCCTGTCCCTGATCCTGTGACTGCATCATCCCGCAGCAGCAGCGATGCCTACGTCCAGATCCGTTTTCAGGGAGGGGATCCGCTTACAATTGGCCTTCCTCTCCCTGCGGACGTGGCTATCCGGGACCGGGTTGAGCCTGTCCTGAGTGGGATGGCGTTGAGTCAACGGGGCATGCGAGGTGACATGCAGTGTTTTCGTGAAGACACTGCACGTCATCTCGAATGCCTCATTGACCGCGTTGACCTACTGGGACTGGTCACCAGGGCTGGATTCCTCTGTTTGCTGGACCTTGTTCCGACCCCCTCCTCATCTGAACACCCTATGTGCCAGTAATCCTCCATGCCATCTTCCCACCCATGTAACACCTGGGAACCCTGTGGAGCTGCCTCTGACCCAGTGTCAGGCTGGTGGGGGACACATCCCTGCCACAGTCGGGAGTCGGACATCCAGCAGGGGTGGCCACCATGACAACTGCACCCCAGCCAGAGGAGGACGTGCAGGCAGCAAGAGCAGCAGCACAGGCACAGCAGCAGCAGCAGAAACAAGGTGGGAGCCATGATGGCTTGGGGCCATCGACATCGGAGGGGCAGGCATCGGCCAGAGGGCAGGAGGACCCAGGATTACAAGTGTCTTCCATGTGGCAGCGGTTGGGCCAAGCCATAGATGCGGAGCGGCGGCGGGCGGAAGAGGCACGGCTCACAATGGTCAGGGCGGAGAACTCCATGCGGAGGGCACTGAGGCGGGCCGAGTGCCTCGAGTCAATTCGCAGGGAGTTGGAGGTCAGCATGTCATCGTCCCTGCGAACCCTCGGGCCATGGAAGAGGCACGCCTCCAGGACATCGAGCAGGAGTTAGATGATGCCCTGGCCCGGGAAATCGGGAAGTGAGCCGTTGGACTAGCCCGCCGCCATTGTATATAGTTTGTAGTTTTAGGTTTCCTTTATCTTTTTCATTCATTTGGGGTGCTTGGACTATGCCCCGCCTTTTTGTATATAGTTCTTTATTAGGTAGTTTTTTGGCTAGGTTTCATTTCATTCGTTGGGCTCATGGACCCTGGACCCTGGACCCTGGATTACTTCTTTCATTTCAATGTGGGGTGGATGGGATACTTTGTTGGGTCTTTGCACAGGGGTGGCGTGCGGTGGGATTTGGGAGGCCATGAGGCACATGATTGTGGATCATGATGACGTGTTGGGGGGACATGAGTCTGGGCCTGAGCTTCACTGCTGGGTGGGTGGAGGTCCTGGGGGACATGAGTCGGGGCCTGCTGGCAGTTGCCCATCACTGCTGGGTGGGTGGGGGTGCTGGGGGACATGAGTCGGGGCCTGCTGGCAGGTGCCCATCAATGCTGGGTGGGGGTCATGGGGGACATGAGTCGGGCCTGCTGGCAGGTGCCCGTCACTGCTGGGTGGGGGTCCTGGGGGACATGAGTCGGGGCCTGCTGGCAGGTGCCCGTCAATGCTAGGTGGGTGGGGGTCCTGGGGGACATGAGTCGGGGCCTGCTGGCAGGTGCCCGTCACTGCTGGGTGGGTGGGGGTCCTGGGGTACATGAGTCGGGCCTGCTGGCAGGTGCCCGTCACTGCTGGGTGGGTGGGGGTGATGGGGGACATGAGTTGGTGATCACTAATGCAAGGTGACATGTGGGCTGGCTGGGGGGCATGCCCATGGTGGATGGGCTGCGTGTGGAACATGACCAGGGGTGCAGGGTAGTCCCCTGTGGTGTGGGCTGCCTGCAGGGGCCGTGGAGGGGGTACAGGGCACACCTGGGAGGACCCACACTGCCAATTCACGTGTGGGACTCCCCGTGCACCCCACTGGATACACGTACCGCGCTCGGACAGTGAAATTGCGTGTGAAATTCCCCTGAACCCCAGTAATACATGTACCCCGCTCGCAAATGGCCAATCGCGTGTGAAACTCCCTGCGAACCCCAGTAATACACGTACCCCGCTCGCACAGGGCCAATTGCATGTGAAACTCCCTGCGAACACCAGTAATACACGTAGCCCGCTCGCACAGGCCCAATCGCGTGTGAAACTCCCTGCAAACCCCAGTGATACACGTACCCCACTCTCGCAAAAACAGGCCAAATCGCGTGTGAAACTCCCCGCGAACCCCAATGATACACATACCCCGCTCGCACAGGGCCAATCGCGTGTGAAACTCCCTGCGAACCCCAGTGATACACGTACCCCACTCGCACAGGGCCAATCGCATGTGAAACTCCCCGCAAACCCCAGTGATACACATACCCCGCTCGCACAGGCCCAATCGCGTGTGAAACTCCCCGCAAACCCTAGTAATACACGTACCCCGCTCGCACAGGGCCAATCGCGTGTGAAACTCCCCACACAGGGGTGTACATGTATTCGGAGGGGTGCGCAGAGAGTTTTACAGGAGTTTTCGTGGTTGGGGGGCTGTATGCTGGTCCACTGACCTGTGCGCCATGTACGGGATTTGTGCGCTGTGCATGGCGAGGGTTTGGGGGCGTAACAGGCGCTGCTGCAGGGTCACTGTGCCACTCTGCGCCACGGCTGGTAATGGATGTTGAAATCCATGAATACGCTGTGCGCAGAAATGGATTTTGGTGCACACGGCTGGCGCATACTGTCGCACGCGCACACTGTGCGCCAGCCGCGTGCGCCACTTGTGCGCTGAATTCTATGAATTACCCCCATAGTGTTCATGGAATAAGACAAGAATTGGACTACTTTGCCGGAATGGTGAAATTCACTATAAACTCACAAGAAGATCCACAATAATTTCTAATGTACTTACTACAAGTACTGGAAAACAAAAACATACCTATAAATGAAATCTTCCAGATTTGATACATGTGGAAACATACATGCACTCTCTGCAACAATGTGACACAGGAACAAATCCCTAATGAGCACTTTGTGTATGTATCCATACCTAATTGTGAATCCATTCCATTTCAGCAACTTGTACAAAATGCAAACCATGGCAGATTATGTACTACCTGCAATTCAGATAATCGCTCCACCTTACTAATACAAACATATAGTAACTACGTAATACTAATGCTTCTACGTTACAATGTAGATGGTACCAAAAACAACTGCAAGCTGACTGGATTCCCACAGGGTCAAGTATCACTTGGTTAGAAAACCTTCACAACAATAGGTATAATATTCCACGCGGGAGCCACAACCAATGCAGGTCACTACACTGCATATATTAAAAAGAAATGTGGATGGTTCGAATGGAATGATAGTACCATTACTCTAAAGCAGAGATTACCAGCAAATCTTACAAACGCTTATTTAATCTTTTTAAAACCAAAATTTTATAACTAATCTGTACTTCAACATTAACAAAAATTCAATTAAAAAACTATTAACAGTTAGAATACGCCAACAGGTATCTAACTGCTTCAAAAATCGGCAACAAGCCAACAGTTAGAACATTAGCCAGAAACAACAAGTGAACACTGAAAGCAAACAAACAAATAGACTGTAGCATAACAAAAAAAGTTTTTTTTACTGCGACAAGGATTTTTTTTCCCACAGAACCAATGATTTGAAAAACAAACACAGAAACTGAGCAAAATGCACAGTACACTGGTTTGTAAACTAAATATGAGGCGACCGCAAACATAAATACAACGTTATTGTGTTGGAAAACGCTGCGGTTTTAAAACCGCAGCGTTTTCCAACACAACCGGAGCCCGAGAGCCCCAAATGGGAAAGCAGATTCAGGCAGACAACGCGGTTGTTTTCCGCAATGCCGCGTTGTGTCTGCCTGAATCTGCTTTTCCATTTGGGGCTCTCGGGCTCCGGTTGTGTTGGAAAACGCTGCGGTTTTAAAACCGCAGCGTTTTCCAACACAATAACGTTGTATTTATGTTTGCGGTCGCTTCAAAAGCGACCGCAAACATAAATACAACCTTTTTAAAGCTGCGGTTTTATTTCTAAGTTTTCCGGGCTCCTCCAGCGCGGAAAACTTAGAAAAAAAAACGCAGCTAGTGCTTATTTTTTGTAAAAAAAATAAATAGCACTTACCGAGATTCAGCTGCAGCTTTCCTGCTCTGGTCTCCGGTCCGCGTCCTCCGAGTCCCGGCACTAATGAAGGGAAAGCCACCCAGCGGTAGACTTTGTTTACTACAGCTGGCTGGCTTTTCCTTCATTAGTGCCGCAAAAGCAAAAGCCAGCACAGGAGGGCCTCCATTTCACAAAATGGCTGCGCCCCTGTGCTTGCTTTTTCGAATTTTGAGCTTGAATAGCTCAAAATTTTACATAGGAAGTTTTAAAACGGAGGATGCTAGTATTTTTTTATGTGGCCTATCTATTTTTGAAATAAAAATTTTTACTAGACCATCCCTTTAAGGATTTCAATCAGGCGACACACACCTTGGTCTCGGCCTAGTATGCAGCGACGACTGAAATGCTCATCTTTTTATGTTATCTAGATTCAATTTGAGATGGTACACCACTCATATAACACCCCCTTTTCAAATGCCCCGGGTCACAATGGACCATGATCCAGGCTGGTTGGTAAAATATAATATTTATTTATTTATTTTAAAATCCAAAAGAAATTTTAATATGGGGCAGCAATCACCATTGGGGTGATAATTACAATGAGAAGGTGAGCAATGCACTGGGTTTAACCTGCGAGTGGAACATATACTCAGCACAGTGGAATAGGAGCACTTTTTGGTTTAGGAAAGATAGCATCCAAGTTAGAATTTCCCCTGCAATGTTGCCTCAACCCACTAATCAATTCTGAGTGGATAAACAGAAGCAGCAGTTAATCAGGAATACGAAACAGGAAACTGAATCCAAATCGGACCTTCCCTCCCCAAATAAGAGAGAAAAACAGATTGTAAACCCCTTGCAATGTTTTTATTTATTTATTTATTACATTTGTTACTCGACCAGACCCTAGGGTATCACGGCGAAAATACAGGTGAGTTGTCACAATATATACAGTGTTGTAGTACAGTCATATCAAACATTTAAGCTAAGGTTACAACAAATAGTCAAATTATTTATACAAAGTTACATTTAGACAGGTAGCCACTCTCAATTTGTTTCAGCACTACTTGCAGTTCTGAGGGTGACCCCTAACTGTATAGCTGTGGGACTCAAGCGATAAATATTTATTGAATAACCAAGTTTTCAGTGCTTTTTTAAATCTTGGTAAGGAGTCCTCATTTTTCAAGCTAAGGGGTAGTGCATTACAGTGCGATGGGGCTAGGACTTTGAAGCTATTTCCTCCTGCTCTGCTGTATTTGTATTGAGGAACTTCTAGGAGGGCCAGTTTGTTAGATCTCAGTGACCTACAGGAGATTTTTTTCTTAATGGAGTTGTTGAGATAGCTAGGTGCTTTGTTGGTGATACATTTGTATACGATACTAAGGGTTTTGAATATGATTCTTGCTTCAATTGGCAGCCAGTGGTTTTCTCTTCTAATGCTGGATATGTGTTCAGATTTCTTTAATCCTAGTGCTGCTCTAAGGGCTTTGTTCTGTAATAATTGGATTTTGTTTAAATTGGTTTTGGAAGTTCCTAGAAAGAGGATGTTACAATAATCCAATTTCGTTAAAATCAGAGCTTTGGCCAATGTGATACAATTTGAAGGGGTAAGAAATTGGCGGCTGAGTGCGATAAGTTTTGCTGTATAGGCTGTGGACGAGGAGAGGGCTGCCATTTGTTTGTGCATAGAAAGGTTGGCATCTATGTAGACACCAAGCGTTTTAACTTGTTTAAGTACTGAGATCAGTGTACCATCAATGTTAATATGCGAGTAGTCTGGGTGGAGAGTGCTTATTCTATTTTGGGAGCCCACAATGAGGACCTCCGTTTTCTCATCGTTCAGGCAGAGGCTGTTGAGGGCAATCCAGTTTTGGATTATAGAATATACTTTGTTTATGGTGACGGTGTCTTGGGTGTAGTCGCCAGTAATGGGAATGAGGATCTGGGTGTCATCTGCAAAATTGGTGTAGATGACACCCATATCGTCTAAGGCCGAGAATAGGAGCTTAGTATATGCATTGTAGAGGGTGGGAGAGAGGCAGGATCCCTCGGGGACTCCTATGGGTACTATTATGGGGTCCGCTGCAAAGTTTCCGATGGCAACTCTGGATGTCCGGTCAGTTAGAAAGGATTTGATCAATTTTGTGGCGTAACTGGAGAAATTGAAATCTTTTTTTAGGGTTTCACATAGTTTTGTCATGGTCTACCAGGTCGAATGCTGCTGATGGGTCCAGTAGCACTAGGGTGGCTAATTTTCCTGAGTCTCTAATGGTGTCCAGTTGGATTTTCAGATCCAGGAGGGCTGTCTCGGTGCTATGGTTGGGTCTAAAGCCTGATTGGCTGGCTCCTAACAGGTTATTTTGTTCGAGGTGGGTTTGTATTTGGTTATAGGCTATTTTGTCGATGATTTTAAGTAAGAATGGGACAGTCGTTATGGGCCGCTAGTTCGTGGGCACTAGTGGATCTAGAGTGGGCTTTTTTAGTAAAGGGGTGACCCAAGCCGCTTTAATGCTGACTGGGACCCGATTGGTCTGAAAAGAGGCATTCACAAATTAAGTGATTATAGGTTTGAGAATGGGGGTGCAGAGTTTAATTAGGTGTGCTAGAAAGTTATCTCCTTTGCAGTTGGAGGCTTTAAGTTTGGATATTGTATTGAGTACTATATCCTGGGAGACAGGTGTGAAGTTAAAGGGTGGGGTGGTGTTTTCTAGATTAGTGGTGATTTGGTTTGCCTTGGAGTGTTTATCAGACAGGAGATTTCTTTTAGAGATGATTTTGTTTTGTAGTAGCTTGATTTTTGATGCTAGAGCATCTTGGATGGTGGTACACCAGTTTTTGCTTGGTTGGACTGGGTTAATTATGGGGATCGGATTCTCCAGCTCCTTGAGTATGGTAAATAGCTCTTTGCTGTCGGAGGATGCATTCCTGATTCTGGTATTAAAGGCATCTGCTTTATGGGCAATGATGGCTAATTTGTAGATTGTGTTTGCGGAGTTCAATGCTTCCAGGGCTTCCAGGGTGTGGGTTTTCTTTAGCCGGTGTTCGAGTGATCTTTTAATCCGTCTAAGTGAGACTAATTCCTCATTGAACCAGAAAGAGGACTTTTTGTCCTCGCGTTTGGTTTTATTAACGCAAGATGCTAGAGTATCAATTGTGCTGGTGAGACAGTTATGGTAATGGTCCGCCAGAACACTGGGTTCTTTAGCAGTGATCATATTGTTGTTAAGGGAGGTGGCTAGTAGAGCGTTGAGGTTTTCTGCTGTAAGTTTACAGATGTTTCTTGTTACATAAGACTCTTCGACAACCGTTTTTTGTGGGTCTGGTTTGTTGCATAGGATAGTGAAGTTTATACTATGATGGTCTGACCAGGGTACTGGTTTAATGGAATCTATAGGGACTGTAGTGTTAAGTGGTAATATCCAATCTAGTGATCTTCCTTCTGTGTGGGTAGGGGCGTTCACAAGTTGTGTGAATGCCATGTCTTTGAGTGAACTGTATAGTGCTTCTGCTTTGTGGTCTAGGGGGTCATTAAAACCTAGATTCAGATCCCCTAGAAGAACAAGTTACTTACCAACTGTAACGTTCTTTCGATTGGGTGTTCCTTCCACGTATTCCTCATCTTATATATATCCTTATCTTCAGCTTTGCTGCTTCGGAAATGTTTTCTCTCTCTCCACCAGAGGGCGCTCCACTCGAGGCGACGGTGTCGATGTCCCTCGGCGGCATCCGTCGAGTGTCGACGTCATCCATAGTATAAATGCCTCGAGCACAGCCCGTTGGCCTCAGTTCTGTTTTTTCGTGTCAGAGCCCATGTATTATAAACAAAGGCGTGCCTCTTATTGACCCAAGCCTTGAAAGAATTTAGAGTGTAAACCACGTAAACTGTACTGTGGGGTAGGATGGGAGGGTCGATGAGGAATACGTGGGAGGAACATCCAATCGAAAGAACGTTACAGTTGGTAAGTTACTTGTTCTTCGAATGGATTGTGTCCTCCCACGTATTCCTCATCTTAGATAGACTCCCAAAGCAGTTTTGTATTGGATGGCGGGAGTACAGATGCCTTTTAGTCATGTACCTAATGTAGTACAGATTTGGCAAATAAACCTCCTTGAGATGTAGTTGAGTCCAAAGCATAATGTTTGATGAAAGTATGCATGGATGACCATGTGGCTGCTGCACAAATATCTTGCACCGGGACACCCCTCTTAAGTGCTTGAAGTTGCTATGCCCCTAGTTGAATGGGCTCTTAAGCCCTCAGGGGGATCTTTTCCGGCTAGCCTGTAACACTCTGTTATGGCTAAAATTATCCATCTTGATAATGTTTGTTTGGTTACGGCTAGTCCCAATTTACGGCCAGTGTATCCCACAAAAAGTTGATCACACTGACGTATCTTTGACAATCTTGAGATGTAAAAGCTTAGAGCCCTTCTGGGATCTAGCCTATGCAGTCTTTGCTCTTCCTTACATGTGTGAGGAGGAGGGTAGAATGCAGGTAGAATTATTTTCTGTGACAGATGAAAGTCAAACTATTTTTGGCAGAAAAAATGGTTGAACTCGAAGGACAACTTTATCTTTATGAAAGATGGTGTGAGGAGGACCACTCGAAAGTGCCTGCAACTCACTTACTCTGCGGACTGATGTCAATGCAATTAAAAGCATAGTTTTTAATGTAAGAAGCCTTAACGGACAAGAATGTAAATGCTCAAAGGGTGCACATGTCAGAAATGTAAGTACCAAATTTAAATCCCACACAGGAACTTAAAAAGGTACTGGTGGAAAAACATTGTTTAAACCTTTTAGAAATTGTATTATTAAGGGTATCTTAAAATAAGATCTTTCTTCTGATGAGCGCTTGAAGACAGATAGCACTGCTATATATCCTTTTATTGTCTTAACCTGGAGCCCCAGATTAGCTAAATGTAATAGAAAAGATAATACCATTGGATTGTCACATTCAAAATGATCCACATTCTTATCCCTGCACCAGTTACTGAATTTATTCCAACGACACCGGTACAAAGATTTTGTTGCTGGCCTTCTGGCCGAAAGCAACATCTCCATAACATCATCCGGAAGGTCCCAATCCTTGTATCTCAACCTCTCAGAAGCCATGCGTGAAGGTTGAGTATGTTGACCTCTGGATGGAGAACGTGACCTCCCTCTTGCGAGAGAAGATCCTCTCTTTTTGGAAGACGGATTGGAGGGCAGATGGACATGTCAAGAAGGCCCTGGTACCACGTTCTCCTGGCCCAATCCGGGGCAATTAGGATCATGGTTTTCCTGAACTTTCTCAACCTCCTGATTACCTGAGGGATCACAGGGACTGGAGGGAACGCATATAGAAGAGGAAATTCCCACTCTACTACAAATGCGTCTCCTAGAGCTCCTCTCGGGGGAAATTCCCTTGAGCAGTACAGTTCGCACTTCCTGTTGACAATGGTCGCAAACAGATCCACTTGAGGGGTTCCCCAAAGTGCGAAGATCTCCATAAGGACTTCCTGAGCTATCTCCCACTCGTGAGAGACTGTGCTCTGCCTGCTCGGAGCGTCCGCCGCTGTGTTTTGCCCTCCTGCTAGGTGAATGGCAGATAGAGAGATCCCTTCTTGTATTGCCCAGAACCAGAGGTGCATTGCCTCTCTGCACAGTGGCAGTGACCCTACTCCTCCTCTCTTGTTGAGGTAGTACATGGCCACTGTGTTGTCCGTCATGATCAGGACATTCTTTCCCGTACAGAGGGCAGGAAGGCCTTCAGCGCTAGTCTGATCGCCCTCAGCTCCAAAAGGTTGATGTGTAGTCTGGACTCCGATGGAGACCAACGAACGCTGATTGTCAGATCGTTGGTGTGGGCTCCCCACCCCGTGAGTGAGGCGTCCGTCACTACAGTGGTCTCCAGCCATAGCTGCCAAAAAGATTGTCCCTTGAGGATGTGTTCTTTGCAAACCCATCATTGTAGGTCCTGAGCTACTCTGGTTGGAACTTGTAAGAGATCTGTCATTTCCCCTGAAAATTGGGACCATTGAGTCCTGAGGGCCCATTGAGGGATTTCATCCTCAATCTGGCCTCTGGCACCAGAAAAATGCAGGATGCCATGAGGCCGAGCAACCTGAGAAAATCGAAGGCCGGTAGATACTGGGCATTCTGGAATGTTGTCACCATCTGCAGAATGTGGCGAGCTCTCTCTTCGGGAGGCGAGGCTTTGCCCGATCAAGTATCCAAGACTGCTCCTATAAACTGGAGCTTCTGTGATGGTATCATGTTTGACTTTTTTAAATTCAGAGAAAACCCTAGTTTGTGAAGGAAGTGGCAAGTCTTGGATAGATGATCCTGGACTTGTTCTGGAGAACGTGCCCTGATCATCCAATCGTCCAAATAGGGTTAGACATGGATCCCCCCTCTTCTGAGACTCGTTGCCACTACCGCCATCAACTTGGTGAAAACTCTTGGGGCGGAGGTCAACCCGGAAGGCACAACTCGAAACTGATAGTGAGAGTTGCCAATTGCAAACCTCAGGTACTCTCTGTGCTTGAGATGGATTGGCACATGAAAGTAAGCATCCTGAAGGTCCAATGAAACCAACCAGTCTTGAAGTTGGAGAGCCTATAGGATCTGATAAAGAGTGACCATCTTGAACTTGTCCTTCCTGAAGAACTTGTTCAAGTTTCTCAAGTCCAAGATGGGTCTCAGTCCTCTGTCCTTCTTTGGAATGAGGAAATATGGGGAATACCAACCCTTGTTCCTCTCCGCTACAGGTACATGTTCTATTGCACCTTTCTGTAGCAGGCTTAAAACTTCCTGCAACAGGAGCGGGTCTGGATTTTTGGTAGAGTTGTATTCCGGTGGGTGATTGAGGTTTCTTTAGAAAAGGAAGGCAGTAACCTTGGGATACTGTTTCCAGTGCCCAAACATCTGAAGTAATGCCCCGCCATTCTTTCAGATGCTGTGAGATCCTGCCTTGTGAGTCACAACCTCAGAGTGGTTTTGCGGCAGCTCCAGCAGCGGCTGAAGGGACAGATGCTGCTGCTGGGGCAGATCTAGCGCCTCTTCCTCGCCCCCGAGGAAATTTTCTTTGCTTCCTTTGATTGGCCTGTCCCCTTCCTCTCCCAAATGAGGAGTAAAAACGAAATGGACAACCCCTCCAGGAAGATGAGCCTGTGTAGGGGCGTTGCTTAGGTTGTCGTATAGCGGCACTAAGTTAGTTTGCCGCTGCCTTGGAGGTCTGCAGCTTCTCCAAACTTTCATCCGCCTTGCTGCCAAACAACCTCGAGCCATCAAATGGCATGTTAAGGAGTCTGGATTGAACATCTGGTGCAAAACCTTACTTCCTTAGCCACGCAAATCTGCAAAGCACTGCGCTAGACGCCATGGACCTGCTGATACTGTCTATAGTGTCCAAACCTGCTTGAAGGCATTCTCCCGAAGCCTCCTTACCATCCTTAATTATGGATAGGAAACCATCACGTTCTTCTCCTTCCGGGATGTGTTGAGCTGCCGCTGACATGCAGTCCCACAGAGTATAATTAAATCTAGCCAATGTACAAGGTACATTGGTAGACTTCAGAGCCATGCCCCCTGATGTTAAGATCTTTTTCGACCAAGTATCTATTTTCTTGTCATCCCTATCAGGGGGAATAGTGGGGTATGCAGCATTTTTTGTTGATGTGGCTGCCTGAACTACCAGACTCTCAGGAGAAGGATGTTTACTCAAATACTCTGGGTCAGAGTTACAAGGTCTGTATTTTGCCACATATTTTTTATTTACTGCTGGACTAGATTCCGGTCTTTCCCAAGCAGCATTTACTCTCCTTTGCAGGGCAATATGAAAAGGAAGTATGGGGTCTGGTTGAGGACCTCCTGACAAAATATCTGTCATGTCATCATCCTGGTATACAGGTGCATTATTACCCCACCCCATAAACTCTGTTACTCTATTCATGAGTTTTCTGTAACCCAGATCAGCATGTTCTGCTGGATCTGGTCTCTCAAATTCATATTCAGGAGATGTGTCTATTCCACTTGCAGACTGTAAACATTCATACAAATCCTGCATTTTTGACTGAGGATTTATTAATTCCTCTGGAACATCTCTTGTCCCATATTTTACCTCTGCTGATGTAAGCTCAGGTTCATCTTGTTCTTCATATTCTTCATTTTCTGATGACATTTCTCCATATACAGATGACATAGTATGGAAAAAATCATGTCTGTTTTCAGGGTGAAATATTTTTTCAGGAATATGTTTCAACCCTGGTGTCGACGTCAACAGAAGCGTCGAAGTCGTGGCCGTTACCTTCGATGTTGTTGAGGTATTCTTCAATGTTTTCGAAGGCACTACAAATGGCGTCGAAGGAATCTTCGAGGCAGTCGATGTTGTCTTAGTAGTGTTCGAAACACTCGACGCCGTCGAAGAAATCTTCGAGGTCGTCGATAAAATATTCGACGTGACTTTTTTCTGTTGGGTCGTCGACCCTTTATACTCGACAGCCTTCGACAGAGGCTTCGAAGATGTTTTCGTCGAAGTCTTTAATGACTTATCGAACTCGAAAGTCTTTTTCGTAGAGTCTGTCTTTTTAGGTGTCTGGGAAGAGTCCCTAGAAGACACCCTCAACAATTTCTTGTTGGACTTCTTAGTTTTAGACCTTCCTCTGTCACTTTTGTGGCTAGAGGCATGACCTTCACCAGACATTTTTGAGGGGGTCTGGGCCACGTTCTCAAACATTTTCATCATGGACTCTCTAAATGCTTCCCACTTTTTAGGGGAGTCGTGTTTAGTTGGACAAGTAATAACTTCCTCCCAAGTCGAGGAAGAAGAAGAGGGAGATCGGTGTCGTCTCTTTTTTGCCTTTTTGGACGAAGAAGAAGAACACTTCCTTGATCTACTCCTAGATCGTGATTTTTTTATTGTGTTTTGCCGAAGACTCAGCCGAGACTTTCTTCCCTCTCGAAGAAAACTTTGAGGATTCCTCCCCCACCACCAGTTTACCTCGTCTTTCTTTCAAGGCCTTGTGGGTCATGGATTGGCACGAACCGTAGTCATCGATCCAATGTTCGGACCCGAGACACCAGAGGCAGTTACGGTGAAGGGTCGGTCAGCGACATTTTTCTGCCACACCTTAGACACTTCTTAAACCCCGTTTTCGGAGTAGATGGGTTTGAGGAAGACGACATAATTGCTTAAGACTGAAGCAGCGTTTTATTTCGATCCGAAGCGAAGCTAACGGAAAAACGGAACTGAGGCCAACGGGCGCGCTCGAGGCATTTAAACTACGGATGACGTCGACACTCGACGGATGCCGCCGAGGGACATCGACGCCGTCGCCTCGAGTGGAGCGCCCTCTGGTGGAGAGAGAGAAAAAATTTCCAAAGCAGCAAAGCTGAAGGTAAGGATATATCTAAGATGAGGAATACGCGTGAGGACACAATCCATTCGAAGTAGACATTTTGTATTAGGTTTAATGAGTGGCGTTAGCAGTAGTGGTATGTCTAGTTCAGGTTGAGATTTGGTGTTAGGTGATCTATAGATGGTCATTATATTTATAGTAGTCTTATGGTTAGTGGCTAGTTTAGCTAGCAAGACTTTGTAGCCATCTGTGTTCTCAATAGGGCAAGTTCTTATTTTGAGATGGGTTTTGGCAATAATAGCTACTCCCCCACCTACTGATTTAGTTCTATCCGTCCTAAGAACTGTAAAGTCTGGAGGAATGGCAATGCAGAGCGAAGGCCCGGAAGCTTGGTGGAGCCAAGTTTCAGTCACTATAAGTAAATCTAGTTGTTGCTCTGTGATAAGGTCATGTATTTCTGTGGCGTGAGCGGGTATGGACCGCGCATTAATGAGGGTTGATTTGAGGTGTATTGGTGTGGGGGGCACTTTGGCTGGGGGAGGTAGGTGTGTGTTAGTGGTCTCAGTAGCAGTGGGTTGTTCAGTTGCAGTGGGAAGAACAAGTTACTTATCTTGTAACATTCTTTCGACGGGATGCTCCTCCGACATATTCCTTATCTTTGATAATACGTTTCCAGCTTGCTGGCCTCAGAAATTTTTTCTGTAGAGGGCGCTGCGCGTCGACGTCCGCCGAGTCGATGATTCTCGACGGCCACCGTATCGGTGCCGACGTCACCATGCCCACAAATAGCCACACGCTGCGTCCTTTGCTCAGTTCCGTTGGGTCATTGATGGAAGAACAAGTTACTTCTTACCTTGTAACGTTCTTTCGACGGGATGTTCCTCCGACGTATTCCTTATCTTTGATAATACGTTTCCAGCTTGCTGGCCTCGGAAATTTTTTCTGTAGAGGGCGCTGCGCGTCGACGTCCGCCGAGTCGATGACTCTCGACGGCCACCGTATCGGCGCCGACGTCACCATGCCCACAAATAGCCACGCGCTGTGTCCGTTGCTCAGTTCCGTTTTGTAGCATAAGAAAAGTCATGCATGAATTGGTTATTGACCTTGAAGGAGCGTAAGCTGCAACCACAAGGGAAGTATTACTGCGGGGATGGATGGGAGGGGCGATAAGGAATAAGTCGGAGGAACATCCCGTCGAAAGAATGTTACAAAGTAAGAAGTAACTTGTTCTTCGAAGGGATTGTGTCCTCCGACGTATTCCTTATCTTTGATAGACTCCCATAGCAGTGGCGTGTAATTGGAGGTGGGAGTAAGAATGTTATGTATCCCTTTAGGGATGGACCGAATGTAATACGGCCTTGCCAAATCAGGTCTCTTGACTAGTGGAGGAATCCAGGTTGTAAATGTATGTGCGGACGACCATGTGGCAGCCGCACATATGTCTCGGACCGGTACCCCTCTTTGGAGAGCCAAAGAGGCTGCGATACCCCTGGTTGAATGAGCCCTAAGTTTTGGGGTGGCTCTTTCCCAGCCAGTTTGTAACATTCCAGAATGGCCAAAATAATCCACCTGGAAATGGGTTGTTTTGTTATGGGTAGTCCCAACTTGTGACCTGAGTATCCTACAAAAAGTTGGTCTGCTTGCCTGTTCCTAGCCATTCTGCTGATGTAAAAGCTGAGAGCTCGCCTTGGGTCCAGCCTATGTAGCCTTTCTTCCTCTTTCCCCGGATGGGGATGAGGGTAGAACGAAGGTAAGGTAATTTTCTGAGTAATATGAAATTCAGAAACCACCTTTGGGAGGGAATTAGGCTTCACGTGTAGGACAACTTTGTCCTTGTGGAAAATCGTATGTGGGGTTTACAGGAGAGAGCTTGTAGTTCGCTCACCCTCCTAGCAGATGTTAGTGCTACCAATAGGACAGTTTTAAGCGTGAGAAATCTCAGCGAACAAGAGTGAAGTGGTTCGAATGGAGTGCCCATTAGGAAGTTTAAGACTAAATTTAAGTCCCATAAGGGAACCTGGAATGGTTTTGGAGGATAAACATTAGTTAATCCCTTGAGAAATTGTATCACTAGAGGTAGTTTGAAATACGATGGTTCCTCCGCAGTACGCCTGAAGATAGAAAGCGCTGCGAGATAGCCTTTTACAGTGCCAACTTGAAGGCCTAAGTTTGCCAAGTAGAGTAGAAACGATAACACCGTTGGTGTACCACATAAAAAAGGGTCGATATTCTCTTCCCTACACCAGCTGTAAAATGTGTTCCAACGGCAGAGGTATAAAGACTTTGTTGCTGGCCTTCTGAGCGAAAGCAACAACTCCATGACGTCATCAGGGAGATCCCAATCCTTGTACCTCACCCTTTCGAAGCCAAGCGTGAAGGTTGAGGGTTCTGGTGTCTGGATGGAGAACCTGACCTCCCTTCTGCGAGAGAAGATTCTCTTTGAGTGGAGGACGGATTGGAGGGCAGATGGACATATCTAGAAAGTCTGGGTACCACGTTCTCCTGGCCCAGTCTGGGGCAATTAGGATCATGGTTTTCCGTAATCTTCTCAACCTCCTGATCATTTGAGGAATAACAGGGACTGGTGGGAACGCGTAAAGGAGTGGAAACTCCCAGTCCACTACGAACGCGTCTCCTAGAGCTCCTCTCGGGGAAATTCCCTTGAACAGAACAGATCGCACTTCCTGTTGGTGCTTGCGGCGAACAGATCCACCTGAGGGGTTCCCCAAAGGGCGAAGATCTCTTGAAGGACTTCCTGAGCTAGCTCCCACTCGTGGGAGACTGTGCTCTGCTTGCTCAGAGCGTCCGCTGTCAAGTTCTTCTCTCCGGCTAGGTGGACTGCCGATAGAGAGATTCCTTCCCAAATTGCCCAAAACCAGAGCTGCATTGCCTCTCTGCACAGTGGCAGTGATCCTACGCCTTCTCTTTTGTTGAGGTAGTGCATGGCCACCGTGTTGTCCGTCATTATCAGGACATTTCTCCCCTGTACTGATGGCAGGAAAGCTTTCAGCACTAGTCTGATCGCTCTCAGCTCCAATAGGTTGATGTGTAGTCTGGACTCCGATGGAGACCAACGACCGCTGATGGTGAAGTCGTTGGCATGGTCTCCCCACCCAGTGAGTGAGGCGTCTGACTACTGTTATCTCCGGCCATGGTTGCCAAAACAGTTATCCTTTCAAGATGTTCTCTGGATAGGCCCACCATTGAAGGTCGCAGGGTACTTTGTCTGGAATCCAGAGGAGATCTGTCATTCTCCCTGAGAATTGTGACCACTGAGTTCTCAGTGCCCACTGAAGAGATCTCATTCTCAGGAAAGCCTCTGGCACAAGGAAGATGCAGGATGCCATGAGGCCTAGCAACCTCAAAAAGTCGAAGGCTGGGAGACGTTGGGCATTTTGAAACTTGTTGACCATCTGCAGAATATCTTGAGCCCTCACCTCTGGTGGGGAGGCTTTTCCCAGGGAAGTGTCCAGGACCGCTCCAATGAACTGGAGTCTCTGTGATGGTATCATCTGTGACTTCTTTAAATTGAAGGAGAAGCCCAGTTTGTGAAGGAAGTGGCAGACGTAATCTAGCTGGACCTGGGCCTGTTTCGAAGATACAGCCCTGATCAGCCAATCATCCAGGTAGGGGTAGACGAGGATCCCTTCCCTCCTTAGACTCGCCGCCACTACTGACATGAGCTTGGTGAAGACCCTCGGGGCGGAGGTCAGCCCAAATGGCAGAACTCGAAATTGATAATGAGAGTCGCCAATTGCGTACCTCAGGTATTTCCTGTGTTTGAGATGGATTGGCACATGGAAATAAGCATCCTGAAGGTCCAGAGATACCAGCCAGTCCTGGAGCTGGAGGGCCTGAAGAATCAGAGAGAGTTACCATCTTGAACTTGTCCTTCCTGAGGAACTTGTTCAATTCTCGTAAGTCCAGGATGGGTCTCAGTCCTCCGTACTTCTTTGGTATGAGAAAGTAGGGGGGGAGTACCAGCCCTTGTTCCTGTCCGCTACAGGTACCGGTTCTATGGCACCTTTCTCTAGCAGGTCTATAATTTCCTGCAAGAGGAGCGGATCTGGAACTTTTAGAGAGCTGTTCCCCGGTGGATGACTCTGAGGGATGTGTAGAAAGGGTAGGCATTAACCCTGGGCAACTGTCTCCAATGCCCAAGCATCTGACGTTATAGCCTGCCATTCTGTCAGATGGTGAGTTAACCGGCCCCCTACAGGTGTTTTGTGTGGAAAGACCTCAGAGTGGTTTGGGGGCGGCTGATGCAGATGCCGAGGGTAAAGAGGCACCCGCTGCTGCTGCGGCCTTAGTACCTTTGACCCGTCCACCTCGGGTGGATCTCCTTTGGCTTCTTTGAGCCGGCTGTCCTCTGCCTTTCCCAAATGTGGAATAATAGCGAAAGGACTTTCCTCTCCCAGAGGTTCCTGAGGGGCAAAAAGGAGTTTGGCGGATAGCAGCTCCTAAAGATTTTGCTGCTGCTTTAGAAGTCTGCAACTTTTCCAGACTGTCATTAGCCTTTTTTCCGAATAATGAAGAGCCGTCAAAGGGCATATTCAAAAGTCTGGCCTGTACATCTGGAGCAAAGCCAGACTTTCGCAACCACGCATGCCTGCGGATTGTTGTACTTGCTGCCATGGCCCTGCTGATACTGTCAGCGGAATCGATGCCAGTTTGAAGTGATTCGCACATGGCATCTTTGCCATCTTTAATAGTGTTAAGGAAGGCTTCCTTTTCCTCTCTTTCAGGTATGCAGTCAGCCGCTGATGAAGCACACTCCCACAGTGTGTGACAACCTGGCGAGCGTACAGGTGGCGCAAATGGACTTCAACGCCATACTACAAGCAGAGAAGACTTTCTTCGCCATAGAATCGTACCTCTTGTCATCTCTATCCTGTGGGACAGTAGGGTAAGCGGTCCTACTGCTAGATGAAGTTGCCGCTTGGACCACCAGGCTCTCTGGAGTCGGGTGTTTTGATAAGTATTCAGGGTCAGCAGCCGCTACCATATACTTGGCTGACAATCTTTTATTGACCGCAGGGATAACTTCAGGAGTTTCCCAATTAGAAGTCATTTTATTTTCGTTTGTAAGGCTGCATGGAAGGGGACCACAGGGTCCTCCTGTGGACCTTTGTCTAATATGTCTGTCAGGTCATCCTGTTGAAAAACAGGCGAAGGCGCAGACCAACCCATAAATTCAATAATTCTTGCCATAAGGGTTCTATAGAGTGTTTCGGCATGTTCCCCTGGGTCTGGCTTAACAAATTCCACTTCTGGGGAAGTGTCCAGCCCACTTGCCTCATGTAGTGACTCCTGTAGGTCCTTCAACCTTCTTTCCTCAGAGGTGAAATCCTCTGAAATAGGCAGTGTGGTCCTCTGCAACCCAAATGTTTCCTGGTCAGAATCTTCCCCTTCTTCATAAATTGAAGATAGTCCAGGGTACTCTGACCTCTGAAATGGTGTAAAACCCATCTCTAAGGCAGAAGGAGCCAAACTCGTCATTATTGGACGAGCAAACGTCGATGTCGTTGATGCCGATGTGACAGGCTTCGAAGGCGCCGAGAATGGCGTCGTGAAAACTGGAAGAGGTCTCGAAGAACTCGAGAGGATCGGGATCCTACTCAAGGACATCGACGACGGTCTCGGCGTCGTGCCGGAGGCCCTTGGAATCACTGTTGGCTGTGGAGTAGCCTTGGTCTTCTCTTTCATCGGCGTCGATGTCGGCGTGGACGATGGCGTCGAGTCGATCGACCGATGCTTCGAAGAACCCTTCGACAACAGCGTCGATGGCGCCGATCCATGCGTCAAAGGAATCTTCGACAACGGCGTCTAAGATGGTGCCTTCTTACCCGATGGCTCGTGGTGCTCTCGGGTGGAATGTTCGCCGGGTGCAGCGACTCGCGGCGTTTTGATTTTTTTGGGTTTTTCACCCGGGGTATCACCCTCAGCTGTCTTTGAAGGGGTCGAGGCCGCTTTCTCGAAGACGCTTAACATTTTCTTTCTGAATTCCTCCCACTCAGCCTGAGAGCTGTGTATTGTGGGACAGGAGAGCCTTTCTGGGGAAACAGAAGGCGACGAGGATGGAGATCTTCGACGTCTCTTTTTTGAGTGTCTTGATCTCGACGAACGGTGGGAGCTACTTCGAGATCTAGAATGGGAATGTTTTCGACGGCGAGGAGACGAATGCGTCGACTCAGCCGAAGAAACCTTCGAGGAGGTTTTGACTGATTTACCTCTTTTGAGCTTCCCCTTGCGCTCTTTCAAGGCTTTCGCCGTCATGAACATGCAGTCCTCACACTCCGAACAATGGTGCTCGGCTCCCAAGCACCACAAGCAGATCCTGTGTGGATCCGTTATCGATTTTTTTTTACCGCAGTCTCGACATTTCTTGAAGACGGATTGCGGCGTCGACTGGTTCCGATGAAGATGCCATCGAGAACGAGTTGGTATTTATTCGAGTAGATATAGAGGGTTATCCTGACTGAACTGAGCAACGATGTTCCGAGGCCCCACGAAGCGCGGAAAAACGGAACTGAGCAACGGACGCAGCGCGTGGCTATTTGTGGGCATGGTGACGTCAGCGCCGATACGGTGGCCGTCGAGGGTCACCGACTCGGCAGATGTCGACGCGCAGCGCCCTCTACAGAAACAATTTCCGAGGCCAGCAAGCTCGAAACGTATTATCAAAGATAAGAATACGTCGGAGGACACAATCCCTTCGAAGTTAGCAGGACAGACGATGGTATTAGTCCTAAGAGGGTTGGTGAGTCTGGATCTGAGTCTTTGGGTTCTTATGGGACCGAGTAGTGGGATTCGTTTGGAAATCTTAATTTTAAGGAGGTCCCTACTTGGAGAGCAGGAAGTTGTAAGGGTCCGTGATCTGAGTCTGGTGCGTCTAAGAGTACCAAGGATGGGAGCAGTCGTTATGGGTACTGAGTGGGGTGTGTTGGTTCTTTGTGGCTTTTGGATGCCTTTGAGGTCTATTAGGCCATTGATCGGATAATGAAGATTGGGGAAGGGTTTGGTACGGGGCAGGAAAGGCGTAGGGCATGGGGTGGGGTGATGACGGGGGCAAGCTGCTCTGGAGAGGCCATTATCATGGATAATGAAATGGGAGCCAGTGCAGGGTGTGTCATACAGTACGACACAGAAAGGAAACATCATAAGTAACCAGCCTTGCATGGTTTGGTTAGGAGGGGGCAAGGGAGCTGACTAGCTATAGAGTACCTGGGGGGTCTCACCTATGTGTCGTGACTAGGCGCGGAGTAAAGCCGCTATTTGAATGGGCCAGCTAAAGGGTACTGAATCAGGGCAATGATAGGGGGGTTGCTTAAGCAGGATTCCACTGAGCTAGGTGCTAAACAGTTTTGTGGTGAGAAAGAGATAGCAGAAGCAGTGCTTACTAACAACACAATCAATCAAGAAGCAACTGGACACCTATGTGCTGAGTATGGCAACGGGCAGTGTTTTCAAATATCACAATGGCCAAAGAGCGACTGGGCACCTGTGTGCTGAGTGTGGCAACAAACAGAGATTGCAAATATCACAATGGTCAAGAAGCGACTGGGCATGTTATGAAATTACACTCGGAAATGGACAAATAAATAATGAATGTGTGTTAAAAACCTTAAACCGAATATAATTCCTCACTAAAGCAACAATGCAAAGACACTAACAATCACAAAGAATGGACTACCAAAAACATACAGTTCGAAAATGAGTGGAAAGTTTAAAATAGATTGCAGCAAAATGATACGTTGGAAACTTTGCTAATTTATCAATTACCGCCTGAAATTACCCAAACAGTTTTTAATAACAACGGGTGAAATACACCGATTTGGAGTCTTTTGGTTGGGGGATAGAGGTATATCACAGGAACAATGTGGAAGTGAAATTAAGTCTCTAGCTGGTAAATTGGATGAGTTATGCAAGCTATAAAAAGTTGCGCTTTGAGTAAAATGGAGCTGTGAAATAGGAAAGGAAATCAATTGTGACAAGAACAGTTTTACTTTACACTAGAGTATTCAGGCTAGGCCACCAAAGATGGACACAGTAAGAGCCAGGGTTGATTTGTGACTTCAACCCCGCCACCCCAGCCCCCAGCCCTGGCGGAAACCAGTCCGATAACTCGAAATATGACTAATGGCTTAGGATTTACACAAGACCAAATTACTAAGCAGATAGCGCTAGCACAAGAAATCACGGGCAGGGTTGCAAGAATGATTCTGACTGTTTTAACAATTTAGCTGGGTAATGGTAGGATGACTTAGAGAGTGAGATAAGGACAAAGGCAAGACAAGGAATACTGTGGGTTTATATGGGGTGGTGATATATACTCGCAGTCCACTTTTTAGTTTTGGGATTTTTGGACCGTCACGGTTATGGTCACTACATGGCAGAGCGCCTGGCAAACAGCTGGGCAGTTCTGGTCACCGGATGGCACTTCTGGAGTAGCAATTCTGGTCACTGGATACTAAAGATCAGGATGGCATGCAGGTACTGTTATCAGGATGCTTACCAAAAACACCACAGCTTACCCCTTTATTTATTTCAGAATTTTTGTGGGATTTCAAAATTGAGGCCTTGCTGGGATAGGATCAGCAATGCTCAGGTTTTCGCAGTAGGCCCTGGAGTAGGGTCAGCAATGCTTTGGCTTTGTAGTTGGAATCTGGATGGACGGAACAGAAACGCAGCGCAGGAAAGTCAAGAAGAGTGTCTCCAGAGTCTTGTCAGGGGCTCTTATCTATAATGCACAGTGACATCATAGACTGTATTGCTGGGCCGGCTTAGCTAAGCCCGCCTCTAAACAACTGGATTGGACAATCAATGTTGGTTGCCTTCCCTGGAATGTGACTCAGTTCAGGAGGTTGCATTTTATGATCTAAAAAGATTTCCCACAGACATTTTTACCAAAAGTCATACCAGAAATTACACATTTGTACAGTTGTGGCACCTTAATAAATGACATAATCAGGTTACATATTTTATGTAGAGCACAGCTGTCAAATCCTGCAATCTGAGAGACATTGTTTTGTCTTTTTATACTTTTTTGGTCATTTTCAGTGTGAAATATTCGGCCTAAAATTCCATAACTTTATACATATGTGTGGATGATCATAAGGGATGTATGTACAAAACTTCGCATTTGCAACATGGATGTTATTTTTGTAATCCGCAATACTTTGCCATTTCTATTCCCAAAGTGTCTGAATTCTAACATGTCTTCAACGAAAGCCCATAAAATCATATTTAAACTATAACATTTTCACATTTTTACTGATTCTTGCTGCAGAGATAAAAAAAAGTCTTTAAAGTTTATTTGTAAAATAGTCTTTGGAAGCAAATGGCAGTCCTTTGTCTATCACTGGACCATTTTTCCTTTCTTCAGCAGCCACCAACTGTCACTTCAGCCCTGTGTGGGTTGGGGGTTTCCAGTTTGATTGAAGGTTTTATGGCCCCCTCCACTTCACAGGTTAGTGTCCTAGGACTTCTATTGTCCCAGCCTGGAGCACAGACGAATGCCTGACGAGCATGTGAACTTTCTTTGTCTTGGTCCATTCAAGGTTTTTCAAGCTAGCAATTATCACTTTTGTGTCCTGGAAGTTTTTGGTGTGGCTCCCTTCCTATAGGGAAGCTTTAACTTTGCCAACCGGAATAACCTGTTTTTGACAGCTTGCAAATCCAGCAAAGGCAGTTAAAAACCTTTATTTTCTGATATTTGGTCCTGAATTAAAACAAACCTGTGGAATTAAATAGCCCATGTATGTATTTTCACCAGCCACAAATCCCTTCACATTGCTAGGTAATGGCAGGCTTTCCTTCAACAGTTTACTTTTTAAACGGGCATTATTCTCCTTTAGTTTTGCAAAAGCCAATTTTTACACATGTGTTAAAAACTGCTAGTATTTCCTTTCAAATTCAATTTTGCCATCTGACTTCCCAATATTGCCTTACAGCCATAGTTATTTTCTTCTAGGCAGTAGTTTATTTGAAGCACAGATGCATTGAAACTGACATGGCTCAGATAGCTGGAGTCTCTGTTGAGCTTTGATACATTTCTAAAGAAATGAAAGCGTTTTTTCCGTGCAAGTAAAAGTAAAGTTCCTTGTTGATTTCTCTCAGAGTTGGTTTGACAGGGCATGTCATTCAGAAATCATGCCTGGTTTTGCTGAGGCACAATGAGATACTGGGCATGGCAGGGCCTTATTAATCACAGTGATTTAAGGAAGAACAGGAAATAGCATCAGCAGCATTATTTTAAAGGTGAAATGTTTCCTTTATAATGGAGATCATGGGCTTTCAGCAAAGCAGTGCTGCCTTTTCACTCTATTTCTTTTGTACAGGTAAGAATGTACTGGCACGCTCCCTTAATGTTTCCCCTTGTTCCATCCTGCCCCTGTGTGCTTGGCAAGAAGGTTGTTTTTCTGAAACATATCTGTGTAAATGACAGTAAGTACTGACAGTCAATTGAGACCCGTCACAATGGGAGATATTACGCCACTGATGCACCTGTGCAAGACGCTGCCAAAACACTCGCCTAAGCTCAAACAGTATAGTGCAGAATGGGTAAAAGGTACAGCAGACAAAATGTTAATGCCATGGCCACAAGGGGCATCACTGTAAAAAGAGCTATTGCAACACATGACCACATACGTGCACGCTGCGTACACAGGGAAGAAATTGGAAAAGAGGTTCGCTATTTTAGAGCTTTGGAAGATGTATCAGGAAGAGACAGAGGATCGGCCACCTGAGGATTGGATGCTAATCAGTGTAAGGTGGAAGGTGCTGAGCCATCTGCTCCCCTTGCCTCACCTGAAGTAAAAGGCGTCCGTACAGAAAGCGAAGGATTGTATCCATTGAAGAAATTGAAAGCGGTGATGGGGTATACTAATCCAAACCGCCTGCTCATAACAGTGATGATAGTCCAGAGGAGACTAGGAGGAGATAAGAGACCTTAAAGGTCGTACAAAACAGGGAAGAGAAAAGTGAATGATCGAATATATCAACAGAGATAGAATGAGAGATTAAGAGATGGAAAGGAGAAAAGGATAAAGCTGACAGATTAACGCTTGGACAGAACAAATGGATGGGAGGACAGATATTGCTCAAACTTGATAGGAAAAGTATCAAGAAAGTTAGGCAAAGGGAAGATCAAGACCAGCAGGACAGAAAAGATAAGGAACGAGAAAAGCAATTGAAAGAGGATGAACATAAGAGAAAGAGCAGGCAGAGACGAGAACTGATCTATCAGGAAGAACAGCAAAAGAGGAAGAAAGGGCGGAGGAGCAGAGAAAATATGACAACAGAGAGCAATCAAAGACTGAGACAGGCAAGAAAGGAAGAGAGAAGAGGAGGAAGTGCAGAAATTAAGGGATAAAAGAATACAAAGACCAAGGGAAGAAGAAGAGCGCAGGTCAAATGAAAGAAGGGAAGAGAAAAGAAAAGAAGAGAAAAGAGTTAGATGGGAAGCGAGAAAGCAAAGAGAATTAGATGAAGAAAAGGAGCGAAAAAGGAGACAAAGGGAGCGCAACATTGATCGCATTCATAAAGAGTTAATGGAACGAAGTTCAGTAATATCATGGGGCAATATAGAGGAGTTCCTCCAATCACAGGGAGCAACGTCAGGACCATTTAGGGTAACCCTCGAGGAGAATTTCGACACAGGGAGCATTGTGGATAGGATCGATAAAGTCTAGCAACACTTGAGAAAATGAAGCAAATCGGTGAGCCAAGGGAGGGGAGGGTCTTCCAATCACGAAGCGAAGAAAGAGACCTGTTCAGTTTGTAGCATTGAGCCTTGTCCTTAGACAGGTTGGCTTTAGATAAGGGCAAAAAAGCAGAGAGTCATGCAAGTTGGGGACTAGATAGGTTAGACGAAGAGAGGGGAAACCTTCCGTGGGGAAGAGGAAGGAGGTGCATGCAGTCCCAAGAGATGTCTGCAGACAGACATGGAAGTGAGATGGTCTGATCTAGAGCAGCCTAAGGATAGAAAGCCAGATCCTATAGCATATCCAGAGCAACCTAAAGGACGATTGCATAGCGAGAAGGGAGTTTCACCACTATATGTGAACTGGCTGAGGTCATTGCCAGGAAGAAGGAAGCGATCAGGAACCATTGTCCCCACTGTGGATAGGCAGATGATGGGAGCCGATTGCGGATTTGGTTTCACGCAGTTCCCTTTATTGGAGAAAGGAAGGGCCAGACCACAGTATATTCGTTGCACACAAATGGATAAGGGCAATTTAAGGTGTACATTTCCCAGTTTAACGGCGGGTGCGGGAAAATGGATCTATGAATTAGAAAAAATGACAAGGGGAAATACTTTAGAAATAGGGGACATTAAGGGTCTCCTAGCAGCCATTCTTGGGCAAAGGGCTGATGACATTTGGACAAGAGCAGTATACTCAATTGTCACAGAACACAGCGCATGATGGAGCGCCATTTAACAATTGTACAGCAGATGTCTGGAGAGCGCTCAGGCTACAGTAGCCTGATGTCGGATATGGGTGCAATTATGACACGTAAAATGAAAGATGATAAAGATCTGCTTGCTTATATTCAAAGTATTCAGGAACGGCGGACTCTTGAAATGAGGGAGCGGTGGGGAAAATCAGTGGCAGTATTTTACCACATTCTATGTCAGGGACTGCCGGATCAGGTAAAGAGTGGGAATGGAAGCAAAGCCATAGGCAGTGATACAGTTGACTATAGTGCATCACTGTCGATAATTGCAAGAGAAAAATAAGAAAAAGGAAGATGCTAGAAAACTTGAGGAAGCCAAGTTAGTTCCGAAATAATTGTCGGAGTATGCCATAGAAGGGGCAGTACTGACAAGCGGAGAAGGATTAGGAATACAGCAAGCAGTGGGTATATCGCAGGCAAATAATCAATGCCAAGTGGATCAAGGAGGGAATGCGTTTATGTCACGAGGCAGAGGAAGGGGTGGTTTTCAGAATAATCAGGGTGGTTTTCGGAATATGCAGAATTATAATCAGAATGTGCAAAGACGATTTAAACAACGGGCACAAGTCAGAAGAGCTCCTCCTATATGTTGGACAAGTGGGATGACGGGCACATTGCACGCACATGTGGAAGACAAGGGTATGTACAGAATGGGTAATTCTCAAGAGGGGGGACAGTTTATCCTCCAGCATATTGCTCACAAGCTAGGGATGGGTTCGCCCAAGATCACATGGTGTTTCAAGCACAAGCGCCCCAAATACAACAGGCATTGCAGCCACAGCAAGAACAATTGAATATCCCACTTTGGCAGTCACAGCACGCACCCATGCAGATACAGCAGAATACAAACACAGGACAGCTACTGACACCTAGAGTAGGGGGTGTCACTGTGGTAGGAGGAAGTCGTTTCACAGGTACGGGGATAAGTATGTATCCACAATTGGACTGCTCACAGGGCGACAATGTGTTCAGTACTATTGGTGACACCAGACCCCCAAGAGGAACCAAGGGTTGATGTGACGATAGAAGGCAAATCTTTTTCTTTTTGTAGACACTGTGGCTACGCACTCATTTATACAAGAGGGACAATACCCAATGTCGGTAAATTCCATGAATGCTCAAGTATTCTCTGGATCTGCAAGTAGAGTTCCTTTTACTGATTAATTACCAGTCTCTATAGGAGAGTGTGACATGTCTGTTCCCTTACTGTATTCAAGGCAGACACCAGTCAATATTATGGGAAGAGATTTAATGACGAGATTAAATATGACAATTTCTTTCACTGATGAAGGCATAGTATTTTCTACTCCAGGGATACATTATATGAACGTGGGCGAATTTATATTGGTGTTTAGAGGGCAAATGGCTCTGCGAGGAATGCCATTAGAGACACAAGTCTTTCTTTATGGGGTACGCATTTTGTTGACATAGCTACCTGGCTTAGTGGGAACGATTATGAGAATACCTGATGAGTTTTTGTTCAGACCACAGATACCTATGGACGAAGAGGGGGGACAGATTATTCCCCTAGAGTTAAATACAGCCATAGTGCGAGGGAGATGGCCATGCTCGAGGGAACCAGTGACGAGGGCAGGCCATGGAGAAAAGAGATTGCCATCGGGGAAGGGTATAGACTGACTGACTTCACAGTCGAGGACATGTTTAGAGATGATCCATCAGATGATGAGGTGATATTCGAGATGATTATTACATACTGTCTCAGAATATACAAAAGAGAGATCCCACAGCGCATGGTGATAGTACGACAGCGTCCAGCATTTTTTTATGAAGATTTAGAAAAAGTGCCAATCTCTTTATGGACTACAAGCCCCTATGACGTAGGCCTATTGAAGGGAATAGGGGAGGTTAAGATTAAGCAGAAACCAGGAGCAATTCAACCTCGAGCAAGACAATACCCAATGTCTTGAGAGGCGGATGAGGGTATTTCTAAGACTATATCAGCCCTTATGAAACAAGGTATTTTAGAGAGTCAGAGTCACTTTGTACTAACGCGTTGTATCCTATCAAGAAATCAAAGAGAGAATCATGGAGATGTATACAAGATATGAGACCGATTAACCAGATTGTAGAAACAGAGTATCCTTTAGCGCAGAATCATGCGACGATATTCTGTAGTATCGCAGCAGAAGCATGATATTTCATGGTGATTGATTTGAAAAATGCATTTTTCTCAATCCCGTTGCATAAAGACTCCCAAGATGTCACGTCATTTACGTTTCGCCAAACTAAATTGAAAAGCACTTATTTGTTCCAAGAGTACGATTAATCTCCATGAATCTTTAACAGGGTCCTTCAGATGGATTTAAGAAATATTGATTTGCAAAGCGTTGTGATACAGTACGTAGATGATATTTTGGTTTGTAGCACAACAGAAGATGAGTTTAGACAAGACTCAATTTAGTTAATGACTACCCTGGCAGACAAAGGATATAAGGTAGACAAAGAGAAACTGCAATAGTGTCAGGAAGAAGTGTTGTATATAGGTCAGTTGATCTCACATGAAGGGAAAAGGGTCACACACCTTGAAGAGCTGAGGTGATCATGAAAACAGAAAGACTCCACACAGTAAAGCAAATGCAACAGTGTTTGGGATTATGTAACTATGTTACAGAGTGAGTGTTTGATTATAGTTCATATACAAGACCCCTTTTGCAGGATATGAAGAAAGCAAAAGTGAATAAGGAAAAAATAGAATGGACTGAGGAAATGGAGGCAGTGTTTGAAGAACTGAAGAAAGCAATTTGTACAGCTCTAGTTTTAGGAATTCGCAACTATGACGAGGAGTTATTTTTTATTTTTGCACACGAATGGGAGGGCTTGACAGCAGTGCTTACACAGAGAACTAGATTTGGATATAAACCTCAGGCATATTATAGTGGGATTCTGGATCCAGTTATGAAGGGGCACTTTCCATGCGAACAATCGCTGGCAGATGCCACGTTTGCCATAGAGAAGTCTACTAGTATGTCTACTAGTATTGTGATGGGGTGTTCAATGACATTGTTGAGCATGCTTGGTTTGCGATTTTGGAAAACATAAGGGTACTTTGACATCTCAGAAAGCTTCTGCATATGAGGTAGTTATATCGAATCCAGCAATCAAAATAGTCAGGTGTAAACTAGTGATCCCTGCCACGTTTATAGCTGAGCCTGTGATAGAGGGTGAGCATGTGTATGATTGCGCTAACTGAGGAATTCTATGATGACATCCTGTGCGTAAAGGAAAATGCGTTAGCACGGGGGGATTCTCTTCATTGATGGGTCTTCGAAAAGCGATCAAACTAGGGGGGAAAGGCATTGCGGTTCAGCTGTGGTAAGACACAGAGCCAATGGTGAATTTGAAGTGGTAGCAAGTGCTAGTCTACCGTCTCACTTTTCAGCGCAAGCAGTAGAATTGGTGGCGCTTATTGTCGCGCTCAAAAAACATGCAGGGCAGCAAGTAACGGTGTACAGTGACTCCGCCTATGTGAAGTCAACCGTGCCCTACAACTCCCAGTAGACATTGCAATAGTTAAATGCGCAGCACAAACTAAGCAAACTGACTTTATCTCTTGCGGGAATGAATACGCAGACGAAGAGGCCAAAAGGGTTGCATATTCACTAGATAGTTGAAGTTTCGATACTCGAGATGTAAAAGAAAAAGTAGTTACGATTATGACAGTAAATGAAGGGGTTAATCATTTGTCAAGAACACAGTTGATGGAAGTTCAAGGCAGTGCGTCACAGGCAGAGCAGCAATTGTGGAAACAAAGGGGATGTTCTTTGTCCCCCTCTGAAGCATTATGGTGACAGGACAGCACTGGAAAGCCATTGATGCCTGTAGCCTTGTTAAGGGTAGTGCTTGAACAGCTGCACTACCCTGCACATGTAACTAAGCAAAGCCTCGCAGCAGAGGACTGGTTTGTACCGAACCTGTTAGAACACGTTGCATTTTATGTAGTAAACTGCATCGTATGTCAAAGGTTTACCGTTGGGCATACTCTGCGAACGATCAGAGGAGTGATTCCTCGGTCAAATGGTCCTTTTCAGCATTTACATATCGATTATGTTGATATGCTGCAAGTATGTAGTGGATACACGTATATGATAGTGGTGGTGTGCCCCTTCTCCAGGTGGATCAAAGCAGGTCCGTGTACACACCCTGATCCCACTTGCGCAGCAAAGTTTTTAGTTCGAGAAGTCTTTCCCAGATGGGGAGTATGTGAGGTGCTGAGATCTGACAATGGGCCCCATTTTGTTAATTAAGTATTTTAACAGATTAGCCTATTGCTTTGTATAAAACACAGGTTTTCTTCTGCTTACCAGCCGCAAGCGGGTGCAAAATTAGAATTGACACTGACAAAGGGCTGTATTGCCTGCCCTTTGCATTATATGCATTAAGGAATCAGCCTGGGTCAGACCACCACCTCACACCCCATGAACTAGTGACAGGGCGGCGAACGAGAACGCTTTTGTCTACTCCATCGAGGTGCAGTGATGTCAAGAAGACTGCAGAAATGTTAGGAAATGAGTTCTGTGCTTATTTGACATGTATGACCGCTAGTATATCGGTCATATCAGATCAACTCTGGGGGGTTGGTTTTAGGACACAGATGAAAACCATTCAGCAACCGGGGCTCAATAACTTTTACCTGTACCTAAATTATTTGTTGGAGACCCAGTTCTTGTGTGTAATTTCACCAGGAAGTGGCACGTGCCATGGTTTAGTGGTCCCTACATAGTAGAGAACGTTATTCCCTCCGCTGTAAAAGTCCAAGAAAGACACGCGTGGATCCACTTAAGTGATGTAAAGCCATACGCTGGTGAGACCGATATAACCCAAACAATCAACTCGGAAGCAAGGCAAGAAGTTCAGCATGTGCAGACCCGATCGATGACTAGGAAGAAGGATGCTAAGGTTGCTGATTAAATAAATGCAAGTGTGCATTTAGACTTTGGCTCACCCCGGACACTCTTTATAGATATTATAGCAAGGGTGCAAACCAAGTTCTTGAGTCACAGGAATCTTTGAATTGGACTTCTAAATATGCCAAACCTGGAGTTTGAATTTGACAACTGGAAACGTGAGCAGTTTCCAGATTCATTCCTCAATTAGTTTTTGTTTGGTTAATCTGATGCTCCTGTCAGATGCCAAAGACCATAGGCTCCTTCTCGCTGTTTTCATTTTCATTCTTCTGGCTTTAATATAAGCGTTTTTCTACAGGATCTTAAAATGGTTGTGCAATCAGGAGGCTACTTATGGCAATTGTCGAATAGATCCTAAAGTTACCTGATCATTTAAAGGTTTTTTCCTTCCTTAAAGCAGTATACAGGCACAATGAGGACTGTCGAGAATGGTACAGTTTTGGAAAGTGAGCAAACTCAAGGACGTGTAGAAAATCGTAAATGGTTGGGGATTAATGTACTGGTGCAAATTGTATGCATGCTCAACATTTATCATTGTTTTCCTGATTCTGCTAATCCATACTGTTTCCTTTATTGGTCCAGGCAAGGTAGAGGTCCCTTTGATTCTTCCCACTACAGTGACTCTCCCAGAATTGTCTATTACTGAAAGGCCTAGGCCATTTGTGATTATTCCCACACCATGGACACGTGTAAAGTCACCCATTTCTATGACAAGTTTACCGATGATTCCCCCTGTAGGAAGGACCATTTTTGATATACTTCATGAGCATTATGTACACGCTCACTTTGCAAGATGGAGGTACAGGAGAAGCACAAGGGAAGATGATTACAAATTAAATAATTATCTAGACAGTACAGCATACCTGGGGAATAGCATGTGGTATCAACACATGAAAAAGGTAGGAGCGATAACCTCTAAGGAGAGCTGCTATGTCTGTGCTCTCACACCTTATGCTATGGGACATTCTAAGATATTCATAGCTATAGAAGTAGCAGTCTAGAAAGCTCATTGCCTGGCACCCCTTTTACTCTGCCATACGAGAGGTCAGTTCCAGGGTTGAACAGCATCCTTGGTATCCTCCAGAAGAAGATGATTATGTGCAAGATTTAAAGACAAGAGAGAGACCACCCACCAGAGATTTATGTGATAAGATATGAAGAGTCTGGACTGAATGGAGCAGGAATCCAATGGGAAGTAAACAAAAAGCTTGATTATCAAGGAAAGAATTACAAAGAAATACGAAGATGCAAGGAGAGAGGCCAGCTGCAAATCAAGGGAACAGTGCTTACTCCACATGGATGGATGGAAGGCCCGATTGTGTGCAAGGCTTTAGCACTGATGTGATTCAATGAACCAGTCATAGAAAACTGCAGAGAGATGCAAGCATCATTGGTCAAAGATCGCAAAGTTGCTGACATGCGTTGATAAAGGAGGCCCGTTGCAGGCGTGCCTCTCGCTAGTTCACAGCTATGCTTCAGAAACAATGGCACAAAAAAGGTTGGAGTGAATCAACAGTGCAGCCGACTTTTCGATGTACCAGGAATGAAGGATGGAACAGTAGTGATAATGGACCACTACTGGGCCGGCGGATCCAGAGCATATATGAAGTTGCCCATGGACTGGGGAGGGCTGTGTTCTATGGTGATCGTCCATGTTCCAGCATTGGTGATTCCAAAGAGTGACCAGAACATTGGAGAGTTTCCAAAAGCAGATGCTCACCTGGGATAGAGGTCAGTTGAATTTCTCAATCGAACAAAGAGGGAGAACTACTTTTCCGCTAAGTCCATAGAAGCTTTCGATCTATTCTGTGTGAACACAGGTTGTTTAGTCAGACTTCGGCAGTATTCACGACAATCTTCTTGCCAGGGATCCAGACGATGGCGAATGCCAAATGGTTACGGATCACCAGATGGGAACTTCTGCAGACGATCAACACTACCATAAAGGGATTCAACGCGATCAAGGAAGAACTGAGAGCCATAAAACTGTTGATTTTTCCAAATAGATATGTCCTGGACAGGATTACAGCTATAGATGGAGGTGTTTGTGCCATAACTGGAGAATCATTTTGCACATTCATACCTTCTCATGATGACGAGAATGGAACCTTGACAGAGGCCATAACGATGCTGACGAACTTGCACATCAAGATGGAAGATGAAACGGAAGATATTGCAGAAGACAGCTGGTTTGCATCAATCTTCTCATGGGTTCCACAATGGATGGCAAATATTTTCAAGCTTCTCGGAGAGCTATTGGTGATGATCATATTTGGATTCTGTGTGATCAGAATAATAATCACATAGTGCAAGAAGACAGAAAAGAAAGCAGTAGGAATGAAGATTATGATTTATGTCGAGTCTGGGTTTGGACCCAAAGTGCTGACAGATGAAGAAATCAGAAAATATGTAGAAGTGAGCATTCTAGCACCTGAAGGAACAAAGTTCCTTTATCCCAGAAACCACAAGAAGTATGTGGGAAGATGGATCTACTGCAGTCCGAATGGACAATGTAGTCACATGACCTGGAGTGTTGATGAACATGTCAAATCAGCAGGATCTCCAAAAGGAGTAATGAAGATATGGATTCCAAAGAAGCGCTTTTTCAGACGAGGATGTCTAGATGAGAAGACTAATGAGAGAGTGGTCGTTGAATCAACCAGAGGAGGGAGTGTAGATGAGGAGACAAATGCCTCTACCGGAAGTCCCGCCCCCATTCTTCCTATATGTTAGAAACGGGAATTTGGGACATGCACAACGCCAGTATTGGTATCTATCCCACAGAGGAACCTCGAAACGAGGTATCCATTAAGAAAGCCCTACAAAACATACCCACGGAGAAAGGACACTCTCTTAAAGGAGGTCCTTGAAGAACTGTGAAGTGACAAAGGCAAGAGACTGGTGACGTCACATGAAGCAGAGATGACGCACCAAGATGAGATGCCGAAGAAGAAAGTATATAGACTGTATAGGTTCTGATGACGAATTAAAGAATTGAGTAACATTTCATGAGCGGAATGAAGATTGCACGTGCGAAAAGCACTGAAGAAAATGCAAGCCGTTTTATAATTGTACAGATGCTGTAACGCAGGTATACTAAGTAACCATAAAGGCTGGCTATACGTAGTGTATAGACTGCAGGTGGTGCCACCAATATATATATATACCTGTATAGAATCTGGATGTTCCATATCGTGTTTTAGCAAACTAGGACTCCATGAGCATAAAGGGCTGAAAGTGTAGCGCAGTAGAAGAAAATGGCTGACCATGAAGGAAGAATGGAGAAGGCTTGTCTGGCCCAGTGTCAAGAGTTGAGGCAGCCAAGAAACTGGTTATCTATTCAAGAAGATACAATTAACGTGAGAGGCGAGGTGAGCTCCTGTTGAGATGCAATGGAAAAACACCATGAGTCCCAGGTTGTATTCATTTGATAGTATTAAATACGTAATAAAGAGCTCAAACATGGTCTCCTGTCACATGGTCCAGATGGAAATAGACTTTGGGCAAGCCACATCGAGACTGAAGATATGACTGTGCCAATGAAATGTGCATTTGATGACAATGAAGATGACTTGCATTAGGGGTGGGCATAAGCTGTCCACCTGACTATAGAGATCCAATCATAATCCTATCCCCCATGGAAATTATAATTCGATGTTCTCCTTAAGCCAACCAGAAACCGAAGCAGGTTTTCTTATTTTGCCACGTAGTATGACGTCAATGATTCCAGGTTTTTGCTATAAATGTGTATTTTTTCATGTAACAGGTTGAGAGACTTGAGCAAACATCCGGTGATGACAGTTTGTACTCCCCGTTTTAGACAATTGCAAATAAAACAGCTACATTTTGCCAACTTTCTGAGTCTGTCTTATTATTGGTGTCAAGAGTAAATTCGACATTTCTGCATCCCCATCCATCCAATAAATCGTTACCTTGCTTAAAGGGCCTACGGGTTCATAACTATTGGAGACCTATATCTGGCACCAGGAAGAAGCCCACTCAACTGGAACACACGGACTCCCAGCAAAAACAACTCAAATCCCTAGAATCTCTTTGGGCAAGTAGCAAAAGCCTCTCAGGGTCCTTCACGAAATCTAAACCGCATGATTTGCTGGAAACACAACTGGGGGCATCAGACATGGCGGCATCCAAAGATGATTTCATCAAAAGCTTACAGGAATTACTAGCTACAATGTTCCACCTTCACCTTGGAAATCAGAGGCTTGCTTGCAGATTTCAGCAAAGAAATATCTACTCTGGCAGAAAGGGTAGATACTAACGAACGAGCTATATAGGAATTGACAGCAGGGAGCAAACAATCAGATATTGTCCTAGAATACCTATCTAGAATGACACAAAACCTGCAACTGCAATATGAAGATCTAGAGAACCACTCACGCCGCTCTAAAATTAGAGTAAAAAATCTTCCAGAATCAGTGTCGGACTCAGAATTGAAAGAAACAATCACTCGTATATTTGCAGACCTTATAACTGAAAACAAGCTCCTTGAAGGGGCACAAGCTTCTTCAGAGCAGCAGGTGGTGCTAATGAAAACAGGTAAGGGTCTTTCATGGATCGACCAAAGAGGAATCGCAGGGGCCCACAAAAGGATGATTGGAGAGCTCAACTTAGAGGCCCAACACATAAGTCTGGCACATCGTAGGGGGGTGAAGTCATGGCATAATACCTTTTAACTCAAGAAACACAGACTTGGAAAAACAAGCAGATTGGATGGACCGCAACATCTTGGATTACATCTGTTCAGGTAGCAGATGGGAGAGTTAGGACTCTCCGCACATAACCCTGGGGCAGAGGGTGATTCGCAGCCATGGGTGGTGACCCCGAGATAAAATAGGTACTGTGTCTCACACCAGGGAACAGTTCAAGGGAAGGGAAATGGGATGGCTAGGGGGGAAGGTTAAACAAGTTTGTAGGGAATTTATGGGATTAGATAGGGAAGGGTGAGAAAAGTTGATAAGGGAGGGGGAACTGTCCATTTTGCAGAATGATTATTATGATGATGTAAAAGAAATGTACCCAAATGGGTTTATTTCAAGGTGTAATGAAAACATGGAATACAATTGAAATGCCAATCATGAAGTGTAAGGGGGCTTAATACCCTGCAAAAGTGAAGGAAAGTAGAGTCCTTTTTGAGGCGTTGCCAACTGGACTTGGTGGCGCTTCAAGAAACCAATATACGAAAGGCAGACAGGGGTAGACTTCATCTGAGTCAGTACCCGAAAATAATACAGGCAAATGCTGAATGCAAGGTGGCAGGGGTGCTGATAGCGATGAAACATGGGTCAGAGCTCCAAATTGATTGCACCAAGATTCATAAGTAGGGCAGATATGTATTTGTAATTCTAAAGATTAGGACTACGAAATTCACAGTAGCTTCAATAAATGCCCCAAACACAGGCCAAGACGGCTCTTTGAAACATTTCACGGGGCAACTGGAATCCTTCATGGAAGGAGAATTATTGTTATTGGGGGACTTCAATATAGCGTGGGATCCTGATCGGGACGGACCGCAGCAGGTTGACTAGATACGTTGCACCCTCCTCTTCGATGGCCCTGGAAAGGAAATGTTCAGACCTTTCCATTGTAGATGTTTGGCTTACCTTGAGGGGGGAAGAGAAGGGGTTTACCTTTTACTCACACATACATAAGACATTCTCCCGGATAGATTATGCATGATCTCCACCCCACTCGTACGCTTCATCACACAAATAATGACCCACACTTTTACCCTCTCAGATCGTGCCCCAATCACAGTAGATATTAATATTACAAAAGAGAGACAAAGGGCCTCATTATAATTTTGCCGGTCCGGGAACTACAGTACTTGTAAGCTTGCCGGGTCTGTAGTTCCCAGATCGGTAAACTACGAGTTGTGCTTGCGGGTGCCTTTTTGCCCACCAGGTCGTGCCTGGCGGGCAGAAAGTCACCCGCGAGCACAGCATGCTGGATGCACCAGCACCGTTTAGAACAGTTACAGAAAGAGTATTTACAGTCGGTCAATCTTTCTCTACTCACATTAGTAGACACCCAAGCACTAGAAGGGGCCATAACTCAAGACGAGGTGATTCGGTCATCAGGGAGCTTCCCCTAAATATGTCACCAGGCCCAGGTGTATACCCAGCCAGGTTTTATAAAACATTCATTAATGTATTAGCCCCATATAGACTAAATTATGTAACTCCTTCACGCATACAGTCCAAATCACTCCTTCCATGGAAGAAGCAAAAATAATCCTCTTCCCCAAAACCGGAAAAGACCCAACAATTTGCGAGTCATACCGCTGAATAGCATTGATTGCTATCGATGCAAACATTTTCACGAAGGTTTTGGCCAACTGGTTATTAGACCATATGCCCACACTTCTACATCCAGACCAAACAGGCTTTATAAAGCTCAGACAGACACACAACAATATTCGCAGAGTGTGCCATATCTTAGAGAAAATGGAAAAGAAGCAGATCCCTCCAGTCCTCGTCTCCATCGAAGCGGAAACAGTTTTGACCGTGTGGAATGGTCGTTTCTCTTTTTAACCATGATCAAGATGGGAGTCGGACCAAAATGTATGGAGTTGATGAAGGCCGACCATAAAAAAATACTACTGCACGACTAAATAAATGGCCATATATCCCCCATTATCTATCTACAACGAGGACCAAACAAGGGTGCCCGCTGTCACCCTTGTTATATGTACTTCATTTGGAACCTTTACTGGCTAAGTTTAGACAGACAGAGGGAATAAAAGCAATACCTTTTGGCAGCATCCCACATAGAATTATGGTCTATGCTGATATGCTACTTATGGCAGCAGACCCAATTAACGCTATACATTTAGCTACTCAAGGGTTGGAGACTTTTGGTGGGGTGGCGGGCTTATAGATCAATGCTGCCAAATCCGAGATTTTAAATTCAGGAACATATGCAACTTGGCTGGACACAGGCAGAGATAAAACTGCTTGGGATAGTAATAACTTCCACATTAAAAGGCTATATACGCAGCTAATTACCCCACTTTATTGAGAGAAATAGAAACACAGTTAAATAGGTGGGATCCCCTTACTATCCCATGGCTCGGAAGAATACATTATGTGCAGATGTAACCCTTCCCAAAGCTTTATACATTTTTTAAGCATTACCTATAGAGTACCGCAGGCATTTTTTCACAAAATACACAAAGCTATTTCAGCATTCATATGGCAGAATACAACTCCATGGGTAGCCCTAAATACGCTAATGATCCCAACTCAGAAAGCAGGGCTGGGTCTCCCCAACTTCTTGAAGTACTATCGAGCAGCCCAAATAAGGGTGATTAAAGAATGGTCTATGGAAGAGTCGGGGAAAAGATGGGTACAGATTGAACAGGCGGTGGGGGGATCTAGGTTCTGCAAAGTATTACGGTTGCCAAAAGAGGACTGCCCGGCTAGCATACATAGGAGTAGTATTATGGGTGTAGTAGAGGACACTTGGAACGCAACAGTTAAGAAGTATAGATTGGCAACATATCCCTCGCCACTTACACCTCTATTCTTTGATCCTAAGTTCACCCCTGGTCTAGAGCCCAATGCATTTAAAAAAATGGAAACAGGCACGATGCGAAAAACTCAGGGACATTTTGCAAGGGGAGGAGGTTAAAGCATTCACACAATGCAAACAAGAGTTCGGTCTGCCCGAAAACTCTAGATTCTAATATTTTCAAGTGAGATATTGAATCCTGGCCCCACCGATACAGGCTGCAGCGGTAAGACAATTAACACCCTTAGAAAATGTCATAACTCGGGATCCAGGAATCACAGCCCTTACATTGAATCTGTATAAGCTAATGGGGGAGGGCATAGCCAATAAAGAGACCAGCTACAGACGCCGCTGGCAGGAAACCCTGGGGGTGGAGATCTCTGGGAAAAACTGTGGAAAGCAATCCCCAAACTTACTAGATCAATCCAAATCAGAGAGTGTTGGTATAAATTAATGTTTTAGTGGCATTCTACCCCAGCTCGTCTATGGAAAATGAAACCGAAACTATCAGATAAATGTTGGAGGGATTGTGGACGGGTGGGAAACTGGGAACATGTATGGTGGAGCTGCCTTGTGTTGACACAGTATTGGAATGCAGTGAATAAACATATGAGCAAAATATTTCCTTCTCAAAAGTCAAGATCTCAATGCTTTTGCCGTCTAGTGCTGATAGAGGAGGACTTTAGGCTGCAACCAAAGCCAACACAGAAGGCATATGTAATGCTACAACCGGCCGCATTGCTAGCTATTGCACAAAAATGGAAGGCGAAAGAGTAGTCGCATATCAGAGAATGGGTTTCCAAAGTGTGGAACTTTCTAGAGATGGAATGGATGACTTACTCTTTACAGGGGGAACATTCCGCATTCTCCATAGACTGGAAAGAGGTGCTTGCTTTCTTACATAAGGACTACAACATTATGTATTGCCCGAAGAAATTGCACATACTGGGCCTTGCTTGAGTTGGTAACAATAAGGAACAAGTTACTTACCTGTAACTATTGTTCTCCAGCATAGGTCTGGCATGGATTCACATGCTCATGAATATTCCCCCTTGTCAGGCCGTGAATCCTCGGTAAAAGAAAAAAAACAGTTTCACTTTAACTTACAAACTGTATTTCTTCTCTAAACCAATCACTGTACTCTGGATCATACTGTCCCCAGCCAATGACTGCCCTCTCCCTAAGCTCTGGCAGCCTTCTTCAGATTTGGTAAGCATGTAAAGTGGCAGAATGACCAAGAGCATGCTGGAGAAGAACAAGTTACTTACCAACTGTAACGTTCTTTCAATTGGATGTTCCTCCCACGTATTCCTCATCTTAAATATATATCCTTACCTTCAGTTTCGCCTCGGAAAATTTTTCCTCTCTCCAGCAGAGAGGCAACAACTTCGATGTCCCTCGGCGGCCTCCGTCGTGCACTGACGTCATCAGTTGTATAAAGGCCTCGAGCGCGCCCATTGGCTTCAGTTCTGTTTTTTCGTGTATCAGAGCCCATGACTATGGTTAAAGGCGTGCCTCTTTTGATCCCAGCCTTAAAAGAAATCAGAGTGTAAACCACGTAAACTGTACCGTGGGGTAGGCTGGGAGGGTCGATGAGGAATATGTGGGAGGAACATCCAATCAAAAGAACGTTACAGTTGGTAATTAACTTGTTCTTCAAATGGATTGTGTCCTCCCACGTATTCCTCATCTTAGATAGACTCCCAAAGCAGTTTTGTATTGGAGGCGGGAGTACATATATCTTTTTAGTCATGTACTAAATGTAGCACGGATTTGTCAAATAGACCTCCTTGAGAGGTAGTCTAGTCCAAAGCATAATGTTTTATGAAAGTATGCATGGATAACCATATGGCTGCTGCACAAATATCTTGTACATGAACACCCCTGTTAAGTGCGGTTGAAGTTGCCATGCCTCTAGTTGAATGAGCTCTTAAACACTGACAGGGATCTTTTCCAGCTAGCCTATAACACTCTGTTATGGCTAAAACTATCCATCTTGATAATGTTTGTTTAGTTACAGGTAGCCCTAACTTAAGACCAGTGTATCCTACAAACAGTTGGTCACACTGACGTATTTTTGACAATCTTGATGTATAAAAGCTAAGAGCCAGTCTAGGATCTAGCCTATGTAGTCTTTCCTCTTCCTTACTTGTGTGAAGAGGAGGGTAGAAAGTAGGTAGAATTATTTTCTGTGACAGGTGAAAGTCTGAAACTATTTTTGGTAAAAAAGAAGGTTTGACTCTAAGGACAACTTTATCTTTATGTAAGATGGTGTGAGGTGGACCACTAGAAAGTGCCTGCAACTCACTTACTCTGCGGGCTGATGTCAATGAAATTAGAAGTATAGTTTTCAGAGTAAGAAGCCTTAATGGGCAAGTATGTAAAGGCTCAAAGGGTGCACATGTCAGAAATTTCAGTACCAAATTTAAATCCCACACAGGAACTTGAAAAGGTATTGGTGGAAAAACATTGTTTAAACCTTTTAGAAATTGTATTATTAAAAGGTATCTTAAAATTTGATTTTTCTTCTGATGAGCGCTTGAAGATAGATAGCGCTGCTACGTATCCTTTTATCGTACCAACCTGGACCCCCAGATTAGCCAAATGTAACAGAAAAGATAATACCATTGGAATATCGCATTGAAAAGGGTCCACATTCTTATCCCTGCACCAGTTACTGAATTTGTTCCAACGACACCGGTACAAAGATTTTGTTGCTGGCTCTCTGGCCGAAAGAAATATCTCCATAACATCATCCGGAAGGTGCAAATCTCAACCTCTCAGAAGCCATGCGTGAAAGTTGAGTATGTTGACATCTGGATGGAGAACATGACCTCCCTCTTGCGAGAGAAGATCCTCTCTTTTTGGAAGACGTATTGGAGGGCAGATGGACATGTCAAGAAGGTCCGGGTACCACGTTCTCCTGGCACAATCCGGGGCAATTAGGATCATGGTTTTCCCAAACTTTCTCAACCTCCTGATTACTTGAGGGATCACAGGGACTGGAGGAAACGCGTATAGCAGTGGAAACTCCCAGTCCACTACGAATGAGTCTCCTAGAGCTCATCTCGGGAGAAATTCCCTTGATCAATACAGTTCGCATTTCCTGTTGGCACTGGTCACGAATAGATCCACTTGAGGGGTTCCCCAAAGGGTGAAAATCTCCAGAAGGACTTCCTGAGTCAACTCCCACTCGTGGGAGACTGTGCTCTGCCTGCTCAGAGCGTCCGCCGCTATGTTTTGATCTCCTGCTAGGTGAATGGCAGATAGAGAGATCCCTTCTTGTATTGCCCAGAACCAGAGCTGCATTGCCTCTCTGCACAGTGGTAGTAACCCTACACCTCCTCTCTTGTTGAGGTAGTACATGGCCACTGTGCTGTCCGTCATTATCAGGACATTCTTTCCCCGTACAGCTGGCAGGAAGGCCTTCAGTACTAGTCTGATTGCCCTCAGCTCCAATAGGTTGATATGTAGTTTGGACTCCGATGGAGACCAACGACTGCTGATCGTCAACTCGTTGGTGTGAGCCCCCGTCCCGTAAGGGAGGCGTCCGTCACTACTGTTATCTCCGGACATGGTTGCCAAAAAGATTCCCCTCTGAGGATGTGCTGTCTGCAAGTCCACCATTGTAGATCTGACATTTCCCCTGAGAATTGGGACCATTGAGTCCTGAGAGCCCATTGAAGAGATCTCATTCTCAGTCTGGCCTCTGGCACCAGATAAATGCAGGATGCCATGAGACCGAGCAACCTGAGAAAGTCGAAGGCCGGTAGATACTGGGCATTCTGGAATTTTGTTACCATCTGCAGAATGTGTAGTGAGCTCTCTCTTTTCGGGAGGCGAGGCTTTGCCCGAACAAGTATCCAAGACTGCTCCTATAAACTGGAGTTTCTGTGATGGTATCATGTTTGACTTTTTTAAATTCAGAGAAAACCCTAATTTGTGAAGGAAGTGGCAAGTCTTGGATAGATGGTCCCGGGCTTGTTCTGGGGAACGTGCCCTGATCATCCAGTCATCCAAATAGGGGTAGACATGAATCCCTCCTTTTCTAAGACTCGCTGCCACTACCGCCATCAACTTGGTAAAAACTCTTGGGGCGGAGGTTAACCTAAATGGCAGAAATCGAAAGTGATAGTGAGAATTGCCAATCGCGAACCTCATGTACTTTCTGTGCTTGAGATGGATTGGCACCTGAAAGTAAGCATCCTGAAGGTCCAATGATACCAACCAGTCTTGAATCTGGAGAGCCTGAAGGATCTGAGAAAGAGTGACCATCTTGAACTTGTCCTTCCTGAGGAACTTGTTCAAGTTTCTCAAGTCCAAGATGGGTCTCAGTCCTGCGTCCTTCTTTGGAATGAGGAAATATGGGGAATACCAACCCTTGTTCCTCTCCACTACAGGTACATGTTCTATTGCACCTTTCTGTAGCAGGGTTAAAACTTCCTGCAACAGGAGCGGGTCTGGATTTTTGGTAGAGTTGTGTTCCGGTGGGTGATTCTGAGGTTTCTTTAGAAAGGGAAGGCAGCACCCAAGTATCTGAAGTAATGCCCTGCTATTCCTTCAGATGCTGTAAGATCCTGCCTCCCACTGGGGTCTTGTGAGTCAAAACCTCAGAGTGGTTTTGCGGCAGCTCCAGCAGCGGCTGAAGGGACAGATGCCGCTGCTGGGGCAGATCTAGCACCTCTTCCTCGCCCCCGAGGAAATTTCCTTTGCCCTCTTTGACTGGCCTGTCCACTTCCTCTCCCAAATGAGGAGTAAAAACGAAAGGGATGACCCCCTCCAGGAAGATGAGCCTGTGTAGGGGCGTTGCTGACGTTGTCTTATAGCGGCACTGAGTGACTTTACCGCTGCCTTGGAGGTCTGCAGCTTCTCCAAACTTTCATCTGCCTTGCTGCCAAACAACCTCAAGCCGTCAAATGGCATATTAAGAAGTCTAGATTGAACATCTGGTGCGAAACCTGACTTCCTTAGCCACGCAAATCTGCGTAGCACTGCGCTAGACGCCATGAACCTGCTCATACTGTCAGCTGTGTCCAAACCTGCTTGAAGGCATTCCGGCGAAGCCTCCTTGCCATCCTTTATTATGGACAGGAAACCATCACGTTCCTCTCCTTCCGGGATGTGTTGAGCTGCCGCTGACGTGCAGTCCCACAGAGTATAAGTGAATCTCGCCAGAGTGCAAGATACATTCGTGGATTTTAGAGCCATACTCCCTGATGTAAAAACCTTTTTCGACCATGCATCAATCTTTTTGTCATCTCTATCAGGGGGAATTGTAGGGTATGCAGCATTTTTTGTTGATGTGGCTGCCTGAACTACCAGGCTCTCAGGAGATGGATGCTTACTCAAGTACTCTGGATCAGAGTTACAAGGTCTGTATTTTGCCACATATTTTTTATTCACTGCTGGAATGAATTCAGGTTTTTCCCAAGCGGCATTTACTCTCCTTTGCAAGGCAATATGAAAGGGAAGTATGGGATCTGGTTGAGGACCTCCTGACAAAATATCTGTCATATCATCATCCTGGTATACAGGTGAGTTCCTACCCCATCCCATAAATTCTGTTACTTTGTTCATAAGTTTTCTATAACCCAAATCAGCATGTTTTGCTGGATCTGGTTTTTCAAACTCGTATTCAGGGGGCTTATCTAATCCACTTGCAGATTGTAAACATTCATACAGGTCTTGCATTTTTGAGTGAGGATCGATTAGTTCCTCAGGGACTTCCCTTGCACCATATTTTACCCCTGCTGATGAAACTTCAGGTTCCTCTTCTTCTTCATCCTCCCCATTTCCTGAAGACATTTCTCCATATATGGATGACATAGTTTGGAAAAAATCATGCCTGCTTTCCGGGTAAAATACTTTCTCAGGAATAGGTTTCACCCCTGTAATTGGTGTCGATGTCGACAGAAGCGTCGATGGCGTCAAAATCGTGGCCTTTACCTTCGATGTTGTCGAGGTATTCTTCGATGTTTTCGAAGGCGCTATGAATGCCGTCGAAGGTATCTTCAAGACAATCGATGCCGTCGAAGGAGTCTTCGAAACAATCAACGCCGTCGAAGGAGTCTTTGAGGTTGTCGATAGTGTACTCGACGTAACTTTTTTCGGCAGGATGGTCGACCCCTTATACTCGACAGCCTTCGATGGAGGCTTTTAAGATTTTTTCGTGGAGGTTCTTAATGACGTATCAACGTCTAAAGTCTTTTTCTCAAAGTCTGCCTCCTGTTTATGCACTGGAAGGCTTTTCTTCTTAGGTGTTTGGGAAGAATCCCTAGAAGACACCCTTGACAATTTCTTGTCGGATTTCCTAGTTTTAGACCATGCCCTATCACTTTTTTTGTGCGTAGAGGCATGATCTTCAACAGAGATTTTTGAGGGGGTCTGGGCCGCATTCTCAAAAATGTTCATCATCGATGCTCTAAATGCTTCCACTTTTTAGGGGAGTCATGCTTTGTTGGACATGCAATAACTTCCTCTGATGTAGTCGAGGAAGAGGAAGAGAGAGATCGGTGCCGTCTTTTCTTTGCTTTTTTGGACGAAGAAGAGGACTTCCTCGATCTACTCCTCGATCTGGATTTTTTATGGCGTTTCACCGAAGACTCAGCCGAGTCTTTCTTCCCTCTCGAAGAAAACTTCGAGGATTCCTCCCCCACCGCCAGTTTACCTCATCTTTCTTTCAAGGCCTTATGGGTCATTGACTGACAAGAACCGCAGTCGTCGATTCGATGTTCAGAACCTAGGCACCAGAGGCAGTTACGATGAGGGTCGGTCATCGACATTTTTCTTCCACACCTTTGGCATTTCTTAAAACCCGTTTTCGGAGTGGACGGGTTCGAAGAAGACGACATAATTCGCTATAACTGAAGCACCTTTTTATCTCGATCTGAATCGAAGCTAACGGAAAAACGGAACTGAAGCCAACGGGCGCGCTCGAGGCCTTTATACAACTGATAACGTCGGTGCTCGACGGAGGCCGCCGAGGGACATCGACGTCGTCGCCTCGAGTGGAGCACCCTCTGCTGGAGAGAGGAAAAATGTTCCGAGGCGAAACTGAAGGTAAGGATATATATCTAAGATGAGGAATACGTGGGAGGACACAATCCATTCCAACAATAGTTACAGGTAAGTAACTTGTTCCTTCTCCAGCATGAGGTCTGGCATGGATTCACATGCTCATGAATAAAGAATATATAGCAGTACAACATTACACAACCTTCAGCTATCCCTCCACAAATACCTCCCCTCTCAAGCTCTTCGCTCCTCTACCTCCAACTCCCTCAGGGTCAGTCGTTTTTCAAAGAAACGAGCTGGGCTTAGATCTCTGTCTTCGGCTGCGGCCTCCCTCTGGAACAGCCTCCCTGCCACTCTAAAACTTGAGGAGAACCAGCTCTGGTTCCGGAAGCACCTCAAGACCTTCCTATTTTCTTCTGCCTTCGCTCCCCTTCTCCCCTGCTGATCTGTTCTCTCTTGGCACTGTGCACCTGGCCACCCTCTGTCCTCCGGGCCCAGGTACCTGCTCACCCTGCCACCATCCTGCACTGCCTCCGGGCCACCCCTTGCACTGTGGTCTGTATCGGTACCCATACAGCCCCCCCTTTTTCTTCCTGCACTTATCAGATCTACCCTGTCTGCTGCCTTAAACCTAGTACTTGCAAATTGCTGGCTGCACTAAAACTGTTTGTTGCCTTTATTATTTATTGTTATTTATCTGTTTCTCCTCTGCTTCGCACTTTCCACTTCTCCCCCCTTCCATGCACTTTTCCCCTCCCCTCTCCCATGCACTTGCGCGTTCTCAATGTCACTGTGCCTAGTAAGATCGCTTTTTGCTCTCCCCTGTTCCCCTCCCTTACCTTGTCGTGCTCTGAAACACTTGCGTACGAGCGCGACAGAAATAAAATATCTTATCATATCATAACCACGGGAGGTGGCAAGGCTCAACAGAAGCAATTACTCTTACCTGCGGAACAGGCTCATCTTCAAGCGAACAGGTTGCGTAGCGCTGCTTGGCGACCCTGGACTCTTCTCTGGAAACCTTGTTGACGCAGTAGAATCTCGTGAAGGTGTGCGTGGACCTCACCGTAGCAGCTCTGGAGATGTTCAACAGGGGCACACCAGACAGGAACGCCATCGTTGCTTCAATCGCTCTGGTGGAATGGACTCTCGGACAGTCGTGCAGCAGTCGGTTCGCCAACCAATGGCAGTGTATGGTACAGCCGGAGAGCCACCTGGAAATGGAAGCCTTGGACAAGGCCTTCCCATGGTTTGCCGGAACAAAGTTAACGAACAGTTGAGTCGTCTTCCAAAAAATCTCTGTGCGTGCCACGTAAAACTTCAGAGCACGAGCAATGTCCATCGAATCAAAGTCCTTTCAGCCAGTGACGAAGGTTTCGGAAAGAACACAGGCAACATCAAAGGCTCCTTGAGGTGGAATTCCGAAAGAACCTTTAGCATGAAGGAAGGGTGTGTCTGCAAGACCATCCTTGATTCGTGAAAAGTCAGAGACGGCTGTTTGCAAGATAGGGCTTGAATCTCACCCACCCTCCTGGCAGAGGTGATGGCCATGAGGAAAGCCGTTTTCCATGAGAGGAATTTGAGAGGGGCCTGATGCATAGGCTCGAAGGGAGCCCACATAAGCCTCGTCAGCACCACACTGAGTTCCCACGCCGGGGCAGGTGCCTTCACCGGCGGGAAAGATCGGAACAGTCCTTTGAGGAAGTCCTTAACGAGACAGTAGGACCAAAGAGAAGATCGTCCTGGGGACCTGGTGTAGTGGGAGATAGCTGCTAGATGCACCTTGAAAGAAGCGTGTGCAAGCCCCGCCTTGGTCAAGGACAACAAGTATGGAAGAATCTGGGGGGCGCGGCCCTCAGAGGGTTTATCTTCTGCGACCGGCACCATGTAGCGAAACGCTCCCACTTGTGTCCTTAGTACTTAAGAGTTGACAACGTTATGGCTTTGACAAGGAGCTCCCTGCAGTCCACAGGCAACTCGCACTCTCCGAACTCTAGGGCTGCAGGAGCCAAACCCTCAGGTTCAGTGATCGCGGGTCGTGATGCAGGATTGCGCAGCCTTCTCTGGTGAGCGGATCCGCGAACACTGGCAGCTTGACCGGAGTCAATGTTGACAGGCTGAGTGATCCGGGTACCAAATCTTCAGCCACGCCAGGGCAACGAGTATCATCCTGCATCGGCACTGTTTGAGTTGATTGATGACTCGCAGCAGGAGACGCAACAGCGGGAACGCGTACAGGAAAAGGCCTTCCCACGGGAAGAACAACACATCCCCCATGCTCCTTGGCTGGTGGAAACAGCTGGCAAATTTCCAGCATTCGCAGTTCGTCACCGTCGCAAACAAATCGATCTGGGGTCTGCCCAACTTGAGGAAGATTCGGTTCACCTGGTCCTGCCGAAGGTCCCACTTGTGGCAAGAGCAGAACTTCCTGCTGAGGGAGTCGCCCATGGTGTTCTTGACTCCCGCCAGGTGAAAGGGGATGAGGAACATCTCTTGGTTGATGGCCCAGCGCCACAAGTTCAGCGCCTCTTTGGAGAGCGCTGGGGATCGGGTGCCCCCTGCTTCCTGATGTAGACATCATGGTGGTGTTGTCATGAAGATCCTAGCTACTTTGGGGGGGTGCTGTTGCACACATAGCTGGATGCAGCTTTGCGTGTGAGCTCCAGTGGTATGTCTGGGTCCGGGGCATAATGCTTGCTGAAAAATGACAGGTTCTAATGATATTGAACGGGAAGGTGTATGAATATGCCGTTCATGCTCATATGAAACATCACAAGGATTGGCCCTGTGAATCCAAAGTTACAGCAAGACTTCGGCGAGCGCCCTGAGTGGCCTTCTAAGTGACAATCCAGTGCCCTTGCAGGCCCCGCCTGTCGGAGGCCCGCATGAACACCCTAGCGGAGATCGAGCTACTCAGAACAGAACCTAGCATCTGACATCAGGGCATCACACTTGCCCACCAGGGGAGCTGCAACCCTCATGGCTGTCGACTGAGCGGAGGGGTGAGGAGACCTTCCCGACCCACTGTGTGACCGAAGCAACTGCGGGGCACAGGAACGACGCAGGACACTGGTAGACGCTCTCGACCCCTTGGTGGTCGGCCGTGCTGAGTGAGACAGAGGCACCTGACCCAGAATCTGGAGCTCCTGCAGAAGTAGGACACCAGGGGACATAGCAACTTGCACCGGCCCTCCCATCGAAAGTGCGCAACATCCATGACACCAGAGCGGCGCTGAGGAAACAGTAAGCCGGGTACGGGGAGGACGCACTGGGCCGACGTGAGCAGTTATAAGCAGTGCATTATCTACACAGCCCCCTGGGCGACTAGATACTCGATAACCCACTGTCTCCATAACCTAGGCGAACATGTCTTAACACTACCCGAGCAGGTGCACCGGCAGCGAAGGGCGTATATGAGACTCTACATAAGCATGAGCCCTGTTGAGGTTGTGAGAGCAACCGGTGAAAGTATTTGACAAATTACACTGGCGTGCTGTGCTGATGCGTTGCCCGTGGGGACCACGAAGAACGGCCCCACCTCACCCCCCCCCCCCCCCCCCGAGACCTTGGCAGGAAACCGCTCATGGGAATGGGCACTGAATCATTCACTTGAGAGCACTGCAACACCCTTGTAGGGGAAGACAAACCACGCAGAGCACTGGGAAGCCACCTGGAAGTGCAAATTAAACCGGCACACAGCGCGAAGCACCTTTCATAACTTGTCACCGCTATATGCACAGCCGCCCACTAGCCACGCTCTGGGACCCAGGCATAATGAAACACAGCAATAAGAACCGCCCACCATGTCACAGTAAGCACGGCGGATTGCAAACAGCAGAGGTGAACACTCAAGAATCCTACACATAAGGTACAGAAGTGACAAGAGGATTACCCAGCTCACAAAATCTCCGGCACTCCTCAAGGAGAGCAGAAGGATCCCCATTATAGGGGGACACATTGCACATATCACTGGGAAGCCATCTGGACGCAACGTGAAGGGCGCACCATAATCTATCGCGACCACAACATCTGCTGTAGCGCTTTAGTTACGTTTTGAGGACACAGGGAAACGCAGCTGCAAGAACTGCCTAACATATCAGGGTGAACAGACAAAACTGGGAACCAGCAGGGACGAATACTAAGCGGCCCTACATAAATGGGTGCAAGGGAAACAGGAGGATAACCCAGCCCACGAGAACACTGGCATGTGTGAGCCCACACGCACCACATCTGCCCAGACCCCGCTGCTAATGATAAAGAGTCACACCAGCGAAAGTAACCCACGAGAAAGCTGCAACGCTGAAAAATAACACCAAAGGAGAAGACGGGCTCAAAGCTCAGAACAATGCCCATAGGAGCTACAGCCAAGAAGAGTGGAGCGATAGACAAGTTCACAAAACCGACCTCTAAAGAGAACACCATGGGAGATAGTGGCTCTGGCCACGTTGTTCCACCACCATCGCCAACAACATCGGCTCCCATGGATCGACAAGGGATCTTCACGTCAATGCAACAAGGCTTCGCCTCACTTAATGACAAGCTCAATGGCATTAATATTAATGTCACAACAATCCGAAATCAGCTGGAGAAAGCCACAAACCGTATAACAGAGGCAGAGACAAGGATCGGCACTGAGGAAGACACACTGGAGGCACTACAAGCCACAGTGACCAATATGGCCAAAGATTTGGGCACAGTCAAACTGAAGTGCAAGGAGCTGGAGGTGAGGTCACTCGCAACAACATACGCATAGTAGGGGTGCCTGAGGATGCATTAAGAGACCTGATGGAACTAGCAGTTGAAGGATTGCTAAAGGAACTGCTGGGAGATCCAGGTTGGTCTGCGATGTTTGTTGTTGAACGTGCACATAGATCGCTTGCTGCGCGTCCGAAGCCAGGCGCCTACTTAAGGTCGATAATTGCAAAACGTATGAACTACAGGGACAGAGACCTGGTGTTAAGGGCCACTAGAGACAAGCAAGAACTGAAATTGGGATCTAGCATGATCTGCATATTCCCCGATTACACCCTGGCAGTCAAGCAAGAAAGGCGAACATTCACGGGGTTAAAGAAGATGCTGAGAGAACGTATGATACCCTACGCAATGTTGTACCCGGCCACATTGCGCATGCAATACAAAAATAAAACCTATTTTTTCCCATTCCCGGAAGAAGCAGTTACCTTCGTTGAAATGAACATTCCACTGCCCGATAAGCTAACACCCGAGGACGGTGATGGAAGCGTGTGACACTCCCCATCTGGGACAGCTGTGTAGGCTACTCTAACTGAACTATCGACTCGATCTGGACCTGCAAGCACAAGGTGTTTGTCGGACACTGCTGTCGAGTACTACAAAATACCATGTCGACCTGCCAAAACATTGTATATCGGCATACTTCATCATGTGTACTGGTAACATTATTAATGATCAGAAACTGTAAGAGATAAGATGCTAGCGTCAGCACCTGGACTCTGGCCGCCACTGAAACGGTCCCCCCATGCAAGTGAATGATTTAGTATATTGGGTGAGGGAGGAGGTTTGGGGGGAGTAAAGGGATATGCATAATTGAAGTTTGGGGAACTATGGGTGGGAGAAAGAATCAGTTGGGGAGTTAAAGTTAAAATAATGCACAGTCAGATAGCAATATGTTACTGCAATGATGACATTGGATATTGGAGTATGGAAGCAAGGCAAGTAGGAATGAGACATGATGGCTGATAAGGGGCCAGCGGAGATAAAACTATTGAGCTGGAATGTTAGGGGTCTTGGAATGCCTGTGAAAGTGTGCAAGGTAATGGAACATGTCAATAGAATAGGAGGATGTATACTATATCTCCAGGAAATGCATTTACTGGAGCATCAAGCAAGTAAAATAGCACCAGGGTGTGGGGGATCAAAGATTCTATACGTCCTACTCAACTAGAGCCCGATATTGGTACATAGAACACTTCCATTTACACATCTGGTGACGGAAAGTGACCTGAATGGCAGTTATGTGGTTGTACATGGCAAATTAGGCAGCACTGAAGTCCTACTGATCAATATATAGGTCCCCAATATGGACGACCCGGTGTATTATACTAAGGTCTTTCAGAAATGCACTAAATACCCAACTGCCCAAATCATTTGTGGAGGGGATTTCAACACCATATTAGATGTAGACCGAGACTGAACAACAATTACCCCTAGACCCTTGACTGGTGCAGCTCGCATTATACGCACACAAATTGCGGACTTTGGTATGAAGGACGCCTGGCAAACACTACATGTGCCACAAAGGGCATACACCTTTTACTCATCGGTTCATGATGTGCATTCCAGGATAGATTTATGGCTAATATCTCAGATCGTCTTGGGCTGGACAACAGAGGCTAGAATACAGCCCAGAACACTGTCAGACCACTCATCGGTGCTACTGTCGATGCTTATCCCTGAGGACGCCCCACAACGGTCACCGTGGCGCTTCAAGGCAACCGTGTTGGCTGACCCAGTATATAAAACCAGCCTGTCACAGCATGTCACCAAATTTCTTGAGTGTAATGACGGATCTGTCACCAGTCAGCCAGTTTTATGGCAGGCATTCAAGGCCTATATTAGGGGTCTCGCCATGTCCACAGAGCTGGGAGTACTCAGACATATAAGGAGTGAATTGGAGAGACGAGAAGCAGCAAAAGCTATTCTTCAAGAGCATTATGCGGCTGCCCCAACAGCGCAGACGGCATCTGACATCAAAACACAACTGGATGAATTCCGAGCAGAAGCAGACCGGGAACTGCGCTACTTCGATAGGCCAGCTGCTGCACAGAGATAAGGCGAGCAAGAAAGGCCAGGCAAACTGTTAGCGCAGATGGTGCGTAGGGAAAGGGGAAACGCGGGTATCCCATATACAACCAGGAGAGACAGAGTTGTTGTTACGAAACAGGAGAAGAACAGTGAAGTCTTCTACGACTTTTACGCAAAATTATACTCCCCCCCCCAAAGTACAGCAACGGAAGGTGAAATAGACAGTTATCTAGCCAAGATACCCACCACCCTCTTGTCCAGAAAGACCAGGGATGCCCTGGATACCCCCCTGACATTTCATGAGATAAAGGAAGCCATAAAGGCCCTCCCGGGCAGGAAAGCACCCGGCTCGGATGGGCTGGGTGCAGAATTTTATAAGCGTTCATAGAGATATTAGCTCCCCGTCTCCACTCATTGTCGACCGAAGCACTGGAGACGGGCAAGCTGCCGGCTACAATGGGCAAGGCGGTCATAACTCTGCTGCTCAAGCCAGGGAAACTACCTCAGGACTGTGGCTCATATTGCTCACTATCCCCCATAAATACAGATGCAAAGGTATTTGCGAACGTACTGGCCAACCGTCTGAACCCCCTAAGGCTGCATATGGTCCAAGAAAGACCAAGCAGGATTTGCACAAGGCAGATCTACTGCATCCAGCATTCGTCGGTGCTTTAATATACTGGCAAAGATCCCTAAAGACACCGAAGGGATTGCATTAGCTTTAGATATGCAAAAGACCTTCGACACCATATACTGGCCCTTTTTGTTCAGAGTCCTAAGCAACTATGGATTTGGACCAAATTTCATGAAGTGGGTTTGAATACTCTTTTACACAACCTTACTCGAGGGTATGCTTTAATGGGACAGCATCGTCGATTTTAGAAATAGCCAGGAGCATAAGACAGGGCTGCCCATTGTCCCCACTATTGTTCGCCTTAGTGATTGAACCGCTGGCTGATTTACTGAGGGCAAGATACAGTTGGGCAGGGATAACACGGGCAGGTAGAGTAGAGCTCACAACTCTCTACGCTGATGATATAATGCTATATGTGAGGGACCCTGAGAGATACCTGCTAACGTTACTAAGAGCTGTACGAGAATTTGGGGAGTACTCGGGCGTAAGATTAAATGCTGCTAAATCTGAGATATTTCTGCCAACGGATGCGACTAAACGACCCGTTGAATTACACAGACTCAAATGGGCACCCCAGAAGGTGAAATATCTGGGAGTTGAACTAGCACGCACGATGGAACTTACACAAACATGGTGAACTTATAGACCTACTCTTTGCTAAACTCAGCTGCTTGAATCACCCCCCGATCTCGCTTATGGGCCGCCTAGCATTGATTAAAATGATTATACTCCAAGTTATTCTACCTGTTCAGTGCGGTGCCAGTGTGGCGGGGAGATCCTTGCTCACCAAGATTCAAGGAGTGTGCTGGAAACGGTTCACTAGGCCATAGGAGCAGGGGGGACTGGCTTCCCCCGACTTCGAGCTGTACTTCCTCTTAGCACAGGCCTATTATGCCGTGTATTGGGCCGAGGGGGGTCCCGCTGCTTCACATATGACACTTGAAACAAAGGGGAGGACCCAACAAGGCTTTTACACAAGCTGATCGAAGGGAAATCAAGAAATTACAATCACATGAACCCTACACTGGTTACGTGCAGGGCGTGGACCAGGCTAACGGGCCACCCCAGAAACACTGTATTGTATAACCCAGGCATGACTTTATGGCATGAACCATACCTACCCCCCACGCAAGATGTGAAACTGGCCATGTACTGGAGGGATAAGAACGTACATTATTTCAGGGACTTATTTCTAGATAAGCAATTCATTAGCTGGGAGAATATAAAAGCAATTGTAGACGATACCCCGATGCAGAAATTACAATACCTCAGACTGCGCTCAGCAATACAATAGCATATACGTGGGAAGATTTCCCTGAAGAGCCCCCATCGCACCCAGGCTTGGGGTATGTAATTTCTACACTGCACAATATCATGCTATCAACCAGGGAAGTCCAAGCCCCAGATGTTAAAGGAGAGTGGCAACAAGACCCGGGGATCACCCTCACAGATCTGGTCGCTATTATGCAGTTTGACAAAAGAAATATCTTGTAACTCCAGATACCGTCTGATACATTATAAAATATTGAATAGAGTCCATCTCACCCCAGCCCAACTCAAAAGCAAGTATATCACAGCGATGGGAAAGTGCCTGAGATGTGGGAGCGAAGAGGCAGGCATATTTCACATGTTGTGGTCATGCAGAATGCTCGCTGAATACTGGGCTGACGTGTGCAAGGCACTTGGCGAAATCTCAGACCAGCCTATAGACTGGGACCCAGGGTCATGTGTATTGGGCATTGTGTTCAGAATGAGTCCAGTGCGGCACATACTTTTAAATCTAGGCCTGTTATTAGTAAAGCATGCTATACTATTGCGTTGGAAAAGCAGGGAACCTCCTGTGTTGGAAGAATGGGAGAAGGACATGACCTGGGCGAATGATAACGAGGAAGTATACTCTAGCCTACTACCGATGACATACCGCCCGAAAGATATCTGCAGCGGATTCAGGTAAAACCTAGTAGATAAAAGCATAAGAGAGGACGAACAAGAAGAACTGTGACAATGTATGCATGAACTCTCCAAATATGCACACAATTGTATAAATTTAACAAATAAGTAATGCAACTGCAAACAAAGTAATGTGGAAAATCTATGCAAGTTAAATAAGTTTTTTCTTTTTTTAAACAATGATCCTCATCACTTTGCACTTCAGGGACAAAGGAATGAATTGAGGCATCAGAAAATTGCCTGCAGCTCCAGGAAATTGATGTGGAGATCCGGCGGTGTTGGAGTGGACGCCCCACCACCTTTAAAGAACTCCTCGTTGAGAGGGATACTGTCTGTCTGTGAAGCTTTCAGACACCTGGATCTAGCAAGCGTCCAAGAACTCGAAGTGGTTGCATCCGTAACCTGCAGAGCCGGATCAGGTAGATGCACAATGACATCATGCCGAGTAGTGATTTGATGGTCTGCACCGTGGCGGTCTTCAGTGACAACAGCCGTTGCACCTTCCCCAACACGGCCGCAACCCTCTCCTGCCTAGCGTCGCCCTCGGAGGAGACCGTGTTGAGTCTGGCCCCAGGAACAGAGCGTTTTGCTATGTGATAGTTTACGCAGAACCCCAGATCCATCAGTCGCTGAATGGTCCTCTCAGTGTGGTCCACGGCAACTTCTCTGGACTTGGCTCGGATGAGAGAGTCGTCGAGGTACAGGTACACGTTTATCCCTTGGAGACGAAGATGGGCCGCCACTGGTGCCAGGCACTTCGTAAACACCCAGGGTGTCGACTTCATCCCGAAGGGGAGGGTCTTGAATTGGTAGTGTCTTCCCTGCACCACGAAGCGCAGAAACTTCCGATGCTTCTTGTGGATGAGGACGTGGAAATAAGCGTTTTCCAGGTCCAGCGACTTCAAAAACTCTCCTTCCTCCAGTTGGCCGAGCATGTGCTGCAACGTGACCATCCTTAATTTTTGGGACTTGAGGTACTTGTTGAGAAGCTGCAGGTCTAGAATGTACCTCCAGCCCCCGGTCTTTTTTACCAAGCAGTATCTGGAGTAGACTCCAGAGGCATCTAGAAACCAGCTCCATCGCCCCTTTTCTTAGCAGGGCCCGTATGTCCTGCAGGAGCTGAGGGATGTGCTGCTCCTGCCGGGTCACCCGAGTGATCCGCTGGCATTTCTGCTGAAACTCCAGGGAATTTCCGTGGGCGAGAGCATCCAGCACCCATCGGTCGGCCCGCCAGCCGGCCTCCCGCCGGGGTGCATGGGTGGGGGGGACTGACGTCCTAGTCGGTCAGTCCTACTTCGGCACCTGCGTTCCGCCTTGGGGGTGACAACAGCGCTGGCCACCTCCACCAAAAGCTTGGGAACGCCGTCTGTAGGCTTCCTGGGTCGTGGAACGGGAGGGTTGACGGTACCATGAGGACCCTCCACCAAAACCCTTTGACAATCTGCTGGACTTCCCTCTGCAGGCTCGAAAGGAAGAGCGGTCTTGCTGAAGAGTGCCCAGGGCACAAGCCGTCTCTATGTCAGTTTTAAAGGCATGCAAAGACTCATCAACAGCCTTGCCAAAGAGGTTTTCCCTGTCTAAAGGCATGTCCAGCACCGTCGTCTGGACCTCCTGGTGGAAATTGGTGGCTTTCAGGCAGCCACGACAACAGAGGTAGACCCTGTAACCCATCTGCCGGAAGCCTGGGTCAACGATGTCTCCAGGGTGACTGTGATGGCATGTTCTGATGCCACTTCTCCTTCCTCGAGGATGGAGATCGCCTCCACCCGCTTGTCGGGCAGGAACTCCAGGATTGGGGCCATCTTATACCACAGTTCCCCGTCATACCTGGCCAGAATTGGTGGTGCGTTGGCCACCTTGACCGTCCATGCCGCTGAGTAGATGACCTTTCTCCCCATGGCATCCAACTTCTTGCCCTCACTGTCCGGAGGGACGGAAGATGAAGACGAGGGGTTAAACGACCTCCGGCGATGGCTGCGATTGTAGACACCTGGGTGCGGCCTGCAGAACCTTTTCCCCAGCCCATCTCTCTTGGCCGGGGCCATGGACGGGTTCTTCAACAAGGCGAGGCCCTCTTCCCAAATGTCATCCAGGAGGGGCACCGCCATGATGGTCTTCCGTTTGGCCGTGCATCTCTGGCAGAGGAAACCTTCCTTCTTGGTCTCTTCTGGCGTCAGCTAGAAGAGTTCGGATGCTCTGGTGACCATGGCATGAAACAACCCTACCTCGTCCAGTGAAGAAGCACTTGGATGCGGCGAGCCGCCTGCCGCCTGCCGCAGTGATGTCGTCATCGTATCAGTCCCTGTGTCCGAGTCTCTCAGTGGGAAGGCCCTCAGCGCTTGTGTGGAAGTCGATGCAGCGGCGTACGGTGCCGCTTTCTCTTTTTCGATGGAGGTTGATCTGGGGCCACTGGGGCCGGAGACGGGGCACGGGTCGTCAGCATCCTTTTCAGAATTTCCAACACCAGCACGTGCAGGGTCAAAAGGATGTCCAGCGATACATCTCGGCGGAGTTGGAGCGGTGTGCCCTCTAGGCCCGTGCCGTCATCGGGATTTTTGCCGCTGTCATCCCCGTTTCCACCGTCGTCGTCCCCCACATCCTCCTGGATCGTGTGAATGTACTCCTGGTCCTCCTCGTCCGAGGAAGAAATATCTGTGACCTGGAGTACGGCCAGTCATGAGTGTTAGGGAGAATTCTCTGAAAAGGCTAATTTCCCAAACCTAGTGAGTCCCCCTAGCAGCCTTCCTGGATTTTTGGGGTTTATTTTTTTCTCCGGCTAAGAGTGAGACTCTTTTACTCCCACTCTTAGACATATTTGAGGTGTTCCTTTATCTTTTCATGTGTTTAATGGGCTATGGGGTCTTTTACTCCATAGGGACTCTTGCGTTTTTGATGTGGGTTACACAGCACCCTCTGTGCCGTAACCCAGGGGTGTCGTAGCGACCCCCCAACATAGACTCCATACCCTGGGACTGACTACTGTCTCCCAGGGCATGTAAAGTCACCATTGGCTTTACTAGTCCCAAATTATGAACAGAAACCGGTACAAACCATCATATTGTGGACATACTGGTCGGGGCAATTCGATTGCCCCGGGGTCTGTTGTTCGAGGGGGCACGTCTCCATCCCCCCTGATCGAGTTTTGGCTGGTGGCAGTGGATACTACATTTTATATTGGACCGCAAATATATATCTATGGGATTTTCCCATTGTTCGAGGCTACCAACTTCAATTATTTAATTCTTATAGCCTCGAACGTACCGCCGGTTTATTTATTTAATATTAATTCACCGGTTGGTATTTTTTGCCAGAACTCGATTCTAAAATGGCGTTTGTGTTCTCTTCTGTGACTCCAACCCAAGTCGAGCCCTTTGTTCCACTTTTTGGCGGGCTTCTCCACAGAAGCCTCCAAAAGTGGTGCCACTCTGTCTGGGTACCACAGGGGGTGTAGGAGGGGGTTTAGGCACCCTGGACTGAGTTACCTTGGTAACTCAAGTCGCACTCTTGTGTGATTGGCCCAAGTACCACTTAGCATGTTTGATTGACAGCTAGGCTGAATGAATGGGGGTTTGCTGCATAAAAGCAGGGCTTTGGGGACTGGAACTTCAGAAGTCGCCACAGGACCTAAGAATCCGAGGAGGGAGAAGCTGAGCCGACCTGCAACGACACCACCGGTGGAGCCCTGCTGAACCGTCTCACCACTTTTCCCGACGACAGAGGAGATCTCCCGTCCGGAGAGTCTTCTTCCTTTGACTGGTGGGGATAACCAGTTTTGCCTTCTTTTCACCTTCCTGGAGCATCTTGTGGCCACCTTGCCTGTGCCAAGAACCCCGGCAACTGGAATAGCACGGCTTACCACTACCACGAAGAGAAGGGTAGTACCTTTTAACCGGAAGAACTCAGCGGCTGTTTTCTTCCCTGGCAGTGCAACGACCTTCATCTTTCCTCCACGGCGAGATCTCCTCTTCCTCTGGACAAAACACCGACTTGCACCCGCTGCCAGGAACAACTGCCCCCCGCTGGAGCTTCCTTCACACTTAAGGGACTGTGTCCCGCCTGGCTTCCCTTGCGACAGATCGTTCAGGGTGACAGTAAAGCCTCGACTTTCTAACATGGGCTGGCCTGGGACAACCTAGCTACCTTTTCCTGACTTTAATTTCATCCTTTTTGTGCAAACTATCTACAAGACTCTTTGGGCATAACCCCACTGTGTGAACCTGGACCCCTTCTGCTTGCTCTCTCCAAGAGTGGGCCTTGCAATTGACTTCCTTGCTCTCCAGTAGAACTTTGCCTGTCCTGCCTTACTGTGGTTCTTGTAAAAGTATTGAAACTTGTGTGCTTCCATAACTTTGCCTTTTTCCCTCCCTTTTTTTTGAATAAGTTATTAGAGTGCCATCTTATGTTACGCGCTCACCTCTGTCTGAAAATAAGTGGTGTTTCTCACTAAGACTTGTCTAATAAGTAATTAGGGTTGTATATATATGATAGTGACTGTGTGCTGAATATACTTACCTGTTTTTTCCTCTTGTAATTTACAAGTGTGTCTTTAAATAAATAATTATATACTTTTACACCAAAGCTCTGGTCAGTGTTTGCTTGTGCTACTGTGTCTCTGTACCTGGCAGGGGAATCAGGTCGACCTAGAGGAGCGGAGCGCCCTATATGCGAGGAGGAGTGAAACAGGGAGCGCGGAGGAGCGTAGACAGTGAAGACGCAAAGTGCCACCTGACCTGAAGGTGCAGAAGGCATTGCCAGGCTGCGGGCGGGATAACACCTGACGATACATATCCCTAACTGCCCTGGGCAAGAGGAGTGGAGCCGTCGCGCAGAGAAGAGTGAACGGTGGAGGAACGCCAGAGAGGCAAGGAAAAGCTGCTCCTATAAAATCTGCAATTTCATCCAAGCAGATTAAAAAAATCAAAAGGTATGTCCTTGCTTCCGTTTAGTTGGCTGCCCTCTGCTCTGAAGTAGGGCATAAATTATACGCACAGAAACTGACATGTCATGGGCTTTACCCTGTCACAAGAGAACGGGGACCCCTCCCAACCTTGGGTAGGCCACCAAACAGGGGGCATGCCAGAGCTGATCCTACAACAGAGGTGGGGTGAGGGATAGGTGCCTCAGTTCCCGATCCCCCAACCTCGAATCCTGGCAAGCTTTTAATGTTGTTACGACTGTCTGTCGCACCACTCCTTCCAACTTCCAGAATTCAGTATGTCAGCGGCAGAGAACACTGCAAGAGGAGACAAGGATGCCGAAACAGAGTTACGCTCATCCAACACCATTCAGAATACCAGCAGGAACACAACCATTCCGGGGCTATAGAAAGGTGACTAGCGCAATGGACACTATCGAGACCGGGCAACAGAAGTCCAATGAATACCTGTGAGCTAAAAAAAGAGTGAGGGGTCAAGTGGAGCTTTTAAAACTATGCACCAGTGTAACCCGGTGTGGTGGAGTGAAGAGTCGGACAAAGGGGTGGCATTTTTCAACACAGTTTTATAGAAGAAATAAAGAAAATAACCTACCTCTCCAGGATTATTTATACCTAAACAAATATCAACTTGTGTGCTCATCATCAGGACGTTTGTCCAAATTAAAACATTCGTCCTCTATCTAAAACTTACTCTAACCCTACCACTAGTCTACAAAAGGGTTCAGCATCTAAATGGAAATAGTACCAGGAGAAAAACTCGCTTCTCCTGGTGAACTGACAGTGTCTTTATCTGTTTTCCAACAATCTTTTTTCTCTAGCTTCTGATTCAACAAGAGTGTAAGGTCACGAGAAAGACTCCCTTTCTTCTGACCTACCTTACATAGACTTGAGGGCAGTCAGGTGGGGGGGATAGTCTTTAGCAATAGTCCTCAAAAGACTCTTCTCTTCTTCTCAAGGGCTACTGAACACTTGCATTATAGTCCTAACAGTTCTTCTCTGTCTTATGATGTTCTGAAGATTACCTCCAGATGGCTCGCGTTGTCTAGTATTCTCTTTAGTCCGACTTGGATTACTACTGTGACAAGGGGGATTCCTACCGACACACTCTTGATTCTTAGTCCTTTGGATATCACTACTGTGATGAGGAAGAATACGCCTGAAGTTTTTGGGACTGTTGGTTCTCTGGGTATCACTACTGTGATGAGGGAGATCATTCCGAAGGCTTTCTTGACTCTTGAGCTACCCCAAGCCCCTACCGGGTTTCCCCAGTTACTCCCGTTACCAGTAGCGTGTTGGCACTGCGTCACCAGTTCTTCCAAAGGTGATGGGGTGACTCGGGTTACTTCCACACTTCCTGCTTCCTTCACTCTGCTCCGCGCTACGTCCTTGCGGGCCCGCTCAGACTTTGACCATATGACTCTGGTGCAGTTGCAGGCCCATGCGGTCCACCTCCCCGAGGTCATGCCACCACTGGCTACTCTTCCACTGGTCCGGAGCCCGGCTCCCAACACAGTGCTTCGCCGACCATTCCTAGATATCCCCACCACTGGGGATCACTGTTCATGCAGCTTCGCGTTCCAAGGTTGGAACTTCCCGGACTGGGCTGGCTTCACACCAAATGCTCTCTATATTTCCCAGTCCCTTTTCGCTCTTTATTTCCTGGTGCTTGATCATCCCCAGCGTAAAGTACTTACTGTTGGTAAGGTATTATTTATGCCTCCTTGGGTCCAACTTTTCTCAGTATTATGCTAAGGAACCTGTTATTACTCTGTAGGTTTCTTTGACTCATCTTCGTTGGGGTCATATTAATTCATGGATCAAAGACGGAAGAGACATTACCATAACAGACAGTAGTTTTAACAAGGATTTCTGACAAGGAATTGGACCCAAGGGAAAGGGAGTTAGGGGTTTCTTCATGGAATGGGAGTCCTTATCCCCATGAGGGGAGTCTCTCCCTGTGAGGTCCCGCTTTCAACCAACCCTAGGGGGCCTATTGACTAGCAACCTCACCTCCCTAGCCTCACAGGGAAAGGCTCCCCCAATGGGAAGAAGTGACAGGATCCCCCAGGGGGACCAATGCGAATGGGAGGCGACCGCAAAGAACGCAGGCCCCGGTGTAAAGGTCTTGCGCTAACAAGCAAGGATGAAGAGTGTTCAGGTGAGATCAGGAGGAGAGTTGACAGATCAAGAGACCAGACTTGAGTTTAAAGCGGACTGCTGAGGAACTGCTGGTGATATTGGAAAAGAGTACTGGCACACTGCTGAGTCAGAGAGTGGTACCAAATATGAGAGAGTAGAGTGGTTGTGGTGAGAGTGGGTGTTAGAACGAGTGGCAGTAGAGACAGACTGTGGGGAGATAGGACAGCAGAAATATTAGAAGAGTGAAAGAGAGAAGACAGGTGTTGAGGGGAGGTTTAAGAATAGGTGAGCAAGTAGGGTCAGAGAGAGAGAGGGAGGCAGAGAGAGAGAGAAAGATCAGAGGGAGAGGAAGGCAGAGAGAGACATAGGCATAACCGTAAAGAGAAGGAAAGGAAGAGAGGGGTAGTAGTAGGAGGCACAGGAGGTGGTATTAGGCAGAATTACAAGCAGTACCCTTTGGGAACACTACACACAATTAAGACTACAAGTGACAGTACAATTTCACCTTTTGTACAAGCCTGTACTACACAGTTATAGTGGTAGCAGTAGCGGAGCAGCCAGACTTATCTCAAGAGTAAGTGAGCAGTACAAGTGGTTACACAAAGGGCAACAATTACTATGGTTTAGGCAAACACTGACTCAAGGTTTCTAAGTAAAAAAATATATATGTATTTACTCAACAGTTGTATAACATTTCACTATTATGCGCAAGTTAAGAAATCACAATCATAAATACACCACACCACTTCCCTTAAATTCCAGACAAGTTAAGCTCACAACATGAAGTGGGAGCAAATTGGCACTAGAGCCATTTAAAAGGGAGGGAAAGAAAGTTATAAGAAAATAGACAAAATCAACAGTTAAGTATTCAGGACAACTGAACAAGAGAAACTACAAGGTTAAAATCAGATAGAAAAGGCTTAGGGCCAAAGTCAATGGTTCAAAAGTCTTTTGCTCAAGATAATACAGTTCAATGTAGTTTGCGTTAAGGTTTGTGGCACAGATTCCGGACGAAGTTGGTTGGTAGAAAAGTTAGTTGAAAGAGAAGAGAAGGACAAGCCCTCTGTCACGCTCACCTGATTCCCACGGAGGCGCAGGTCTGGCTTCGAGTGCTGATGCTTCTTCAATGGTGAAGCGCAGGACTCTGAAGATGGACAGGAAGGGCCCCTCTACTCTGGCTTTTCTGGCTCGCAGGAATATTCCCCTGTGCGTGAAAAGGGAGTATTACCTACTAACGGAATAATGCTCAAGCCTCCCACTCCCTTCCAACCCTCCACGATTCCCCGTGAAGTCTCACCTTAAGGTCTGGAAGGATGAGTTCTCCATCCTGCTTCTGATGCAGGGGCGCGTTGAAACCCAGTTACTTCACTGGATTGAGGTTTGATGGGAGTTCAAAATAAGCTTGACTATTCAGGTGAGGCGCTGTAAGAGTTCTGTTGCAAGTTCAAAAGTTCAAGCTTAATAATAATGTTCATTGTCTTATTGCAGCAAGCGCTAATGCTCATGTCTTTTTCCCCTTAGGGGCTGGGGTTCGGAATGCCGGAGATATGGCGCCGACCCGAAGTGAAACGTGCAGTTCCAGTAAATGACAGGTAAGTTCTGGATGAGCGTTCAGGTAATGTCTTTGCATTCGCTCATTCAATGTCTTTGTCTTTTTTTCCCATAGGGGCCGGGGTCCGGAATGCCAGGAAGCGGCAGGACCCGAAATGAAATGGGAATGACCCAACAGGTAAGTCTTGGAAGGAAACTGAGCTTTTCCTATTTCCCTTCCTTCTCTCACCTTGTTTTCTTGTCTTTTTCTCTCTAGGCTCTGGGAAGTGGGTGCGGATCCAGATGATCGCTGCTGAAGATGGAGGCGCCCAGGAAAGGTGAGTGAAATGCAGCGCTGCAGCGATCGAAGCGAAATGCTTTTAAAATGATGTCTTCCCTTTCAGGATCGTCGGTGTGATGTCTCCGTGATGCAGCTTTAGCAGGTAAGGTCTTCTTTCTCACCAATTCTCTCTTATCTCCCTTTGCAGGTGACCCAGGATGCTGACAGGCGTGGCTGAAGTCCAGACGCAGGAGCTCACATGGTGAGCGTCCAGCTGCGAGGAGCAGAACAACGCGAAGCGTGAGTTGCTGATCGGGCGTGGTTTGAATAGCTTTGGAAGAAGTTCCAGGTATGTATCCTTCCACCGATCAGGTATGTAACCTTCCCCGACCACACCCAGGTGGAAAGTAGTCCCACAGGTAAAGTAGTTCCATTCAGGCCTCAAGAGGGCCTGGATGTAGCAGCATGGTCTGCATCAGGTAAGTGCACATTAAAACACTTGAACACATGTCTAGTTTTATGAGCCTGGCGCCTAAGGCGCCAGGACAGGGGTCCAACATGAGCCTGGCGCCTAAGGCGCCAGGACTGTGTCCAAAGGGCCCCAGCTTGGGCCCGCTGGCACTTCCCTGGGGGGAATGATGCCTGCCTCTGGGGTTGCTGGGTCGGACCTGGCTCCTTGGAGGTAGGCATCATGACACCCTCGGATTGGAGAAAGATTTCAAACACTTTCACCGCGGCTGAACGAAACGAACAACCGGATTTGCACAGTACCTTAAAACGGAGAGGGAGCTGAGGCGGACGTTCCTGGTGGTCCCTGCAGGCTCACGGTTCCTGAAGCGACTGTCGGACTGACACAAAGTAGGAAGACTGGAGGGTCCTGCGCCACCCAGGGAAGAAACCATCAGCATAGCAAAGCAACGAATAAAAGATGCGCTCCTTAAAACCCAAGCAGGGTCCGACCTTCCTGGCTATCCGGCCCACTGTAGCTCTGTACAGAGAATTCGACCAGAGGAGGGGTCCTGGCTTGCAGTTTGGGCGAACTGGTTGGTCCCACCAGCTCAAGGGAAGAGGTTTCCTGGAGGATCTTTGTCGTTGGATTTGGAGATTCGGACGTGCAGCAGGGCTTCACCGGGCAGTTCAGTCGTGGTAGGGGTCCTCTTCTTCCAGTTCCTCATTGGGTCTTTCGTTCCAGTGGCGACGCTGCCTTTCCAATCCCAGAGGCCTGCTTTTAATGCAGTTTTCCCCCAGTCATACAGCCTGGCTGTCAATCACACGCAGGGTGGCTGGCCTGGTAAGGCCAGCCCCCTTAGCCATTCAGACAAGAGTGCGACATGGGTTACCAAGACACCCATGGCAGGGGTCCGAAGATCCCTCCCTCACATCCTGCCTCCCTAGACTATCAGGCGCCTTACGGAGGGCTTCTGTGCAGAAGCCCGCGAAAAGACAGCGAACAAAGGAATCATCCCCGGTTTGGTGCGCAGAGAAAAACACGAGAAAGACTTTAACAAAAAGAAATGGCGAATAAACTCAGCCAGAGCCAAAATAAAATGTATTTGGTCAAGCGGGTTTATGTTCAAGGCTAATATAATAGCCTAAAACAATACCACGTTTATATAATATAATCGCAGTAGAAATGTTAGGGTAGATACCATTGCCACCAGCCAAGTCTTAAAGTTAAGGGAGTGAAACAAGGCTCCAAGAGGCACAGACAAAAAGGGATAAGAGTTCACCCTTTCCAGTACTCCATATAAGATGGGGTGTACTGGGTCATAGTTTAAAGTGACTATATAAAGTAAATGGCAACTTTACCTGTTTCAGGGGGACAATAGTCAGCCCCAGAAAAATGGAGTCAGGGGGAAGTCTCAAACACAACCCTGTGTCACTGCACTGAAGGTGCTGTGTAACACACACAAAAAGTGGTGCTCTAGAGTAGGTGAGGCTCCAGTGCCCAAGATCACACAAAGTGAAAACACACATGGCAAAACACATGTAAGAGTGGGAAAAAGGCTCTCACTCTTACCAGGTGAAAAAATAAACCCTAGAAATCCAGCAAAGCTGCTGAGGGACTCAATAGGTAAGGGGAATCCGCCATTTATTGAGAATTCTCCCTAACACTCGCCCCCCCCCCTCCAGACTAAGGGACAGGAGGATTTAATCCACTCCTGGATGAATCTCTACCTCTAGTCGAATGTAAACATCCTAGAGAGACTATCAGCATTTTGGTGGTGGCATCCTGCTCTGTGCTCAATAGTAAAATCGAACTCTTGCAGGCAGATTGACCATCTCAGATGTTTTGGGTTCTCACCTTTCATTTGCATTAACCATCTCAAGGGTTGGTGGTCGGTTTGAATCACAAAAGTAGATCCATACAAGTATGGTCTAAACTTCTTCGAACTCCACACAATGGCAAAACATTCACGCTCTATGGTTGCCCACCTTGTTTCTGGTTCCTTCAGTTTCCTACTGATGAACCTAATGGGGTGCTCCCTACCTTTCTCATCCAGTTGACTAAGGACTGCACCTATACCTATATTGGAGGCATCTGTCTGCACAATGAAGGGTTGGCGATAATCAGGAGCTCTTAGGACTGGAGCTTGACAAAGGGCTTTCTTCAGGCTTTCAAAGGCTTGAGTGCACTCCTCCTTCCATCTAACCTTTTAGGGAATTTTGGAGAGGAGATCACATTCAAAGGAGAGGCTATGGTCCCATAGTTCTCAATGAAATTCCTGTAGTACCCAGTGAGACCTAGGAAAGCTCTCACTTGGGTTTGAGTAGTAGGGGTGGCCCAGTTTTGCACAGCTTGTACTTTGCTGGGCAATGGCCTTATTTCACCTCCTCCTACCTCATGACCAAGGTAGACCACTTTACCCTGACCAATTTGACATTTGCTTGCCTTTATGGTTAGATGGGCCTGCTCAAGAGCCTGCAAAACATATCCAAGGTGATCAATATGTTCTTTCCATGTAGGGCTGAACACTGCAATGCCATCCAAGTATGCCATGCAGAAGTCCTCCATCCCATTCAGAACTTGTTAACCATCCTTTGAAATGTAGAAGCTGCATTGTTTAGTCCAAAAGGCACTACCTTAAACTGGTAGAGGCCTGCTGGGGTAGAAATTGCAGTTTTCTCCTTAGCATGGTCTGTCAGTGCTATTTGCCAACAGCCTGAGGTTAGATCAAATGTACTGAGGTACTTGGCTGAACCAAGTCTATCCACCAGTTCATCTGTCCTTGGCAAAGGATGGGCATCAGTCTTAGTGACTGCATTTAGAGCTCTATAGTCCACACAGAATCTCAACTCCTTGGATCCTGCCTTTGGTACTAGAACAACTGGACTAGACCATGGACTTGTAGAGGGCTCTATAATCCCGAGATCAAGTATCTTGTTGACCTCTCCTTTGATGTGGGATCTCACATGTTCTCACATTCTGTAACCTCTGCTTTTGACAGGCAAACAGTCACCAGTGAGAATATAATGCTGGCCCCAAGGGTTCAAGACTGGTGATAGTGAAAACAGGGAGGCAAACTGATTCAACAGAACTTTGACCTCCTCCTGTTGTTCAGAAGTCAGTTGAGAAGAGGAGATTAACTCCTATCTGTTCATCTAAAGGTTGGCCTCCGAGGAGGTCAGGTAGAGGTTCACTCTCCTCTTTCTCTTGAGCTGAAGCTAGAAGCAAAGCTCCTACTTCTGGTCTCGAGACATAAGCCTTTAAACGGTTGAAAGACTCTGGGAGCCTCCTTAGGTTTGCCTAAATCCACCAAATAGTTCACCTCTCCAAGTTTGCCCACAACCTTGAAGGGTCCTATCCATTTGTCCTGCAAGGCCCTCTGCCTTGTTGGCACCATAATTAGTACAAGCCAGTTTTCAGTAAACTCAACCATGTTGGCCTTCTGGGGGGGCGCTGTTGCGCACAACACTGATGGCCGCCTGAGAGGAGAGCTCCGGCCCATAATCCATCCTATGACAAAATAAATCCTTTTCGGGGCCACCTACACGCCAGAAAATACCTGCAAACGGCAGTGAAAGACCTACGGCACCACTCAACCAAAACTCATGCAGTAAAGGATACGTGACTCCGAGATATCTTTCGGATAGCTCGCACCGTGGGAACGGCGGTAGCGAACCTGAATTGCAGCTCCACAAGTAGGCCACGACAGCCCGGAGGCGTGGACTTCGCTGCAGGCCGGAGGGGGGAAGGGCCATGGTACGCGCCTGAACACTGGACGTCCTGCAGAGATACTGCGGAGCTGGCGGCCGGCTAGTCCTGTCGATACTCGGTTCCTGGCCCAGGTGTATACCCCCAGAGCGGACCAGACGTGATCCTCGGAAAGCGCTGACTTTCCACCGCTTGACGCAGCCGTCTGGTGGATGCGAGCCGCTGAGGCAAGATCCCTGTGTTGCCCCCCCCTAGGCCACACAGCCCTCTGCCTGGGCCGTTGGAGTTCCGCAGGCCGACCCTCAGCCTACACCCAAGACTGCCTGGAGAAGAGCAGACCCACGGCCTGGGCGGACCTTGCAGGTGCCGGTGCGCCGACTGCTCCCGTCAGTCGGATCCCACGCCTATCACCTTAAGATAGGAGCCCACACCACAACTCCTTCCTAGGGCACCCTGGCCGCTCCCGTCTGTGCATATCCACCACACAAAACACCATCGGGCGTGTTGCGGGGGTTCGATCGGGACCCGGAGCGACCTACCCTGGCCTTGCCTTACGCAACGCACACTGCTCAAAACCTCACGCTGCAACCCTGGGAACAACCCGAACCAAATGCCTGCAATATTGAGGGAATCACTGTGCCATTAGCCAGAACACGCGCCCAGGTGATGCTGGACGCCAGCTCCCACGCCTCGAGCCTCGGGAAGGCAAATACCCCTCCAGATGCAGCCTATACACTGCACCTGTGCTGAGTCCACAAATCCAAGGTCTGGACAGCTTAGCAGTGCAGGGGGACCCGACTGGATCAGCCATAAGTGTTGATATGCACCTTTTGTGGAGGCCATATGACTACTACTGTCTAACTACAGGATCTCCTGATTTCTGACGCACCCACTGTGCAGCGGACAGGCGGAGTGCGCGCTGTCATTGCCGCTGGCACTGGCTATAATCCTACGCTAGAAGTTACATACCAACCCCGGACTTTGGCAACATATCACAGGTTGGCACCAGTGAGGGAACATTGGGGACATTGAGCTCCAGCGGTCGGCGGAGCGTATTTGACAGCCCATACCCAGACACACGGCCAGGCCGTTGCAGCGCAGGCTACAGAATGACCCTCTCGTCTCTCCTTCACTGCGGCCGAGCCAAACAAGCCCAACTTACACACCAGGAAAGATCGCTTTCAATGCACGGGGGATCACTACACCCCACGTAAGACTGCTGGACAATAACACTATAGGAGGCAAAGAGACGTGGGAGAACACAAACCACTCGATCCAATATATGGGCCGCCACAAAAAGAAAGGGACGGGCCCCAAGAAAACCGGCCCAATGGACTCCTTTGCCAGCTCCCAGTCACATGGGTCTACCACAACATCTATTGGGCCGACTGACATCCAGCCAGAATCCCCGATGGACGAGAGGGTGGACAAACTATCGTCGATGGCCCAGAGTGGCTTCCTTGCGGCTAATAGTAAACTGGACAATATTGGGGCAACAATCAGTTCCCTGAAGGCAAGAGTCGATAAAGAAAGTGCACGCACCACTGAGGCGGAGAACAGGATCAGCGTCAATGAGGACTTGATAACACAACACAGCCGTGACATCGCCCAACTGAAAGGTGACCTTCAGAGAACCCTGAATAAGTGCGAGGATCTCAAATCTCGATCCAGGAGGAATAACATCCGCCTGGTCAGGGTAGCCGAAACCTTTGGCAAGGGATCCATGGAACGCCAAGTGGAAAACCTCCTAAAATCTCTCTTGAGCCCCGACGCTTTCTCCGATCATTTCCTTGTGGAGCGTGCCCATCGCACCCTGGAACCCCCCCCTCCCAAGCCTGGAGCACCACCATGCACAATCATTGCCCATCTCCTCAATTATAGAGATAGAGACGCTATCCTGAGAATTTCCAGGGAGAAAGGCTCCCTACACTACGAAAACAACAGAATACACATATACCCGGATTTTTCGACAAATGTGCAAACATTAAGAAGGTCCTATGAACCAGTTAAGAGACAGCTGAGGCTACGCCAGATCCCATACGCGCTCGTCTTCCCGGCTAAAATGTGGATCCAACACGGAGGCCGAGCACACTTCTTTGAAAATCCTACGGAAGCCATGTCGTATGTTGAGGCCTCTATCCCACTTCCTCCTGGAGCCGGGCGATAAATCGGAACTTACCGCCCCAGCTGGCGGCGGAACCAGAGGACCATGCTGGTTGACAGGCCTTACTCCACACTGCATTATCATGAAGTTCGGAAACCTGTTGACGGCGAGGTGGCCCTGACCGCCACAAGTTTGAAGTAGGGCCGTGAGCCCCGCGTGGTGGTCGGTCACGTGAGTACGGCTCACACCCCCAGGAGATTTCCCAAGTTATGTTTGAAGGGCTACATCATCGGGTTGGGGTTGATGATGCGGGTGGGGGTTGGTGGGAAATCAAGTAAAGGTTCATCCTGGCACTATGCCAGGACTGTTTGGGAAAGTTATAGAGTTAAAATCAGGGGGCTACTTTCTAGCAAGACGCTCGCATTATTTGAGACAATGGCAATACACCTGGCAAACACATGTCCCGATAAGCAACTATGACACAGGCTAAAGGGGGCTTAAACATTAGACTACTCTCCTGGAATATTCGTGGGCTCAACAACCCGGTCAAGGTGAGGAAAATCGAAGCATATATTACACGCCATGACCCCCATATTTTCCTTATACAGGAAACACATGCATTGGGGAATGTTAACACCAAATTCCTGCCACGCTGGGGCTCTCATAGATACTTTACGGAATACTCGGCACAGTCCAGCGGAGTCCTGACTCTTATAGATCCCAAGCTATGCTTCAAATACCACTCCAGTAGGATGGACCCACAAGGTAGATATATGTTGGTGTGGGGGGAGTTGGCGGGGCACCAGATAACCCTGATCAACGCATATGGACCCAATATAGATGACCCACTATTCTATTGTACAATACTAGATATGTTGTCCACATCGGGGGAGGCACAAATAATTTGGGGTGGATATTTTAATACGATACTTGATCAATCCTTGGATCGTTCCTCAGCCGCCCCTAGGGCCCCGTCCAAAGCTGCACTAGCCATCAAACAATTGATGAAACAGATCGACATAATTGATGCATGGCGCACGTTACACCCACATGAGAAGAAATTCACCTTCTATTCATCCGTCCATGACTCCCACTCGCGCATAGACTACTGGTTCACTAGTTCATCCCTAGCTGGGACGATTACCAATTGCGAAATACATCCCGCACGCTCTCAGACCACTCACCGATAACACTAGACCTTAGCCTGGATGACTCTTCACCTCCGGCTAGAAGATGGAGGATGCCCTCCATGATCCTCAGAGACCCCCATGTCTGTGAGGCACTACGTACTGAAATTGAGGAATTTCTGGAACTTAATGAGGGCTCGGTGAACACCTATACCACCTTATGGGAAGCGTTCAAAGTCTAGATTCGGGGCACCATACTGGGTAAGTCCACGGGCATGTTGAAATCTGTGAGAAGGGAACTGGGTATAGTTTAAGCCAAAATAGACTCGTTACATATGGAGTATAGCGCCACACTAGATAAGGGAACCCTGTCGAAAATTCACACCACACTTAAGGAATTCAATGAGTTGGCCAACAGGGAAGTCCTATACATGGCTGCCCCAGCTAAAGCCCGCAGATACGGGGAGAGTAACAAAGCCGGGAAATTTCTGGCCAACATGCTTAAAACTGACAGACGTCACAACCCAATCGCTAGCATACAGAACCCAGCCGGGATAACGGTCAACAGGACATTAATTCCACCTTTGCGGATTTTTACTCCGCTCTATACTCCAATCATGATGTAAAAACCAAGGAAGACATATTCAGGTACCTAGATGACATGGACCTCCCTACATTAACCCCTGAGACACGAAACATACTAGATCAACCTGTTACAATCGAAGAACTCACAGCGGCTATTAAGTCTCTATCTGGTGGCCGAGCCCCCGGTTCAGACGGTCTGACTGCAGAACTATACAAAGAATTTCAGAGTAAATTAGCCCCATTATTATTGAACGTGTGGGAAGAGGCTATGAGTTGGAGTGTCCTCCCAGATTCGATGCGCGAAGCAATCACGGTCCTTCTGAAACCCCGTAGACCAGCACACGACATGGCCTCTTATAGGCCCCTCTCCCTGATAAATACCGACGCAAAAATCTTCGCCAAGGTATTGGCCACTAGACTCCTGCCGTACATGCCAATCCTGGTCCACCCCGAACGGGCTGGCTTTATACCAACAAGATCTACAGCTCTGAACTTGAGGCAATTATTCAATGTAATGGCACAGATAGATCCAGATGCAAAGGCGGCCGTATTGACCCTGGACGCCGAAAAGGGCCTTTGATTCCGTCTTCTGGACATACCTTTTCCTAGTGCTTGAGAGGTTTGGTCTTGGTCCATACTTTATTAAATGCGTGCGGTTACTATACACCCAACCATCTTCTAAGGTTTTAACCAACAACACTGTCCTCTACATTTCAACTACACAGGGGGACCAGGCAGGGCTGTCCCTTCTCACCTATCCTTTTTGCACTTACCATAGAACCAATGGCGGAATATATCCGCCAGAACCACTCGCACAGGGGTCTCAGGATGACTGGTCCTCCACAAATTATATCACTATACGCAGACGATACACTGCTATATGTCTGAAACCTACAGGAAAATGTGCAACACATTTTGTCAGACATACACGAGTTCTCGGAATACTCTGGATACAGAATCAATGTCCCAAAGTCTGAAATATTTCCGCTGACCCCTGATACAGGTGACCTCTCCAATATAACAGGGTTCAAACCTGCCCCTACTCAGGTACGATATTTGGGGATCATGGTGGCTAGAGATAGACAATTGTTATACTCACATAATCATGGTGAATTATTGCTTAACCTTACGACCAAGCACCAGTTGTGGGCTAGCCTTCCACTATCCCTGTATGGCCGAGTGGCACTACTCAAAATGGTGGTTCTCCCCAAACTCTTATATTACTTCAACAACATTCCGATCTGGCCTGGTAAACCCTTTTTGGCGAAATTCAAATCACCCAGCCTCCTCTTTTATCTGGAATGGGAAGACTGCCAGGCTGGGATGGGCTAAAATTGTGGAACCATACTCGCAGGGTGGTATTGCTGCACCTGATTTTGAATTATATTACATAACTGCACAGGCACAATTCGCGAAACATTGGTTCGACCCCAAGGACACGGCCCCTCATATTCTCCTTGAAAAACATGCAGTCCGTCCTAATGACATTCGTTCCGTCATCCTCAACCCTACTTACGGAGACGTCTGTCCATTCGACCCGGTATATACTACCACAGGTGCCTGGTCCATAATCTACAAGAGGATTGGCCTGGAGACCCCCATGACCCAGAAATCCCCCTATGGAACTTCTCTAGTATCTCCCTGACATTTGACAAGGCCCTCCAACGATCCTGGGACCCAAACACACTCTTTACGATGCGGGACATGTTCCCAGATGGCACGTTTTGCGAGCTCACAGATTTCATAGGTGCAGTAGGGGGAGGCCAGCTTAAACGCTTTCAATTCCATCGTATGAGAGCGGCCTTTGCTGCTAGATGGCCAACCTTCCCATTGGAACCCCAGACACACAAGTGTATTAGAGCTGTAGTGTCCCCGGATGGCCGTAGCAAGGGGGTCTCGATGCTATACACTCTGGTGCAGACTCACTCCCCTTCACGTAACACAATCAAAGAAACCTGGGGGAGGGACGTGGGCACCTAGATCGATGACATTAGATGGGCCCGGTACTGTCAACTCACCAAATCTGTCTCAATGAATTCGGGGCTCCGATTGATTCAATTTAAAATGTTGCATGGCAGTAAAATCATTACTCCCCGGCTAAACTAGTTAAATTTGTCGAGGGTTGCGCAGGGACATGTCCAAAATGTTGCGCCCCTGATGCTGGGGCATATCATATGTACTGGTCGTGCCCTATTATTGTGGATTTCTGACGGGTGGTGGCAGGTCTCCTGGAGGAGATAATGGCGATCCCGGCCTCTCTGTCCCCCTTGAAGTATTTATTTGGTGACATTGGAAAAGTGAAGGAAACCACGAGAAGATTATTTAATATTTCATGCATAGTTGAGAAACAATGTATCCTTAAATGCTGGAAATCTGTCGCTGGACCAACCCGAACCAATTTCCTGAAAGACCTATGCATGGTAAACGATGATGAGGAACTCTTTGTACTGTCAGTCCCGACACCTTGCCGCCCCAAAGATATATGGTCACTATTACGCCTATACCTATGTGATTTGATGCCTGACACAGATGTAATGCCTACCTCGTCGCCTTAAACTGTGAAGTATGCCTGACTATCATATGTATATCAATACTGGAATTATGCTCATGTCGTATTGCACTTGTATGTGAATTGTCTTGATGTGAAAATACTACCTTAATAAACAAAAGTTTAAAAAAAAAAAGACATGTTGCCCTTCTGGTCATGCCAATGTTTGACCAGAGCCGGTCCTGCTTTCAAGTTATCACTTGCTTCTGCCATCAGGTGTGACATTCTCCTCTGGAGACCTATCACATAGTCAGTCACTCTGACTGGCTTGGGGGAAGGAGCACTCTCCAACCTCTCCTTGATCAGGGCAAATGGACCTCTGACTGGATGGCCATAGAGAAGTTCAAAGGGACTGTAACCAACTCCCTCCTGAGGGACTTCTCTATATGCAAAGAGAAGGCATGGCACTAGAAGGTCCCACTTTTTTTTAAAGGGGTTCTTCTAAAGCACCTATCATGCTCTTCATAGTACAATTAAACCTCTCTACCAGTCCATTTGTGTGTGGGTGGTAGGCTGTAGAGAACTTGTAAGTGACACCACCGTTTTTCCACGTGGCTTGCATGTAGTGGGACATAAAGTTGGATCCCCTGTTGGATATCACTTCCTTAGGAAACCCTACCCTGGTAAAAATACCAAGTAGAACCTTAGCCACAGCCTGAACCGTAACAGTTCTCATAGGTATGGCTTCTGGGTATCTTGTAGCATGGTCTACAACACCCAGGATAAACCTGTTCCCTGAAGATGTGGGAGGGTCAAGGGGACCAACAATGCCAATGCCCACCCTCTCAAAAGGAGGTGGGCATTGTGCTATCCGACTTTTTCCTGCAGGTCTTGGGTTTCCCCTTTGCCTCATTCTTTCTAGAAATAGCAGTGAGAAACTCCTGTGAAGTGGGAGCGATAGTTTCCTCTATCATCTCCTCTGGAGAGCCTCTCAAGGTTATCTCCGGTGCAGACCTAGTGAGCTCCTGTCTCCCTTTACTGGGAGGCCTGGGGGTGCTTGACACAATTCCAAGAGTTTTTAGGTGATTACCCAACAGGACTCTCCCAGGTACTTCACTCTGCACACTAACAGGTATTTTGACAGTCATATCATTACACTGGATGACAGCTGGTAACTGGGGAAGCATTTGCACAGGGCCTCCAGCTAACTTGGTGAGGAGTTTCGGTGCCTTAGCAATATCCTCCACCTTGATAAATGATTCATCCACCACTGTGATGCTGGCTCGAGTGTCTCTGATGGCAGGGGTTTCCTGACCATTCACAAGAACACTATCTTTATAATACTCTACTCTTTAGTATTATCTGGGATGGAATTATAGACATCTAAATTCTGTTGTTCCCACAAGCACAGGGACACCAAAGGAACACTAGCTGAGACTCTCATGGGTTCATCAGCCAGTAGGTGAAAGTTTCCACTTGCCATAGGTACTTCTTCCTCTGGGGAGAAGGCTAAGGAGACAGTGTAGACCCCTGAAGGTTTACCCTTACATCTGGGATCCCCTTTCACATGGTCAGTTGACCCACAGACATAACATTTCCCAAATGTTTTGATGAATGGGGGTTTGTTCTGACCTTCATCTGGTTTGGGTCCTGATGGTGCACTAGCCTGATTTGGTTTCCCTTGTGGTTTACCCTTATGTTGCTGTTTGTGGCCCTCTTTTGGATTGGATGTATTAGAATTCTCTTTGTTGTCTTTATTTGGCTGTTTCCCCTCATTCTTTTTCCGAGTAGCCCCAGACTCCTTTTGAGTGGCCCTGTTGGCAACCCACAAGTCAGCAGCCTTAGCTAGCTTCTTTGGATCTATCTCCTTAGAATCAGCCAAGTGTTGTCTGAGCCCAGGAGAGCAGACATCAAAAATAGAGCAGACATCCAACATTACAAGATTTCTCATTCCTTCATAAGTGTTCACTCTGTAACCCTTAATCCAACCATCTAAGTTTTTCAAACACTCACATACCCAGGTAGCCCAAGGGGTACCATCATGCTTTTTGAGGGTCCTAAACCTCTTAAGGTACTGGAAGGGGTCTTCGCAAATCTAGCAATTAAAGCTAGCTTCACACACTCATAATCCATCCTATCCACCTACCCCAACTCCATCACAACATCAGATGCAACAGTGGGTAGCCTAGAGAAGAGCCAGGGAAGCAAATGATTCCCTGAGAGACCTTGAATACCATGGTTATACTCCAAAACATCAAGCTTAACCTCATACATACCCACAATTTCTTTAGGCATACAGGGTCTCTTAGGACTGGGGGACCTAGAAGACTCTGGGAGAGAAGCATTCTCAAGAGACAATTTCTTCATTTCAAGTTCATGATTCAACTCCATTTCTCTGAGCTTAGGTTCTTGGTGTTTCTGTTCAGTTTGAGCATTTAAACGTTTGAATTCCAGTTCAAGCCTCATTTTCTCCAGAGCAATGAATTCAGGACTGAGTGTAGCACCTGTGGGGGTCCCAGTGGACAAGGGTTGAGGTTGCTGAGCAGGCAAGGGAGCAGAGAGACCTACATTAGGAGACATATCTACTTCTAGTAAGTCAGGCATTTCAGACCCACTCTATAGACTTGGAGTCTTTAACAACTTTTCGACTAATTCTGACTTTTTGCCTTCAGCAGAGAGTTTCCTTTCTTTACACAGATTTCTTAAATGATCATCAGTGTAACTCGGGAGGGCCTCCTGATTTTGGTTTTCCATATCAGACATGATTAAATATTGCTTTTTAGTGATGTTAGCCTTGTGGTTAGTTGATCCAAGGTAATAGCAGCTCTCCAAGTGTAACCACTATACTTTTATCTACACCAGTATTGGGCAGAATTATATGCAGTACCCTTTGGGAACACTACACACAATTAAGACTACAAGTGACAGTACAAATTCACCTTTGGTACAAGCCTGTACTACACAGTTATAGTGGTAGCAGTAGCGGAGCAGCGAGACGTATCTCAAGAGTAAGTGAGCAGTACACGTGGTTACACAAAGGGCAACAATTACTATGGTTCAGGCAAACACTGACTCATGGTTTCTAAGCAAAAGAATATATATTTATTTACTCAACAGTTGTATAACATTTCACTATTATAAGCAAGTTAAGAAATCACAATCATAAATACACCACACCACTTCCCTTAAATTCCAGACAAGTTAAGCTCACCACATGAAGTGGGAGGAAAATGGCACTCCAGCCATTTAAAAGGGAGGGAAAGACAAAGTTATAAGAAAATAGACAAAACCAACAGGTAAGTATTCAGGGCAACTGAACAAGAGATACTACAAGGTTAAAATCAGATAGAAAAGGCTGAGGGCCAAAGTAAATGGTTCAAAAGTCTTTTGCTCAAGATAATAGAGTTCAAAGTAGTTCGCAGTAAAGTTTGTGGCACAGAGTCCGGACGAGGTTGGTTGGTAGAAAAGTTAGTTCAAAGAGAAGAGACGGACAAGCACTCGGATAGGAGAAAGATTTCAAACACTTTCACCGCAGCTGAACGAAACGAACAACCAGATTTGCACAGTACCTTAAAACGGAAAGGCAGCTGTAGCTGAGGCGGACATTCCTGTTGGTTCCTGCAGGCTCACGGTTCCTGAAGCGACTGTCGGACTGACATGAAGTAGGAAGATTGGAGGGTCCTGCGCCACTTAGGGAAGAAACCAGCAGCAGAGCAAAGCAACGAATAAAAAGTGCGCTCCTTAAAACCCAAGCAGGGTCCGACCTTCCTGGCTATCCGGCCCACTGTAGCTCTGTACAGCGAATTCGACCAGAGCAGGGGTCCTGGCTTGCATTTTGGGCGAACTGGTTGGTCCCACCAGCTCAAGGGAAGAAGTTTCTCTTCTCTGTCGTTGGATTTGGAGATTCGGACCTGCAGCAGGGCTTCACCGGGCGGTTCAATCGTGGTAGGGGTCATCTTCTTCCATTTCCTCGTTGGTTCTTTCGTTCCAGTGGTGACTCTGCCTTTCCAATCCCAGAGACCTGCTTTTTATGCAGTTTTCCCCCATTCATACAGCCTGGCTGTCAATCGGCCAGCAGGGTGGCTGGCCTTGCAAGGCCAGCCCCCTTAGCCAATCAGACAAGAGTGTGACTTGGGTTACCAAGACAACCCATGGCAGGGGTCTGAAGATCCCTCCCTCACATCCTCCCTCCCTAGACTATCAGGCGGCTTAAGGAGGGCTTCTGTGCAGAAGCCCGCGAAAAGACAGCGAACAAAGGAATCATCCCTGGCTTGGCGCGCAGAGAAAAACACGAGAAAGACTAACAAAAAGAAATGGCGTATAAACCCAGCCAGAGCCAAAATTAAATTGATTTGGTCAAGCGGGTTTATGTTCGAGGCTAATATAATAGCCTAAAACAATACCACGTTTATATAATATAATCGCGGTAGAAAAGTTAGGGTAGATACCACTGCCACCAGCCAAGTCTTAAAGTTGAGGGAGCGAAACAAGGTTCCAAGAGGCATAGACAAAAAGGGATAAGAGTTAACCCTTTCCAGTACTCCATGTAAGATGGGGTGTACTGCGTCTGTAGTTTAAAGTGACTATATAAAGTTAATGGAAACTTTACCTGTTTCTGGGGGACAGTAGTCAGCCCCAGAAAAATGGAGTCAGGGGGAAGTCTCAAAGACAACCCTGTGTCACTGCACTGAAGGTGCTGTGTAACACACACAAAAAGTGGTGCTCTGGAGTAGGTGAGGCTCCAGTGCCCAAGATCACACAAAAAGTGAAAAAACACATGGCAAAACACATGTAAGAGTGGGAAAAAGGCTCACACTCTTACCAGGTGAAACAATAAACCCTAGAAATCCAGCAAAGCTGCCAAGGGACTCATTAGGTAAGGGGAAGCAGCCATTTATTGAGAATTCTCCCTAACAGGTGGTAAGACAGATAAGGCTACATCCTTCAAGCCCTCATCTGAAGTGCAGTCTAGTAGGGGTTACCGATCAGTAATCTTGCCTTATGATAAGCTGGAGAGTAGGAAAGCGTGGGCTAGGAGGACAGAAGCCCACGGGAGGTTGAGGGATAAACCACAGACTCCCCTTAGTCTCGCCTTCCAGGAATCCATTGCAAGCCGAGTTATGAAATCTGACAATAAAGTAACTGAACTATCTAAGAACATTCTTGCATTAATCTTTGACAAAAGATAAAAGGTTTCATATATAAGATTTTAAAGAGGTGGTATAACCCGAGGGTGCGGGCAAGCCGGCCCTGCCAGATAAAGCCCAACGCCCAAGTGAAGCAGGATTTCTCCAAGTCCTTTATCCATGTTGATGACCATGCCTCATCACGTCATCAACAAGGAAACTGACTTGGGAAATGGAGCCCAGCATCGGGCCGCAAGATAAGGTTTCTTTTTTGGGGGCGGGGGAATACCCTAAGCACCCACCTGTAAGTTACACAGGTGCAAAAGGGAAGGGGGGCACAAATGGGACAATGTGGTTTAGTAGCAGTTTGTATAAAACCAAAGAACATTTTGGTAACATAGGAATTACCACAAAAACATATATTTAAAAATGTCTGTTAGTGATGCAATCATGAAACCCTTGTGAGGATGTAATGCACACTGGGTTCTCTGCTCATTTCATTTGTTACAACACTCGATCTAAACAGTAAAATGCCTGCAAACCACATGGCATATATACACATTTTACAGAGAATGACGTCTGATTTCCCTTAATGCTATACTGAGCTTGTTCAATCATTAATTCCCCTTGTTTCCCCAAAAGCACGGAGAGAAATCACAAGGGCTGCTTAAGGACATCGCATTTCCCTATTACTAAGTCCCCCTCACTTAACCCCCTAAAAAGCCCAAATGTCCATGAAAGGTCTTGGCGGCACAGCCCAGCACTGAATGCTGTCAGGCCCCTGTTTTCCTCCAACCCACATGTGAACAAATATGAACTGCTTAATGGTTAACAGAAGAGTACTCAGTTTCCCAAACAGCACAGGAAATTCTTACTGCGTCATGTGTAGGCCCACATTGCCAAGCGTATACCTGACCCTCTTGCAATTTCCTCAGCAGAGGAGGCTCCTGACAGGTCAGGAAGCAGCAATCACTGCATCATGTGGTACTTGAAAGGCCAGGTACACATTTTAATGCAACAGAACATCTAATTGTTAAACAAGAGCAGATTATTATATAGGGTGGAATGGGACAAGAAATAACAACGAATACATACCATGACAACAAAATATTCCAATTCCAGCACTCCTCCTCTCCTTTTTCTGCAGCATTGATTTTGGACATATGGTCGCATTTACGTCATGACAAAAAAGAAAAAAATGTAAACCAAAAAACTGCTGATTTGAGCATGGTAAAAAGGGGCGAATTTATCAGCTTGGGGATTAGCCCACTAAAAGGGGAAGGGGCTTTGTTGATAGCCACACTGTTCTATGCATTACGCTGTAGAATGCCCTAAATCATTGTGTTTCAAGCAAATAACATATAGGCGATAAAGTTGGGTTACAGGTAAGTATATGGGGCTTAACATTAGACCATGGAACTGTAAACAGGCCTCAGAGCATGCTTTTCACTAGAAACAAATTCACATTTTATTAACGTGCTCAGTAGCCGCAGAGCCTGGCAGGCAGCAGACTGCAAACTACACATTGCCAGGATCATACGGTAAGGAAGGAACAGCCCTTGATACTTTCAAGGTCCGGAAGCGAAGCTCATGGGTGCTGGCGAAAGGCAGTGAATGCACAATCATTTTAGAATTCGGCATATTAGTTTATGAAACTGGTCTGCTGGCGGTTTCAAATTGCTCCTTTGCATTTCTGAGCCTGGGAAGAGGTTTAAAGGGTTCCTAAAATGCAAAGTTAAAACAGTAACATGTCAATTGTTCCAGGTTCCTAAAGTATCATGATCAGTTGTATTCCCGTGAGAAACCGATGGAGATGACCAGCGGCAGATGAATAAAGATTTGCCTCAATGTTTTGGCACTATGATGTGGGAATTGTGGATTTGACCAACGTCACAGTGATGGTCGAGGGTGATGTGCCAAGGTTTGGAGGACCCAATCATTTCAGGATAATGTATGTCCCACTATAGGGGAATAATTAGAATAGAGAGATAAGAGTTTGTTTTTAAAAAGAATTGGTGTACATCTATGTATAGTTTGCTAACCACTCAATGAATCGCTGATATTGTAAGAGAAACGACTAATGCTTTCTATATGTTTTAAGATGTTATGGATGAAGTTCCCTTTATTGTGTTAATGATTACATTTATTTTGATAGTAACCACCTGACCTGTCTCTATCTCTCTATTCTAATTAGGCTTACCCACCGGAAATAGATAGAGACAGCAATCTGTTATTTGTTTTACGAGTGCACCCCGGGGTTCCTCCTATATCTTGTGACCACTATAGGGGAATGACATAGCACGGCCTATCAGCTTCAAGTGTAGGACTATCCTAATGTTGCTATGTGTTTTAGTGCTAATTAGTTTGTATGATTACAAAAGCTTTTGTTTTTGGAGTGTTTCTTAAACAGTGCCTTTCATGCAGTACTGTTCCGCCGTCTGTGTGAATTTTGCTTTCCCGGCTGCGCCTGGGCCCAGAATAAATTGGGTTACTCCTTGCCTTGTGTACACTCCTTTTTGGGATTACTTTTGTAATTTTATCGGTGAGTTCCGAGGCAACACGCAGTACATTTTCATTGCTTAACATTCCAAGGTCCTAACAACCAGTGCATCATGGGCGATATATAAAATATTTTAGTGCCGAGGCAACCCGCTACCCACCGATTCTTTAAAAAAACTATAAAACGAATTTGCACCAAACCAACATTCAAAACAAAAGCAAAAAGTAAAACACACCCCTTATGTGAGGCTTTATAGCTTTTGAATCATTGCACAAATTTGCACCAAAATGTCCAGTTATGCGGGGCCTAGGCAAGAAAAGATATTTGGAAAATCTCATACAGATACGTCAAGCAACTAAAAAGATATAAGAAACTGAATTTTCACAAAGTCAGATCTTAAGTTTCACCTTAACTGAAGAATAAATGGTATCCATGCATCTGACGTGAATGTACTTAGAAGTATAAATGAAACAAAGCAATGTACTTATATTGCAGCATTTGAAATTTGTCACTAGGATTTGCATTGTTTTATTATATAGTGAAAACATTAAAGTATGAAATTTGTAAATTATTATCATGAGCCAAAGTTCTTTATTTCTAGAATTTCTCTCATGGCTATTTCAACCAGGCCACTATTTAACAGCGCGATTCCTTGCTGGCTCTAGCCTCTGCTGGACTACACATTTTTTGTTGGACAGGAGGACGAGAACAATGCTGTCGTAGGATAAGGGATTGTGCCCATAGAGTTGCAAAAGGTGTTTTGCAGAGTGCTGTGCAGTTATCCCTGCCCCTCGTCTTCCTGGGCACTGGTGGGAGTCTAGGTGATGACATCACCGTGCTAACATCCAACATCATAAGGGCGGCACAAATCAGATCAGGAATTTAAGACCACACCGGAACGGTTCCAGCCACCCAGTGGTCATTCCTCCCCTGCTCTCCGCACCTCCAGAGAAAATGAGGGATGCATGAGGGGGATCGGTAGTCAATCACCTGCTCCCCTGAGAGGCAGCACTTGACACATGACACAGATTTTGCCACACACCGGAAACATTCCTTTCAACACTCCAGGCAAAAATGTATTTTCATGACCAAAGGATTGGGTAGAACCAACTTTAAATTGACAGCAAAGACTGATAATAGCCACTTTACTAAAAATAACACTTTCTAGAGTCATCCAAAATGATGTCTTCCAACACAGGAACAAAGTACTGAATGCCAAAGGACTGGCAACAGTTTATATTTTATTTGGAAAATATCATCAAGCTTATGAAGACAGCTGTGACGGGTCAGAAATGTGAGGTGGACAACTTCATAAAGGTTTTTCACAAGAAGCTATTTTATTAACTTAAAAGCATGTGATAAATACCAGTAGGGGAGGCATGGTATCACATGTATAACACTGACACAAAAAGGTACAATTTGTAAAACCTTTGTTGAAGTTTTAATGGGGCCCTATAGCTAAGATGAACAAGTTACTTACCAACTGTAATGTTTTTTCGACTGGATGTTCCTCCCATGTATTCTTCATCTTGTGATAATTTGTTTCGCCAGCTTCGAGGCATCGGAACATTTTCGGCAGAGGGCGCTGTGCTCGAGGTCGTGGTGTCGAATGTCCCTCGACGGGCTCCCTACTGTGTCGACGTCACTGATGGTATAAATGGCACGAGCCACGACTGTTGGCTTCAGTTCTGTTTTTTCGAGGAAATACTCGTGGAACATCTAGGCGTATGCTGTGACTGATAGGCCCATCGTGAGAGGAAATTGTAAGAGAATGTAAAGTATACTGCGGGGTAGGCTGGGAGGGTCGATGAGGAATAGGTGGGAGGAACATCCAGTCGAAAGAACGTTACAGTTGGTAAGTAACTTGTTCTTTGAATGGATTATGTCCTCCCACGTATTCCTCATCTTGTGATAGATTCCCATAGCAGTGACCAATTTGGAGGTGGGAGTGCTAGTTTTTGTGTTCATGTACAGAGTGAAGTACTGCTCTGGCAAAAAGTCCCACATTTGAGGATGAGGCATCTGAGCAGTAACGTTTGATGAAGCTATGTATTGATGCCCATGTTGCAGCTGAGCAAATATCTTTTGCAGGGACTCCCCTCTTCAAAGCCGCAGAAGTAGCCATTCCCCTTGTGGAGTGAGCACGTAACCTATCCGTTGGGTCTTTTCCTGCTAATCTGTAGCATTCCAATATAGCTAGAATAATCCAGCGGGATATGGTTTGTTTTGTCACCGCTAACCCCAATTTACGACTTGTGTATCCCACAAAAAGTTGGTCGTCTTGACGTAATTTTGACATTCTTGCAATGTAAAAACTGAGAGCCCTCTTTGGGTCCAGCCAATGTAACCTCTCCTCTTCTTTTCCCAAATGAGGAGGAGGATAGAAAGTTGGTAGAACAATTTTCTGCGACAAATGGAAGTCGGAAACTACTTTCGGTAAGAAAGATGGTTTTACTTTCAGAATCACTTTGTCTTTATAAAAAGGGGTGTATGGAGGTTTACATAAGAGAGCCTGTAGTTCAATAACCCTGCGGGCTGATGTTAATGCCACAAGGACAGTTTTTAGCGTTAAAAGCCTCAATGGACATGAGTGCAGAGGCTCAAATGGTATACATGTTAGGAATTTAAGAAATAAATTAAAATCCCAGGTTGGAATATGAAATGGTATTGGTGAATATACATTTGTAAGTCCTTTTAAGAACTGTATTATTAATGGTATTTTAAAGTAAGAAACCTCTTCCGAGGAGCGCTTAAAAATGGACAGCGCAGCAAGGTATCCTTTGATTGTTCTGATCTGGAGCCCCAGATTGGCTAGATGTAACAGGAAAGATGGTGTGTCACATTGAAAAGGGTCCACATCTCTATTCTTGCACCAGTTACTGAATTTATTCCAACAACACTGGTATAAAGATTTTGTTGCTGGCCTCCCGGCCGAAAGCAAAATCTCCATTACGTCATCCGGAAGATCCCAATCCTTGTATCTCAACCTCTCAGAAACCATGCATGAAGGTTGAGTGTGTTGACCTCTGGATGGAGAACGCGACCTTCCTCTTGCCTGAGAAGATCCTCTCTTTGTGGAAGACGTAGTGGAGGGCAGATGGACATGTCCAGAAGGTCCGGGTACCACGTCCTCCTGGCCCAATCCGGGGCAATTAGGAGCATGGTTTTCCTGAACTTTCTCAACCTCCTGATTACTTGAGGAATCACGGGGACTGGAGGAAACGCGTACAGCAGGGGAAAATCCCAATCCACTATGAATGCGTCTCCTAGAGCTCCGCTCGAAGGAAATTCCCTTGAGCAATACTGATCGCACTTCCGGTTTACCGAGGTTGCGAACAGATCCACTTGAGGGGTTCCCCAAAGGAAGAAGATCTCTAGAAGGACTTCCTGAGCTAACTCCCACTCGTGAGACTGTGCTCTGCCTGCTCAGAGCATCTGCCGCCGTGTTCTGCTCTCCGGCTAGGTGAACTGCAGATAAAGAGATTCCTTCTTGTATTGCCCAGAACCAGAGCTGCACAGAGGTAGAGATCCTGCGCCTCCTCTTTTGTTGAGGTAGTACATGGCCACTGTGTTGTCTGTCATTATCAGGACATTTTTTCTCTGTACGGAGGGCAGGAAGGCCTTCAGAGCTAGTCTGATTGCCCTCAGCTCCAAAAGGTTTATGTGTAGTCTGGACTCCGATGGAGACCAACGTCCGCTGGTTGTCAGATCGTTGGTGTGTGCTCCCCACCCTGTGAGTGAGGAGTCCGTCACTACTGTTATCTCCGGCCATGGTTGCCAAAAAGATTCTCCCTTGAGGATGTTGTCGTTGCAAGCCCACCATGATAGATCCCGAGCAACTGCGCTCGGGACTTGCAGAAGATCTGACATATCCCCCGAAAATTGGGACCACTGAGTACTGAGGGCCCATTGGAGGGATCTCATTCTCAATCTGGCCTCTGGCACCAGAAAAATGCAGGATGCCATGAGGCCGAGCAACCTCAGGAAATCAAAGGCCGGTAGATGCTGGGCTTTTTGGAAGTTTGTTACCATCTGCTGGATGTGGAGAGCTCTCACCTCGGGTGGAGAGGCTTTCCCCGAGGAAGTGTCCAAGACTGCTCCTATAAATTGGAGTTGTTGGGATGGTACCATGTGGGACTTCTTGAAATTGAGGGAGAAGCCCAGGTTGTGGAGGAAGTGGCAGGTGACCGATAGGTGTTCCTGAGCTTGTTCTGGAGAACGTGCTCTGATTAGCCAGTCGTCCAGGTAGGGGTATACGTGAATCCCCCTTCTCCTGAGACTCGCTGCCACTACCGCCATCAGTTTGGTGAAAACACTCGGGCAGAGGTCAGCCCGAATGGCAGAACTCAAAACTGATAGTGAGAACCGCCAACTGCAAACCTCAGGTATTTTCTGTGCTTGGGATGGATTGGCACATGAAAATAAGCATCCTGAAGGTCCAATGATACCAACCAGTCTTGGGGTTCGAGAGCCTGAAGGATCTGAGAACTTGTCCTTCCTGAGGAATTCGTTTAATTTTCTCAAGTCCAAGATGGGTCTCAATCCTCTGTCCTTTTTAGGGATGAGAAAATAGGGGGAGTACCAGCCTTTTTTCCTCTCTACTACAGGTACTTGTTCTATTGCACCTTTCTCTAGCAGGGTTATAATTTCCTGCCAAAGGAGCGGATCTGGAATTTTGGTAGAGCTGGCTCCTGGTGGATGATCTTGAGGTCTTTTTGTGAAGGGTAGGCAGTTACCTGAGCTACTGTCTCCAGTGCCCATGCATCTGAAGTAATGCCCCACCATTATTTCAGATGCTGAGAGATTCTGCCTCCTACAGGTATTTTGTATGATAAGACCTCAGAGATTTGGAGGCGGCTGCAGGAGTGGCTGAGGGCATAGATGCCGTTCCTGAAGATGGCTTTGTAGTCTTTGCTCGTCCACCACGAGTGACATTTCTTCTGCCCCTTTGAAAAGCCTGTCCTCTTCCTCTACCAACAGAGGAGTAGTATCGAAAAGGACGACCCCTCCAGGAAGATGAGCCCGAATAGGGTTTCTGAGGCTGTCGCATGGAGGCATTAAGGGACTTTGCTGCCGCTTACGAGGTCTGTATTTTTTCAAGGCTCTCATCAGCCTTACTACCAAACAGCCTCGAGCCATCAAAGGGCATGTTGAGAAGCCTGGTCTGTACATCTAGTGCAAACCCCGACTTTCTCAACCACGCAAATCTGCGAAGCACTGTGCTTCATGCCATGGACCTGCTAATACTATCAGCAGTATCCAGTCCAGACTGGAGGCATTCCCCCATTGCCTCCTTACCGTCACTGACTATATTCAGGAAGCCTTCCCTTTCCTCGTCTTCCGGAATATGCTCAGCCGCCGCCGAAATGCATTCCCACAGGGTATGTGTGAACCTGGCCAGGGTACAGGTGACATTGGTAGATTTCAAGGCCATGCTACCCGACGTAAAAACTTTACGAGCCCAGGCATCAACCTTTTTATCCTCCCTGTCCGGAGGTATGGTTGGGTATGCTGACTGCCTGGATGGAGTAGCTGCCTGAATAACCAAGATTTCTGGAGTAGGGTGTCTACTCAGGTATTCTGGGTCAGAAGTGGAAGTTCTGTACTTTTTTGGTAGACTGCTGTCTACTGCAGCAATGCTATCAGGTTTTTCCCAGTTTTTCTCAACTGTTCTTTGTAATGCCCTATGAAAGGGGAGAACTGGATCTTTCCAGGGTCCTCAGACTATAATATCCGTCATATCGTCTTATTCAAACATAGGGGAGGCTCTTCCCCAACCCATATACTCAATCACCCTATTCATCAAATTCCTATACCCTGAGTCTGCATGTTCTGCAGGATCAGGTGCAGTAAACTCCAATTCGGGTGATGTGTCCACACCACTATCAGAATGCAGAGTTTCAGATAGATCTCTCATTTTTGTGTCAGGATTTTTCAGTTCCTCTGGAACTTGTCTAGTTCCATATTTTACTCCAAAGGTGGTGTCCTCCTCATCATCTGAACCAGATTCCTCAAAAATTGAAGACATGGACTTAAAGAAGTACGATCTTAGTAAAGGTGTAAACCTTCTCTCTTCTTCCTCATCATTTGTCGAAGGAATCAGTGTTTTCTTCAAGGGAGTCTTTGATGGAGTCGAAGTAACCTTCATTTGTCAAAGATAAACTAGGCTTCATCATCGGAGCAGTCGGCGCTGATGGCGTCGATGAAGTTGCACCCGACTTCGACAATTTTTGTTTCTTATGAGGGATCGGAAAGGCACTCGATCCTCGAGGATCTCTCGACAACTTGTTGTCTCGAGATCTATGGGTACTACTAGGCTTAACCGTTGTAGTTCTCGACTTCCCTGCGTCGTCCAAAGAAGCAACCGGGATCTGGCTTTTCTGAGGTTTCTTCGAGGGGGTCAAGGCTGCATTCTCAAAGACCTGCAACATTCTTTTCCTAAAGCTCTCCCACTTTGAAGGGGAATCCGATCTAGTCGGACATCGAACCAATTCTGTCGACGAATCGGACGATGACGACGGAGATCTATGGGGGTCATTACGACCCAGGCGGTAACCATGGTGCTAGTAGCGCCATGGTTGTCACCGGTATTTTACTGATTGCGCCATGGTGAATGGCGGAATTACCGCCCCATTCCAAGGTTGGCGGGGCGGTAATTCCCCATTCACCATTGACCCTTCCCCATTTCCATTTCTGCCCCCATAGGGCTCAATGGAAATGGGGACGGCGGTAGTTACGGTACCGCAAATTGCGGTACCATAAATACCTCCAAGGACACTTTGCGCGTCCAATCATTAACGGCTGGTAAAAACCAGCTTTTAAGGTCGGGACCCGCAAAGGGACCTCGTAATTAGGCCGTAAGGGGTTAACGGCGCCGCCACCTATTACGGCGCCGTTAACCCCTTACCGCCTGGGTCGTAATGAGGCCCTATGTCTCCTTTTGAGCTTTTTAGAGGAAGACGAAGAAGATCGTCTCGACCTGCTACGAGATCGGGTCTCTTCAAGTGCTTTTTATGGCATTCCAATTCTTTAGAGTTTTTTAGATAAGGCTTTCGAAGAGCCCTTTGACGCCTCCCGCCCCACCGCTAACTTACTTTTCCTCTCACGGAGGGCCTTCTCCATCATAGACTGTCAGGAGCCACAGTCGCCAGTTCGATGGTCTGAGCCCAGACACCACAAACAGATACGGTGAGGATCGGTGATGGACATCTTCGATCCACAGTCATTACACTTCTTAAACCCAGTCTTGGGAGTCGAAGCGGTCGATGAAGAAGACATTTTCTTGACAGAAAATCTCGAAGCGCGCCGTTCACGAGAGCGAAGCAACCGGAAAAACGGAACTGAAGCCAACGGGCGCGGCTACAGCCATTTATAGCATCGGTGACGTCGACGCGGTACAGAGCCCGTCGGGGGACATTCGACGCCACGACCTCGCAGCGCCATCTGCCGAATTTTTTTCTTCCGATGCAGCGAAGCTGGCGAAACAAATTATCACAAGATGAGGAATACGTGGGAGGACACAATCCATTCGAAAGGAGTAGTCTCGAAAATCAAATAATAAATAAAACAGTCCTAGCTGAGTCAGTCAAATTAAAATGGCCTATACTAACAAAAACCTAATGCCTGCCCTATATCTTGTGCAAAATGGTGAAAAGGAGAATATGTATGCAAAGGAAAGTCAGTGTCAATATAAAGAATAAAGATGGCTGAGTCAGCTGGACAGCACAGGGTAAGGCGGTCCCTGTAGGTGAGATGACACACTCTGGCTCTTAACACAAAGGTAGTTCAAGACGCGGATCGAGGCCTGCCTGGCCTTCCAGGTTAAAGTCTTGATTTCCAATTTTCAAAACATAGTTCACCAAAACGTTCACGTCGGTCCCCCTCTGTCAGGCTCAGACTTCTCAAAGCAAAAGTTCATATCTGTCTCCCTCAGTCGGGCTCTGACCTTTTAAAGCAAACAGTTCAACAAAACACTTGCAGGGGTTCCCTTCCATAAGCTTAATTCACCTCCTTTAGGGGTTCCCTTCCCCTAACTTATTACACCTTCGGTCTCCCTCAGTCGGGCTCGGACCGTCAAATGTACATGGCTTTTTTTCTACAGACCTCCGAAAGACCACTTCAACTTTCCGGCTTTCAGCTCACACTTCTTTGTTATTTGCCCCAGTGCTTTCTGGTCTGGGTAGTTCATTATATTTTACACAAAAGTTCAACGTTCACAGGGTTCTCACCCCTTTTCTCGGTGTCAATTTCAATCAGTGTGTTTTCCAGTTCATTCACATTATCGCTACAAACTTTTCACCTTTCACAGAGACTTCCGAGTGGGCTACTTTCTTTCGCCGGACCACTATGTTACTCAGTATCGCTGACTTTACTGCTATCATTATTTCAAGGTTCATTTGCAGGTCTCTCTTTCTTCACGTCTCATCCACACGCGTGCAGCCTTCAATTGTGCGATATAATGTTGCCACTTCAATCTTCTTTAGCACACACTGGTCTCTCACGTCACTCGCCAACTCACCGGCTATGTGCGTTTCTTTCCCGTCTTCCAGTTTATGAATCCAGGTTAGTGCTGCAGGCTTGGCCTTGCCTCCCCAACTCTGCAGTTACCCGGGAGGGTCGCTGGCATCCTTGAAACACAATGCATCCTTCTTGTTTGGGTCTCCGCCTTCTCAACGTATCTTTCGTGGCCTTTTAAAGTCCACAACCTCCTACAGGGAACTCCTGGGGTTCTCCACCCGTTGCTCTGCTCCAGTAGGCTTGCCTTCGCCCTGCAAGTTCTGCTCTTACTCGTGTTCCACATTGCTCATAGTGTGTCTCTATGTTCTGCCTTTCATCCGTGTGAGGAGAGCAAATTGGTATCAGATCTATGCACTTAGAGTCAAGTGCCTGAACCAATTAGCAGGACACGTCCAATGTGATGTGTAAGAGTTAGAATTATTACGCTCAGTTGCCCTCTTCCTCAGCCCACTGTGTGGAAAGGGAGGAGAGTTGGGACACCAGAGAATCCCATCAATCCTATCAAATAGGAAGCATCATAGGTATGGGAAAGGGAGGAATACTGCGCCACTGGCTGTCTCACCCCCACTCCCCGAAGACCCCTCACCGAGGTAATCCTCCTGCACTGGTCCACCCCAAGGGTCTGGATCCAAAGGTGATGGCTGTGCCCTGGCCACCTGAGAGAGACATCCCTGGGGACTAGCGGGTGAGACACCCTTTAGTTTGTCACACGCCTCATTTTCCCTAACCTAACGTGGGTTTCCCAACCTACAAAACTAAGACTAAAGGAAAACACTTCAAGACACAAGGATATCTGTCCCTCACATTTATACATACAACAAAAGCATTTCAGGTACTCATAGGGCTGTTAAGGTTCAACAAAATAATTATTATTACCAAATAGTCTTGTAACCAGGATAATATCCCCTTCCCCAGGATCAAAGCATAATTTCCAAATAAAAAGTTCCATTAAATAAAGTTCCTTTCAATAGTCAGATTCTACTTCAAAAGACAGCACACAATGATCCTTATATCCAAGTTCTGCTTCCAACACAAAGTTCCTTTACTTCAGAGGGTTTCACTTGTTGTCGTGATTGTATTGTAATCCAACAAAGTTCATAATTCGTCCAATCAATATTTCAATAGAATTTCTCTTCTCTTGAGAAAGACAACTACTACACATACACATTTATTCTTTTTATACAACAAATATACACCAATGTTTTTGTCAGGATGGTTTTTACCGCAGTTCATCAAACACTTCAGTGGCATTGCCACTTTCTTTCCAACACAACCTTTCACCACAATATAGTACTTCAATGTCTTCTTCCTGTTTTGCTAACCTGCCAGGACTATCACTAACAGTCTTTTTTCTGGTCTACTCTCCTGCCAGGATGAATCTCCTAACACCACTACAAGTACTCTGTAGTAGGGTTCACTTCAAAACATCAGTAAATTCTTCGACTTTCAATAACAGCAAAATTTACAACTTCTTTCACAAGGATACAACACCCATTGAAGCCGTTTGTTCCAATGATTGATTGGCCACATGCAATGCAGGTTAGGGTAACTTTCCTGCCAATTCTGGGTTTCTTCTATCAAATCAAGTAACTGTTGATTCAAGTTTATTTCTGATAGAAAGCTGTTTCCCATTTTCCTTCTAATGACCTTTCCTTTGCTTGGGCAAAGCAGGTTGTTATATGATTTACTTTATTGCCTCCTTTTCGCTTGGGCAATACTGGTTACAGCTTTGTTTTAATACTGTTTCTTCTTTACTTTGCCAATGGTGGTCACTATGGGATTTTAACACTGTCCCCTTCTTCCTTGGTAATGGTAATTACAGCCTTCTTTAAATATCACTCCTTCTTTGCTTGGATTGTGAGAATTATAAACTTTTGTGTTTCGTTTTCTCTCAGCATGTGTGTTGAGCCAAAAATGCTTTCCATCATTACTTCGGTATTCAAAAAGTTATGTGCAGCAAGAAGTTTACGACAGAGCGCCCCGGGGTAACCTATCCAAGGCCAACTCACCGGTCTCTCAATGCGCGTCTGTGTTTCCCACTGCTGCTGTGACTTCTTTCTTCTCCAGTCTCGGAGCGGCTGGCACCTCCGGTTGCAGCTCTGTGCCTCGCGTCTTCCCTGACAAGAGCTCACATCACTCGCTTCGGTTTTCGGTGCTTCCCAGCCACCAGAGACAGACACAGTGTGCAGAGAGCTCCTCTCTCCCACAGGGCAACCTGCAACCACAGCGCTTCCTGCTGCGCAACCTCAGTTCAGGCTCCTTCTGCTCACAACTCTCTCAGCACCATTAACCGTCAAAGGCATGGCGTAGGTCCCGGAATCTTCATTCTGTCCCTGCCGCATATATGGCCACACATAACTTCTTCTGCTGCTGCTACTAACGCTACTTCCCTGCATCTGCACCCGAGGGGGATTTAAATAGGCAAAACTCCCCCTCAGGTGTAGACTGTTAGAAACACTAGACTAGCCTTGCAGTTCTGGGCCTCTGAGCTCCTCTTCCTCATCCCAGTTCCTATGGCATTATGGGACTTGAAGTCCCCAACATTATCATTCTTTATTTCATCACATATTTTAGTTTTAACTTTACTTCACCCATTCTGTCTGCAAAACCTACCTGTAGATAAGTGTTTTAAAGATAGTAATGTTTGTTTCTTGTTTTCACAGTTTACACCAAAGTAAAAGTCCCATTTCTCAGAAGGGAGGGTATGATGTTCTGATTATTATATCGACCATGATGGCTTTCATTACCAATATGTTGGGTATCTTTAGGAAACGGAATCTGACTGACAACAAACAATTAGATGTTCTAGTATTTTGGATAGCTCATCTTTCAAAGATGACGAGTACCACGACTCTCCTTGCGGAACCCTCCCAATCTATTGGGGGCCTTCTCCTCCCAGGTGATCCACCCAGCTAATACCACTCCCAGGGTTAGGATCAGGAAGCGTCTGCCTTCCCGTGGCCAAGTGGGATGAGACTTTAGGCAGGAATTCTGTTAGGATTCCACAGGATTCATCACACAGCCCAGTAGTAATATTGGATATCCAGTTTTAAAACCACAGCAGCCAATATATGTGCTTGTAATTTCATTAACAAAATGTTATCTATTCCTTTTTCCATCAGCATACAAATTCAAGTGGGCTATCCATTCAAGAATATATTTCAGGAACATACTGTGATGCACAAAGTATTGCAATGCACCTAAAAGTGCAATTGTAAGTATAATGCACTTGTTAGACTTCATACAGGAAATATGTCACAGTTTAAATCTGTATGATTAGATTTATATTCTGTTGTGGCTTTACCAATGTTGGATTTCTGGAGATGTTTAAGTTAGCCTGGTCTCAAACTGAACTCGTGTTCAACCTGAAACGTGCAGTGCTAACAGGGTTGGTTTTAAGACCCTGGGGATTAGTTTGGCCAACAGGAGAAAACAAACTGTAAAGATCCAGGAGTAAGAATCTGACACAAGGGTATTGTGGTGGTTGGCAAAGACTTTTATTAAAGTAAAAGGAAGGTTGGAGAAAGTCCTATCTCGCTCTAACTCCAAGAGGGGTTTCCCTGCCTCAACGAAACTGAAAGATGTCTGTCAGAATGTCTACAATAAAGTTCTCTGTTCTGTATCCAAATGCTAACCTGACCCTTACACGCTAAAATCAGGATAAAGTGAAAAGGGAAATAGTCTTTTGGCTGGTCGCCTGCAGCTCTTTCCCAAAGTTCCAACAAAGTTTTAAAAGGTGCCCAAAGAAATGACAACCAAAGTTCCACAAGTCTCAGGAGATGGTTCCCTACCCAGAGTTTATCAGGCTCTTTACAGTTCACAGTTTCAAAGGGTATGGTTCTTCCCTTGATCTCTTTATCACTTTCACAATTCACAATGCCAAGAAGTAATGTCTCTTCTCTTGACTCCACAGAGTTTTCCAACAATACCAGGGGGAATGACTCGCTTCCCCTGGATTTCACACACTCAAGAGGATGACTCCCTCTTGATCTGCACAGTTAACACACAGATTCTTGGCAAGCTTGAGAGTGAGTCCCTGACACTCCTCTGTCAGTCTGGTACACTCTCCTCCTTCGCTTCCAAACACATGTCTTATCACAATTGGGTGCAGGATCCAGACTCGCAATCACTTTGCCTGGTGTACTCTCCTGCCAGGACTTTCTCAATGTGTAGCAGTTCCAAGCTTTTATATTTTCTTCACTCAACCATTGGGTCGTCGACCCGCTTTCACTGCTTCATTCACAATGGACTTGGTGTACCAGCTCCACTGCACAGGTTCAGCCAATTCATCTACTTCTCATTCAATGGTATATTCAACAATTGCCTTGGCGTCCAAGCTTCCCTGCTCAGGTTCACCCAAATCGTATAACTTTCCTTCAATGGATGCGGTATACGCCATGAAGAGCCCCAGCATTCAAACTACCTTTCTGGGCTCCCCGGCTTCTCCTGACTGCTTCCGCGTTCTCTGTGGTCTGAAATTCTGCCAGCGGCTAACTTTCTCCTTTTGCAGGCGTCTCGTTGTCTCTCCGGTTCCACAGCTTCCTCTGCTCTCGGCCTCTATGCAGTGAACCTCCGAGATCCAAGCCACTCATGGCGGTGTCTCCTGGAGCTTCCTTGCTCCCTGCTGCAACTTGGTTCCTCTCAGTTCCCCAACCCGTGTTTTGAATAGTGGTTCTCCATGTTTCTTGACGATTGATGTTTTTAAACGTCCCAGAACCTATCGGATCTTTCCATCAACTAAAGCGCGTCTATGGCTTCCCGGCTTCACCACTCTACATTGCTCTAGTGCTCTTCTTCGTCTCAGTCATTCTACTACAAGGGTATGAAAAAGCCTTTTTGTCAGTCCAGATTGGATGTTCTGGTTTTTTATTTCAATAGGCAATACAGGATTGGGAAATGAAGGGGTTGGTATCATACATTGAGTGGAAAGGGGAATACCATGTTCCAGCTAGCAGGTCCACCTCCCTCACATGAGGGTTGTATTCCCCCATAAGGTCCGATCTCAGACATCAACCCCCAAGGTCAGGATCAGGTGGCGGCTGCCTTTCCCTGGACATATGGGGAGAAAGTTTCCCTGGAGAGGCGGGGATGACATCACTGGATTCATCACAAGACATATATGATTAAAACCATCAAAGCAACTCAATAAAGTTCACATTACAATAACACCATCTGTTCAAGACTCACCCAAATATAGAATAATAACTGAAATAAAATTCAAAATCATAGGCCTCGCCTGATATAAACTGGGGTAAACCCATGACATGCGGCTCTGTTGTTCCGGTCCAGGACTTCAAAACGGCAAAATGCACTTAAGGTTACACCTTTGGACATCGGCTCAGTAATACAATCTACTAGATGTGATCCTAATGGAAGAACAAACAAAAAGGAGCCACTATCAGCAGATCCAGCTCAATCATTAACTGCAGGCAAGTCCGGACATGTTTTCACATCTCCAATTCAAAGATAATTCACACTTAGTATTTCAAAATCACATTTCAGATCCAAAACCATAGCACTTACAATGAAAAACCATAATGATCTACTCTACGAAATGAAACCATACTATTTATTAATAAATAGTACAATTATGCATATTAAGAAGTAAATTATATTTCATCATATAAGTTCGTATGTGAGGGTCATGGGAATCTAGAAATCTAAAATTCCATTGATGTATCATGTTGCTATCATAAAATATGGGAGAAATATGATTTTGAGTTCTGAATCGTCCAGAGTGTACAGCCCCAGCTCTGTCACATTTTCAGAAATATGATCAACCAATTACAATTAAGGGTTGTACTCTCTGGGAATGACTACCTGTTAAGCAAGCCAATGGAAATATTTGACCAATAAAAAAGTGTGAAGTCTCATTAAAAGTGCAAGAATAATTTCCATTATTTAAGTAGAAACACACAGGAAATAGGTAAGCTTTGGAATAGCAAAAGTTGCTGAAAAGACCTGTTACAAATAGAAGAGAGCGTAGCTTGTATAGTATCTGGGGGTGATTGGGCCTGCTCCCTAAGAATTCTTTAACTGGGGCAGTCCCGCTGTCCGAGTGAAGGGAGCAAGAGACAAGGAGGAACACAGTTGGCTGGGAATTGTCTGTAATCTCTTGAAGGTCCTTACCGGAACTGTGCCTTAAATAAATTCCCAATGTAATTACATACAGGTCCTCTCGAACCATTTCTCTGCTAAAACCCAAAAGTGGGTGAACTGGGTGCCAATCGCAACTAAGAAGTTGGAGACTCATTTCAAATGGAATGTTTTAAAATTTTAGTGTGAAATGGAACAGTGCTTTCTCATTATATGTAATGCAGAGCGAAAACTGGCTTATTATAGAACGCACAGCATTTTCTTGTGCATAGATTGCAGTGGATGATAAACTATCATCAACAGAATGGGAATAGGATATTGTAGCTTGGTAGAGTGAATTACATACTGCGTTTACCGTATTCAAAGCAGAGAGAGATGACATATAAATAAGAACAAACAGCCTGGTTTCCATTCTCTGCGTTGTGTGTCCAGTGTAAAACAGAGAGCATTTCCCTGCACCGAGAGTTCATAATTTGGTAAATGATAGCTAAATAAACAGACTCTTGTGGTTTTTCACAAGTAGTCAAAAGGTGAGGCTGTGAAGCAATGTGCATGCTTCATAGCCTGACAAAGAATTTATAGCAACACCTGTGAAAGCCATAGATATTTTTTTACAAAAGGGAGTTTAGCATTTCCATTGAAAAGATGCACTTCTAAATGAACAGCAACTTTTCAGTAAAAATCTTTTGGTGAATTGAGAAGACTCTGAATTAAATACACCGAAATTGTCCAAGGAGATTGGGGGTGGATGGGCATGGTTGTATTTACAGAAAATCATACTCTTGGGTGGAAACAAAAGAGTAAGTAGTTCAACATTCTGTCTTTTCTAAACTGATAGATTTTACTAGAGCTAATATGTTATCTACATTAATGGTCGTAATGGTTGATGTCATTTTGTTTCAGAAGTAGAATTAGTTAATCTCTTGGGTGACTGCATGTGTTTGTACATTTTCTTAGTAAGACTTGCACAGGCAGGCCAATAATTGTTTCTGTAAACCAGTTACAAATGTACATATATTACACTGTGGTGGTGATTCCCCCAGCATAAAGTTAGCAGACCACCTTTTAAGTGATTTAATGTGAATTAAATGAAACTTCAATTCCCAATACTGCCAGTTTCTTTTCCCAGAATTGCAGGGTGAGCGTGTAACAGTGGGCGTCCAATTAGGAAATGCACTGCAGTAATATCTATAATTGAATCCATAAAAAAAATAATCAGACACAATTGGGCTTATCTGGTGTGCGAAGTAGATGACATCACGGACATCAACACACATATGCATTGTTTAACACAAACTGTGCCCAATATCATAGATGTGTGAAGTTGCATATGTGTGCTTCGTTGGATGGTTTCTGTTGAATACCGCCATTAGAGTAAACAGGTTGCTATTTTGTGGAACACTGTAGAGATAGTTGAATAATAAGTAATCTGGCACTTGTAGGATCTGTATAGTGAGAAATAGTGGATTTTTTAAGCAAGTAAAATAATTCAGGTGCATAGGTTTACTTGATTTTAGATTGTTGAAGATTAATAGATTGATCCACAACTTTGATCAAATATACATTCTAGCCATGTCATCACAGAACCTCAGGCCATGTTAGAGGTGGCTCTTGATCATGCATTAACTAGATATTTCCTGCAGGGTGTGAAAAACCAGAGGGTGTTTCACTGCCTAGACTCCGGGGATCCCTTACTAAGGTGGCCAGGGGACAGCCATCACCTTTGGATCCAGACCCTGGGGGTGGACAGGTGCGGAAGGATCACTTGGGTGCAGGTTCCTTAGTGAATGGGGGGCGAACGCCTGATGGCGAGACATGGTATCCCCCTTTCCAAATACCCCGGTCCCATCCTATTTTATAGTATATTCCAACTTCCCCGATCTCTACTTTCCCACAAAGCACTAAGCCGAGGAAGAGGAGGTCTGAGGCTGAAAGGAATACCACATATGCATTACATTGGACATGTCCCACTAATAAGATCAGGCAGGGTCAGGCACTTGATCTTAATTACATACACCTAGTACCCATTAGCTCTCCCCAGATGGTTAAAAGATGGAACACGGGGGATACCAAGATGGGAGCCGCAGAGCGCACCGTGATCGAGGCACTCCCGAACCCCTGAGGTGAAACAGAGGCTAATCCCGCAATAGATTGGTCCCTCCACAGGCAATCTATAGCACCCAGAACAGCCCAAGTGTGGGGGGCCCTGTGGGGAGCGTCCTGTTCCTGGAAGCCCAGTCTAACGACATCGACCGCAGCTCTGAGGAGCGGCCAAGGCGGTACAACCCCTCCAATACAGGCCTAGCAAGGGCGGACCAGATGGAGACGTGAAGGCCGGAGAGAGGTTCAACCCCCGGCGCAGGGTGAGCGAGGGTGGACCGGGGGAGAGCTGAAGGCGGGAGAGAGGATCAGGAGGTGGAAGGCTCACTGCCCCACACAGGAACGTGGCGCAAGAGTACAGGGTACGAGGCTGGGAAGTGGTGAGGCACAGGCGCGGCCCACCGGAGCAGGAGGACCAGGAACACTAGTGGAAAGACGCGGGTCACAGCCCACGGCATCCGTGCTAGAGACAGGAAGAGCCATCCAGCGTTGCCCGGGGGCCATAAGGTGAGCCACAACGTGGAGGGAGTGCTACTGGGTCGCGAGAGGGGAAATGCCATACTCCTGGAGGGCCACACCATCCGGTGGGACAAATAAACGCTGGCAGCCTCCGGGCCAGTGTCCAAACAACAGGATCCTAAAGCACACCAGGGTTACAGCCCTGAGCTACCCCACCCCAGGCTGCGAGAAATGGGAGACCCGGGGTGGCGCTGGGGGTGGACCTCAGGTGTTAGGCCACGAGGCAAAAGGGAAAGGCACCATGCATACCAGCGAGAGATCCGCAGGCGGAAGAAGCTTGGAGAGGGGCGAACGTCGACAACTAATGCCTGTGGACAGCGACCAAGGGAGGATATGATATAGGTCTCAGGAGGAATGGGCAGGGCGAAATCCATTGAGGGTTTTAGGACACCCTGGACACAAGTCTGGTTAATATGAGTAGGCCACCTCCGCGGATGGAACCTGCGGGGAGAGTAGCTCGGGGGCGGGTGCCTACGCCAGGAAAGGGGGGTGGGATCAGGGGGTTGGGGGGGAAAAAAAATAGTAGGGTGTAACAGGGGGGCATAACAGGGCCACACACGAGCATCCACAGGGTAGATACCACCTAGCATCAGAGCGAGCTTCGTGTACAAAGATCCACCAGGACAGAGCCACATTCAATTGTTTGACAGTTAATATCCGGGGTCTAAACACCCCAGCCAAGAGACGGAAGCTGGAAGGCCTCATTTAAACTCCAACCAGACCTGGTGGCTCTCCAGGAGATCCACATTAGGAGACACAACAAACATTAGCTGAAACTAGGGCACTATCCAAATACCCTGCAGGCGAATGTGCAAGGAAAGAGGGCAAGGATCATTATTGCTTTTAAGCGGGATGCACAAGTGTCCGTCCTGAAGTGACTGGCTGACGCAGCAGGCCGCTACTGGTTTCTTCTCATAAAACTTGGCACGCTCACTCTTATGGGGGCGTCGATTTATGCGCCAAATGTAGGCCAAGAGCGGTTTCTGAAAATGCAATTCGGCGATGGGGGGCAGGGGTACAATTCTCCTGGGGGACCTGAACATAGCTTGGGACCCAGCTACGGACAGGAGCACAGTGACAAAGTATTCCCAACCTCCTGCGTCACAGACCCTCAAAGCGCAGTTCCAGAGGCTGACTTTTAGGATGTCTAGACTTCTATAAAAGGGGACGAAGAGAGGCGTGGCCAGCAACCATGGAGTGAGGCTGCTTCAGGATGAGCTCCTGCCAGATCTGATGATCTGATTAAGGCATGAATGCAGAGATGATGACCGCTGAAACAAGAGGAAAGACCTGTAAGAATATTGCGGCAAAGGTTTTCTCGTCTACAAATCAACCCGGAGCGGATATTAGCAACACAACACATTCCGAAAATGATGCTGTCTCGTTGAACAAAGGAACCAAGATGGAGACAGTTGTGGGGAGACTATTGGCAGTGACAACGGCAGCCGTGCGCGAATGAAGAACACTGGGACGCTGTTACAAACTCCTGCGAGGTTCCAAAAGCTCTGAGGCGTAGCAGGATACAGCATTAGCGCGTTTGTGCCGTAAAGGAAAGCTGTGGCAGCGGGTGCCACAGAGGACTGAACGGCCGCAAAACTGAGTTACTAATATATAGCGGCCATGGCAAACCGGGACCAGAGCTGGGACGGCGAGGAGGATGATTGCAAGAGGTCCAGTGAAGCTGGGCAATGCACGTGTCTGACATCCGTGCAGCGAAACAAGGGGTGCGCACCCGGTCGAGGGGCTGCCGGGAGTTGCATCACTTTAAGGCCTGAGGCCGGCTCAATCCCGGCACATCCGCATGGCAACAAGAGGGGACCAAGAGCCCCACAGAACAGTGAACGCAGGAGGCATATAACAGCCAAGTGAACGAGGGACAGTGGTGAAACGGATAGTAGGAGGCACGCCCGCCTTCCTATTTTTACTGCAGGAAAAGCGCTCTTGGTCAGGGAGCCACCGGGAGGCATATCTCTACCCCACTGGAGGCCCGCAGGACTTCCAAACACCCGCAGAGCCATAACAGGGGCTACAGAACCCATAAAGAGTGGAAGGCACAAATAGTTTAAGAACATAATCATGAACCCTGAGCGGAGTCCGTGAACTAGCGCACCCTGCAGGCCCAAGGCCATCACGGGGAAGCCCAGACAACAGCTGTGTGGGACACACACAGCGAAACTTGTAACAAGGAAAGGAAGTACAGAGTGGCCACAGCCCATTAACTGGACACCATCCATACGACAGGCATAGCCACTAACTTACACTAAGAAAGAGTGTCATACCCTCACTGGGGCCAGATACCCTGGCACAGCACCACACAAGGAGACCTCAGACTGAATATTAAAATTAAGGGAGCCAGGTGTGGCTGGGCCGGTGTCCGCCCGGGTTGGGAACCCCCCGGTCCACTTGCATCGCTGCTCCTTCCCCCTGGTCTCATGGGTGAGAGAACCATGGGTCAATGCCTGTGAGGTGCCAGCAGGAGGACGTGGACACGTGAAGATCAGCACAGAACGCTGAGACAATATAACAGCCAATTCCAAAGTAGCAACAACAACAACATAGCGCCCTAACAGGCTGGATGCCTCCTAATGCATCAAAAGGGAAGAGCCACCAAAAATCACTCGACAAGTATGCCGTACTCCCACCCCAAAAGCCCAAAGGCAAGAAGGTGACGAAGTGCGACAACAAAAGGGATGCGTGAGCCCGACAATCAGATCCTAATGGCAATTGAGGAGCTGAGCACAACATTAAGAGACAAAAATCGACGAAGTAATAGTTGACGTTGGGCTGTTACGACAAGATGTGAGGAAACTGGCAGAGAGGACTACTGAACTGGAATCTCAACAGAAGGACAACAAGGCGATGGCACAGGACAATGGCGCTCAGATACACAGATTCAATAATTTGGGCTCCTGGTTGGAAGCCTATTCTACCCAGGAGGGTTACTAGGAAACAACAATCACAATTTAATAGGTCCAAGAGAAACAAGTGCTCACAGAATACTCCTGTTTTTTTATCAACCCCTGTATAAAGAAAGAATTACTTATTCATGCTCTGTGTAGAATCAATGTTGTTCTTTATCTAAGGTTACACAGTTCAACTTAAAATAGAAACTCAAGAGCTAACATCAAGAAAAAGTTTTTTTATAACCGGAAGTACAGAAAATATTTACAACGCACGGAATCAAAAATATCTTGGTACAACAACCACTTTGTGTGTATAAGACAAACTAAACCTTAGGTGTCGTTTGCCACAAAGTTCACATAAAAATAGCAAAAACATAGACAGTTAAACATTTATAACATCACATATACATTTCGAGGACACAAATCATTTTGTCTGTGTATAGCAGCATAAATGTACTGCAGTTGGGGATAGTGCGTCTACACCACGGTGTTTCAGCCGTTTATAGGTGGGCTAGATATGCCACATCTGGTGTACGGCCTTCATCAGGACGGGGATCTGTACTATATGATGTCTGTGCTATGGGTATATTAATTCCACAGGTTCTGTTATTTAGAAGATATACTGGCCACAAGGGCTGGTCTCCGTATGATCCTCTGAAATGGAGGTGAAAAAACGCTCTATCGTCAGCTAAATTGCTTTTTTTCTCTGGTGGCCCCGCAGGAGAAACCTGTCTTTCTGCAGAACCGTCTGCCACTGGAACGTGTGAGGGGCCTCAGAACACTGGGTCATTGAATGGCTCACAGAGACCTGGCTGCGGCGTTAGTTAGCTCAGATACACATACTTCAACAAAAAGTCAATCTCCTGGAGAGTAGGGTGGAAGACACAGAGTGGAGGGCACAAAGGAATAACATGCATGTGGTTGGCCTTCCAGAAGGGGAAGAAGGCGCATATCCCACGACCTACATTCAAAATGTGTTTTTGCAAGACATTGGCCCCGGGAACCCTTCTCAAGGATTCACGATAGAAAGGGCGCACAGGGCGCTCATCAGAAAACCGCCGCCCGGTGCCCCTCCACGTCCGATAATAGCGAAAGTCTTAAACTATAGAGACAGATTGAAGATCTTGTCCTACTCCAGGCAAGGTGGCACATTGCAGAGGGCTTCTCAAAACCTGGCGGTATACCCGGATTAGACATTCCAGGTCCAGAAAAGCAGGGTGCAGTTCAACTTGATTAAGGCCAGGCTCTGCAATGCCAGACTGAAGTACATGCTGATACACCCTGCAAGACTGAAAGTCCTGCACAAAAACCGTGCTCTATTCTTTGACCGTCCCAAAGAGGTGCAGGAACGGATGGACACAGAGGGGATCAACTCACCAACTGAAAATGACTCCTCACCAGATAAACGCAAGGATACCTCAAAAGTGGACACAGGTGGAATTTGACAACGGGGCGGAAGTACATCAGAATTGCGGTACAGACAACAGAAGGCAGACAAATGTTTCTTGAATGAACAATGCAACCAGTGAGGTTGGAGTTCCTCTTGGGTAGACAGACACAGCCGACATTGCCCAGGGGCAGGATGCACACCACAGTCGACTGGTATTTAAGAAGGAGCAAATCTCACCTGAGGCGGGTTCTAACCCGCCCACAAAGTTTGGCTGTTTTTTCTTTTTTCAGGCGCTTGTCTTTTGTGCCCAACCGCTGCGCATGTCCTACGGATGATTCTCGTAGGCATTGGCGAAAAGCGGACATGTCCGAGCATGGGTACCAATGCTGGGCAACTGTTAGTTGGGGTAGTTTTGGAATTTATGATGGAATCTGTGTTGCCATTAACAGTCTCAGAGCAATGGTCCTCCTTTTTGGTGCGGGGTCAGGACGCAAGAGGTAGAGAGAATAGAGGGAGGAGTGGTCGGACAAACTTGTCTACTTTACTACATACGCTTGACAATGGCTAGCGAAATAAAACTTAACCTGGAATGTCCGGGGCCTGAAACCATTTCATCAAAAGGAACAGAGTGTATATCTACCTCTGTAGGCACAAAATTGATATTGCTTTACTGCAAGAGACGCATCTCACGCCAGAGAAGCAGGCATTGCTTAACAGAAAATGGGGGGGGGGAGATCATAGGCTCTACATACTCTGCATATGCATGGGGAGTACTGACCTGGATTGCTCCTGCAGTGCCCTTCAAGGTGACACAGACCAGGACAGACAATGAGGGCTGAATGGTGCTCATACAGGGGCTCTTAGAGAATGTGGACACTTGCTTCATAAATACATATGCACCCAACCACATAACATGGCAGCCTTCTTTCGGACACTGTACCCTAGACTCAGACCCTATAGAGAGGGCTCCATAATGTGGGGTGGATTTAATTGCGTCCTCAATCCCTGCATGGACAGGTCGGACTCCAAGGTTCTGAAACCTTCCCCGCCTGACAGGGCTCTACAATCGTTACTAGCATAATTTGAACCGATTGACATCTGGAGAGTGCTTCACCCGAATACTAGACATTACTCCCATGCCTCCTCTCCTCATATGATCCATACCAGGTTGGATTATTTCTTTGTAGGGAAAGATATGATGGCCAACTCCATGGCACCTCTGAGGCCCCCAATCCCAACATCGAAAATTGAGAAGTGAGGCCCTGTTAGACCCAACTTTCCGAGACCACTTGCGAGATAGTATCAAAGAATACCTCCAGCACAACGAGGACAGCGTGCCTGGGGCTGGTACTCTATGGGAAGCTCTGAAAGTGGTCGTCAGAGGCAACGCAATTGCCAAATCAGGGGGTATTCAAGCTCTGCTCCGCAGGGAACGGTCTGCGGCAGAGGACGCACTGCAAGCATTGACACAATGAAGACCCAGGTAGCAGGGAAACGACTAAAATGGCACTGCACCAGCAATGTTTGAGCTGTTGGGAAGGATTGGGGAAACATAGCTACACTAGGTATGTAGAGAGGCAGCACGCAGAGTGGGACAGCCGGCAAGGCTATTAGCGTGGCTATGTAAGAAGGAAGAACAACGTACACCCATCTACTCAATACAGACACCACAAAGCTCCATGTGTAATACTCAGGAGGGCATTAACACAGTCTTTTACGACTTCTACCATGGCATATACCAAGAATCGCCCAGGTCAACAGACCTGGTAGGGGAGAAGGATATATGGACCCTCCTAGTTTGGAGGAGGGTGCAGTTAGTGAGTTAGACGCTCCTATCACGGTCGAGGAATTGGTTAATACGATAAGGTCACTACACACAGGGAAAACCCCAGGCTCAGATGGTCTGCCTGAAGAGATTTATAAGGAATGTGCTACAGAATTAGCACCCCCAATCTCCTGAAACCCTTGGGTGAGGCGTATGATTCAGGCCTCCTCCCGCTCAGCATGAGAGTGTCACTAATTGTACCCCTGCAGAAACCCAATGAACCTCTGCAGGAATGTAGCTCTTATTGACCCTTGTCTATGCTTAACCAAGACAGCAAAATCCTGATCGCAACCATGGCCAATAGGTTAACAAAAGTAATCCATACATTGGTACACCCCGATCAGACGGGTTATGTACCGAGCAGGAGTATGTCCTGGAATCTACAAAGTTTACATCACATCATGCACAGTTCTGCCTCCTGGGAGACATTGTACGCAAATTCTGCTGTTGATGCGATAATAGCGTTTGACTCCATTAAGTGGGACTGGCTACATGCCACGCTGCGCAGGTTGGGCTTCGGCCCTTACTACAGGCGATGGGTGGAGATAATATATAAGGAGCCAGTGGAAAAAGTCAAAACAGGTACGCACTTCTCTAAGCCGTGGATGCTGAAGAAGGGCATGAGACAGAGCTGCACATTGTCCCCGCTACTGTGCTTTCTAGCAATGGAACCGGTGGCCTCGTGCTTACGCATGGAGTACATTACGGCGGGCATACCTGTCATGAGAACACATAATTTGCTCTCCATGTATGCAGATGACACGCTTGTATACGTGCAAAACCCTGAAGATAATTTAGAACTGATCATTGAAGTCTTTGCTATCTTCGCTCAGCTCTCAGGCATCACAGTTAGCATGGAGAAGTCCTCTCTGTTCCCATTAGCCGGATTGACTAAGATACAGCCTAACAACCTGCCAGTGTTGACCTTAAAGTGGAGTGCAACCACATTTTGATACTTGGGGATCAACTTTTTTCATGATCCGGTTAGAGAACGCGACAACACGCAGAGGGCCCTGGACAGGATAAAGAACTCTATGACCTTCTGGAGCCATTTTCCCCTCTCAGTAATGGGTAGAGTGGCATTGCTAAAAATGATAGTCCTCCCGAGGCTCCTGCATTACTTTGCAACTATCCCTTCCAACATACCGAAGGCCTTCTTTAAAGCGATAGACTACTAATGTAGAGAATTCCTATGGCATGGCAGAAGATGCCAGATCGCATAAGCCTCACTGCAAAGACCATATGTGGAGGGGGGCATTAAGGTCCAGCACTTCGAGCTGTACTATGTGGCAGGGAAACTTCAATTTGTGGTGGGTTGTTTGGCGGACGATCCTACCACAGACACTCCACTTTTGCAACCAGCTGCCACACGCACCTTTTTAAAAGAGTTGTTGTGGTGTAAGCGGTCACAAGTTAACAGTAACCGACACCTGGTGACATTGGGTATACAACTGTGGGATAGGGAACTAACATTAATGAAACTAAAGGATCTGTTTTCAACACAGGTACCCCTGGCCTCATTGGCCCCAGAGGCGTCTCAGGTGAATCTGGGAATCCAAACACACTGGCAACCCAAGGGTATTACCACAATAGGGAACCTGCTTACAAGTACCTCCTCAGGCCGTCTTTAAAATGAAGGATTTAGGGTTTATACTGGTTAAACTACGGATAGCGAAGACCTGGAAGTCGCTGACAGGCCCACATCTAGAAGACTGGTGTTGGGACCTTAACAAATGGGCACAAGCGGAGACTACGGTCTGGCAGAGAGTGCACAGGGCACTTCAGCCACTAATACGGACATTACGGCATGGAATATACGCACACATTCATTGTTTATTTCGGCCTACTCAGAGGTGGTGCTGGGACACAAGCCTCCGCAGGCGCACAAACCGACCAATCGCTGCACGACACGTAGACAGAGGACACTGAGACTTGACTAGCAACACTGGGGGAGGGATTTTGAGGGAGGGCAGTGGGGTAGGTTAACGTTTATGTTTGTTGTTTGGCCTGGTAGCTGATGATCCATGAATGGGATGTTCATCAATGTATTACTGCTTCGTCAGTTGTATATGCCCGAGCAATAAAACCAATAAAATCTGTTCAAAAAATCATTCTCTCGAATCAATTATGTCTGGGCCTCTGCCATGCTCATCGGGATGGTTGGCTCAATAGATAACCACACAATAACTATCTCAGACCACGCCCCAATCACCTTTATCCTGAAGGTTCCCACACAGCAATCCAGGCAATGGACGTGGACTTTCCCAAAGGACATACTTCTCCACGAGCTCACGTGTGAATCCCTAGAAGTCAAAATGGCTGAATTCTTTGACAATAACGCAGGGGAGAGACACTAGAGTGGTTGGTTTGGGACGCGTTCAAGGCAACAATGAGGGGAAACTCATCACAGCCGAAGCTCATCGGATGCGGCTTAGGATGAAACTGGAACCAGATCTGGAAGCGGAAGTAAAGAATATCATGCACAAAATGGAGACCGACTCCATGCCTGCTCTGCACAAGCATTATAGCATCGCTAAGGGGAAGCCTGACCTCCTCCACACAAAAAAGCAGAAAAAAGTCTGTTTTACTTGAAACAAAGATAGTATATCAAAGCCAACAAGGCGGACACACTCCTAGCCAGACAGTTAAGGCAAAAAAACATGGCCCAAACCATCCAGGCTATTGAACACACCGGGCAATAGCGTTACTACCACAGAACACACAGCAGCTCACTTCCATGCCTACTACTCAGGTCTCTACACATCGAATCGCTCTGATCTGAGTCTGAAACAGGAGTATATCAAGTCCGCACCCATACAGATGCTGTCAGCCCTGGATAGAGACTCCTTGGAGAGGGCATCTCACGGGAGGAAATTCTTTTCGCAATAGAGAACCTCCTACAAAACAAATCGCTGGGCCAAGACGGGTTCCCAGCCTTCTTCTATAAGCGGTTCAGGGAGACTCTGGCCCCCAAGATTGGTGGCTCTGTTTAACTCCTTTGTTGTCTCAGGCAAAATCACTGACTCCATGGAGGAGGCCAAGATAGTTCTCTTCCCCAAGGCAGGGATGGACCCCACCAGTTACGGGTCATACCGTACTATTGCATTGATAAATACAGATCCTAAGATCTATACTAAGATTCTTGCGAACAGGTTGGGACAGCTGATGCCTACATTGATCCACCCAGATCCGACCAGTTTCATAAAAGGCCACCAAACACACGATAATCTCAGGAGAATCTGCCATTTGCTAGAAAAAGTAGAGAAGAAGGGCGACCCAGCAGTATTGTTGTCATTGGATGTGGAGAAGGCATTCGGCCATGTCGAATGGTCCTTTCTCTTCAATTCACTCCACAGTATGGGATTTGGCCCTAAGTATATAGCTATGATACAGGCAACTTATGCCCATCCCATGGCGTGGTTGCTGGTGAACAGCTAGCTTTCGTCACTGGTCATACTCCAGAGGGAAACGAGGCAGGGCTGCCCTTCTCCCCCCTGTTCTACCCTCTGCACCTAGAGCCACTTCTCGCAAGACTCCGGAACTTAGACACAATCAAGGGCATCTCCTTCTGGAGGGGGCGGAGATCACAGCCTTATGGCATATGCGGATGGCATGCTGCTCACACTCACCGACCCGATCTCTTCCGTCCGAGCGGCGCTGAGGGAGCTGGAGGAGTTCGGAAAGGTCGCAGGTCTAAAAAGCAACATCATAAAGTCAGAAATCCTGAACCTCTCGGTTAATCAGGCAGATAGGATAGCGGCGGAGGCAGCAACGCAACTCTAGTGGGATCCCGATAGCATCCGGATCCTGGGGGACTCTATTACACGCACGTTAAAGGGGCTATATGAAGCGAACTACAATCCACTGCTTGCCCAGATTCGGGCGCAGTTACAGATGTGGTCTCCTCTATCCGTGTCCTGGCTAGGGAGAATCAACGCTATTAAAATGGTCATACTTCCACAAACCTTATATCTATTCCAGGCTCTCCCGATCCCCACCCCGACCGCCTTCTTTAAGACATTAAACAAACTGATCTCCAAATACATCTGGGTGACCAAAACACCACCCTGAATCGCACTGAGAACCCAAATGCTTTCCCCAAACAGGGGTGGCATAGGTCTCCCAAACTTCCAGGAATACTACCGGGCGCTGCAGCTTAGAGTCATTAGAGTCATTAGAGACTGGTACGGGGAAAGTAAGAGAAAGAGATGGGTGCAAACGGACAGGGCGGTAGCAGGAACCCATATGGGTGGGAAACTATGGCTGCAGAGAGCAGACCGACCCCGCAATATCCATTGTAGCGACATCACGAAAGTGGTAGAGGACTTGTGGGAACAAGCAGTGCACATACACAACCTCACGATGTTCCCCTTTCCGTTCACACCACTCTTTGATAACCTGCAGTTCTCCCACGGGCCTGGACCCGTGCGCATTCCTTCACTGGAAGGCAGCTGGCTGAGTAAATGGTAGGGACATGTTCCAGGGGAAGGAGGTGAAATCTTTCGTTACCTGTAAAGATGAGCTGGGGCTACATGAATCTCAACACTTCCCATACAACCAGGTTCGCCACTGGATCATGGCCCCCCAAATCAGGCAGCAGCAAACAGGGCTCTCACCCCTTTTGAGAATTCCTAGTATGTAACCCAGGGGATAAACACCTAATATCACAAATCTATAGGTTCCTTGTGGACGTTTCCCCACTTAGACCGCTGTCGTTCCATAGCAGGTGGGAGAACGCAATAGATGGAGGGATACCAGAAGAAATCTGGGCCTCGCTGTGGTCAGACATCCCTCGCCTGACAAAATCTGTTCAGATTAGAACATTTTGGCAGAAGTTCATGTATCAATGGCACTACACCTCAGATAAACTACACAGGATGAATCCTAGTATCTCAGATGGCTGCTGGAGGGGGTGCAGGCGGAGGGGGGCTGGCTACATGTCTGGCGCACCTGTCCGGTGCTATGGGCAAACTGGGAGGAAGTCAATAAGATCATAAGACATATGTATGGCCTGGAGATGGACAGGGTAAATGGGGAAACCCTCTTGGGAGTGGCAGCCCAGGACAATAAACTGTGGCCAAAACCACAAAAGGAAGGCCTTTTACATCTTGCACTTGCTGACCCCCCGTTGCTAGCGGACCGGTTGTATAAACTCTGGAACGTCGTAGCCTTAGAATGGGTTACCTATGCCATTCAGGGGTACCAAGCCAAGTTCTTGCTGGTGTGTGCCCTAATCCGAGACACTTTGCAGGGGGGACTATTTAGTACAATATTGCCCACACAAATTGCGTCTGTTGGACATTTCATAACCCTGTTATTCTTTCTCTGCAGGACCAGTGGAACTCTGTGTGTGCCTGAGGGTGTGGGGGGGTGGGGCTGTTGTAACTACTATGTAAAACTAATAAATACATTTGAAAAAAAAAAGATGCAACACTGAGACACACTCTGAGCAAGGCAGTGCACGAGAAGGAGCAGTTCTTCCAGAGCGACAGCAAACCAGGCGGAGCAGAGCGACAAGCCGAGGGATGGAACCGAGGTACAGAGAAACCTTGGACGCCCCGTCGAGAGATCATTACCTCCGAAGGGCTTTGAAGGTAGCGCAAGGAAGCCCTCCAGCTAGAGAGAAGAAACAAATCTCTTTTGTGTTTCAAGGATACCAGCCACCCTTGCGGGTAAATGGTAGAGTTGGGGAGGTGCAGCGGCAGTTGTGGTGTCAGCCTTGACTTCAGGATCAAAGCCGTGAAAGACGAAAATGAATGAACACAGCTGGTGAGTTGATGAAAGCAATGAAAGTTCGGTCTGTGTTAAATGAAACTTGATGGCAACAATATCCGACGAATGAAGGTTGCGCGTGTGCCGATAAAGCATTGTATGGAACTGCAAATTAAAGATGCAAAGTAACAGAGTGGTCCAGCGAAAGAAGATTGCCCAATCAAACGTCTCTGTGAAATGTCTGATGCCGTAGAAGCAACGGAAAGATAAAAAAACTGAGATGCAAGATTTGAACCGTTGTTCGGTTTGATCCTGGCAGAGGGAAACCTGGATGTGAGAGATATCTTTGCTCAAAACTACATTTACCAAGAGGCCTTGGTGTAGGAGAGAAAAAAAGTGACATTTTAAAGTTGAAGTGGTCATGCCGAGGTAAGCGCAAAAGCCCAGCAGTTTCCAAAGTCTTTGACAGCGTAAGCAAAGTAAAAGGAGGCTTGAGCCCGAACGAGGAAGCGTATGAAGGTGTGATTGAAGCTTGGGGGAGGGAATCCCTACAAATTATGACTGAAAGGGTTGAGCCCGGCAGAGGGAAGCCTGTACTGAATTGTGATAACCATAAGGAAACAAACTTTTGTTGAACTGTATTATAAAATGAAAGGGGACCTGGGCTGGAGTGAGAGAAAGCCGAGCTGTCCAGCGGATAAACTAGTGACTTTTCGTGTAAGGCCAAGTGGGCCCTGGTCCACGAAACAAACTGTATCCTTGTGTCCGAAGCCAGAGTGTGTTGCACGGTCCAAGTGTGCCACCTTACACGGTGCTACAAAATGTGGGGAAGGGAGTTTGCTCAGCCATACTATCTATCTATATTGGTTTTTGTATAGCACTCAATCACCCGAAGGCCTCCGAGCGCTCACAGTGACAAAGACAAACAGAAAACAAAGGGGGCAGGCAGCATAAGAATGGAATGGCCAAAGCAGAAAGACTGGAAAGCAAGAGAAGAAGAAAGTTACTCGGTGCCCACGTCAAATAATCAGGTCTTGAGCAGCTTTTTAAAGGAGTCAATGGATCCACAGTTCCTTATGAGCAGAGGCAGTGAGTTCTAGGTCTTAGGAGCCCAGAAACTGAAGTTAATGCTACCACCAGTTTTGAGGAGTTGGCGAGGTTGGACCAACTCTTGATTATTATTGGATCGTAGATTTCTTCTGATGGGTGTTTTCTGTATTTTGTCAGCAAGGAACTTGGGGGCTGTGCCAGAAAGACATTTGAAGATCATTATGCCACTTTTGAATTTAATTCTTTGCCCAACTGGAAGCCAATGGAGCTTCCATCTCTCAGCCGATATCTTCACATACTTACAAAGGCCATTGACTGCTCTAACTGCTCCATTATGAACTGTTTGGAGTTTTTTTCTTATGTTAGATTTAGAGGTTCCCATCAGCAAGCTGATGCAATAGTCGAGTTTGGAATTAACTATAGTGCCTGCTAGGATAGCTAGATTGGGCTTAGAGAGATAAGGGCAAATTTGCGAGAGAAGATTGGAGTAAAAGGCACTTAAGGTATGAGATGTGTCTTTTAAAGGAGGTAAGAATCCATAAAGACACCTAGCGTTTTAACATGATCAGAGACCAAGATGTTACTGTTGTTGATTTTAAAGCTTTGATAGTTGTCGTCTAGATTATTTAATCTCTGAGGTGTACCGATTATCAAGAGCTCAGTTTTGGCCTCATTGAGAGCTAAGGAGTTAGAGGCCATCCAGATTTGTATGGCCGAAACGACTTCTCCTACTCTGCAAGCATCTTGCTCATAGTTACCGGATAGGGTAAAAACCAACTGTGTGTCGTCGGCGTAATTTGTAAACCTGACACCCATAGTTTGTAACATGTCACACAGTAGTTTGGAGAAGATGTTAAATAAAAGTGGCGATAAACATGATCCCTGACGAACTCCACCTAAGAGTGGAATTATTATGGAGGAGAAATTCCCCTTCACAACTGCTGCAGATCTAGGACCTAGAAAGGATCTGAACCAGTCCGCCACAGATTGGGAAAATCTACCAACCGTGAGGAGTCTTTCGGCAAGAAGTTTGTAGTTAATCAGATCAAATGCTGAAGAAAGATCCAACAAGAGAAGCAGTGCTGGATTGCCTTTCTCTATGATGGAGCAATATTGTTCTGAAGGGCAAGGAGGGCCGTCTCAATGCCATGATTGGCACGAAAGCTAGATTGTTCCTCGGCAAGGATGTGATATTTTCAACACATTTTTGATAATGAACGTACGCGGATCTTGTCAATAATTTTCAGCAAAAATGGAACATTCGTGATGGGTCTAAAGTTGTCAGGAATTGAGGGATCGAGATTATCTTTCTTCACGAGAGGATTGATCCAGGCCTCTTTGATGTTATTAGGTACGTGGGATTCCTCAAAGGATTGATTAACAAAGTGCGTGACCCAAGGGGCCAAAGTATCATCAAAGTCCTTAAGTTTAGCCAGAAAGGAATCCCCTTTGCATGAGGAGGGTTTTAGTTTGTGGATAATATCGAGGACCTCTGATTGAGATACTTTTTTGAATGAAAAAGCATCAGGGGATATTTTAACACACAAGTCGGGTCTCTCTGGCGTACTCTAAAATGGCTTGTTGATGCTTCTCGGTTTTGTTGTTAAAGCCGTCATGGATGGCTTGGCACCAGGCATCGCTTTCTTGCGACTGATTGGTAGGCAGAGGATTTTTCAGTTCTTGGAGGATGGAAAAGATTTTAGGTGTGAGATTGGGAGTGATTAATTCTATCATTTAGGTGGATGGCTTTGGAGTTCTAGATTATTTTTGTATAACCTTTAACAGCCTGTTTATAACATACCATGTTTTCAGTGGATGGAGCTTTTCTCCATGTTCTTTCAGCTGTCCGTTTGATACGTCTGGCTATTAGAATATCCTCTGAAAACCACTTGTTCTGGTTGGTGGATTTATAAAATTTTGCTGGTTTAAGAAGGGCAAGCATATCGAATACAGTGTTTTTAGCTGACCTGACATTTCTTTTGAACACTGACTTTCCTTTTTGCATTACACATTACCTTTACACATTTTTCGTATTAGAAAGACAGCAGGCATTAGGTTTATTAGTATAGGCCATTTTATTTTGACTAAGGACCCACTAGGACTGTATTGTCTTTTTGTTTGTTGGTCGAGAATACTCCCACCTTAGTTATTGGGCAAGATAGGAGTTTTCCAACCCCTTTTAAACCATCAATACAGGTTTTAAAACTTGCAGCTCTTATGTTAGTGTCCACATGCCTCCCTCACAAAAGGAAATAGGTGATGCAGCATCTTGAGTCAGGGAAGACAAAATGTAAGATATTTTGCAAAATGTAGGAATAGATATTTTTTCACCAGAATGTCCACTACATGATTAATTGCAAAAAAGGTATATGATTTCCACAGCTGGGGAGGGAAAGCAGATGCTTTCGAGTCTTTCCCTCCATCTCTTCTTTCACCTCAAGTTGGTAGAGGACAGATTGGCTGAAAATGTACTTTATTTGCTCTAATTTACAAGAACTGCACAAAAGACTTCAGCAGAATTAGTACCCGGCGAGGGTCAATGAGCTTGTAACAAGCAAGCTCATTGGCCCTCGCCGGGTCACCAGCCCAACAAAGCCTTTGTCGGGTCGGTTGCTCCCCATGATGGCCGCTATGGAAAAGCGTGAGAAAGAGATAAAATAGTTGAATTAAACTCTGTGTGACAAGCAAGTGTTACTACGGCAACGACACATTTTAGTAGAGGAAATACAAGATAAATGGCAAGGGTACAGAAAAGCCAAATAATACATACAGAACTTTTAAATACTAATGACCTTCATAGCCAGGGTCTACAGACGAACAATAAATTGGAAGCTAAAATAAGTGATCAAGCCACTTATACTTATGCATTATTAGATGACATTGTGAATAAAACAAAATGCAACTCAAAGAGTAAAAATCAGATGCAAAGCTTCAAATGACAGATGTAGATTCAAAGGCTGGATTTGATAAAGGTATATAACGATATAAAAATCATTAACCACCAATTGACTCAGTTAGCACAGGAAAAAGACTTGGAATTCTAGAAATAAATCAGTTCAGCTTACAGCTGATACAGGGACAAGCACAAGGTAATGAGGAGTAAGATTACTTCAAAAAAGCTAATGCAAAGGATGCAAGAAAATGTGGCATTGAGAGGGAGGAGTCAGAAAAATTAAGGAAAGCTCACGATGACATAAGAACCTGAAGAGAAATTAGCTGGCTGTCAGACTTTAAGCCAAGAAACAGTGGAAAAAAATGTATTTATCAGAAAGAAAAAAGATTCCTTACAGAAGCAATTACAAAACAAGAAAGATAAATTGTCTTCCAAAACTAGAGCATTTGACAGTAGTCTGGCAAGTCTGAATGAATCTAGGGAAAAATTGGTACAGAGCAAGCATCAGATGATAATTGAAACCATAATGCTAGATTAAGACAAGAAATAAAAGATATTTAGTTGCGTTCAGAATCACAATCTAAATCCCACAGACAGTTTCATGGAGGAAATTAGCCTTTTTCCTATTCCTTGGGCTACCTCACCATTGCCCAGAACTTAACAGCGAAGTACTGATGGATTTGGCACGCCTAGCCATAGTCTGCACATACGGGGGGCGGGGCGCCAGATACACCATTTCCCCTTCCCAAACTCATCCAGATGCACAATAAGAATTAAGTTCCCTGTAGAAAACTGAGGAATATCGAGAAATTCAGGTGAGAGGGGAGTGCTACACTTAGTACGTCAGCAGTGGACAGGAGAGCAAACGAACATACTCCCAAACAGAGAATCCGAAAATTACCAGGTTACTCACCGTAGTGACCACCTTACTCCTAGTCCATAGTCCCCTTTCCTCCATACTTATGGGACATCTCTCCGTCCTGTGGGACGGGACCGGGGCACTTTTGTAAAAAGCATCCACATTTTTTTCAAAAATGTGTCCCTCCTCTCTTTCCAGCGCGGGGCCCGGCACGCGGCCGTAACCCCGCCCACCTTGGCTCCGCCCCGCGCATCGCCCATCAGTCCTTTTCTATTGCAGGGTCCAAGACACATTAGCAATAACAGAGGAACCTTATAAGAGGGGACGGCGGGCGGGCGTATGGAGGAAAGGGGACTATGGACTAGGAGTAAGGTGGTCACTACGGTGAGGAACCTGGTAATACTCCTACGTTCCGTCCCCTTTCCTCCATACTTATGGGAGATTCCCAAGAACTCCTTACAGGAACTATGGGTGGATGGAAATACCCCTTACTGAAACAGGTTGTTCAGCACAGCATGGCCGAACTGAGCGTCAGCCCTAGAGCTCATATCGAGGCAGTAATGCTTACAGAAAGCAGATGGGGAGGCCCAAGTAGCCGCTCTAGCGATGGACTGTCCAATTGTGTCTCCCTCTCCTCCCCACTCTCCTCACCTGATCGGTAATCCTCCAATTCTTCTGTATTGAGATGCGACGTGAGCAGAAGTCTCTCTTCGTAGCCGAAGACACTGGTCTACCACGAGAGGAAGCCACAGTGAATGCTTGAAACAAGCAGTCCTGGGACTCTTCTCCCGTAGCAGGCGACAAGGGAAAAAGCCTTGACGGCAGAAAGAACCCTTGTAAGGAATGAGGCCAAACAGGAGTCTTCCAAGGAGATTGATGGTACGTAGGCTCCAGTGGTAGTGGAAGAGTGGGTGGTCGGCTTCTGAGGCTTGGAGGAGGCAGACATGAGCTGATAGGGGCGGAGACCAAGAAGCCCTCGCTCCGCAAGAAGGGGTAGCGAGAGAGACCCGTGCCGGCGGCCCGAGCGAGCCGCGGGAACCGAAGGAAAGCCAAAGCAAAACTAAAGAGGAGAGAGAGAGAGAGCGCGAGAGAAAGGGAGAAAAAAGCCTCGCCAGAAGCTAGGAGAGGCAAAAGGAATAGCGCGGAGCAAGCCACGAGACAGAAAAACTAGCATTCTCACCCAAAAGCAGGAAGCAAAAGCTACGGGGTTGCAACGCAGCGATCGCTGGGAGTGAGAGGCTGAATTACCTCCCAGCGACCGCCATGTTGCCTGAGAGCTAGACCGAGACTGCACGTAAGCGGACACAACGTGCTGGAACTACGGTCTGCGCCGGAGCCTCCAATGCGGAAGTATCCGCCAATCGGCCCGGCTGCGTAGGACATGGACTCCCAGGGAACATACTTCTGAAAAGCAACGCAGCTGCCTTGCCTCGCACCTGGTGTGCATGAATACCCTTAGGAGGTTTCAGCTTTTGGACGGGAAAAGATTCCGTCATACAGGCCGCAATCCATCTGGAAATGGATGCTTTAGACGCCGGCCTGCCCTGGGGTTTACGAAGGTCACAAACAGTTGGGAAGAGCTCCGAAGCTAGGCAGTCCTGTCCAGGTAGAACTTAAGAGCTCTTAGGACATTCAGGCAGTGTAGAACCCTTTCCACCTCCGAGGCAGGGTTCGGAAAAAAGACCGGAAGGGAAACCGACTGATTCAGATGGAATTCGGTCACTACCTTTGGTAGGAAAGCTGGGTTCGTCCGAAGGACTACCTTGTCCTTGTGAAAGACCAAGAAAGGATGCTCCACCGACAATGCCTGGAGCTCACTCACTCTCCTCGCTGACCTAACAGCTATTCGAAAGGACACTTTCCAGGACACGTACTTGAGGTCAAACGTAGCCATTGGCTCAAAAGGTTTATGGCACAGCGCCGTCAGGACTACGTTTAGGTCCCAGGGCGGGTGCAGACTACGAACCGGATGGTAGATGCGTGTCAACCCAGCAAAATGTCTCTTCACCACTGGGTTAGTTAACGAATAAGAACACCGGTCTCTAGAGAGGTAGGCAGAGGTAGAGCCGTGAACTCGGGCACCATGCCGCCAAGTTGAGCGATTGTGGGTAGGGGTGCCACATCTGCTGTTCCCCTTGGTGAAGAAGATCGGGAGTTACTGGTAACCTGATCGGTGGACACAACAACAGGTGTTGAAGTTCTGAGAACCAAAACCTGGCCGGCCACCACGGAGCTATCAGTAGAAGAGAACAGTTGACAGAGCTCTTCAACTTCCAAATTGCTTGATGAACCAGAGGAAGAGGAGGGAAGGTGTAAGCTCTCATGTTGTGCCATGGGATCTCAAGTGCGTCCCTCAGAGAGGAGGCTCCCAGGCCCCCTCTGGAGGCATACTGAGGAAGCTTCTTGTTTACCGCCGTGGTGAAGAGGTCCACCTCCCGTGTGCCCCAACACGAGAAAATCCATGAGAGGATCTCCGTCTTCAACTCCCACTCGTAGCAGACCACTGTCCGCCGGCAGAGGGCATCCGCGGTGACATTCAGCCGGCCCGGGATGTGCACTGCAAGCAGACAGACCCCATGGAGCACGGCCCACTCCCAAATCTGGATGGACAGATCCACGAGAGGGGGAGACTTTGTTCCCCCTTGCTTGTTTATGTAGTACATTGACACTGCATTGTCCGTTCTTATGCGGACCACCTTGTTGACAATGAGAGGTCTGAACGCCTTGAGCGCCAGAAAAATCACCAGAAGCTCCAATTGATTTATGTACAGGAGCTTGTCCTGAGGTGACCAGAGGTCCGAGACCTGAAGAAGATCCAAAGTCGCGCCCCACCTGAAAAGGGAGGAGTCTGTCGTGATCGTCACCATGGGGGCTGGGTCCTGGAACCCCACTCCCACTGACAGGTTGCTGAGAGATGACCACCAGTCCAGGTCCACTCTCATGGAATCCGGAATCATTATCCGTTTGGAATCCGGGTCCACAGCCTGACGCCAGGAACTCCGAAGAGCCATCTGGGTCCGTCTCATTTTGAGACGAGCAAGAGGAAGAGCATTACACACGAGGCCATGAGGCCCAGAAGCCTCTGGAACCACCAGGCCGACATGCTCTCCGACTGCGTAAACATCTGACACGTGGCCAACAGATCTGCCATTCTGTCCCCGGTCAGATACACTCGACAGTCTATCATGTTCCAACGAAAACCCAGCAAAGTCAGGTCCTGTGAGACCGTCATGGAGGATTTCCGCCAGTTCACCGACAGCCCAAGATGGAACAGGAGCTGAAGGAGAGACTGGAGGTTGCGAGAGACTGGAGGTTGCCCGCTGCTGTCAACGGACAAGGGCTGCGTAGGAGCCAGTCATCCAAATAGGGATACACATGGATACCATGGAGACGAAGATAGGCCGCGATCACCGACATCTTTGTGAAGACACGCGGCGCTGAACTGAGGCAAAAAGGAAGCACCCGGAACTGGAAGTGCTCCTCTCCCAAAGAAAAATTGAGGTATCTCCTGTGTGGGTTCCAAATCAGGATATGCATGTATGCATCCTGAAGATCCACCACGCTGAGCCAGTCGCCCGCCTGCAACGAGGAGCAAATCTGGCCGGTCGTGATCATCTTGAATTTCTCTCGGGGTAGGGAAAGACTGAACTGGGAAAGGTCTAGGATGGTGCGCAGGCCAGCCTGGTTAGGTTTGGGCACCGTAAACAGCCGGGAGTAGAAGCCATCCCCTCGCTCCCCAAGGGGAACGGGTTCCACAGCTCTGAGGAGCAGAAGTTTCTGAACCTCGGCCTTTAGGGAGGGTGAGCCCGACTGCTGAAAAGGAGGGTTGCGGGGTGAGGTAGGGGGTAAAGGTAAGCAGAAGCCCGCTCGAGTGACTGACAAGACCCATCTGTCTTCTGTGATGGCTTGCCACGCCTCCCAATGAGACCCAATGCGTCCTCCCACCGAGCCCAGAAAACCTTCATTTGGCAGGTTTATCGGTGGCGGTGCCACCTGAACCTGATGAGGAGGCTGAGGAGCGGGAGACATACCGTGTATGCGGTTGTCTACGGCGGTTATTCCCTGCAGAAGTATCCACTCTGCGATTTTTGCGGTCGAGGAAGTCCCTAAAACCAGAGGAAGGTCGACTTTGTGACAACGGCCTTTGAGCCTTGAAGGGAGCTTTGACCAGAACAGACAATGATTTGGCCGTCTGAGTGCTGTCTTTGGTTTTGGCGAGTTCTACATCAGTAGAAGAATGAAAAAGCTCCTTACCATCAAATGGAAGGTCCAGAACTTTGTCTTGCACCTCCTTCGAGAACTTAGTGGCATGTAGCCATGCTTGCCACGAGGTATCAACCCCAAGCATCAGACCCCGAGCCGAGGTGTCTACGTGATGAGCCGCAGCCTCCAGGAGATCCTGGCCCAAGACCCTGGCATCGGAAAGGCCTCCTCTGAAATCCTCCAGCTTCTCGACCGGAATGTGCTCCTCAAACTCCGACAGACCTCTCCACATCGGCATGTTAGCTCCCGCCAAAATCAATTCTGCATTGGCTTGCCTGAGCTGCAAGGCCGAATTGGCAAAGACTTTCCTCCCTAGGGAGTCCAGGAGCTTGTCCTGCTTTCCCAAGACCTAAGTAGCTGTCGCGGAGGAGGATGCTGCAGGTCTGGATTGCAACGTGGCCGCAGCCACCACTGTGGAGGAGGGAGGCGGACAAGACGACAAGGCCACTTCTTCCGAGGAATGTAGCCTGTACCTTGCGTCAATCTTTTTATTTACAAAAAGTCCCGAGTGTGGCTTTTCCCAAACTCTTCGGACCTCGGCCAGAACGTCCTTCTGCAAGAACAGGCCGGTACGCTCCAAAGGAGACAAGGTGAACGCCCCAGAAAGCACACCCTCCTGCAGAGCAAGTGCCTCGGGCACCGGAACATCTAAGAAGCTCATCATGTCCAGTACCCGGTCATGGAAAGCTCTGGTAGAACGGGGCAGGTCCTCGTTGTCCTGATCACCTTGAGGGTCATCTGACAGGTCAGGATCCTGCTGAGCCATGTCAGGCACTGCCTTGTCCACTGGGAACAATGGTGGCACAGGCGGAAGCGCAGGGGGAGGCACCACGGGCAAGGGAGTCGCCGGCGGAACCACCGACGGAACGGGTGGAGCCGGAGGCGCGGGTGGACATATCTCCTTGAAAAGCCCTTTGAAATATTCCCTCATGGGGTCGGTGCGCTTAAGCGCTTGAAATTTACCGAAAAAAGCGTTCTCAGGAGATTGTTTCGGAACCTGAGGAGGCCTCTCATGAGGTGGACAAATCCAGGGACGCAACGGGGAAGGGTGCCACACCGGCCCCTCCGCCGACGTATCCACATAAATCAAGGGAGCCGCCCCGCAGACAACGAAACATTGTGCGGAAGAGGCATCCGGCCGTTCCAATCATAAACCGGCCGGTAAGGATGCGCACAAGGGACCTTAGGTTCACCCGAAGGACCGAACCCTACACCAGGAGCCAATGGCGTAGTTGTAGGGGGTAGTACCTAAAATGCCCGCCGTGGTCGTGGCGGGAACGGCCGCCATTTTGTCCTCATCTGAGGGAAACTGCGGCACGTGAGGAAGTGAGGCAGGGGTCCCCGTCGATGGATCAGGGGACTTAATTTTAGCCTTAACGTAAGGAACCTCGGCAGAGCCGGTACTATGAGGCCTGGAATGTTTCTGCGACATACCAACCGCCAACTGAGCCTTCGAAGGAAGAGCCTTGGCACTGCCGGTAAAAGAAGAAACTTTCTTCTTTGCCCCCTCAACAGATCTGGTGTCACCACAAGAGCGGGAACGGTGCGCTGTAACAGACAGGGCCTTGCCCGGCACCTCAGAACTGTTGGTTTCCTTAGCCTCTGTACAAGGGACCTCAGACCTAGGCCCAGTAAAAGCCTTATCGGCACGGGCCTCGAACATCCGTTCGGTAACCTCAAGCCCAGCCAAGACCTCAGGGCGTACCCCGGTTTTGTTTTTGAGGGAAGCCGAAAGAGCGGCATCAGAGCAAGCTCCGGTACCCCAGGGCTAAGTAGAACTGGGTCTATAAACAGCCCCCACAGGAGGGGCCTAAGAGCGTACTCCGGTGTTCACAGGCCCCTTACAGAGACCCTCGGAGAAAACTCTGGTAGAATTATTAGGCCCGACAGGCACCTCAGGCTGAACCCCGGTAACAGAGCGATCAACACCCCTCCCGGCTCGAGAGAAACCCGGGAAGGTATCCCCCAGCCGGGGTGCTCTGAAAATGAAAGAACTTACCTTCTCGTCGATGAATGCCTGAAAATGCAAAGGAGGAGTTCGTCCAAACACCTCCTCCCACAGCTCCAACCTACATTGAAGTGCCCGGACCGAAAGGGAATCACAGTAAAAACAGGAGTCCCAACTGTGTTCCGGACCCAAACACTCTAAACAAAGAGGATGGGTATCCGCCCTCGCGAAGCGACGGTGACACGATGAACAGTCTGGAATATCTAGTTTAAAAGACATAGACAGACAGACTAGTAAACGAACGCTAGCGAGAGCCAGAGAGGGAAAAAAAAGGGAAGAAAATCTTCCGAGGATGCAAGTGCGTCCGGCCCCGATCGTGCAGAGAAAAGGACTGATGGGCGATGCGTGGGGCAGAGCCAAGGTGGGCAGAGTTACGGCCGCGTGCCGGGCCCCACGCAGGAAAGAGGAGGGACACATTTTTGAAAAAAATGTGGATGCTTTTTACAAAAGTGCTCCGGTCCCGTCCCATAAGTATGGAAGAAAGGGGACGGGACGTGGGAGTATCAAGGTTTGAAAATGAGCGAAAGCAATAAGAATGAGAGATCATGAACCAACAGAGAGACCATTTATCCAGTGCGAAAGCATCATGAAGTAAGACACAGACAACAGACTTCAGTTCAACCACACAATATTTATTAACTTAAATGTCAGGATGGTAGAAGGCCTAACTTGTCCTATACTAAGGTGGGATTTCCCTACCTGAATAAAACTAAGGAAATGTCAGGGTCAAAGAGTCCAACTTAAAAGCCTGTCTGTGTCCAAAACCTATGCTTGCCTTCACGACTAAATCAAAACATTGAACAGGGATATCAATAATCAAAGAAATGGTAATCAACACAAAATGCTGAGCTTCTTCCAGTTCCCAGCCTATCTTCACAGTCCCTTCCCCAAGTTCAAAGTAATACAGTTCAAACAAAAGAGGTCCTGAGGCCATGTCCTCAAGACGGTAGGTATAATTCATAAAGTCTCAGGGTTCCCGTTCCCAAGACTTCACCATAGCACAGTACAAACAAAAAGGGATCATGGAAACCGGGAGAGAAAGGTTACCTTATCTTGCTCTCGCCCTTTTCGGTGTTCTACTTTGAAGCAATATGGCAGACGGTCCAGGAAATCCTGCATATCCCTTGGGCTGGATTCTCTTCTCTTCCCTTTTCCGAAATGGAATGCTTTAGTTTCCTTGGGTGAGGAAGCCTTTCTCTAAGAGTCTTAGATTTGACTTGGATTGCCTGTGAGACCCATTGATCAAATTACGGTAAATTAGTTCCAAGGAGTAATTGGGTCGGCAAGTTGGAAATCACTGCTAGAGTTACATTTATTTTCTGTTCTAAGATGGTAATAGAGATCTGAGTTAGCGGGTGATTTTCCATGTGGCCATATACACAGGTAACCCTCTCCGAGTTATTCCTCTTTTCCTCCTCCCTTCCTGGTATCCAATTCACCCTACCCTTGCCCCAAATTCATGGACTATTCCTGGAATTTACCCGTTCCTTCGGGTCCTTACGTCTGCTTCCCCGCTCGGAAGCGGTACTCTTCCATCGGATGGCTGCAACTTCACGCTGGACTCCGAAGACCCGCGTCCAGGCTTGTACAAGTCCCGGACAGTAAGGAAGAAAGAACCAACCTCCAAGAGCGTCACAAGAAAGGAAAGACAGGTCAGAAGGGGTGAAACTTATGACAGCCTAAAACCTGAAACAAAGACAGAAATGGAAGCCGCTGTACAGGACCTTATGCGAGGCATGCAAGAATTAACCACTGAATTTCAGAATCTAAAGGCGGAGAATGCTGCATTAAAGCAGCTGGTTTTGTCCAGGGATTCTGCTGCAAAGGGAAGCGTTCTGTTAGGCGGAGTAGTTGACAAATTCGATGGATCATCCAAAACTCTACGGGCCTTCCTAGATTCCTGTTTGGTACACTTCACCTTCAAACCATACTATTTTTCCACCCCACGAGCTAAGATCGGCTTCATGATATCTCATCTGACGGGCAATGCCTTATCCTGGGCAACCCCTTTAATCAATGCTGGCGATGCCCTCCTGGATGACTACGATGGGATTGTAGAAGCTCTTAAGGCCATGTTTGATCGCCCTGAGCTCATAAACAGTGCGCAGGAACGACTACTCGAATTCCAACAAGATAACCAGGACATGCTCACATTTGTCACACGCTTCAAGCAGCTAGTTAAAGAAGCTGATTGATCCCCAGAAGCTAGCTTTACCCTCTTTCGAAGAGGTTTAAACGAAGAGATAAAGGATGAACTAGCCAGAGTAGCTCGCCCCAGCTCCTTTCAAGCCCTCCTGGATCTCTCTCTACAGATCGACTTCAGGATCCAGGAAATGAAGGCTGAGAAGAAGAAATCAAGATCGACATCTAAGTCAGTCGCGAACTATCCTGGTCCTAGAGAAGCAACAAACACTCAAGCCTCTGAACCTGAGCCAATGCAATTAAGATTCTTCCGAGGACTTATTTCGCCCCAGGAAAGGATGCACAGAATCAACACCGGGCTATGTATGTATTGCGCCTCAGACAAACATCTTGTGAGAGAATGTCCTTTAGCGCCACCTCAGCACTCGGGAAACGCCAGCTGCCGATCCTAGGCGGAGCACAGCTTCGGGCGAAGGACCATTGCTCCTGGTCTATTCCCTCCTTGAGATCTCCTGGACAGAATACTCTTGTGGTCCTACAGACTACCTTATCCTTTTCCAAGAATGAATCCTACCCATCCTGGCTTTAGTGGACTGTGGCGCCATGGGCATCTTCATAGACCATGATTGGGTCGTTGAACATCACATAGCCCGGGAACCTAAAGAAATGATTCAACCGGTCGAAGCCATTGATGGCAGACCCTGATCTTCTGGACCCATAACCCATCAAACAAAGGGTCTACTGTTGTCAATAAATAATCATCAGGAAATCCTCAAATTTGACATTATAAAATCGGCTCACTATCCTTTGGTTTTGGGTATGCCGTGGTTACAAAGGCACAATCCCTACATCAATTGGGCGGCATGGTCCTCGTTTCTCTTTTCAGAACATTTTATGTCTCAATGTTTATCCCTTACCACCTTGCCACATCCTTCAGAAGATTTCCAGGGATCTCAGCAATCCTCAGTAACCGTCTCCAACATTATCCAGATTCCCCAACCTTATCAATCAAACTCAGATGTATTTTCAACTGCCATTGTTCAATCACTCCCACCTCACAGACCCGAGGATTGTGCTATTGATACTGAGCCTTCAGTGGTAATTCCTTTTGGAAGAATGTTCATTTTGTCTGAACCGGAAAAGAGGGCCCTCCGAGAATATTTGGACACTAATCTAACAAATGGAACGATTCGACCATCCAAGTCCCCAGCTGGTGCTTCTCTCTTCTTCGTTCCAAAAAAGGACTCCAAGGAACTTAGACCCTGTCTGGATTACCGTGGCCTCAACCAGTGCACTCTCAAGGATCGTTACCCACTCCCCCTTATCTCGGATATCTTCGAGGTTGTGAGGGGGGCTGTCATCTTCACTAAGCTTGATCTCAGGGGCGCCTACCATCTCATTCGTATAAAGGAAGGCGATGAGTGGAAAACAGCATTCAGAACTCCCTTTGGTCACTTTGAGTACCTGGTAACGACCTTTGGTCTTGCTAATGCTCCCGCCGTGTTTCAGCGTTTCATGGATCAGGTTTTTTCTGACTTTTTGTCACAGTGTACCTAGATGACATACTGATTTACTCCAAGGATCCTGGAAAACATCAAGAACATGTGAAGGCAGTTCTACAGCGTTTACGTGAACATAAGCTCCTAGCCAAGCATGAAAAATGCCTATTCCATGTATCAATTGTTCATTACCTTGGGTTTGTTCTTAGCTCCAAGGGCATCGGAATGGATACTTCTAAGGTTGATTCCATCCTGTCTTGGCCTGTTCCTACTACTGTGAAACACATCCAATCCTTCCTGGGATTTGCTAACTTTTACAGGAAATTCATACCCACATTGTCTGACATTGTACACCCTATTGTAACACTTCTGAGGAAAGACACTCCATTTCAGTGGATCTCAGCTCAGGAGTCGGCATTTCAACGATTAAAGTCGGAATTCATTCGGGCTCCCATCCTAGCCCAACCAGATACAGACCGACCCTTCCTGGTTGAGACTGATGCATCTGATTACGCCATCGGAGCAGTCTTGAAACAGGAACTTGACGACAAGAAGGAACATCCCATAGCCTACCTATACCGTACTCCCAGTGAAACTCACCATTCTGTCCTGGAGAAGGAGTTTCTAGCCATCCGACAAGCCTTCACTGACTGGCGTCATCTCCTTCTGGGAGCCAAACACCCAGTACAAGTTCGTACGGACCATCGGAATTTGCAAATCCTACAGTCCCTGGAGTGCAGAAACAGCCGACAGGCCCATTGGGCTTTTTTTTTTGCTCAATACTAGTTCCAAATACTTCATCTTCCTGGAACACATAATGTCATTGCTGACGCCCTGTCCAGACGTCCTGACTATGAGCCTCTCAAAGCACGCTCCTTTCCCAAGATGTTTCCGAACAGAGTGTTCGTGGCCCAAGCTGACTCCATGCTGGAAAAGATCTGAGCTGCAATCCCATCCTCTGAGTTCTGGAAGGATTACAATGGAAAGAACATATGGTCTTTGGACACAAAGGATGGTTACCTCTTCAAAGAGAACAAGCTGGCTGTGCCCATGGACAACTTGAGAACCAAGATTATCCATCTTTGTCATGACAACTTCCATTCCGGACATCGAGGCATCACTTCCACCCTTCATCATATTCAGAGCCAATTCTGGTGGCCACGGATGAAAGATGATGTAAGAAGCTACGTTATGTCCTGTGAAGTCTGCAACCAGAATAAACATGATAACAAGACCAGCAGGTCCCTTACACCAACCGGCGATGCCAACACGGCCTTGGGAAATCATCGCCACAGACTTCATCGTAGAGTTGCCTCCATCCAGAGGATACACGACCATAATGGTTACAATTGATCTGTTCACTCACATGGCTCATTTTACACCTCTGCTCAAGCTACCATCTTCGTCAGAACTGGCTGGAATCTTCCTGGAACACATAATCAGACTTCATGGACTGCCTTCCAAAATCATCTCAGACAGAGGGCCTCAATACATATCCCAATTTTGGAAACACCTATGTCAAATATTAGGAATTCAGCATGCATTATCATCCGGTTATCACCCGCAAACCAACGGAGCTACGGAACGAGTCAATCAGACTTTAGAGCAGTATCTTCGTTGTTTTTCTACCAAAGTCCAGGATGATTGGTTGCTTCTGATTCATGTGGCCGAGTTTGCTTACAACAACTCGGACCACTCAGCCATCAAGACCAGTCCCTTCTACTGTAGTCAGGGGTTTCATCCTTCAGTGCTACCATCTATACTACCTCATCCAACTCCAGTCCCTACAGTCAACTCCTGGATCGAAACCTTAATCAATATCCACAAAGACGCTAAGGAACGATTGGAAAAGGCCCGGAAGGATGTCAAACGTTACGCAGACACCAAAAGGAGACCAAGTCCTCCTTATACAGTTGGAGAGAAGGTCTGACTGTCCTCAAAGCTTCTTCCACGGCATCTACGGCCAAACCAATGGGCTCCTAAGTATTATGGACCCTTTTCTATAAAGGAAATCGTCAATCCAGTAGCCTACCGACTCCAGCTACCAGATTCCTGGAAAAGGATTCATCCAGTCTTCCACACTTCTTTGTTGAAACCGTTTATACATTCCACCCGAACTGCTCCTAGACCCTCTCCAGTACTCGTCAATAAACCACTTGAGTTCGAGGTCTCCAGGATATGTGATTCCAGATACAGACGCGTCCAACTCCAGTACCTGGTTGAATGGAAGGGGTACCCTCCCAGTGAGCGTACCTGGGAACCGGTCTCAAACATGAATGCCCCTCGCCTAATAAGAAGATATCATCGGATCCACCCAGGCAAACCCGGAGGAGCCGGGCTTAGGAGGAGGCATGCTGTCATGAACCGCTGTGCTCGCCCCTTTTGGACTTCGTGGTCCATAATGCGCCGCGGTGTCTACTCCGCGGTTCTACCAACATTGTCGATGCTTCCAAAGCGCGCTGCGCCATTCCTCTCTTACTACGTTCAGCTTCCTAGAAAAATGCCAAGCCTATGCGGCGCCGCGCATCTCAACGCTACTGCTTGGTGTAGCTAGACGTGCGTCCCGAACTTCGCTTCGCTCTCCCAGTTATTCCTCTTTTCCTCCTCGCTTCCTGGTATCCAATTCACCCTACCCTTGCCTCAAATTCGTGGACTATTCCTGGAATGTACCCGTTCCTTTGGGTCCTTACGTCAGCTTCCTGGTTCCTCGCTCAGAAGCGGTTCTTTTCCGTCGGAAGGCTGCAACTTCTCGCTGGACTCCGAAGACCCGCGTCCAGGCTTGTACAAGTCCCAGACAGTAAGGAAGAAAGAACCTACCTACAAAAGCGTCACAGGAAAGGAAAGGCAGGTGAGAAGGGGTGAAACTTGTCACACCTGGGGAAGCAACTATGTTCTTATGGCACTTTACTTACTTCCTGTTTCCAACTTCACCCAGACAATTTGGTTTTCCATGATCACAGCGATTCTTTACATAGATGAATTCCCTGTGTATAGAATAACATTAAGTTTTCTGTGTTTTCTATGATGCTTGCCTTTTGTACCAACTTTCTTTAGGCTTTTCTTCCCTTCTATCATTATATCCTGAGACTGAGTACATAAGATGTTACTGTATGAAGATTCAACTTTCTCTTCCTGGTTCTCTTAATGATGAGGTGATGGGGAGATCGATTATGTTTAATGGACAATATCTCACGATATGTCCAAAGCCTTTACAAGAGAAACATTTTTGATCTTGTCTCGGAGAACAGGGTAAGAGGTTCCCATAAGCTTTCATACCTTAAATTTCCCACCAATTGGCCCAGTTCACTCTCAATAGGGTCTTCAGAGAAATTAAAAAAGAACAAACTTTAATTCATCTCCCCAGGAATGTATAGTTAATATCTTCAATCCTCTTTCTCTGGGGGTAGCACATAGATGCCCAGGTTATTGGGAAAACTTTGTTGTATAACTAAAGAAATGATTATCTTGTCTCTCCCCGGCTCACAACAATCTTGTGGACAAAAATAGATGGAAATCATTCCCCTCTACAGACTTTCTGATGGTAAGGATAGCTTGTGAGTTCAAAACCTGAAAATTGATTCCTAAATGATGGTTCACTTGGTCGGGGACGTTGGCGGTTTGCCTCATGAGATTTCAGTTTATTGCTGAAACAGATACGTGGAAACTTAGTGTTAGGTTTTAAACCAGTCACACACTCAAAGTCTCGATGTCAGCGTGAGTTCCAGGCCAGACAAGATTTTCTGTTATATGTGTCTGAGCTCTCTTTAGGATCACTTGTTTGTGACTTCCTGGGATCACTAGATGTGTTTGTATCCAACTCTCTGGGGAGGTATATCCCCTATAGAGGAATCCATGTTTAAAAAAGAAAAAAGGTCCTCCTCTCTTACGTCCCTCCGACTCTGATACTACTTGAAAAAATGCTTCTGCCAACAAGGGATCGTTTAGTTCCCCTATCTGTATTTTCAGTCTTGGATTTTTCCTTAATCCTAGGGAACACTGCATTTTCAAGTACCTCTTGAGCAAACGGATCCCCCTGGTGAATTTGGAATGGATTCTTCACATGGTTTTGTAGCAATACTTAACATCACCTCTAAAGTCTGGGTCTATCACTCCCGCCAATACATCAATCCCAAATTTCCATGCCAACCTTGACTTGGGTGCCAGTCTGATGTACGTATCAGGGGGGTGGAGTGAGTATCAAATCAGTGGGTACCAATCTTCTTTCCCCTGGGGGAATTATCTCATCCCTACTGCTACAGATATCAAACCCAACAGAGCCCTTGGTAGCTACTGGGGGGTTTGAAGCTCTGGTACTTAGCTTGACAAATTCCAGGATCCCCAAACTTGTATCAGTTGAGCCGTATCCCACGCTGACACCATTTGCAAAGGAATCATGAAGACACAGACAACAGACTTAAGTTCAAACAAACAATATTTATTAACTTAAATGTCAGGATGGTAGAAGGCCTAACTTGCACTATACTAATGTGAGATTTCCCTACCTGAATAAAACAAAGGAATGTCTGAGTCAGAGTCCAACTTTCCTCAGCACTCACTGGTTTGTGGCGTCTTCCTCTGGCAACTCTTGCTGCTCCTCTCGACTTCCCAGCTTGGCACTCCGACCTCAGCGAACCCCGCTCACAGGTCGCTTCCACTTCTGTGGGCACCAGCAACTTTCTTGCCTCGGGATGGACGAGGACAACGTCCTCCCAGTCTCCGGTGCTCATTAGTAGCTCCCAGCTGCTCTGACTCCACCTCAGATGCTCCCACATCTCGGGAATATCTGCCAGAGTCATGGTCACACTACAGATCCCACCACGGCTACCTCCACTCAGGAAGGGTCCCCTGGTTTCTCCTCTCTAGGTGTTTCTGCTGCAGCACACTTGGTCTTCTCACTGGTTTCCCTTTATACACCTGCAGCCCCTTGACAGGCTGCAAGTGGGGACATCTAATTAGATTTTCCTGACCCTGCTTAAGAGGACGTGCCTGACTCTCGCCATACTTTAGAGGCATCTTCCTTGTATCAGTAACTAAGCGGTGAAAAGGTGTAGTGTTCATCACTCTTAGTCTCCTCTTCCTCGTCCCAGTACTTTATGAACCCCTACAATAAAATGGAAAATGTTCTGTTTGAGAGCATCTACAATTATACGAACAGATGATGGCATCATTTGGACTGAAGAACAAGCAAAACAATATTGAATTAATAAAATTTGCATTTTCTCCTGTGTTTTTTTAGTTTCTTCGCTAAGCTGAAAGACCAAAATTATTACAAAAGGTCCTCTTACAAAGAACCCATTTTGAAAAACTTTTAAACTCGCAAACACTGAAGATTCCCGCAAGGTAATCTATAACTCTGAGGATCAATCTCCTAGGGAGTTTGCTCAAGAACATAAGCATGCATTTGCCCACATTTCTCAATGTGTCGATACTGAAAGTCGAGAATGCAGAACAACCTTCTTCTGTGCCCTTCCAAAATACGTAGTGATTCAGTTAGTTCGTGATTTTGATAGATCGTGAGCTCTCTAGTTGATCATCACACAGGCTACGAGGATCTTTCAAGTACAGAACCCAAAAACAAAGAATGGAATATCAAACATAAGCTTGATCCAACCGCTATTAAGGAAGCCGAGGTGGAGAGTACTCCTCAGTTGGACTTTTTATTTTATTTATTTATGTATTGTATATTTATAAGGCGCTTATACAACAAGACAGTGTATCAAAGTGCCACAAGGCAAAAGGGAAGGGAACAAGGGAGCAAATATACATTGAGAAATTGAGAATGAATACAAATTTAAAAAACTACAGTCCTACTAGGCCTTGTGACCTTCAGATTGTGCAAGTGCAGTGAACTTAGGAAGTGAGGGGATGGTAAATACTTATTTTTCTGCTGTAGAATACAGACAGAGACGACTCTCTGTTCAAAGCCAGCCTACCAGTCCACCACCTGCCATTCAAAATACAGATCCCACAAAACCAGAGACTTACATCAGCCCTAGTATTTAAATTGAAGACCTAGCCTGGGCTATAAACATGTTCCTCCTTTAGAGAGAAATAGTCAGAATCCAGGATAAGGTTCCACAGGAAACCCAAATCAGAGTTGTCATAGGGAGAGAAGCCAATCACCACTTCCTAAAACATATTACCAGGAAAATGACCCTCCTCCTTCTAGGTTCCAAGATAAAAGATCCCAGTTCCAAGATATGTGGAGACCTAGCAACACTTACGACAACAGTTATCAGATTTACCAAAACTACTCTCCTAAAGAGATGGCTACTGTAAGTGAGGCATGGTATCACAAGTATGACACTGACACAAAAGGTACAATTTGTAAAACCTTTCTTGAAGTTTCAAAAGGGTTGGAGAAACTCCTACTTTGCCCTATAGCTAGGATGGGAGTAGTCTCGACCATCAAATAATTAAAAAAAAGTCCTAGTTGAGTTTGTCAAATTAAAAGAGCCTATACTAACAAAAACCTAATGCCTGCTCTCCTGTACAAAATTATGAAAAGGAGAGTATGTATGCAAAGGAAAGTTAGTGTTCAAATATAAAGAATAAAGATGGCTGAGTCAGCTCTCCTCCCCACGTTGGACAGCACAGGGTAAGGCGGTCCCTGTAGGCGAGATGACCCACTCTGGCTCAGGCTCTTAACACAAAGGTAGTTCAAGACGTGGATCAAGGCCCATGCTTCCATGTTGAAGTCTTGCTTTCCAATTTTCAAAAATAAAGTTCACCAAAAAGTTCACAGCGGTCCCCCTATGTCTGGCTCAGACCTCTCAAAGCAAAAGTTCACTTCGGTCTCCCTCAATCGGGCTCGGGCCTCTCACAACACAAATTCAGATCGGTCTCCCTCAGTCAGGCTCAGATCTTTTTAAAGCAAACAGTTCAAAAGAAAACACTCGGGATTCCAAGATGGTGGCCAGATGGGGAGGACGTGTGATCAGCCAGCTCTGACCCCGAAGAAGCCCAAAACAATGAAGCAGCACTCTAGAAGAGGTTCCCACTGTGCTCACACCCACTAAAAGCACCCCCACATGCAGCCAACAAAACCAAACTAAAAGAACTGCACGCAGAATGCTGAACGAGGGTGGATGACGCAGGAGTACCCGGGGGGGCACAGAGCCCCGTGATTGCCACACAGAACGGAGTGTGCAGCGGCATAGCACCAGGCAGCCTAAAGAACCAACAGTGCAGCACAGAGATCGGGTGAGGAGGGACAACCCACGGCAGCACAGCAGGCCGACAGTGCGGCACATACTAAGGTGCTACGGGGACAGCTCAACATACTACACTGGGTGCGGTCAGCTCTAAAACACCCTTGCCGAAACAATGCGGCTACCTTGCGAACCAGTGAACATCACCCCCCAGGCAGCCTGCATTATCCGTCGCATGATCCAAGGACCTAGTGAAGCCACCCCGCACGTCTTGTAGGGGCCTGATCTTACTTTTCAGGTGAGCGGCTGCAGCGCGAGGAAGACCCACACCCCACCCGGGGAACGGGGGGGGGGGACGGCAGACCCCGCTCTGAACCTGGGGCACCCCGGCAGGCACGGGACACCCCCAGAACGGCAACCCGGGCAAAGCCAATGTGGACACCCTGCTCATTGTACACCCTGGTGCATTAGTGGGGACCCAGCCAGTCACTGCACCCTGGCATGGTACTCCCTGTTAGGAAAGATTTCATGATTGTATGTAATTTTCCCTCCAGGTGTACAACCCCACACTTTTTGCTGCTGTTTAGACACCATAGACTGACTTTGCCAGAGAAGCACAGCCTTCAGCTGCACTCCTCTGGGCTTTCGCTCACTTGTAATGGGGAAACTGACATGCCCTTAAGATGGTCAGTACTGGGAGACTTTGTTTCCCTTAGTCCTTTTCCTCTGCTTCAACTTTTTTGCAACATGTAACAAGTGCACAATGTACCTTCCAGTACAGTGTACTTGGGTCTGTAGTCATTTTCCAAAAGGCCCTAGATACTCCCAATGGACTTTATGTGTGAGATATGCAGATGTGTCATGGACAGGGCTGGTGGCAGCTATCCTTTCGCATTATTTTTAACCCTTTCCTGCCATGTTAACCGCGTTAACTGCGTTTGGCACAAATAGGTGGCCTGGCTCCAAAATGGCCATGCCACGAGGTTCTTTGTCCTGTCCTTTGGCCATCTTGCCCCTTCACATTCCCCAGGTCGAGTCGACCGGGTCAGTCCTTATTTGGTCATGCATTTTCCCGCAAAACACAATGCTTTCGCGGGCTTCTGCATGCCTTGTGTGTGTGCCTCCAGGATGTGGGCTGGAACATCTGAGTCCAATACACATCCTGGGTGCCAGAGAGTCCGGAGTGCCATGAATGACTGGGACCACCGTGGTCCGTGATTGGTCCACGTATGGAGTGTGTGTTTGTGAGCAGATCTCCCATTGGGTCCTCCCCGTTTTGGAGTGAAGGCAACTTTGGATAAGAGGAGGCCAAAAACACCCATACCACGTCGATCTCTGGAGTTCTCACTGAACGAAGGATAGGATCCAAGTATCCTGAAACTATGAAGCTGAGTCGAGGAACCGCCGGTGACCCGCTGGAAGGTTTGTCACCCTGAGCCCACTGTCGTCCTGTGGCACCCCTCTGCATCTGGTCGTCCTAGAAGGTCTGCAAAGACACTTCGCCCCGTTAGAATAGTGGGACCAACTATTCTCGGCACTTTCATCAAAACCTGCAAGTAAGCTTTCTCGGAAGTGTCCCTGGGCCAACCAGTGGACTGACCAGCTTGCCCAGGTTCTTTGCTCTGTGACCGCCACCGTTTCGAGGAGGCCCTCGAAACTTGGTATACTGCAAGCTCTGTGTCCACGGCACCCCCACACCGAATTTCATATACTTGACGTTCCCGGCTCTGAAGTGAGACGAGTGCGCCAGGACCGGAGCAAATGCGGTTACCGTGTTGCCCTGCCGCAGCAACGACCTTTGCAGGTGCCCTGCATTTGTGACCCTCTTGCCCCTGAAGCCTGCTGCAGTGAAACGGGGTCGATTCATCCACCCGGAGCGCAGAAATCGCCACTGTCCCGTTTGGGAATCATCATTTTATCTTCGGAACTGAAAGCGCCTGGGACCGGTGAACTAGCGATTCCATCCCGCACTCTGGAACTGCCTCTGCCTTCAAGTGGAGGTCCTCCCTGAATAGGGGGAACTTATTCTTCATCGCCTCATCCACCTTCCTGAGCTGCTACAGACCCCTGAAGAGACCCTGTTTTGCCCATTGGAACAACCACATGCGTTTGCATTGCATGTACTATTGAGCACAAAGCTCCTCTTCTGGGGGCTTGGTCTGCCTCTTAGGTGTGTTGTCGATGTCGAAAGGGCCTAAAGACTATCTGCACTGCCTGTTTTCTCCATATCTAGGTTGTGGACATATTTTGTGCCGTTAACCCTTTGGACCCCAGTATTCTTGTATATACATTGTATTGATAGTATTGTGTTGGTTTACTTAGTATTGCTGTGATTCTTTTGCTATGGTCTGAGTTACAAAGGCCTTGTAATAAATGTGTCTATATTTTTGATATAACACCTGTCTTGGGGTAATTTGTAAGTGTCCTTGCTCTGTGTGCTCATTGAGGTCCTTCAGCCACCCTCACCCCTCCTGAGACCTAGTCTTGACCGCCTGCCATAGCTACCTTGATTGGTCTGGCTTGTCCAGAGGTTACCGTGTTCCAAGAAACTAGGCTGGCCTTCTGAACCTCTGCCCACCAGGTCAGAGTTCAGAAATCCATCTTAACACTGCCCCACGAATAGTCCATACCAGATCCTTTCACGGCCCCTCTCACCACCTAACCAGGCAGCACCCAGCAAACCCTTAGACGCAACTATATCCATTGGTTAAAGCCCAATGACCGCTAAAGTGACTATTCAACTAACCTCACCGCTGCAAACAATGTAAATATGTATATTTGTAAATTGGCAAACTACTGCCTTATCATCACTGCCTCAACCATTGTACTCACTGTAATTATTGTACTGCATTGTAACCTGTAACCAAGCTGTGAATAACCTTGATGCTTCTGCGCCCTCATACCCTCTGGTCCGGTGCACAATACAAATGAATAAACTAAACTAACTAAACTCTGGTCCTGAGGAGCGGAAAAGGAGCTGCCACGGCCCCTCAGCAGCCACAACAACACTTCCTCCTGAATCCCACGGGATCACCAAGGCCCCGCCTGGCAATCATAAATACCCTCTCATGAACTACACATAGGGGCAATAACGAGGCCTTGGCAGCCCAGGAGGAAGGCCCAAGAATAGCACAAGACAGAAGACATGCAGAGGCGGCTTAAAGGCCACCAAGCAACATACCCACGGAGAGGTCCTCGATAAGGGGGGGGGGCTAGCGAGCAAAAGCAGTGCGAGGCACCACACCCAAGGGATATACCTGATGCCGGAAGTCAAGGGAAAAACACTACCAGCAGGAGAACCGAAAGCAACTGCGGGACAAGATAGCCCCATCCAATGCTGCTGGGCCAAAGAACCGGACTTTGGGGACCAGCAAGGTAATCCACATAAGCTCCCGAACATTCATGAAGACAATCCAGATACCTCCCTCCCCCAATGGCTGCATCAAAAGGTGACATTGAAGCATACTTCCTCGAGTTCCAGGAAAAACTAAGTTCCAAACACAATTCAACTCCTTTATGAGGGAAATAAAACAGTCCATCAAAGACATAAATGGAGACGCTATAGCCCTGGAGGAGAGGACGGACACTATCGAAAAAGCCCTACAAGGAGTGGTAGAGGATACTCTTAAAATAGACCTGGCCCTAAAAGACCTAGCAAGGGTCCCCCAAAACATGGAACTGCAATGTGAAGACCTCGAAAATAGGTCCCGCAGATCGAACATGCGCATCTGGAATCTCCCGGAAGCGATAGGCGACGCTGACCTGAAACCGTCTGCCATACAGATTTTCCCGGACCTCCTGGGGTTGGAAGGGTCAGCGGGAATCCCAATTGACTGAATCTCAGACTGGCCCCAAACAACAAGCACCAGGGGCGCGAGCAAGAGACGTTGTGGTCGCCCTAGCAAGGTGCCCCCAAAAAGAGGCCATCCTCCATGCGGTCCGCCCAGGGGAACTAATCACCTTCAATGGAGCGGAAATTCATCTACATCAAGATCTCGTACAGTCGACCCTCCAGAAAAGAAAAGATATAAATGGACCTTCCCCTTTGAACTTCTCTTCCAGTGGGAAGGCTGCAAGCAGAGGATCACAACAAGGGAGGAAGGGGAACACCTGCTACATATTGAGGAAGATGAAGACTGGCCGGGAATAAGGGACGTGCCGCAGCTTCCCCAACACCCTAAGTCATGGGAATTGGCACCAGCAAGGAGAAGCCGCAGAAAACGACAGCTGCAAGGCCCATAAAACCAGGACCACCAAAAAGTTACAGGCGCCTCAAATTCAGAAGGAAAGTGACACTGGGAACCCACAGTATTCAACACGCCAGCATGACACCCAAGCTGCAGTCTCAGGGGACGGAGCCGGTAAACAGTTGAAAGAACTTGGAATCACCATAGGGGCGTTAGTACGCCCCACAAGATGGCCCTGGCAGGACCCGCGCGTTAAACTCCCAGGCGTCAAGCTTGGGAGACACATAGGTACTGTGACTCGCACCAGGGCAGAGGCCAGGGGGACGGGGGAAATCGGAAAGTGGGGGTACTCAAGGGTACTTGGATACAGGGCAGGCAGGGGAGGGATCGGGGAGCCCAAGTTGGGGGAGGACTCCCATCATGGTATTATTTTGTTGGGGGTAACTATTCCCAGGGCAATGATTCCTAGGCACTTGAGAATCATCATGTAGTATGGTCAAATACCTCACACTTAATATAAGGGGGCAAACACTACAGTGAAAAGGAATAAGCTGGAAAGACTTCCAACACACCAGACATAGTAGCGCTCCAAGAAACACACATCAAGTGCGTGGACAGACACCGACTGAAGGCGATACCCGCAGATATTACAAGCAAATGCCCAGGGCAAAGTTGCGGGGGTCCTAATTGTGACTAAACAAGGGCTAGCAGCGCAAAAGATAGCTACAAAAGGCAGATAAAGAGGGGCGATACCTGTTTATAACCCTCCGAATCAACACAATAGTATTGACAATAGCATCAATATATGCCCCTACCTCCGGGCAAGATGCCTTCCTAAGGACAGACCTAACAGAGTTGGTATTATTCAGTCAAAGGGAGATCCTGGTTATGAGAGATTTAAATTTGGCTTGGGACCCAAAGAAAGACGGGAGCGCAAAGCAAAAACACAACCACACCTCACTGTCAACGGCCTTAAAAGCAAAAATGTAACATCTTGCACTCCAGGACGTGTGGCCATCATTGAAGGGATGAGAGTCGCGCTTCACTTTCTACTCCCACATACTCCTCTCCTTCTCCCGCATAGACCATATATGGTCCTCAACCATGCTCCAGGGCAGAATCACACAGTTAGACCTTCACACCATCACATTCTCAGACCACGCCCCCATATCCATGGCACAATCTCTAACGGCAAAAACGGGGCTTTGGAGCTGGGGCTTTCCCAAGGAGGCGCTCACAGACTCCGTTATGAGGGGAGAAATAGAAGGGAAGATCAAGAAATACTTTGAACCTAATGCAGCGGGGTCCGTGAAGCGGTGGTATGGGACGCCATTAAGGCTACGCTTAGGGGAGAACCGATAGCCCTTCGGGCGCGGCAGCTCAAGCTGCTGAGAGCCCTGGAAATAGAGCTGGAAGATGACCTTTGGGACATCATGGGAAGAATGGTCTAAGATCCCAGTAGAAAATTACGGAAGGAATACCAGAACGCAAAAGGCAAGCTCCACCTCCTTCAGACGAGGAAGGCAGAAAGGAATCTCTTAGGGTTAAAACAGAGATATTATGTACACGCTAACAAGGCAGATATGATGCTTGCCAGACAACTAAAACAGAAAGCAGCCTCTCAAATAATCCAGGGGATTGTCAACTCACAAGGTACTAAGGTGAACACAAACCCAGAAATAGCGAACCAATTCGTCAACTTTTACTCCACACTCTAAAGATCAGGCAAACCTGGAGAGACACAACAGAAGGCATACCTAAGCTCACTCACACTCCCTAAAATTATCTCAGAAGACCTAGCAACACTAGAGGCCGAGATCACGAAGGAGGAAGTAAGACAAGCGATCAGGAGCCTGCCCCTTAATAAAGCCCCAGACCCAGACAGGTACCCAGCAGTTTACAAAACATTCCAGCAGGCCCTGGCACCAAGGCTGGCCTCACTGTTCAACTCCTTTGGGGACTCCGGTCGCATTACCCACATGATGAAAGAAGCTAAAATCACACTATTCCCCAAACCAGCTAAAGGCCCGGCACAATGCAGGTCGTACAGGTCCATCGCCCTTATAAATGTAGAGGCCAAGTTGTACACCAAAATCCTGGCCAACAGGCTAGAAACCCTCCTCCCACATCTTATCCATCCTGATTGATACAACATAGACAAACACACGACAACATCTACAGAGTCCGTCGCATCATAGAGAAAATCCAACAGGCAAGAGATCCTGCCATCCTTCTCTCTTTTTACACGCAGAGAAGGTGTTCCATAGGGTCGATTGGTCCTTCCTATTCAGCACAATGGAGAAGATGGGATTCGGCGCAGGCTTCATTAACAGAATCTGCGGTAACTACCAAGACCCAACAGCCCGACTACTAATCATCGGAGACCTCTCCCAACCAATCAAATTGGAAAGAGGGACCAAGCAAGGCTGACCCCTCTCCCCGCTCCTTTACGCCACCCACCTAGAGCCTTTCCTAACAGCACTTAGGACCAACCAATCGATGCAGGGAATTCCGTTTGGGAAGGAAACACATACAGTCATGGCATATGCTCCTTACCCTTACGGAACCAGAAACATCCCTCCAAGAAGTAGTGCAGGAAATAAACACATTTAGGGCAGTGGTAGGACTGAAAGTAAACATAACAAAATCTGAAATTCTGAATCTCTCTCTGGGTGGGGAGGACCTCAAGCGGGCTAAAAAGGTTTCCCTATTTCGTTGGGTACAAGGGGGCATCAAACTCCTACGGGTCACCATCACACCGACACTACAGGGGCGCTAACAGGCGAACTTCCCACGCCTGCTAACACTCCTCAAAAACAGCTACATCAATGGGGTTTGCTGTCGGTCTCCTGGATGTGCTGGATAAACATCCTCAAAATGGTGGATCTCCCCAAGCTCCTCTATAGCTTTCAAGCACTCCAGGTTCCAGTTCCGGATTCCTTCTTTCCAGCACTACACCGATTAAAAACCCCCTTAAATCAAATCCCCCCGCACAGCACTGAAAACACTGATGACCCCCCCCCCCCCCGTCAATAAAGGTGGGCTAGGAATCTCGAATTTCCATATGTACTACTGGGCGGCCCAAATACAGGTATTGAGGGACTGGTTTGCAGACAGCTTGGGGAAACGTTGGACCCAAATGGACTAGGCAGTGTTAAGTGCCCCCCTGAGTGAGGTTCTCTGGCTAGACAAGTCAGACCGCCCACGAAATATGCATACATCATAAATCACAAAGCTGGTAGAAACCACCTGGGGCAACTTAGCAAAGCACAGACAGATCACCACCTTCCCATCCCCATACACACCTATGTTCGGTAACCCCCAATTTACCCCCGGACTCGAAAAAGGAGCCTTTATGCACTGGAAAGAGGCATGTTGCACTAAACTCACAGACATGTTTCAGGGCACAGACATCAAACCATTTACCCAATGCAAATTAGAACTGGGACTAACGGAGAATGATGGGATGCCCTATTACCAACTACGACATTGGCTAATGAGTCCACTCATGTGCAAGGTGGCAACTCGACCGCTTACTCCATTTGAGAAATTCTTGTCCACCGAACCTGGGGCTAGGCACCTCATTCCTAACCTATACAGACTAGGACTAGAAGCAGAGCAGAACACAGGCCCAAACTACAAGACCAAATGGGCCGACACACTGGTGGAATCAATCCTGGAAACGGAATGGGAACAACTGTGAAGAGACATACCCAAACTCACCCCAGCCATTCAAATACAGGAGTTTTGGTACAAGACAATGACTCATTGGCATATCAACCCTACGCGCCTGCGACAAATTTACCCCTCAAACTCCCAACAATGCTGGCGACAATGCAGCGGAACGGGTGACTGGCTCCACATATGGTGAGGATGCCCAAAATTGGGGGACTTCTGGAAAGTAGTTAATCAAAACATATGCGAGATATTTGGAGAACAGGGGCCCAGAACCCCAAAACAAGGCTTACTCTGCATGGGGGAGCAAAGCACCTAACAATGGGCGAAACACAAAAGAAAGGGTTACATAATTCTGACAATAGCAGCCTTGCTGGTAATAGCGCAGAAATGGAAAGCCACAGACCCTCCAATAGAACAGGACTGTGAAGCCAGCGCTGGGAACTTTGTGTCTTTGAAATGGATGACATACTCCCGTCAGGGTAACCACGCCAAATTCAACACGGAACGGGAGGTCGTCTTGGACTTCCGACAAGATGACTTTAAAGAACCATACTGTCCTCACAAAATGCGAATCCTGTGGATAAAGTGATGAGACAAGAGCTTTGGGAATCTACGGGGCAGGGAGCGTAGAGGGAGGGGGGGCGACACAGGAAGTGTCACAAAGTTGTACCTGTTTGTTCTTAACAAAACCTAATTAAAAAAAATATAAAACCCTTGCAGGGGTTCCCTTCCCCAAGATTAATTCACCTCCTTTAGGGGTTCCCTTCCCCTATCCTTTTACACCTTTGGTCTCCCTCAATCAGGTTTGGACCGTTTTCTGACGTCAAAGACTTTCAAATGCGCATGGCTTTTTTTTCTATAGACCTACGCAGGACCACTTCGACTTTCCAGTGTTCAAATGACATGCCTTCGTTATTTGCCCCAGTGCTTTCTGGTCTGGGTAGTTCACTGTATTATGTACCAAAGTTCAATGTTTATGCTTTTCTTTCCCCTTTCCTCAGGGTACATTTTAATCACTTAGCTTTTTACAATGAATTCACTGTAACGCTACAAACTTTTCACCTTTCACTGAGACTTTTGAGTGGGCTACTTTCTTTTGCCAGACCACTCTGTTACTCAGTATCGCTGACTTTAAAGCTATCGTTATTTCAAGGTTCATTCGCAGGTCTGCCTTTCTTCGCGTCTCATCCACACGCATGCAGCCTTCAATTATGCGATATAATGTTGCCACTACAATCTTTCTTTTGGACACACCTGTCTCTCGCGTTGCTTGCCAAATCAGTGGCTGTGTGCGTTTCTTTCTGGTCTTTAATGTCTTCCAGTTTACGAGTCACGGTTAGTACCACAGGCTTGGCCTTGCCTCCCCAACTCTGCCGTTCACCCGGGAGTGTCGCTGGCGTCCTTGAAATACAATGCAGCCTTCTTGTTTGGGACTCAGCCTTCTCCACATAGATTTCGCTGCCTTTTGAAGGCAACGACCTCCTGCAGGGAACTCCTAGGGTTCTCCACCCGTGGCTCTCGTCCCTCAGTCTGTTGCTCTGCTCCAGTAGGTTTGCCTTCATCCTGTAAGTGTGACTGTGTAAGCTGCAGAACCCCTTCTTCTTCCCGTCCCTCCACACTCTCCTCACCTGAGTCTCCAGAGTTGCCTGCGTTTCGTAGATTCCGCCGGCTCAGGTAGTCCCGTTCTTTTTTAGGTAGCACTTGCCTGTCTCGGTGAGAAGCCACAGTGACAACTGAATAGACAGCCGTCCTGGGGCCCCGTTACCGGGAACAGGCCGGAATAAAGGGAAAAAACCCACACGTGGGAAAAACCCTTACGATACTTCTGGCAATGAGGTAGGTGAAGATCCAAGCTTGTAACCAGTAGGACTGAAAGCAGATGCGAGGTCCACAGGGTTGAACACAGGAGAGAAGTCCAAAGCGACACCAAAGAGGTGAAGGGAGCCGAAGCCACCACCGGCCCAAGGACCTACCAGGCACGGTAAGAAAGAGAGAAAATACAGGAGAGAAAACAATGGACAGAGAAAACAAGGGAAAACTGGAGAGCCGCGAGAGAAAAGAGCGGCAAAGAGGAGAGAAAAAACACGCCTGCCGCCGGAGCGGCGAGACTAGAAGGAAAAAGCGAAGTAGTGCCGAGGGATCGGCAAGGAAGAGGCTGCAGAAAAGAAGGCCACCGCAGAAACTGAAACGGCCGTCAGGTAAGTAGAAGGAACTTATCCCAAGGAGAAGGGAAAAGCAAACAGAGAAAACCCGCCACACGCCGAGGCGAGCAGAGGGCAAACGCTGGGAGCGCAAAAACCAGAGCCGCTGGTGCAAGATCCAGCAATGGGTTGAAACGCAGCGACTGCCGGGCTAGAAGGGCAGATAAACACCCGGCAGTGCTGTGATTGGCCATGACTTGTTACCAGACACAAAAAAGGGACTAAAACCTATCTACCTGCCGGTTAGCCTCCAACGTGGAAGGAGCCGCCACCCGCGGTAGCGATTGCGGATGACAGTATGACCCCCTCCCCTCCTAACCGCCCCAGGCTTCCCTGGATAGCGGCGGTGAAAAGTAGCCAACAACCTTGGTGCATGAACCTGAGAAGCCGGTTCCCATGAGTCCTCCGACTCAGGGTATCCCTTCCAAGACAGCAGGTACTCAAGACGTCTGCGATAATACCTGGAATCACGGACCTTAGATACCTCATACTCATCAGGCTCCGAGGACCGTGCTAGGATAGATCTGGGAATGATTCTATGGTGAAGATCGGGACAGTAAGGTTTGAGAAGAGAGGAATGAAAAACCGGATGAATGCGGCGAAGAGAGGAGGGAAGCCGAAGGCGAAAAACTACAGGATTGACTTTAGAGAGAATAGTGAAAGGTCCAAGAAAACGAGGAGACAGCTTAGAAGGCCTTGTCCATCTGGGCAGAAACCGGGTGGACAACCACACCTGATCTCCTGGCTTCCATACTGGACATTCTTTCCGATGTTGATCGGCACAGGATTTTGTCCGTCTTCTGCTGACCTCTAGACTCCGCATGGCTGAAGTCTGGGCTTCCTTAATATTCCCTAATACCTCTTCTACCGTCGGGGAGTTGGTGTAGCTGGGAACCTCCGGAAACACGGCACGAGGGTGAACCCCGTAAGTGCAGAAGAAAGGAGAGAGTCCTGTAGCGGAATGCCTTGTATTGTTGTACGAGTACTCTGCCGTGGGAAGCAGCGAGACCCAGTTGTCTTGATGTTGAGATATATAACACCTTAGGTATTGTTCCAGGGTCGCATTCAGGCATTCCGTTTGACCATTGGTCTCCGGGTGAAACCCTGAAGACAGAGCTCTTTCAATGCCCAAACGGTTGCAGAAGGCAGTCCAAAACTTCGAGATATACTGACTTCCCCGATCCGAGATTATCTTATCGGGGAGACCGTGTAGGTTGAATATATCTCGAGAGAAGACCTCCGCCATCTTAGCCGCAGTGGGCAGACCTGGAAGAGGAGAAAAATGTGCCAACTTAGAAAAGGCGTCTACCGTGACCATAACGCAGGTACAGGATTCTGATACCGGCAGATCGACAATGAAATCGGTAGATATGAGACCCCAGGGGCGCGTTGGGAGTTCGACCTGAGTGAGTAGACCCAACGGTTTTCCCAGGCGATATTTGGCTCTGGCACAAATTGGACAAGCCTTGACATACTCGTATGTCTCCTTTCTAGCGTTTGGCCAAAGAAACGTTCTAGAGAGGAGCTCAAAGGTATTCTCAGCCCCTCTATGTCCGGCCGAGCGAGAGTCATGACTCCACTTCAGGATTCTAGAACGAAGAGGACCCTTGGGAATGTACATTTTCTGTTTGTAGAAAAGCCAGCCACCTCTTTGTTGAAAAGGAGAGTTAATACGTAGGGATAGTTGGGGCTTTTCCTAAATGAGGGCAGTTTTCACCTCTTTAAGGAAAGAGCCAACAAAGGCTAGGATTTGGTTGCGTTTGAACATGGACTCCCTCTTGATTTCCGGATGTTCCTTGGTGGAGTCTTTGCGGGATAAGGCATCCGCTAGACTGTTCTGTGATCCCGGGATATACGAGACTTGGAATTCAAACTGTGCAAAATGATGGGCCCATCTGGCCTGCCTGGAATTTGAACACTCCAAATCTTGTAGTACCTTGAGGTTCTTATGGTCGGTCCTAATCAGGAATGGATGTCTGGCTCCTAGTAGGACATGGCGCCAGTCTTCACAGGCAAGTTTCATGGCCAGGAGTTCTTTCTCCAGTACCGAATAGTTGAGATGGCTAGGAGAAAGAGTTTTTGACATGTATGCCACGGGGTGTTCCACTCCTAGGATGATCTGGAGCAATACCGCTCCTACAGCTACCGCAGAAGCGTCGGTCTCCAAAACAAATGGTTGTGATTGATCAGGATGCTGGAGAATGGGGGCAGTACAGAACAATCTCTTGAGAGAATCGAAACTCTTCTCTGCCTCATCAGACCAAAAAAATGGAACGGCCTCCTTCTTGATTAGGCGCGTAATCGGGTATACTACCTCCGAAAAGTTTGAGATAAATCTGCGGTAGTAATTCGCTAATCCCAAGAATCTCTGGACTTCTCGGACCGAAGTAGGAGCTGGCCAATCAAGGATAGCATCAACCTTGGTTTGGTCCATGGCCACCCCTTCTTCGGAAAGAAGGGATCCGTGATAGTGAACCGAGGGTACTGCAAATTTGCACTTCCCGCCCTTGACCAGCAACTGATTTTCCTGAAGACGAGACAGAACCTGTGTGACGTGTTGAATATGTTCCTCCATGTTAGGGGAGAAAATCAGAATGTCGTCGAGGTATATTATCACAGAGACCGACAGCAGATCTGAAAATAGCCTGTCCATGAATCTCTGGAATGCAGCTGGTGCGTTCACTAAACCGAAAGGCATCACTCTGTACTCAAAAAGACCGTATGGAGTTCGAAAAGCCGTCTTCCATTCGTCCCCATCAGTGATGCGAAGCAGATGATATGCGTTCCTGAGATCCAATTTGGTGAAGATTCGAGCCCCTTGTACCGCCTCAATAATGTCGGTTATGAGTGGCATGGGATACCGATCACGGATGGTAACCTTATTGAGGCCCCGGTAATCGATACATGGTCTGAGATCAGTCGTGTCTTTTTTCTTGATGGAGAACAGGGAGGCACCAGCTGGTGACTTCGAAGGTCGAATAAGACCATTCTCCAAGTTGGTATCCAGATAGACTCTTAATACCTTCTTTTCGGCCTGAGAGAAAGAGAACATGCGCCCAAATGGAACCAGTGCATTAGGTTCGAGATCGATTGAGCAGTCTTCTGGCCGATGAGGAGGTAGCTGAGCGTGAAGATTCTCTTGGAATACCCCGGAGAATTGTGCACAAAAATGAGGAAGCGCGTGAATACCTACAAGATCTTTGGAGAGAACCCTAACTGACTGTTGATCTTCCCTGGTATTGGGAGGAAGACAATTGACCGAACAGTACGTAGAACAAAAACTTAGTCAATTTTCCGTCCAGTTGATATACGGGTTATGCCTGCGCAGCCAAGGAATGCCTAGGATTATGGGGAAATGTGCGGCTCTAATAATGTCGAACTGCAGGGCCTCTGTGTGTTGGTTGATGACCACAGAGAGTTGTTCGGTGGTATGTGTGATTAGTCCAGACGACAAAGGTGTACCGTCCAGTCCTTCCACTTTCTGACCCACCTTCCGAACTATCCGAGTGAGCCCCATCTTGTCAGCCCACAGAGTGTCCACAAAATTCCCTGCCGCTCCACAATCCAATAAGGCTAAAGTTTCCAACTGTCTTCAGTTTAGATTCAAGGTAACCGATAGTACCATCAGTCTGGAATCCTCTTGGGATTCTGAAGCCGACACCGAAAGTGTGACATAGGGACGCTGAAAAAGATCGGAGTACCCTCGGCTGCCCGTAGCTATTGACGCCGAGGGTATTCGTTTCCCGCCTTCCTCTCCGGAACCTCAGAGCAATCCTTCAGTACATGTTGATCGGAACCACAATAGGCGCACAATCCTTTTTCTCTTCTTCGCCTTCTCTCTGCTGATGACAGAGGTGCTCTGGTAGCTCCGATAGCTCCGCTTTGCAACGGTTCTTCGCTCTGAGTAGAAGAGAAACGTCCAGAGAGAGAGTGTGAAGGAGGGTTCATGGGATTTCCTGATCCTCTTTGCTTTCTGCGTTCTGTCCTCTCTTGGAGATGGTACTCGATGTGGAGAGCGGCAGCAAGTAAGTCCGGAAATGTGGGAGAGCGTGGGGATCTGTCTAGCTCATCCTTGATCTCATCTCTCAACCCTCTCCGGAATACCGCATATTGTGCTTGTTCGGACCATCCCGCTCCTGCTGCCAGTGTCTTAAAGGAGGAGATGTATGACAGCACATCTAGAGCACCCTGTCGTGCATCCAGCAGTTCCTCACCTGCAGTAAAAGATAGTTCGGGTCGCTCGAAAGTCTGTTTCAGTAGGTTCTGAAAACCCGAGAAATCTTGTAGAACGGCATTACTGTTAGTAACTAGCGGAGTAGCCCAGGCTAAAGCATTCCCTGTCATATTTGAGACCATAAACCCTACTCTGGCTTGGTCCGTGGAGAAGGTGTGTGGTCTGAAGGTAAAGTACACATTGCAGGCCTCCAGGAATTCCTTTACCCTCTTAGGTGAGCCATCAAATCTTCCTGACGAAAGAGCCATAGGAGGCAATTCCGGGGGATGTGAGGGTTCCCGGACGCTACCATCTGTTTTAGCAGGGCATTCTCCGTCTTGACCCCCTGTAATTCCAGTGACATGGCCTGAAAAGCCTTCCAAAACTCCTGAACTTGATCTTCGGCTGACATCTTGGTCCTTAATGGCGTTTCAATCTGTGACTGTGTAAGCTGCAGAACCCCTTCTTCTTCCCGTCCCTCCACACTCTCCTCACCTGAGTCTTCAGAGTTGCCTGCGTTCCGTAGATTCCGCCGGCTCAGGTAGTCCCGTTCTTTTTTAGGTAGCACTTGCCTGTCTCGGTGAGAAGCCACAGTGACAACTGAATAGACAGCCGTCCTGGGGCCCCGTGACCGGGAACAGGCCGGAATAAAGGGAAAAAACCCACACGTGGGAAAAACCCTTAGGATACTTCTGGCAATGAGGTAGGTGAAGATCCAAGCTTGTAACCAGTAGGATTGGAAGCAGATGCGAGGTCCACAGGGTTGAACACACGAGAGAAGTCCAAAGCGACACCAATGAGAGGTGAAGGGAGCCGAAGCCACCACCGGCCCAAGGACCTACCAGGCGCGGTAAGAAAGAGAGAAAATACAGGAGAGAAAACAATGGACAGAGAAAACAAGGGAAAACTGGAGAGCCGCGAGAGAAAAGAGCAGCAAAGAGGAGAGAAAAAACACACCTGCCGCCGGAGCGGCGAGACTAGAAGGAAAAAGCGAAGTAGTGCCGAGGGATCGGCAAGGAAGAGGCTGCAGAAAAGAAGGCCACCGCAGAAACTGAAACGGCCGTCAGGTAAGTAGAAGGAACTTATCCCAAGGAGAAGGGAAAAGCAAACAGAGAAAACCTGCCACGCGCCGAAGCGAGCAGAGGGCAAACGCTGGGAGCGCAAAAACCAGAGCCGCTGGTGCAAGATCCAGCAATGGGTTGAAACGCAGCGACTGCCGGGCTAGAAGGGCAGATAAACACCCGGCAGTCCTGTGATTGGCCATGACTTGTTACCAGACACAAAAAAGGGACTAAAAACTATCTACCTGCCGGTTAGCCTCCAACGTGGAAGGAGCCACCACCCGCGGTAGCGATTGCGGATGACAGTAAGTTCTGCTCTTACTCATGCTCCACCTTGCTCAGAGTGTGTCTCAATGCTCTGCCTTTTATCCGTATAGGGAGAGCTAATTGGTATCAGATGTATGCACTTAAGAGACAAGTGCCTGACTTTGCCTGACCGAACAAGCGGGACACGTCCAATGTGATGTGTAAGAGTTTGCGTTTTTGCTCTCAGTCGCCCTCTTCCTCAGCCCAGTGTTTGTGTGGAAAGGGGGGGGGGGGCAGAGTTGGGACACTGGAGAATCCCATCAAATAGGAGGGATCACAGGTAAGGGAAAGGGAAGAATACTGTGTCTCACCAGTGGCTCTCTCACCCCCACTCCCCAAAGACCCTTCCCCCAGGTGATCCTCCCACACTGATCCTCCCCCAGGGTATGGATCCAAAGGCAATGGCCGTGCCCTGGCCACCTGAGAGAGAGATCCCCGGGGACTAGCAGGTGAGACACCCTTTGGTTTCTCACACTACCCTGTGAGATGAATCTTGCAAAGCCCTCACAGAAACCCAGCCTAAAGTCTCCTCGCAGGTGGCCAGAGAATGGCAGTCGCTTCCTGATCCTGCCCCTGGGGGTGGTATTAGCTGAGAGGATCAACTGGGAGGATAAGGGGCACAACAGAACAGGAGGACTCTGTCAGGTGCGACGCAGTATTTGTCTTCCTCTAGGGAAGAAATATCAGTGATGCCAAACTATGTAATGGCTTGATGTCAGAGAGTGCCTTTAACTTCCCAAGTTGATTATCTTAATGTGGGTGAAAATATGCATAACAAATTAAACATTGTGAAGAATGAAACCCCTTTTAAAACCCGGGAAATTCATGAAGGTGAAAGCGCCCAGGACTCCCAGAGAAATGGTAAAGATGAGTCTGAAAATAATACCAACTTCGACTCTTCAATTCTATGTAAAAACAAATCTTTCATTTAAACCTGCGCCATAGAGAAGCCAGTGAAGAGAAGCAAAGGCTGCACAGTGCCGTTTGCCTGCAATGTGGCGTGGCGTGGCTGCCACTGTCCCCTTCGCAACACACCGGGTGGCTGTGGCAGAAAAAGCAGAGTGATCGGGCCACCCAGAGCCAAGACCTAGCCTGCAGTGGTTTGGGCTGATAACTGGGGACGAACGAGGCGGCGGGGGTGCACCTTCAGTGTGTGCCCTGGGAGTCATGTTGGAGGTGAAACAGGGTGGGGAATGGTGCACCACTCCCAGGCACACTCTCCGCCGCTCCTGCACGAGACACACGCCCGACCTGAGAAGAGCCCTGGGACAGCACAGCCAATCCCATGAAGTGCGAACACATGCACAACCACAGTGAAAGACTGTGCTCTGGAGAAGCACAGGGCGATATGATTCACTGTCCGCGTTGCAGTCCAGAGTGTTTGACGGCTTGGAGCAGGATCCAAACAGAGTGAGTCAAGGTGATAGGAGCGAGCATGGAGGTGCAGTGTGCTGCAGCGTTTGAAACTGCCTGAGGCGGTCTGCTTTCCTGGATTCCCTGAGGCTTGTGTTGGGGCTAGAGTGATGAACCTGTCTTGAGGGTGCACCCTGAGGTCCTGCATCAAACCAAGAGACAGCAAGCAGAATGGCTGTGGGGAAATCTAAGAAGACGACTGCTTCTAAGGACACCAACTTCTTCACGCCCTGTAGTGGACAGCGCAGCCAAGAAAAACCTTCTCCGCAGAACCCTTTCATGGCTGAACTGGGCTGAATCGAGGCATCCATGTCCAGACTGGCTGGAAAATTTGACAAATTGGCAGAAAGGGTGGCCCAGCTAGAGGCCAGATCCTCCACGCTGGAGCAAAAGACCAGCAAGCTGGTCAAACAGTACTTTCAGACTTTTCCCCTAGTGCAGAAGATCAGCCCGGGAAATGGAGGTGGTGGCGAGGGCTAAAAAGGCGATGGAAACTAAAATAGAAAATCTTGAATACATAGTGCAGGCTCCACAGTTATGGTCATTGGCCTCCCAACAGGGGTGCACGTGACTGGTACAATAGATTTTCTTACCACCTGGCTGCCAAAGCTGTTGGACCTTGAATTAGAGGAAGTCCCCATATACATCGACAAATACTACAGGCTTAAATCATCTACTTCCACAGTGAAGCTGCAGTCGGACGGGGGGCACATGCTTCTTGTCAGGCTCAGTGGCTCACGCAATAGGGACAGGATCCTGAGGGCAGCGCCGGCAAAGAAAACAGAGTACAATGGTCACAGGATCCACCTTTTCCTCTGCTACTGAAAAGAGAAGGAAGTTTCTGAACGCAATAAAAAAGGCCTTTTTGGAGCACAGTAATAAAGCAGGACTGCTCCGACCCACCAAGCTTATGGTCTCCTGGAACAGTAAGGCATAGCTTTTTTGAGACGAAGAAAGTGCTGACAAGCTGCTGAAATCTATCCCTGCAGGGACGTCCCCTGACCATGACACCTGATAACGGCCCATGCCGAGGAGTGAACTGTACTCCTCCACCTTCCGATTTTGTTTTGCACAATGTGGTTACTGTGGCGTATCAAATATTTTATTGGCTTGCCATCGTTGTCGGCTGGTGTTCGGTTCCTTTATTGCGACGTGTTCTTCAGAACTGAAGTTTTGTCTCGTGGGGCTCCTCTGCAGTCTCAGTGTTGCCATGTTTTACACCTGTGGCTGTGCCCATGGCGCAGCATTAGGAGGAAGAAGTCCTTGTTGCTTTTTCCACCAAGAACCCCCGCCCACAATAATTGAAGCGGTTGTTACCAGCTATGAATAAATGTTATGTGCCTGCGGTTGCACAATGTTGGAGCTTCCTACTCTTGTTTCTTTGTATTGTTTGTACAAGAACTGAAATACAATTTAAATGTAAACCTTGCGATATTCCGTTGGGGCATATAATTAAGGAAAGAAAGGAGCATAGTATTAATATTCCCAGGGGAAAAGCAGATTTTTACATTGTAAACTACAAGTCCCACCATTCCCGAAGTACTGGAATGAAGAAGAGGGCTGAAGAGGCACGAAACTGCAAAATGCAGCTTATTAATGGAAATGACACACATACGAGGGAGACTGGGTGCCTTAACATTAAAACCAATACAAGTAGAATGAAGTTTAAAAAGAAGCATGTTTCCAAATATCAAACTGACATAAAGCAGTCCAATCATTATGGTGCAAACCAAGCTGACGTTAAAAGAAGCAAGTGGAAGAATAAGAAATTTATCACCAGACCAAAAGGGTGTGATTATATGTATGTGGGGCCGATTGAAGTCCAGCTACAAGAGGGGGCAAGAAGTAGAGAAGTAGAGAAACTACTAACAACACTATTACCAAAGCCAAAAGAGAACTTTAAGAAGGCAAATTAAAAAGAACAACGATTGCCAAAGTCAGGAGGGGACAAATGGGAATCCAAATGTTTGTGAAATCTATTTCCCATATTTGAAAGAGCACCTAAGAGGAGCTGGCATGAACCCACATTGCCAAAGTCAAAGAAGAGTCAGAATAATCAATGTCAGCATTTAGGTAATGCAGAAGTGGGGAAACAAGAGTGGCAGGAAGGCTACCCTTCTGAGAGAAGATATTCAGGAGAGGCCATAACCTGCGTTGCATGATGCAATAACAAGGGCATAGCAAACAGCACCACTGTGTTTCTTGTTTTCCAGAAGCAATATTTGAATTTGAAGTTGTGGAGAGAAGTGGGGACAACACGAAGTGACAGGAAGACTGCCCTTCTGGTAGAAAGTATTCAGAGCATAACCTGCAGAGTGTGTTACAACCACAAGGGTGTAATAAACACTACCAGCGTGGTTCTCGTTTTTCCTGAAGACATTCTTAAACATGCTAATTTGTTCGAAGCTAATCTTTACCACAGAAGTACTTGTAATACGTGGTTTGATCTGGCCTGGCAGGACAGTACACCAGATCAGAGGACATTGTAGCACTTTGTTCTGTTCTGACAGGAGAGTACACCAGAACGGAGAACTTTGTCGTAGGTGAGTGGACCAGGTGCAAGTTGATGAAGTACTGTGATGTGCTGGTGACAGGTTGTAAAGCAGAAGTGGCAGAACCACTGAGATGTCTTTGTGAAATATTACAGTATAATCCTTACAAACTTACATTGCTGAAGCAACTGTTGTGTAAATTGCTGCAGAAGTATCAAACATTGGCAAAGCAAGTGTTTTGTTGCAGAAGAATCTTGAAAAAGACAATTTCTGTTAATCCTAATGAATTAAGGAATTATTCTTGGTTTGTAAGAAGATTATTTTGAATCCTTTATGTTACAAGCAAAAGAGGTACAACATTATTGAATAATGCTGAAGTAGAGGAACTTTACGTTGTAAAGTTGAAATCTACAGAACTATATTGGAACTTTGTTGCGAGACAGGATTTCCTTATTCTTTTGGAACTGTTGAACAAGATCCTACTTGAATCTGGGGAAGGGGAATTCACCCAGAGTAAAAGGAGAGACAGTTGTTATGATGCAAACTTTACTGTTTATTTATTCATTTTGAACAGACCTATATTACCTAGTTGAGTTGCTGTATGTACAAGTGTGAGGGACAGAAACCTTTTGTTAGAGTATTTTCTTTATGTTATTTTAGGCATGGAAATCCTCGTCAGGGTTGGGATAGTGACGTGTTTATCCAACCTTTTGAGTCAATAAAATGGCATCTTTTGAAAAACCTTCACAAAGTAGTACGCATCACATTTCTGACCCCTCGCACCTCCTAGGCAAGAACAGAGATATGACCAAATACCAGCCGTAATCCAGAAGGTGGAGAATAATGTCCACAACTTGAGCGACAGGTTGAACAACTGGCAGAAAACAATGGCTGATCGCCTCACACATCTGATGATAGTTTTGGCTCCTCAGAGCACACCTGTTGTATTGGGAAACGATTTACCTTGAAGGCTTTCGCCATCGATAGTTTGCGTGAATCAGATCCTCTGGAACACAACTCATAGCTAGATCAAATTACAAAGGAGTGACAACTATGTTATTTTGTTAGTTTGAATGGCACCATTCAATTAAATGAAAAACACCCAGAGTGGAAATTAATTTCCAGAACACTCAATTCCAGACATCAATATCATATCTCTGAAAAACCGAGATGATAGTGATGGGATATTCACAGAACCTTTGAGAATACATCTTCCTCTACACAATGAGTGGCTCTCCACTTTGGAGGGAACTATACTGAAATGCTATCCAAGCCACAAGTCCAGTGTGGATCAAGGACAACCTGTGAATACCTCAGACGATAAAATAAATAGCTTAGCTACTATGAAAAGGAAAGCAGAATTCATATTCTCATTTACTTAACACAATGAAGGTAAGGAGCAAGTGTTAGCCAAAGTTATTTTCACTAAAGAAAGAAGCTTCATCACCGAAAGATTGCTTAGGCAATTACAGAAGGGCCAGAACATTCCACTTTAAATCTGGTCTTGATGCGATGGATTCAAGGCATCCAATTGTTGGCAGGTGTATACTGGAAATCATAATTGTAAACAAAAAATACATTATTAATGCTAGGTTGTAAGAGATGTTATTTCTGATGTATCAACCCATTTAGAAGATATCTCGAAAATTGCCACCCGAGAAATATTTTCAGGCTTCCTTCAGATGACGAAGAACGGAGCAGCACAGATGATGCCTATGAGACAGAAGAACAAAAGAAAAGGTTAACACAGGTAGTATAGATCTGTTCTATGTCCATTCTTATGACAAATGTCTCTTCATTATACAACCTTATCTATGGACCCTAATATGGCGCTAGTATTTATAAGGCAATACCAGTTACCTCTAGATTCCATGGAATTACTCACGTAGATTATCAAAAACTTGTAATCCTGTGGTATCATTTGACTAAACCACAGTACTTAGAATAGCCCATTGCAAAGAATATTGAAACCCAATTGACAATGGAGACTCTGCACAGACTCAAGGGAATTGTACAAAAGCATACACATGTCACAGTGCCCTCTCCTGCGATATACATCGATCAGGGGCTTGCACAAATCCAAGATTCCAAAGTATATACTGTGCTTGATGTGACCAATGGATATTGCTTTGTGAACACCAATATAAACATACCTTTAAGTTTGGGGGGCAACAATATGCCTGGACCTGTAATCCTTGTGGGCATGTAAATAGAGAAAATGAGTTCAACACGCTCAGACATAAAGCCTTGCTGATCTTGTAGAAAGAGGGAATTTGTCCTATGTAGATACCCGTTAATCAAAAGGAAAAATGGGGAACACAAAACACTTGGTAGAGATCTGCCATGTGTTGAACCAATTGAGAAATGTGTAGATACCTTCGATTGATTCACAGGGTACATATTATAGTTGAAACCCTCCACCAACCTTTAAAATATTTGCAGAGCAACAGAATACAGACTACTGGGAGTGTCTCCAAATCAATCATTGCTTCCTGGATTCTTTCAATGTAGATTTACCCTGTAGAAATCAGATATTGTCAGAATAAAAAGAGCCTGATGGTACAAGGACTAGCCGATCTACATGACTGTGCCCAAGATAATTGTTCAGAAGAGGAAGAACCCAGAAAACCCAATAATATGGCGTCATATCTAGCTTTTCCTCTTAAGGTGTATGACAAAAGCACTTATCTGGGAATGCCCAGAGTTTGTGTGGATGGATGTTTCTACAATATTAAAGAAAATAGGAAGGAAATAGTGACCGTTGCTGGAACTGGTGGCCATATATGAAGCTGTCCTTACTGTCATAAAGCATCAGCTCCATGACCTAGTAATTTGAACTGGCTCAGACTAGGTTCACAATATATTCATAAAAAAGAGTTAGTAAACTGGAAAGACAGTTGTGCTAACAAACCCATGAAACACAGAAAGTTAATCGAAACTATGGATGATCTAGTGACAAACAAGGTGACCCTATTTTGGAAACAAATTAAGAGATACTCAAATGTTGAGTGTCTCGATAAAACAAATGATTTTGGCCCATGAAGTAGCCAAATCTGGAGCAATCAAAGGGGAATATATTGATCTGGAACATCTCCCTTGAGAAATACAAATCCGTAGTAACTTGGTCACAATCTCAGGCTGAAAGCAAGGTTTCTACTCTGCAAGGGAGAGTAGATGCTTCCGATCAAGACCCAATTCCCCCCCCCAAAAAAAAGAACACCTGATTATTGGAACGTTTATACATATCTAGAAACGGTCCCTTAACTGAACTAGACAGTCAGGGAAAGGAAGATCTTTGAGTATTAATGAAAATTTCAGAATTTTTTGAAATCTAAGACGTTTGGTTAGGAAACTCCAATCTGGTTACGATCAGTGGGTAAGACCTACCTCACTTTGAAGCATAATGGACAATCATGCCCATGATGCAGCGACAGCTGGTCATCTGGACTTTCAAAAGACAATGGAGATGCTTCAAAAGGTTGTCTATTGGTCTCACATTGGTCACAACCTGAATATTTATTTGAAAAGGCAGTCTAGCGTGTGTTCGGGTTGAACTGAGTTTTCCCACTCATTGGGCTCCTTTACAAAAGAGTGTAATCCCATTACCATGGTCTGAGCATGATCCGATTGATTTTATAGATCCAGCGATTTGTTCTACATGTGGCAACCATTATTTGTTAATCGTTATGTGCCTCTTTACAAAATGGATTAAATATCTCCTGCTCCAAACACTAAGGCAGAAATTCCAGCTACTTTCAGGAACAACCCATCTGTTTTTGTTTGCCCTTTGGGGGAGGTCAGAAATGTGAGGTGGACAACGTTGTGAAGGTTTCTCAACAAATGCCATTTTATTAACATTAAAAGGTTGGGAAAAAGGCCTCACTATGCCTACCCTGACGAGGATTTTCCTGCCTAAAATAAACTAAAGGTAACACTCTTACAAAGGATATCTGTCCCTCACACGTATACATACAATACACAAATAAGGAAATAAATGGTAGTTCAAAAAAAACAATAATGATTGAATACGTAATGTTACCGTAGTCTCTCCTTATAACCTGGGCGAATTCCCCAGATTTAAGCAGGATTGGGTTTCACAGTTAAAGGAAAGAAAATAAGGGAATCCTGGTTTGCAACAAAAGTGCCAACACAGTTATTTACAACTTGAGCTTGTCAATAGAAGGTTCCAACAACTCCAGTGATTCAACACAGAAAATAGAAGGCTCTTTCTTTTAATTGAACAAGTGCACAATGTATCCTTCTTAGATAAAAGACAGTTTCGCAATTCATCAATAGCAACAATAAATGTCTTGGTCAGGATGATTTGCCACAACTAATACCTTATGAAGAAATAGAACTTCTTTGTAATAGCTTTACACAGTTCTTCCTTCAGCACTACAAACAACATGGTCTTTGTCAGGATCGTTTCATAGACCTTCATCAACTTCTACCTGGTTTACTTCCATGCCAGGCCTACTACCTCAGTTCAGATCTGGTTTACTCCCATGCCCGGCCTACTCCTCCAGAGGTGTGTCATGCAAGTATACTCCCTTACCCTAACAGCGTTTGCACAACAAGTGCTGTTATGATTAAGATCAACTGGCAATGGTTTCACAACAGCTTCAAGGTATTCAACAGTTTGCAGCTTCAAAACCTTTAACAAATCTTCAGGGAAGACAAGATTCACATTGGTGCTTTTCAATACTCTTCTGTAAACAATGCTCCTCTCCTTCTGAATATCCTGCCCTTTTGACACTCCTGTTACCCCCCTGGACAAGTAACCAAATATTGACAAGCATAGGGTCTTATTCTGCTTCTCCCTCGACTATGGTAATGGGAGTTTATACCAGCTTTCACCATATGTTGTAAAAAGCATGGACAACGCATTTCACAACTGAAGGACCTTTCATTAGTTAGCCCACTTCTGCCGTTGACGATATCTGCTAGATTGTATTTGCCTTGATTTTAGTCTCTCTTGGCTTGGCCAATGCTTGTAGTTATTAATGCTTAACAATATCGCCCCATCGGGTTGCTGGGCTTAACCTCAAGCTCACACATTTAAGGTTACAGTCATTTAACTTGGTTACATAAGGTTTTTGCTGTTTTTGAATGGTTCGGTATTCAAGATTAAGCTCAGAGTTACTTTCATTCATAGAGTTCGGTTTTCAAAATTCAACTCAGCGGTTGCCCAGTGGAGGCGATAAGCACACATCGCAGCTAATCAGGCAATATTACAAACACTTACAGGAAACAATCACGCACATTTTTGGTCTACGGTGAGGAAACCTCAAATGGTTCAGTTTCTGAGAAGGGTTGTGATATACCGGAGCATACTTGGCTGGTATACCTGCAGAACAAATGTGCTCGTCCCAGCGACCAGCGCGAGTCCTTGTCCCTCAACATTGGCCAGAAGGACTGGGGGCATGTCCTTGGGAGGAGGGGGGGGGGGATGTACGGTGGGCCATAGGGAGGGCGAAGTCATCTGCTGCACCGGGTCCTCATGGTATCCCGCCAATGCTCTTTAAGCAGGACCTGGAGCTATGGGTGGGACCTTTGTTGACTCTTCATAAGAATATATATTGGGAGGGTAGTATTCCTAACACCCGGAAACAATCCATCATCATACCCATCTACAAACAGGGTGACATGTCTGAGCCGAAGAACTTCGGGCCAATCGCCTTCCTAGGCACCTCTGGCAAAATCTTTGCTTCTCTTTTACTCAGAGACCTCTCCCAACAGATAAAGGATCTCAACCTTCTCTCTGAACATCAGGTAGGGTTTTGATCTGGTATGGGAACCTCTCTTAATGGCACAAAAATCTCACATCTCTCTGCAGCAGTAAGAAAGCAGGCGGTAGGCCCAGTCTACATGGCCTCCATAGACCTGTCCAATACTTACGATAGTGTAATTGGGAGACCCTGTTGAGTAAACTCCTACAGTGGAAAGTGCCTCTTAAAAGGGTCCAGATTCTGGCATTAATGCATAATGAATCATCTCCAAGGGTCAGGCTGACGAGGGAGGGGCAGCCTCTGCTCCTGTCCTTACGCTTGTGGGGCTCAGGCAGAGCTGTGTGGTTGCTCCCACCCTCTTTAACCTTTATGTCTCGAACATTGCCGCCTTGTCGGAGTCGGGAACTCTCGAACATTGCCACTTTGTGGGAGTCGGGAACTACAAATGTTATCCTTTTTCGATAAGACTCGGATTGGTCTCCATAAGAAACTGCCCTATTCCATCATTATGCTGTCCAAAACAACTTAAAAATCAATGGGCTGGGATGGAGAGGGGGTGGGGAACATTGCTCTTTTAGTTAACATGCGGAAGAGAAGTGCTCCTATGTACGTTGGTTAAGCCTTGTGAACCAAAATTGTTGTTAATTTGTTGGGGGGGTTGAAATGTATGAATTGTAAAAGAGATTCCGAAGATACTTGATGAACTGATCGTTAGCTTTGCAAATGGCTTTGTTGTACGGTATCTCAATAAAAATTATATTGCAAAAAAATAAATAAATAATCAATGGGCTAAAATCCAAGGTTGTTATTTTTTCCACCAAAAAACGGCCAAACGCTTTCATGTTGAAGATGGGAGATCACCCTCTGGAAAGGGTGTCGTTGATGAGATATTTGGGATTTAATCTCGCAAACAACCTCTTTTCAGAGGGCGATTCTCTACCCTATCGGCTAAAATGAAGCAAATACATTCACAACTATGCCACTATTCCTTGTAGCCCCGATTAGGTTCCATCTTCACAATGTTGAAAGTCCTATATGGCCTCTGTATTGTTGCCTTCGATTTGGGGGCTTTGCTTAACACACTACAGGGGCTGCTTTGGAAGAGAACTTTGGGTCTGAATAACTCTGTGCCCAATGCAGTTGTCAGACATGAGTTGGGACTTACTTCTCTGGCGGCAAGAACAATATGGAGAAAGTTGGCAGAATGCGCTAAACTGTTAAACCCCCCAAACAACTCCCAATATCAAACCTTGGGGGAGGCGTCAATCGGCCTCCACTCTGACTCAGTTTAAGACTACCATGTGTAAGATTCTCTGTCAGATTGGATCCTCCACAGAGGAGTTCAGGGTGGTGCCTGGGGTGGCAAAGCGAAAACTGTTGACAGGGGACTGGGCGGAAACCCTAGATCTTGGCAACTTCTACCTTTATAGGGAATACGCAAAATTCAGGAGGAAGCTATCCGAGTTTCTGATGTATGTATCTTTGTTTCCCTGTCCAAAGATTTGGAGCGTATACTTGTGCTTCCGCTTAAATCAATTTGCTACTTTGGAGAGGAGGTCAAAGTGGGACAAGCCAATAACCAACACAAATAGTAGGTTTTGTAAGGCCAATGTAGTAGAAACACTTAAACACATTGTCCTGGTTTGCCCTGTGTTCGCGCAACCGAGGATATGTTACCTGGGCGCAGTGCTACTGACCGAGATGTTCTGGGTTAGGCTCATGTGGGACAATGCAGTGAAACTAATCTTGGCGTTGAATGCTTTCTTATGTGTTTTTTTAGGGAAATTTGCTGAATTCTAATTTCTGGCTTTTACTGAATGAAATTAATTTGTTGTATTTTGATGAAATGTTATTAATCATATAGCAATATTCTTGCGTGTTTTTAATTGTAAGATTTGATGATTTTTACTTTTGTTTAAAAACAAAAAAAGAATTAGATTCAGTTATTTTCACTCATAAGCGAGTGCTGCTTACTTGTGGAATGCCTGCCTGAACCACTTGAGCATGTACTGAGCGCTCCAACATCACTTATAGTTTGTGAACTCACCAGGTAAGGCTTGCGCTTCCGATCCCCTTACTGCTCGTAGGACTTCTGCTTCTATGGCTCCTCGCGACTCGTCAAAGCTGCTCGTCTTAGTCTGCCGTCGCCCGTGCCACCTGCACCAGAAGCTGCCTTTGTTCCTGAGGCCCTCTGATGCATACCAGCCACAGCCTTGAGGCCCTTGGGTGCTCGGCAGCCCCGAAAACAGCCTCTTGGGAAGGAAAGTTTCCCTCGCTTTCGCTTCCCGCTGAGCAGCCTCTGCAGAATAGGTCTCCAGAGGGCAAGCTTCCCTTTTGCACGCATCCTGCTGAGCGACCTCTGCACTTCAGGATTTGGGAGAGACAGACCATCTCAGGACCGGCAGCTGATATCTGCCAAACAGTGGTCCTGGCTCTCTCCTCCAGCTTCTGCCTGGGCTGCCTGCAAGAACCACACTGCTTCTGCTTCTTGCTGCCTCTGCATTTTTCTATTGCTTGCACCTGAGGGGGCCTTTTAAGCCTCTCTGTCTCCCTCAGGTGTGGGTCATCTGCATTAATGATCCGACCACTCCTGCAACATTGTACCATTTTGGTCCTCTTCTTCGTCCCAGTACCTAGGTATTTATGGGACTTGAAGTCCCTAATGGTAAAATTAGGTTTTCGTGTTTGATTTTTACTTTTAAACCCAAGTCTGTTCCTTATAATATTCTTTAAAGGGAAGGCAGTTATTTTAAGCCATTGTTATTTACACATTTCCTTTCGCTGTACCTTTGAGTGTTAGGGAGGTTTTTAGCTTTACAAGTCTCTGGGATTTTGGAAGGAGTTTTATTTCTGCCAAGGCCTAGGAGTTTGTGATTGTTTCCACCCCTACTTATATGTGTATCTTCTGGAACAAAAAGATGGTTATTACAACAACAATTTTTGCAATTGATGAGACATCCCCCTTACCCCAAGTTCAGGATCAGAAAGCGTCTGCCTTTCCCTGGCGACATGGGAGGAGACTTTAGGAGGGATTTAGTGAGGAGCCCGTAGGATTCCTCACACCTTCCTCAAAAGGATTGAGTCTGACCAAGGTAGTCATGTCATCAATGAGGTAATAACCCAGATATGGGAAATCTTGGGAGTTAAAAAATGTATATCGCCTACCACCTGCATTCAGTGGGGGGAGCGGGTAGAGCGATATATTGAAACCATTGTGGCAATTTGAAAGATGTTGATGCATTCTGGACGGAGCTTGTGATTATCACTGGCCCCGATGGCCCTTAGATCTACCCCTACTTGCGACTAAGATGTCTCTGTTTGAAAATATGATTGGTACAAAAATGATCTTGCCTCAAGATCTGTTGTACTGAAAACAGGAACAGATGTTGATCAATGTCTCTACCACTCATGAACATGTAGAAAACCTTTGCAAACATCTTCAACATGCATTTGCGCACCCTAAAGGAATGTGGTGAACTCTGTGGTAAGTATGAAGTCGCCATTACGACCTACGGAGCACCAAAAAGGAATATGAGGTAGGTGATCTACTTTACCTCTATAAACAAGCATTGGCAATGGCAACAGTTTGGGCTTTTGTGTAGGAATGGGAAAGGCACTTGCTAGGCACAGCTTTAGTGATCATAATGACCCATTGTTGGTAGAAGGTGCAAAATGGTGAGAGTACCTCGGCATCTAATAGCAGTAAATGGCAAAAGCTTAAAACTTTTGCACAAACCAAAAATATTGGCTTTGCCAATGCTTGTCTTAAACAGGACGTCAGTGGCTTTGCCAATGCGGGTTTTTAACAGAACTTCAGTGAAGGACACGCAGAATGCTTATAAATAGAGTGACTGAAAGCAGGCCTCGTAATCCATTTTTATTACACCAGTAACTCCAATTACGTTATTAACTCTCAAAAGACTGCTTTGAACAAACACTGGCAGGCCCTTTGAATGCAAAATCTGATGGCAAAGTTTGGTTCAAGCGAGCTCAGAGTGTTCCCGTGAGGAGGTGTTTTGGGCGGGTAGTGGCAAGAATGGGTGGGAATGGCCGTAGGTATTAGCATGGCAAGGCAATGGGTGGGCACATAACCAAAGACCCACAGTCTCTGTGTCCCTCATCATATGTCATTCCTCTCCATCTGTAATCCAATGCAATAGTTTCAGTTTATAGGTGTCCCAAGTGACACCTAATAGCCCAAACTAAAAAGGTGTTGAATTACGGCACATGTGAGGTGTCGTTAACATACACTGCACACTTTTCCCTTAACAAAAAAGGCATTTACCAGGCATCAGCGCCACCTTTCTTACTTGCAGAAAGCTCAAGGAAACTTTCTTAAATTAGAAAAGTGGCAGACTTTTCAGAATTTCTCACAGTGACACTAGTGCACGTTGCTCGAACAACAAAAGATTTTAGCAGCTTTTGCTGCTGGAAAGCACAATAACTTCCCTCCAATCTTTCCACCCACCTCAAAATGGTGATGCTGGAAACTGAAGGGGAGAATGTCTGCTTTCCACACTGCTTTTTGCCAAGTGACACCTAAATGCCCAAACTAAAAAGAAATCAGTCTAATGAATGCAAATTCCATCTTGTCGAAGGGGGCTTTCAGGTTCGTAGATAAGATCTCTCCAGTGGCCTACAAAATCAAGATACCAAAAGGGAAACGGAGGAACAGTGGGTCCATGTCATCCGCTTGTTGCTCTTAATCGTTCTGAGGAATTAGTTCTTCCTTACAATGGGATGACCTCTTTATTAAAAGAAATCTGCGTAAAAAATAAGTATGTTTGGATAAAGTTACATAACTAGAAATATAGTGTTTTCATTGTGATGGTTAGTATTAGATGCAAAGAACAGAGTAGGATATAAAATAGGCAAAAAGTAGTAACATGTCATACTAAACCAGCCTTCCTACACCTCTCTGTTACAAAACTTTTTTCCAATTATGAGGACCAGGAAAGAGGAGGTAAGTTTGTCAAATCCTTCACATTATCAAAAGGAAGACGAGGCTCCTAACATCTTCACCTCAGAAGACATGAAGTTATAAAAGGAAAACCCAGCGCCGACGAACGACAGTGTCAGTCGAGGCCCTGGAAAAAGAAAACATGAAGAAATCCAATTTTCCTTTGAACTTCGGAACTAACGTGGAATTAATGTTTGAATAAAAGCATCTTTTACGTTTCTATAAAAACAACTTCCCCTGCACACATGTACTTCCCCCTCCTCAACCAAGACATTGGGCCCAGTTGGCGGTACGGGCATATGCAGGGGAGAATAAAAGAGAAATGGAGACTGGCTATATCTAAAGTGGGAGGTGCCGGAATAGTACCTTGCTATTTCACATTTGTGCATTTATCTTCAGTTACTACGAAAAGGATACACTGGGGACCTGCTCCCCTGAGGGACAGCTCCTGACAAATGATGCAGAGATGTGTCACACATCAGAAACGTTCCCTTGAACTGCATAGGCAAAACATTTACTTTCACGCCCCAAGGATTGGGTTTGGCCAACTTCAAATTACCAGCAAAATCTGCTCATAGCCACTTTCCTAAAATAAAACTTTCTGCAATCTTCTAAAACAGCGCTGTGTGGTACTAGAACAAATGTACTAAAAACCAAAGGACTGGCACTAGTGTACATGTTATTGGGAATATATTGCCAAACTTATGAAGAGAGCTCAGGAATACATTTCCAGTTTGAAAACAACACTAGCCGATGTATTCACTTGTAATTTCATGAATATGTTATGTATTCCTTTTTCCAACAGCATTCAAAATCAAGTGGGCTCTTCTTTCACGCATACATACCTGAAAAGTATTGGGAAGCACTTATGAATTCAAGTAGAAGTCTTTTTTAAATGTATTAAATAGTACACTTAGATGCTAGATTTCAGGGAATATATTACTGTTAAACTCTGTATGACAATATTGATATTTTGATGTGGATTTACCAATGTTAGATGTCTGTTGATTCTTCAGTTAGCCTGGTCAAAAGCTATGTTCAACAGAGGATGCTCAGTGCTGAAGACAGTGGTTCTCAGACACCGGGGATTAGCTTAGCCATCAGGAGAAAACAGTCCTATGTAATTAAAGACATCAAAGAAACTCCTTAAAGTTTCTATTACAATAACACTGTCTGTTCAAGGCTCACCCAAATACAGAAAAATAGCTCAAATGAAATTCTAAATTGTGGGCCTTGCACTGATACAATCTGGGCTAACATAAGAAAATGCCGGAATACATTTAAGGTCCCATCTTTGGGCATTAGCTCAAAAATAAAATCTACTAGCTGCGGTCCTAATGGAAGAATAAAAAAAAGAGACTATCAGTTGATTCAGGTCAATCATTAGCAACAGGCTTTTCACATCCCCAATTCAAAGGAAATGCACACTTAGCATTTCAAAATGACATTTCAGGTCCAAAACACTATTTTGCACCTAACTCCACAATCATAGGAGGGCCCTTGGAATCCCCAAATCCATCTTTCTTTGAGGCATTGTGTTGCTATGATGAGAGATGGAAGAAATATGATTTTGGTTCAAACAGCCCCCACTCTGTCAAATAGTCAAAACTATGCTGAACTGTTGTATATATGTGTAGAGAAGATATGAGAATGGGAATGTTAGAATGTGGAATGTTGGGGGTGTCATGAGACGGAAGTGTTCCAGCCTCGACAGTCGGTTGGAGAAACCTGGAGCAGCTGGATACTGGGGGTTTGTTTGTATATACTTCTATGTTATGCTCACTAAAGAGATTACCTGACAACCTGTTTCAACGTCTAAACATCAATGGCACTAGGCTCACCCATTGTTACACCTTTTAGGCGATGGTCGCTGTTCTATAAAAGAAGGCTTTGTGGATGAGTACAACTTTCCATCACATTAAGGTCAGACAATCCTGCCTATGCAAGTATCAGGAGTCTGATCGTTCTAAGTCCGCAACGGACGTCGATTGCAAGTCATGGGATCCCATTAAAACACCAGCAAGGCTCTCTTCGCCGCGTCGCTACTGTTAGCAGAGACGCTCCGTAAGTTTGTTTCCAGGGATATTCTTATTCCTCTGAACTTGCCTTCCTTCCCCTTCCAAGCTAATATCTTTACTGTTATTTCTCACCATCTCAGAACACTTTTGCAGCGTCAGTCCCTCTCGGCCCACTTGAATCAGCCCGTACTTCCGTGTCCTTCTGATCCAGCCGATCCTCTGCTCCCCAGTCACCAGTCGGGTGAAAGCTCGATCCCAATCCTTTCTTATACAGTGAGTCATTCCTTTCATTATTCTGCATTTACTTTTCCCAAATACCCTTACTCACTCACCTTCATCTTGTAGGAACCTCCGGGATTTCTGGGATTTCGGTTCCAGGCGGATTCCATTTCCAGGGTGTCTCTTCATCCCATTTAACGCCCTTTCCCTGTATTGGATTTCCTGTAAGATGATCTTCCTTTAATTCCACCTCATTTATTTTATCTCTCTCCTTTCTTATACTCACCTATCGTTCTCCTTACCCCATAGAATTCAGGCTTCCATACCGCAGAGAATCCACGTCAGAAGAACTCATCCACCTGAGGGGCACTCCTCCATATCGTCCAGGGTTTTCTTCCCGAGAGGGTTTCCCTGGGGTTTGTGTTCCTTCCCCCGCGGGTTTTCCGTTGCGGTGGGGGGAGCAGGGTCCTCAGGGAGTCTCTTGTTTTCTGCCATTGCTGCTTCTGGACCGTCATACCGCCCAGGTTAGTGCCCTTTGTTGAAATATTCGAATTGAGCTTGTCTATTGCTCAGAATTTCCAAGTTACAGTAACAGTTAGCTACGCCCAAAAAGGTGCACCTGGTCGGTGGACGTTGACATGGAGCAGCAAATGCAGCAGCTCATGGCAGCCATGCAATCCATGTCCTTAGAGATGCAGAATCTCAAACAAGATAACGCTCAACTAAGGCAACAAGTTGCCAGAGCGTTCTCTGAATCCCCTCCTCTAGCCCTACCTACGGGCAAATATGATGGAGACCCACACAAGTTAAAGGAATTTCTGGACAGCTGCACAGTTCAGTTCACCTTCAAATCCTGATTTTTTCCTACCGATAATGATAAAGTAGGCTTTTTGATCTCTCATCTGACGGGTCCTGCCCTTGCTTGGGCTACCCCAAAAGTCACTTCAGGCAATGCCATTTTGGACTCTTACCAGGCATTTCCCAATAGTCTTAGGTCTATGTTTAGCCGGCAAGAAATCTCAGTCGCCACACAGGAAAGACTCCTTGACCTTAAACAAGGCAATAAGGACCTGATGACATACATTACTCTATTCAAACAATTGTCCTCGGAAACTGGATGGCCTGATGACGGTATACCGACTCTCTTCCGACGGGGACTCGCTGAAGATCTGAAGGATGAGGTGTCAAAAGTTCCACGACCAGGAAATCTGGCCGAAATGAGAACCCTCACAATGCAAATAGACTATCGCCTCCAAGAGCGTTCTCATGAGAAGAAAAGAGGGAAAGGGCTTCGTCTGAACCCCGATCCCATTCCACTTTCCCACAAACCGGCCCCCACGGAAGAACCTATGCAGATCGGGTCCGTAAAGGGACCTCTCCCTGCTGCTGAAAGAGAAAGGCGAAAGTCTCTAGGACTCTGCATGTACTGTGCATCAGATTCTCATATATTAAGGGATTGTCCGATTGTTCCTCCCCGCAGAAACAAACCTCTACAATTGGGAAACGCCAAATCCCTACCGTAAGGGGAACAGCGGTAGGAGTTCAACTTCAGAGTTCCCCTGTTAGGATTGAATCATCACTGGATCCGTTAAATAACCAGCATTCCATGGTAGTCCTTTCTCTGACTATCATCCTACCAGACCAGACTTTACCGGGGATTCCTGCTTTATTGGATTGTGGAGCTGCAGGGAATTTCGTGGATGATCAATGGGCAGCAAAAAATGGTTTGGCTAGGATTGCCAAGACTTTTACTACTCCCATTCAAGGGGTGGATGGGAACCCCTTGAGCCCAGGTCCCATTCGGGAACAGACCACTCCGTTGACCTGTCGGATTGCCTCTCACAAGGAAGTTTTGGTCTTTGATTTAATCTGAGCCGCCCATTTTCCGGTCATTTTAGGTCTGCCATGGTTGCGCCTTCATAATCCTTATATTAACTGGAAAGCTGGAACTTGGGCTCAGAATATTGTGTATCCCATTGTCTGTCTCAACACTCCGTAGGCGTACATCTTCCTTCTGAGGTTTCAGACTTTCCCGCTGTTCCTTACATTGGTCAGTTAGGATTGATTCTCTCATGTCACCAACACTATCTGGGAGTCTTTGCAACACCACAATTCCCTTCTCTTCCTCCACATCAACTAGATGATCGTCATATCAACCTTCTTCCAGATCAACCTATACCGTTTGGACGTATGTATGTTCTTTCTCAAAGAGAGAAGAATGCACTGAAAGAATATCTACAGTCCAATCTTCAGAACGGCTTAATAACTTAGTCCAAATTGCCTGCTGGTGCATCGTTGTTCTTCATTCCGAAGAAAGACACAGAAGAACTTAGACCTTGCATCGATTACAGAGGTCTTAACAAAATCACTATACCAGATAAGTACCCTATGCCTTTGATAAAGGACATCCTTGAAGCGGTTCGTGGTGCTATGCTTTACAGGAAATTTGACCTTAGAGGGGCATATCACCTTATTCGAATTGCACCAAACGATGAATGGAAGACTGCCTTCCGTACTCCCTTCGGGCATTTCCAGTACCAAGTAATGCCCTTTGGTCTAGTTAACGCTCCGGCTGTGTTACAGCGGTTTATGGACCATCTATTTTCGGACATTCTCCTTCATTTTGTTATCTATTTAGATGACATCCTGATCTTTTCTACTAATACAGAGGATCACATCCAGCATGTCAACATCATCCTAAAACGCTTACAAGCCAACCAACTATACTTCAAAGCGGAGAAATGTGAATTTCATAAGACTCAAATCACTTACCTCGGATTCGTACTTTCCGCTAAGGGAATTTCCATGGATCCTAAAAAGGTTTCTGCTGTCTTAGATTGGCCTTCACCGTCAATCATTAAAGAGGTCCAAAGGTTTCTGGGGTTTGCAAACTTTTATCGTAAGTTCATTCCTGGTTACTCAGAAACTATTCTTCCCATCACTCGATTACTCAAGAAAGGAACAGCGTTCTCCTGGGATCCATTATCCCAACAAGCCTTTGAAACCCTAAAGAAATTGTTTACCTCATCCTCCATTTTGCTTCATCCGGATCAGTCGCGACAATTTATTGTCGAGACAGATGCCTCCCATCAGGCTCTATGAGCCATTCGCCTACAAGAGACAGACCAGGGGGACGAAAGACCCGTTGCCTATTTATCAAAGACTTTCACCCCTTCAGAAGAACATTACTCAGTGCTAGAAAAGGAACTCTTGGCTATTAAGAGAGCCTTTGAAGAATGGCGGCATCTATTGTTAGGGTCACCCTTTGCAGTAATTGTTCGTACTGATCACCAAAACCTCAAAGTCTTACAACACACCCATACCACTAACAGCAGACAGGCGCGATGGGCTCATTTCTTTTTACCATATCGGATTGAGTTCACATTCTTGCCGGGGAATCAAAACCTGAGAGCGGATGCTCTGTCCCGGAAAAAACCTGTCGCAACACGCTTCTGCTCTGAGTGAATGTTTCCCAAAGCGAGGTTTATTGCCGGCATCTCCGATTTTCTGCAACTCCTGAAGCAAGAAACCATAAAGCATCAGTCACTGTGTGATAAGCTAGCTCTAACCCATCACCTCGTCAAAAAGCAGGAGCTGTACTTCCATGCTGAACAGGCCTTAATTCCTTCTCATTCTCTCCAATTGGAAGTACTCAGGATGTGTCATGATTCCAAGGCTGCTGGACATCGGGGCATTCAAACCACCCTTGATCTGATTAAACGACATTTTTGGTGGCCTGCAATACTATCTGATGTACGGGATTATGTCAGCGCATGCCCTACATGTCTGCAGTCCAAATCCTCACGAGTCCCACCATTCGGTCTGCTCGCTCACATGCATATACCGGAAAGACCTTGGCAGATAATATCCACGGACTTCATTGTGGATCTTCCACCCTCATCACATTTTACCACTATTATGGTCAACATAGACTATTTCACAAAACTAGCACAGTTCACCCCTAACCAAAATTCCAGGAGCAGCTCAGATGGCCAAAATATTAATTGCAGAGGTGTTTTCTCATCATGGTCTACGCGAGGTCATAGTGTCAGACAGAGGGCCCCAATACACTTCACAATTTTGGAAGTCTGTGTAACGTTTTGGGTGTTAAGAGGGCTCCGAGTTCTGGATACCATCCCCAAACCAACGGGCAAACTGGATGCCTTAATCAGACGCTGGAAGGATATCTATGCTGTTTTGTGTCTGCAGCTCAGGATGATTACCGCTAGCGGAATTCGCCAACAATAATGCCAAACACTCCGCTCTCAAAGCTAGTCCCTTTTACTGCTCATATGGGTTTCATCCTTCCTTTGTACCCAATGCTTCTCCTTCCTCATCCAAACTACCCGGAGTTGACTGCCTCATAGCTGATATTCAGTCAGCTCAGCCCGGGTGGCCCTTCAAACAGCACAAGACCGAGCCAAATTTTATGCTGACAAACATCGCCGTGAGATGCCCGCCTTTAATGTGGGGAACCAGTGTGTGGTTGGCCTCTCGTTTTCTTCCTAAACATTTGGTTCCCTCCAGATTATCCTCAAGGTTTTTTGGGCCTTTGAAGATACTGTCCCGAGTGGGCACTACGGCAGTTCGGTTAGCATTACCACCTTCTTGGTCTCGGATTCACCCAGTATTTCATCTGTCACAGATGAAGCTCGCTGTTAAAGACCGTTTCCAACGATCTAACAAGACACAAACCTTCCCCGATAATCACCATTGCAGGGACTGAATATAAGGTGGCCAAGATTTGCGACTCTCACTACCATAGGGGTCGCCTACAATTCCTCATAGACTGGAAAGGTTACTCTCCAGTGGAAAGAACTTGGGAACCTGCCTCTGGTGTTCACTCTCCTCTCCTGGTGAGACGATTCTTTAGTCTACACCCGGGTAAACCCGGGTCTCCCCCCATGAGGAGGGGGCATACTCTTACACCTTTTAGGCGATGGTCGCTGTTCTACAAAAGAAGGCTTTGTGGATCAGTACAACGTTCCGTCACATTAAGGTCAGACAATCCTGCATATGCAAGTGTCAGCAGTCTAGTCGTTCTACGTCGATTGCAAGTCATGTGATCCCATTAAAACACCAGCAAGGCTTTCTTCATCGCGTCGCTACTGTTAGCAGAGACGCTCCGTAAGTTCGTTTCCAGGGATATTCTTATTCCTCTGAACTTGCCTTCCTTCCCCTTCTAAGCTAATATCTTTACTGTAATTTCTCACTATCTCAGAACACTTTTGCAGCGTCAGTCCCTCTCGGCCCACTTGAATCAGCCAGTACTTCCGAGTCCTTCTGATCCAGCCAATCCTCAGCTCCCCAGTCACCGGTCGGGTGAAAGATCGATCCCAATCCATTCTTATACAGTGAGTCATTCCTTTCATTATTCTGCAATTACTTTTCCCAAATACCCTTACTCACTCACCTTCATCTTGTAGGAACCTCTGGGATTTCTGGCATTTTGGTTTCAGGCGGATTCCATTTCCAGGGTGTCTCTTCATCCCATTTAACGCCCTTTCCCTGTATTGGATTTCCCGTAAGATCTTCTTCCTTTAATTCCACCTCATTTATTTTATCGCTCTCCTTTCTCATACTCACCTTTTGTTCTCCTTACCCCGTAGAATTCAGGCTTCCATACCACAGAGAATCCATGTCAGAAGAACTCATCCACCTGAGGGGCACTCCTCCATATCGTCCAGGGTTTTCTTCCCCAGAGAGTTTCCCTGGGGTTCGTGTTCCTTCCCCTGCGGGTTTTCCGTTGCGGTGGGGGAGCAGGGACCTCAGGGAATCTCTTGCTTTCTGCCATTGCTGCTTCTGGACCATCATACCGACCAGGTTAGTGCCCTTTGTTGAAATATGCCAATTGAGCTTGTCTATTGCTCAGAATTTCAAAGTTACAGTAACACCCACTGCTGTACTCTCAGTGTCCTCCCTGCTGCCATTGCATCACAGTCCATGTCGTTTTGGCAGATCGGCATCCCACCTCAGCGAACACGGGTGGCTGACGACACAAAACGTGTGCATCTGCTAAGGCAGATCGGCCAGCTCGGTGAGCGACAGGCTGTCAGCCTCCCAAGCCCTCTGAGAGTAAAGCACCAGTCACCTAGCAATGCTGAACACAGTACCATGCCCTGCTCATTGTTACCATAAAGAGTAAAAGGTAAGGACGAACTAAGAAGCAAGCGCAGATGTTGCCTAGCGATGGCCCAGCTGGACGCACATTTGCTGTGTAAACAATCTCCCCAATAAGAGTGTTTATTGATTTCATTGCACTGAGTAAGCAGTCCACCAGGATATGTTGACCTCCTCTGATGGTGTCAACCAAAGAGGTTGAGTAAAACACCAGACAGAGGAGGGTGTGTACGTGCAACTACTCAGAGTAGTCAACCAGGGCCAATAGGGTGCAGGTGAGGTTTTACAAAGAAAACGAGAGAGTAAAATCAGGTGAAACTAAGCGTGGCAAAGCAGAGGTAAGAGTAGGGCAATGCAGAATTTTCAGTGTCCATTAAAATTCATGCCTTCCCCATCTCCCACCAAAGTGAAGTGGTCACAGTGGAAAAAGGGGTTCATGTATTATATCAAAGCCACATGTGGGAATGCTTTTGACACCGATCGTAAGATTTCACTTTTAATATACTTCCTGGGATATGAAGGGCAGCACATGTTCGAGACCTTGCTAGACTTACTGAAAGTGAGAAGATAAATGAGTGAGAAATCTGAGGGTATTCTCGCTTCTATTCCCCTTCTATTCCCAGGTGGCCGGGGAAAGGCCATCGCTTTTGGATCCTGACCCTGGGGGTGGACAAGCGAGGGAGGGTACTTAGGGACTGGGAGTGGGGGGGCCTTAGGTAAGACATGGTATCACCCTTTTCCTAATAACAACCCACGCAATCTTTCTCCAACCTTTATGGGTTACTGTAAACCAGCTTCCCTTGTTTTGTCTCAGTCATGCCATTCTAGTACTGGGACGAGGAAGAGACGACTAGGAGTCATGCACACCAACATGCAACTACACCACTCTGGTACTGAGATGTGGAAGAGAGCCTCAGAGGAATACCACTACAAAGGCCCAGCATGTCTTACTAATAGGCCTAACTATAGTCAGGAAATTGAAAGGGACCACACACCTGCAGCTCATTCACAAAACACAGATGTATAAAAGGTGGGAAACCAAAAGAGCATGGAGAGGGAAAGAAAGGCAAGACACTGCTGGGAGCCGTTGGATGCAGAGCTGCCGTGTGCCAAGGATCGGAATACCAGGGACTGCAGAAGCTGGTGGTCCGAACTGGGATGGCGTGAGAACAGGAGTTCTCGGACCCAACTGCAAGGAAAAAGAAGGCAGCATACTGAAGGGCCAGGCTTTTAACCAAGAGGCACAGTGCTCGTTCTCCCATGGCGCTACAAAAGCGCAGGAGTATCTCAGGGGCAGAGGAGGGAACACTGAAGGAAATCAAGTTGAAGCAAGTCCAGCGCGATATGCGGGGAGCCTGCAGAGGAAGCCGGTGAGTTTCAGAGATCAGGAAACCAGGTGTGAAACTAAACCCGAGCGCTGTGAAGGAACCAGTGATTGTGAAAGTATACATGGTAGCGGAGTGGTCGTGTGGGTCTGAAAGGAGAACACGTTCTCAAAAAGTCTTAGTTTGAAACCGTTTATTGAATTTACAGTCACTTAAAGTGTTAGAGGAACCATGCACCTTGAGAAAAGAGAAGGAGCAGTTCTGAAAGGTTCCAATCTGCAAAATAGACATTTCAATTGTGTCAACAAGATGAAATCTCTATTGCTCAACTTTATAAAATATATAAACCTACTTAAACATCGAATTGAATCAAAATAAAGCAGATGGAATTTTCTAAATACCGGATTAAATGCAAATCAAACAATGGAAGGAAAAAAAATGAAATTGTGAACTATCTTGGGGAAGGGAACCCCAGTGCTTCTGTTATGAACTGCCTTAAACTTGGGTAAGGGAGCCTCAGGTTCTGATTCAAACTATTTCGCTTTAAGTCTACAGAGGATAATTTTGAGACTTTGTTATGAAACTTTTTTACACTTGGGGAAGTGGGTTGAAAAGAAGCAGTGAGCTAGAAGAAGCTCAGAACTTTGGGTTAAACAATGTTTTCTTTTGGTTGATGATATCCCTACACATTGTATAAAGTTAGCTGTGAGGGCAAGTATAGGTTTTGGACACAGACAGATTCTTCAGTTGTACTCCTTGACTCACAACGTTCTTTCATTTTCTTTAGGTAAGGAAATCCCACCTTAGCAAGGGTAAGTTAGGCCTTACACCATCCTGACATTTAAGTTAATAAAAGTGTTTAAGTTGAAATGTTAATCTGTTGTTTGTGTCCTCCTTCATGATGCCTTCCCACAAGTTAATAGGCTATGACAAAGTTGGATGCTCACTTCAACCCCAAAACGAGCACTATCTTAGAGAGTCAGAATTTTGGCGTTTGGCGTCAGGAGCGAAAGAGTCAGTGGAGGAATACATCACTGCCCTCCCTCACCTGGTCCTCACATGTAATTTTGGAAGGGAGTTGGATAAACAAATCTGCGACCAGTTTATGATTCGCTGTTCCAACAATAAAATACGCGAGGAAATGTGGTTGAAAGATGATCCTGATTTGAAGGCGATTAAGATTGCTAAGCGCGTTAAGCACTCAATGGCTTGTGTAGCCTAGTTGACTAAAGAGGTTATATGAGATAGTTATCAATGAGAGAGCGGGCCTGTGGAGTGGGTTTCTTCGCTGCTTGTAGTTAGAAAACAGAGTGGTAAGTTGTGACTATGTGTGCACCTTAGGCAACTTAACAAATGTGTAGTGATGGAAAGGCATCCACTTCCTAATATGTCAGAAATGTTAGTGTGGATTGGTAAAGGAAACCTAGATTGAGTTGGAGCTGCAATGTAAGAAATTGAGTCCATTAATTTCACATGAAGGAGTATTGAAGTTCCACATGATGCCGTTTGGGCTGGTTTCGCCGTCTTCGGTTTTCAGAAGGCCATGTAGAGGTTGTTTAGTGGGATGAAAGGTGTCCACCATTTCCTGGACGATATTTTGATATGTGGTGAAACAAGTGAAGAGCACGATGCAATGTTGGGAAATGTATTGGATGTGTTGGGGAAGAAGGGTAGGACGCTCAGAAAAGATAAGTGCATATTCAGCAAGAAATCTGTAGACTACTTGGGGCATATCATATAGCTTCAGCTGTTAAGCCTAAGAGAGGGATGCTTGAGACCATAAGCTAAATTGAATCTCTGAAAACAAAAAGGTTAGTGACGTTCCTTTCAAGGAATGACAGAATTCTATCAGACATTTGTAAAGAATTTTGCTGACAAGGTGAATGTAATGCGAAGATTATTGAAGGGGGCTGAGGAATTCATTTGGAGTGGGGTGTGCAAGAAGGAATTTCATAGCATAAAGCCAGCGATTAAAGTGGCTAAAGTGATAAATCAGTTTAATACTAGCAAGAGATTTATCATAACCATAACATTACCAGTGCAAAGGCAGTGTTGAGGGAGGATTATTGGTGGCCAGGGTTTGATAGATGTATTGAGAAGTGGTTGAGAAATTGTGTGGAGTGCGAGACGAGCAGGAAGGGAGTGAGGGCGTGTGCTCAGCGCCTAATAAAGGCAGGAGGTACAAAAGGGTGTATCGGATGAACTGGCTGTGGACATTTTGTTTCCAGTTGATATTGGTGGTGGTCAAAGTAGAACAAGTTACTAGCTCAATTGTTAACGTTCTTTCGACTGGATGTTTCTCCAATGTATTCCTCATCTTTGATTATCATGTCCATCTTCGGCTGCTTCGAAAAACTTTTTCGGCAGAGGGCGCCCTGCGTCGATGGTGTTGAGTCGATGTCCCTCGAAGGTCTCCGTCGAGGGTGACATCATCGGGTGATATAAGTAGAACGCACGGCACCCGCTGGTCTCAGTTCTGTTTATCCCCACCTCTTCGTGTTGGCTGTTAGCACAGGCAGGCAGTAGTCAGCCTTGCAAGGACGAAAGCTGTAACAGCATGGGAAATTCTACAGAGGGGTAGGATGGGAGGGCGATGAGCAATAAATTGGAGGAACATACAGTCGAAAGAACGTTACCAGTTGGTAAGTAACGTGTTCTTCGAATGGAATGTGTCCTCCAATGTATTCCTCATCTTTGATAGACTCCCAAAGCAGCATGTAGGATTGGAGGAGGGTGAAGAATTTAGAATTGTCCATTTTTTATAAGGCAGAATAAAGCACTGCCTTACCAAAAGCGACGTCCTGAGCATGGGAAGTATCCATGCAATAATGCTTGCTGAACGTATGCAACGATGACCGTGTTGCAGCATCACAAATGGATCTAATGGGTACTCCCCTTTGCAGGGATGCGGAAGAGGCTATGCCCCTGGTAGAATGAGCCCGTAAACGCTCTGGTGGGTCCTTGCCCGTCAACCTGTAACATTCTGAAATACCAAGCATGATCCACCTTGACAAAGTCTGTTTAGAAACAGCTTGTCCTAATTTTCGCCCAGTGTATCCAATAAAGAGTTGGTCGTCCACTCTCAATTTGGACAACCTAGAAATATGAAAGCCGTAAGTGATTTCAATCCAGCACTCCAACTAAGTCAATGCCTAGTATGGGATGCCCAATGGAAACCCTTATTTATATATTTTTATGTCAAAAGTTTGTTTAATTCTGGATGATGTACCCTTATATAATGCCCCTCTATTTGACATGTTTAGCTTTGCAAACACAAGTTTCCTTGTCAGATTTAGAGATCGTCAGCGCCTGTCGGAGGCAAGTAACGGTACTGCACCCATTTTTGACAGATTTCTTTCCATCAAGTATCTTTAAAAGTGGATTTTGTTCTGATGACATATGATTCTTGCTGACATTGTATTTATGTGGATTCTTGCAGTAGAATAATGTGGAACACCCAACAAGCAGGTTGGATCTTTTGGGTGGTTTTGAAGCTGTTGCTGCAGCTGCTTATGGCAAGGTAGCTGCAGCTGGCTTGGCACTTTTACCTCATCCACCTCTCGCTTTTCCCAATGAGGAATAGTAACAAAAAGATCACCCCCTCCATGGCTGTCCTGCTGGACATAAAGGCTAAGGTTGCCTAACAGGGGCCCCTAAAGATTTGTGAGCCGGCTTTGAGGTATGCAACCCCTCAAGGCTCTCGTCAGCCTTGCTGTCAAAATGTGAAACCCGTCAAATGGCATGTTGAGAAGTCGAGCTTGCACATCCGGTGCAAAACCTGACTTTCCGCAACCAAATCTGTGCATTTCGGTGCTTGTAGCCATGGATCTGCTGATGCGGTCTGCAGTGTCCAATCCAGACTGAAGGTACTTGTGCATGGCTTCCTTGCCATCCTTAACGACAGCTAGGAAACCGTCCCTTTCCTCCCCTTCTGGAATGTTCTACGCCGCCTTGGATATGCACTCCCATAGAGTGAGCGTCAACTTTGCTAAGGCACATTAGGAGTTGGCCGACTTCAGGGCCATACTTCCAGCTGAAAATACCTTCCGCGCCCATCCATCCACAGGCTTGTCGTTCCTATCAGGACGGATGGTAGGGTAGGCTGCCTTGTTCCATGTAGCCGTGGCTGCCTGAACCACCAGACTCTCCGGAATGGGGTGCTTTGACAGGTAGCCGGGGTCGCTACTCGAAGGGCGGTATTTTCTTGTGAGAGATTTGTCCACGGTAAGATTGATGTCCAGGGTCTCCCAATTTTTGCCCACCCTATTATGTAAAGCCACATGGAATGGAATGGAAGAATCGGGTCTGTAGGTGGACCTTGATCCAGAATATCTTGAACAAATTGTACCGGAGGTGTAGCCAAGCCTAGCCTACTTATTCCACTACCTTTTGACATTAGGTGACAGTATGAAGAGTCCGCGTGCTCGCCAGGTTCTGGCCTGCCAAACTCCAACTCAGGAGAGGTGATAATGCCACTGGCATTATGTAGAGTATCACGAAGATCCTCCATCTTACTCTCTTCTGTTATGAGGCACTACGGCACATTGGGGGGTTCCGTATTTAAGCCCAAAAGGGGCATCCTCCCCATCCGACCTTTCTTCCTCTTCAAAGATGAAAGAAAAGGATTTGAAATACTCCTTCCTTGGCAAAGGGGTGAAGGATTTCTCAGGAGCACTCACAGTTATTGTAGGCTTTGATGAAGATTTTGATTTAATCTTCTTATGAATTTCCTCATGATCTGGAGGCTGAGCTGATACGACCGGTACTTTTGGCGTTGATGGCTTCGGCATCTATGTCAATGGCGCTGATGGCCTGAACAACGTCGACGAATCACCAGGCCCCTTTGAAGATTTAGGCTTTGTGGGTTCTGCAGGCTTCGACGGCGTCAACAGTCTGGAACATTTGTCACATCTCGAGTGCCTTTTACTCACTGGAGTCCTTGAGGGCTCTCGAGGAGTATCCCTTCGAACACCCGGGCTTGAAGGCATGCGAGTTTCGAGTTGAGACTGCCTCTGCCAGCTTCAATAGAAGGCGCGGACAAAGGCTTACCCTGCTTTTCAAATATTTTGAGCATTTCTAAGCAGAATGCTTCCCACTCTGCAGGCGCCGACGGTGGGGCACTTTACTTTCCATGGGGTTTTGCCTGGCGATGATGAAGAGGACGGCGACCGATGTTGCCTCCTCCTCGATCGCTTCGTCGAGGACGAAGAATGACGTGAGCACCTAAGGGACCTTTATCGTTTTTTATCTCTCTTGCGCCGAGGAGAGCGATCTCCCGACTCAGCGGTTATAGAGCCGGGCTTGGTCTTACGAGGATTGGACAAACTTTCCTACCTGTAACTTCCCCTTTCGTTCTCGCGGGGCTTTTCCTGTCATAGCCTGACATTTTGAGCAGGAATCTGTGTCATGTCCTCCCCCCCACCCCCAAGCACCACAAGCACCACAAGCAAGAACAATGTGGATCCGTGATCCAAATTTTCTAGTCACACTCCTTGCACTTCTTAAAACCGCTGCGATGAGTCATCACAGTGGAGAACGAAGACATCTTATCGAGGATTTTCCAATTTTTTTTCGAAACGCACCGAGTCTCCGTAGCAAACACGTTTGCGGAAAAACGGAACTGAGGCCAACGGAGGCCGTGCGTGCTACTTATATCACCTAATGACGTCACCCTCGACGGAGGCCTTCGAGGGACATCAACTCGACACCATCGACCCAGGGCGCCCTCTGCCGAAAAAGTTTTCCGAAGCAGCCAAAGCTGAAGCTGGACATGATAATCAAAGATGAAGAATGTGTTGGAGGACACAATCCATTCAAAGGTTTGTTATTGTGTTGGTGTATTTGCTTTCGAGGTGGACAGAGTTTAGGATAGTGAGAATTGCTGATGCAGTAGCGGTGACGGAATTCCTGGAGGAGATATTTGATAGTAAAGGCTATTCAGAAAGCATATTGACAGATAATGGCAGTCAATTTGTGTGAAAGGTGATGGAGGAAAATATGAGAACGATTGGAGCAATGCATAAAAGGCCAGCACTATATCATCCCGAGGGTAATGTTTCAGTGGAAAGGGTTAATAGGAGTATTATGGACGCTGTGGGGATGGCTACCGTGTATGGGAGTAATGGGAGAAACGAAGTGTGGGAGAGGATTATCACCCTGAAGAGGACACCACATGTGACGACTAGAGTCAGCCTGTTTGAATTGATGAGGAAGGAAAGATAATACTAAGTTATGTCCACCTTGACTAGAAAGGGTGCAACCATCCGAGGTTGGTGTTGAAGATGTGAAAAGGACGATGGAGGGTAGAGGAAGGAGGATTATTTATGAGGCAAACAAGAGAAGATCAGGAAAGGTGTTGGATGTATCTATTGGGGATTGGGTGAGGATTCTCAAAGGTGTTGTGAGAAGGAAGGGAGACTTGTCATATATGGACCCGGTACGGGTGGAGAAGGTCATCAGAGGAGCTGTTTGGATGAAGTGGGGGTCAGGTGTGGAACTTTGGTAGAGTGGCGAAGGTGAGAGGGCCACGTTGTGTGGGTAAATTGCATTCAAGTGAATGAGGAAGCAAGGTGTGTTGTAAATATATGCTGAGAAGATATGAGAGTGTGAATGTGGTCTGTTGGGTGTGTCATAGGACTTGACGTGTTCCAGCGTGGGCAGTTGGTTGGAGAGACCTGTAGCAGCTGGGTACTGGGGGTTTGTTCGTATATATACGTATATGCTATGCTCAATAAAGAGATTGCCAGACAACCTGAGACAATCTTCACATCAACTTATTAGAAGTAACAGGTATATTCTCTGGAAGTGTCTGTCTGTTAAGCAAGCCAGCAAAGAACTTGACCAATCAAAAAGTGTGAGATAACAGTGACTAACAGGGCTCGAAAATGAAGATTGGATAAGCAGGGACTAAATCGGGTCCCTTGGTATGCTGGATTAACCAGTGGCCAGGAGCTACTAATATTGGTTAATCAGAAAGTAGTACATAGAGTTCCCCAAATGTAACTTCCACATCAGATGCAAAACATATATTTTTGTCCATTAGTTATCACTCTGTTAGGCAGAATCCAGTGCAGTTCCCTTAGGGACCACTACACCAGATTAGGACTACAGGTGAGAGCAATAAATCCCCTTTGGTATCAGTCTGTACCACAAAGATTTAGTTGGTCGCTGTGGCTGAGCAGTCAGACTTATCTCAAGAGGGAGATGAGCAGTATTCAGGGTTTACACAATAGGTATCACAGTACTATGGAACAAGGAAACACTGACCAAAGCTTTATATCAAAAAGAGAATATATTTATTTAATACACATCTAGTTCAACACATAAAAAAAAAAATCACAGTTGATAAAGTAAGTTAAGTTCAGTCAAGGAAAAGTATATACACTCCCTATTCAATTGTAGACAAGTTTGCGGTAGAGTGAAAACTGAGCAAAATGGCACAGTGAAAACCAACTACAAATGGCACTCTATCAATTTAACGAAAGGGAGGGAAAGCACAAGTTAAACCGAAATATCTTCAGACACCCCCTAGCAACACTTCACTGAAGTTTTGTGAACATGTAATGCACAGTGACACTTTAGCAGAAAGATAAGTGAATGAAAAATGAGCAAAATGGCACTCCACAAGTAAAAACAGTAGGAAGGAAGAGGGGTTTAGAAGATTCAGGTGCACCAACACATTTGAAAATCAATCTAGTGAGAGCAGATCTAACAAATCAGCCAGAGTCAATGGGCCTGAGCCAGAGTCAGTGGTACAGGACCAAGAGCTTAGGAGCAAAAATGTTCTTGTAGCTGCAGTCAAGTCTTTGGTAAACGAATATTGAAAAGGTAGATGCGAGGTGAAAGACAATGTTAAGAGAGAGGGCGGCCAACCCAACAAGTAGATAAAGGATTTAAAACACCTTTGGAGCTACCACGGGGAAAGGGAGGCCTGGCGGAACAATGTACCTTAAAATGTGAAGAAGTGGCTCCTGCAGTGGCTGTTGTTCCTGGTAGTTCCTGCAGTTCAAGGGGTCCAGCAGAGGAAGAGAGGCTCTCGTTGTGGAGGAAGGTTCGAGTCACTGTACTACCCAGGGATGAAACCAGCCGCGGTGCTGCCAAACGAAGTTTAAAAGGTACACTCCTTTTAATCGCGGTCTGGGTCGATAGCTGCCTGGCTATCCGGTCTCCAAGTGCTGGGCACTATCGATTCGACCAAGGCAGGTCCGGAGAAGCGATGGGCGAACTGGTTGTTCCCACCAGCTCAAGGGAAGAAGGCTCTTTCGATGAAGATCTCCTCTCGTCGTGTGGAAGAAAAGTGATAAAACGATACGGCAGGGCTTCACCGGTGGTGTAGATGCTGAAGATGTCTGTGGTTTCTCTCCCTTTCGGTTCCGTAGTTCCAGTGGCAACGTCTTGCTCTTCCAGTCCTCAGGACCCTGCTTTTATGCAGAAAGAGACCCATTCATAAAGCCTAGCTGTCACTCACACAGTGGAGTGGTCTTCTTGGCGGGAGACCCTCCAGCCTATCAGGTTAGAGTGTGACCTGAGTTGCTGCGGCAACTCTGTCCAGGGGTCCTACTCCCCCTCCCACACAATGGACCCACCCCAGACCCAGTGGCGCCGGAAGGAGGGCTTCTGGGCAGAAGCCCGCCAAACGGATGAACAAAGGATCCCTGACCTGGGTTAGGATTGTAGAGAAAGACACGAGAAAGAAGTTATATTAAAGTTCTGCCAAATAAAACATACCGCAGCAAAGTTAATATTAAAATGCACCGGCAGTATGTTAGAGGCCGTCAGAAAAAGTGTTAGCCTCGAACAATGGGAAAATCCCATAGGGAAATATTTGCGGTCGAATATTTATGGTAGTAACCACTGCCACCAGCCAGAAACTGTAGAGAGAGGGACTTTAAGGTACCCCCTCGAAAATGAACATGGGGGAAAAAACTATTAACCCCTTCCAGTACCTCCATAGTAAAATGGGTTGTATTGGTTAAGTTCATAAAAATTGACTAGTAAAGTCAATGGGGACTTTACATGCCCTGGGAGACAGTAGTCAGTCCCAGGGTATGGAGTCTATGTTTGGGGGTCGCTACCACACCCGTGTCACTGCACGCAGGGTGCTGTGCAACACATGTGAATAAAGATGGTTCCTATGGGGGAGAGAAAATCCCATAGGCATTAAACACAAAAAAGTAGCCTAGAACACACATAGCAGAAATGCCTAAGAGTGGGAAAAAGAGTCTGACTCTTAGCAGGTAAAAATAAACAAACCCTTCAAATCCAGCAAAGGACTCTATAGTAAGGGAAATTAGCCATAGAAAAATAATTCTCCCTAACAGACTCTTATGCTTAAATTGTGTATAAAAGGTTTCCTAATGTTTATTTTTACAGTGTCCCAAATGCACAGAGTTAAATTCAAATAGCTGTGTTTTTTCAGAATCCGTTGGCCTGGTGAGCCAAAAGTAGCTCCTGGTAGCTATTGCTGTCAAGTGCATAAATCATGATAGTATTCAGCTACCAATTATTTTACCATTAAAATATCGAATTGTCACCTACTTTCTTAGTAGGTCATGCAGATGAACTAGCTTCCTGGCATCATTTTACTATCTGAACCTGTAAAAGATGTATATGCTATGAACGTTCGAACCGAATTTTCCTATGTGTTCGAATGTAGCATATATATTCTCAAAGTTCCTATATACCTACAACGTACTTCTTGCAGCTTAATGCGTCAAAAGTGTATGCGCCCTCACATCCCCTGCTTATTACAGTAAATATCCCAACAGGCAAGCGCTCCGATTATGAGAGTACATTTAGGTGCTATTCACCTATGATCAGACTCCATTTGCTCAAATGAACAATACAAAAGAAGAAATAAGCATTTTCAATTGGATTCAGTTTCTTTACAGTATAATCATTCGAAATATGGTACAATGCATCACATAAGAATGCTTGTGCGTGTGTTAGTAGAGTGACATCCTTGAGCTAAAAGTACAAACGAACAAAATAATGCATGCCTGAGCATATAGTATCCTATGAAATTTTGCCCAAAATAATGCATGCTAATATGCTAACAAAAATGTTGCCTGAGCATATAGTATGCTAATAGAAATGTTGCCCAAAATAATGCATGCCAACAGTTTTACCCCACAAGGCAAATTGCTCCAATCTTTAAGCTTGCTAGTGTTCCTTGCAACAATCTCGAAAATAATTCAGTCGAAAATACACTGAACGTTTCTCCCTGGTCAAATTAAAGCTGCTTTAATGTTCAAATCACAATTGCATATCTATAATAAGTTATCATCCCATAAATTGGTGATGGGTATGGATTCTTAAAGCACACGCAGAAAACCTTGCATTGGTGGAATTTAAGCAACCGGCGCGTCCGTTTCCAAATTGAGCTTTAATTTTAGGCTTTAGTTCCCATGTAGACCCCAATCGCCTCTGCATATCTTTACTCTTTCAAATTGTTATGCAACTTTGAGTCGTTTATACATCCATCTTCATTCTTTCTCTAACAGGATGGCTTCTATATTACCCCGGCTCATTTTGGTCTTGATCCTTTAAATGACAAACCATTCTATTGATTCAGAAGAATGTCCTTGATCAATATAGTGTTGCACCATAGGTTTCATAATATCTCATCCGTGTTGTAATTTTACGTGTGGTCATCACAACATACAAACATTCACAACAAAACGAAATGTAATGGCATACACTACTCGTTTGCTTCAACAGTAAAAAAAATCCTCAACTCCCATGTGAATTAATTATACGAAACAGGGTGCGAAATTGAGGGGTGTTGGAAGCCATTTAGATCCTGCTTGAAGAGTCTGGTTAGCTTGACCCCAACAGCTAACAGGATCTATTTCTGGCTCCCCAGACCACTTGATTCCGAAAAAAAACACACTTGTGTATGTAACTCTGTGTATTTGGGACAATCTATAAATAGATCTATAAATAAACATTAGGACCCATCAATACAACATTTAAAGCATTAGGGGTCATGGATAATGGACACAATTCTATGTTTCCATCTTATGTGGAAGTTAAATTTGCAGATCGCTATGTACTAGCTCCTCGTTCACCAGTGGTAGCTTCTGGTCACTGGCTAAGGCTGCACACTCAGGAGATGCTTTTAGCTCCTGCTTATCCAAACTTAATTTTGAGCCCTGTGAATTAAAATGTGCTGCTTTCACGTATTTACAGTTTACACAATGGCCACAAGGATAATGGCCTATTCAAGCGTGCATCTCAGACTTGGGTAGGCGGACTTATCTTGTAGTTCTGACTATTTTATTTATTTACTGCAGTTGGCTATCACTCGGCCCATGAGAGCATGACAGTACCAACAGCAAACACAGGAGGTAGTGCTACAATCAAAAGATAGCTACGAACCTAGAGACCAACCAAAGCGACAAACAAAGGATGCAGACATGACTAAAAGAGAAATGGTTTGCATTTTTTTCCTAAAGGTCATCAAGTCACTAGTACTTCCAATGTCAATAGGGAGAAGATTCCAGAGCTTGGCGCAAGTGACAGAACAGGAACTGCCAACCCCTCTAGAAAGCGATCGATAACCATAATGTCGCGCCATGCCGCTCTTGGGGCCTGGAGGAGATGAACCACCTGAGATGTTTCTTAATGTAGAAAGGAGCCTGGCCAGATAGGGCTTTGAAGGCTATATTCAAAATCTTAAACTTAATCTGTGATCTGTGATCAGTAGTATTCCCAGCACTTCCCCGACATGCTACTGGCTGCAATGGGGACTGCGTGTAGTTCCCTTCTTTCAGATCCATGGTGGCCATATTTGTTTAAGTTGCGAAGCGGCAAAGATGTCGTTTCACAAGTTAAACACTATTAGTATCCCAGTAGTACCCGAGCAGGATGGGGGGTGCATTACCAGGCATGGTAATGCCCTGGGGCTCAAGATAAAGTAATGACCCTCCCCAACCCCGCTCGTGTAATATTTCTTAAATAATGCGTGACAATCTGGTACAGAAGAACAGAAGAAGGAGGCAATCCAGTTTGCCCATTTGGCCGAGACTCGTGATACATAAACAATCTGTTGTAATAAGATGCATGGTCAATGGTATTGAAGGCTGCCGAGAGGTCAAGAAGCATCAACACACATGCTTGGTCCTGGTCGAAGATCTGCAATAGAGAATCCTTAACATTTATCAGAGCCAACTCAGTACCTCTGCCTGGTCAAAACAAAACCATGACTGGCAGTCACCAAGAGAGGATTTCTCAATGAAATGTAGCAGTTGGTGAGTAACCACATGATCCTACATCTTGAGGAGAAATGGCAGGTTGGTTATAGGATGGTAGCTAGTTTATTCTTCTGGACCAAGACCCGGTTTCTTCAGAAAGGGGATCACCCAGGCTTGTTTGAAGTTCCCCGGGACATTACTTTAAGCAAACAAAGCATTAATAATTGATTTGATCACAGGAATCGAGAGGTTCTGCACATTCCTTTACAAGGAAGGATTGACAGGGTTCACTGGTGCAATTTGTGGGTTTTAAGGAAGCCAAACAAATATAGTATCCTCCAGAGAAATGGGATACATTCAAAATGGAGTCAAACTTCAAGTCAAGTGAAGGGCAGGCTACTACAATAGGATTGGCTGAGGGCCGATTAAAGGTAACGGGTACTGACACAGGCTGAGAGGGCATGATCTTAAGTTTTTTTAAAAAACGTTTTTATTAGTTTATTCAAACAAACAATACAAACCAAACATGCAGTGCATATAATGACATTCCAATTATACATCGCTCAATTTTGATCACTGCTTCCCTTATCCCACCCCCCACTCTGAGCCTAATATTTCTCTCATTCTGTTGCTGCATCTTGCGATAGGGTCTCCCTTTCCGCGTGTTCCATTGGGTCTTGTGTTGAACCAAATAACTCTGCTATTAATGATTTCCAGGCAATCAGGGTCTCTGTCTCCTCCTCCCCTCCAGCACTGCTCGCTTCCTGCCATACCATAGTTTCTGCCTACGCCCATTTCTGCAAGTCTTTCCACCACGCCTCTACTTGTGGTCTGTGGCAAGTCTTCCACGCCATAGCGATTCTCCTCTTCGCAAGCACATATGAAAGATCTTTAAGTTTACTCACATGCTTGAGTTTCCGTGATCTAGGGAACCCCCCCCCCCCAACCAGGCAGGCCCACACTGTGTCCACCGCAATCTGAACCCCTTTCTCTGCTAGTTTCTGTGCCACTTCGCTCCAGTAGCGCTGAATGACCAGGCATGACCAAAACATATGCACCATCCCGCATCCTTCTCATCACATTTAGGGCATGCTTGTCGTCCTATATTCTTGAACCTGGATATTCTTTGGGGTGTCATATACGCCCTATGCGTAATGTACAGTTGTATCTGCTTTCATCTCGCATTCCTTGACACCTTCTTATGATACCCCTGGGCTCGTTCCCACATCCCATCCTCCATTGGGGCTCCCACTTCTGCTTCCCAGTCTTGCCTCAATTGTATTACTTCCTTCCCAACTTTAGACATAATCATCTCGTATATTCTAGATATCTCATGTCCCCCCTCCGCTATATCGTATATTATTTCTATGGTGGCATCTGGTTCTTCCTCCAATACCACTTTGGGCCATGTTTTCTTAATTCTTTGCACCATTCTGTGATACGTAATATACTGGCCGGTGTGTAACCCAGTTTCCTCACCGAGCACCTCAAAATCTATGATAGTCCCCTCTTGCCAAATATCACCCATTGTTGCCAACCCCGCCGGTTCCCAGTGGTTTCTAATTATCATCCTTAGTTGGTTTTCTCCCCCTGCCAATGCAACTAATGGTACCGGCGGGGAACATGGGTATGGGTTCTCCATCATCGTGCATGCCCTACGCCACATCTTCCACCCAAGTATCATCATCTTGGGCGGCCTTTCCATCTGTGCCTTGGGCAACCACATCATTTCTTTCAAGTAAAACGGGGCACAATCTTGTCTAAACAACCTGGATTCAGAGGAAACTTCATCTGAGAGCCATTTAGCAACATATTGCAGTTGGCTTGCTACATAATAGACCTCATAATTTGGCAGCTTTATACCCCCTTTCTCATAGAAATTCTGCAGCTTCCAGAAGGCCACCTTGTTCCGCGTGCCATGCCACAGGAAATACCTGCACATACTGTTCAGTCTAGTGAAGAACTTCTTGGGTATCAAGTACGGTATATTGCCAAAAAAGTGCAGGAGCCTAGGCAGGACCACCATCTTCAGCATTGCCCAAAGTCCCATCATTGCTAAAGGCAGCTTCACCCAGAACCTCATGCAATTTTCAATTTTCTTAATGGCTACTTCCGTGTTGCACCTATGTTCATTCTCCATTGTGTGGTATACATCTAACCCCAAATAACGAAATGTGCTAACCGCCCATGGTATCTGTAACACTGGTAGCTGTTTCAATGGGATCCCTTTATATCTTCCCAGTGGGAACATGCTGGATTTCTGAGTGTTCACCGCTATACCAGACAACCCTGCATATCTTTCCATCACTTCTAGAATGTATTGGAGGTTTTTCCTCCGGGTGTCGCAAATACAGCAGCATGTCATCCGCATGTAGGGAGATCAGATGTCGTTCCTCTCCCACAGAGATGCCTATTGTATCATATTGTTGCCTTAAGTATATCGCTAGGGGTTCTAGGGCCAGTATATAGAGCATTGGGGACCACGGACAACCTTGTCCGGTACCTCTACAGAGTCGCCATCTTTACGATACTACTGCTCCCCTCTTAACTCTAGCCAGCGGTTCACTATACAGCATTTCCGCCCACCGCAGATATCCAGGCCCCATCCCATAGCCAGCCAGGGCCGCCAGCAGCCATGGCCATTTGACCGAATCGAAGGCCTTTATTGCGTCCAATGACACAATTGCTATTTCGCCCTCGTTTTCACTCCCATGCTCGATAACCCGATGGAGTCGCCTATGATTGTTAGATATGTTCCTGTGCAGGACATAGCCTGTCTGATCAGGGTGTATTAGTTTCCCAATAACCCTTCTCAGTCGGTTTGCCAAGACAGACGTCAGTATTTTGCTATCTTGATTCAACATTGACTGGGGTCTATATGAACCGCAACTATGCCCAGGCTTATTAGGTTTAGGGAGCAGTATTATAGTCGCTTCTCGAAGTGACTGTGGCAGTCTACCCAACTCATACACTTCATTCAGCATTTCTAACAGTGGGGGGAGCACCTCTCCTTTAAATACTTTATAGAATTCACTCGGGAGTCCATCAGCCCCCGGGGTCTTACTTGTGGGCAACTGTCTCACCACCTCTTCTAGTTCCTCCAAAGTAATTGGTGCGTCTAACTCCTCTCTCTCCTCAGCACTTATCTTCGGCAATCCTATATCCTCCAATGTTTCTGTTATCGTCGTACGACAGCCCTCCCCATCATCTTCATATAGTAGCCTGTAATAGTCTGCAAATTCCTGATTAACCCCCTCTTGGGTATCAGCTACACTACCGTCTTCCCTTGTTACTGTCCTAATTGTAGGTCTGGGAGTTTCCTTCTTATATAACCATGCCAAGATCCTTCCTGGTTTATCCCCTCCCGCATGCTGTCTCTCTATATATTTTTTATAGTTGAGGTTGCTCAGTCATTCCCAGTGCTCAGCACATTTCTGCTGCAGCCTGAGTATTAGTTCCATATCTTCCTTGGTATCATTTACTCCCCTTAGTGCCTCTTCCAATTCTCCCTCCATTTCCCTTAGGTCAGCCAGGATCCCTCCTTGCAGTCCTTTAGATTTCACTATGGCTATCCCTCTCATCACAACCTTAAAGGCTTCCCACAACACGCCCGCCGAGTCCACACTGCCAGTATTTGTGTCAAAATAGTTTATGATCTCCTCCCTCATATCCTCCCTAAAAAAGGGGTCTCTAAGCGCCTCTGCCCAGAAGCGCCATGTCGGAATCCTCGCTCTCGGGGGTCGATATTGCCATCTGAGGATCAAAGGCGAGTGGTCCGACAGGACCCTTGCTTTATATTCTGCTTGTGTGATCTCTGACATTACCTCTTGCATGGCAAAGACATAGTCCAGCCTCGTGTGTAATTGCTGCGGGGCAAAAATAATGCAAGTATTGCCTCTCTTGGGGGTGTCGTGTTCTCCACACGTCTCCAAACCCAAAGTCAGTCAGCAATGTCTGCAACGCTTTAGCGGCTGGGGTGGGTCTATCCATCTTCCCCTCCGATCTATCAACCCTAGGGTTTAGTACACAGTTAAATTCCCCCCCCCCCAAATCACTGCGCTTCCCAGACACATGCTAAGGTTGGTGCACAATGTCCTAAAGTAAGCTGCTGTATTTTGATTCTGGGCGTACGTGTTTACAATATCTCCCCGTTTTCCACCAGTCCCCTCATTATGACCATCCTTCCATCCATCTCAACAATCGTGCATAACAACTGAAAGGGGACATGCGGCGCGACCCAGATAAGTACTCCCCTAGGTTAGGCTGAATATGAAGAACCCGCCACGACCCCCTTCCATTTCTTCCCAATCATCTCTATCCTATCTCGCATCAGATGAGTTTTCTGCAGCAGGGCTATATCTATTTTTGTCTACGCAGGTATAAGCTAACCTTGTTCCTTTTTAGATAGCTATTAAGCCCCCTAGCATTCCAGGTAATTATTTTAAGGTCCCCCATGGCCGTTTCGAATCCCACCCCTTCCCCCACCAGTGCAGTACATATCTAAGTTCCTTCTCAATTGTTGTCATGACCACAGAATTGTTCCACAGAATTTCCCCCAGGAGGTCTTGGGCTTGCGGCGTACCATTCCTGGGCTAATAGCAGAAAGGTTACTGTGGCCAAATGTAATTCAGGCATTTCCACATCACTCAATATGGCCGCCAAGGGGCCTTCCCTGAATGCTGCAGTGTAGTCCAGTGGTTTGGGCTCTGCAAGTATTTAAGCCCATCCCCTTTGTTGTCCGGCGCTTCGCGTCTTCAGCTGTTAAAGCGGACGCTTACCGCTAGTCAACTCCTGACTAAAACTTCACAGACCTAGCATTCCTAGTTATCCATGAATTGCAGTGTTCCTGTAATTTTCATTGCTCCCTTCTGCCATAGCCCTGCTGCCCATCATATTCCTGCCCTTATCCTGTTGCGTGTTTTCTGTCAAGAGTTGGCGCTTCTCTGAGGGAGTTAGATGGGAGAGGGTTCCTGTCATCTCCAACCGACTGCAAGTATCGCACATGTTATAACACTGTTGAGTTGTGTTTATTGTGGCATTAGCTAGTGTGCAGCATATTTTTCTCACAGAGCGCGTGTAGTGATTCTTGCCGCGCATTTCCTTGCACTGCTCGTGAGGAGTTTCCGTTCTGGGAGAACAGGAGGCACCTGACTTCAGTCGCATTTATTTTTGGTCACCTTAGCTTAGAGCGCCACACACACATAATGGTAACCTGTTGGCATTAAAGGCATTGACACTTTTGTTCCATTAAGGTATCCGTGCCTTTCTTGTGAGGAATGTAAGTTCGCATTTATCTCCTGATTGAATAGCGTTATTAGGAAGGTTTTCATAGCGGGGAAAGATTATATTTGTCCACTCAATATCTGTCCTCTCACCATTTAGGTATTTAGGGTTAGTTTGTTTGAATTCTGGCTTTAGTGTTGATTGGTAAGGTGTGGAAAATTCCTTGCCTGTTATATTTAGGCAGTATTTCATTGCACTCCTTTTTTCCCAAGAAAGTCCCACTCCTTCCCATGCAAGAAACTGTTCCCCTCTTCAGAACTTGCGCTCCCGCACAGAAGCGGGATGGAGAGCGCATAACAACATAAATAGAAGTGAGGTAGGGAAGTCTGTAGGGAGGGAGAGGTTGACTAGTGAGAAGACTGTTTCACAGCACCTACACTGAATCCACATTTTGACTGGTTTTTTGTCATATTCCACAGATTTTTCTGCTTATTGAAAGAAGAAAGGGGTAGTGAGAAAACCACGCACCCAGAGAAGAGTAGTTGAGGTTATAAGGAGCGGTGTTCCCGCGCAGCCCAAGGTAAGAGTTACAATTGTATTCCCCATCTATATAGCCTTGTTCCCCAACTCAAACTTCCCCTAACTAAAAACACACCAAACCCCACATCCCCCCTCCCACCCACCTCTCTTCCCTGTCCCAACAACTCCCTCCCCAACTGTTGCCCAGCTCCATCCCTGGATCTCAGGCACCCCCGCATCTAGCCCTTTCTGACAATAGCCATACTCGCGGCTCAGCAGGGTAAAGACGCCCTAGTGGCTGTCTTACTACTAATTCCTAGGGGTAGGTTGTGTCCATTCTGCTGCTCCCGATTACTTTAAGTCAACTACGCCTACCGCTATTCAGTTTACTTATACATTTCATTCTCTACATTCCAGTCCAACAAAGTGAGTGAGTCCAAAAGTGCAGCAATACTATTCAAATGTTCCACATTCTCTTACTGGGACCCCCCCATATATCCCTTCAGCATTCATAATATCTCCCCCTCACTTGTCACGCTCCTCATGATTCTGTTCCCCATCTCGCTCCGGGCAGCCTTGCAAATCCAGCCAAGTCGTCGCTTCCTCTGGAGTGTCGAAAAAGAGCGCTCTGCTTTTGTGTAAAACCTTCAGCTTTGCCGAGTACAAAAGCATGTACTTGATCCCAGCCGTGCGCAGTCTCCTCTTGACCGCCACGTAGCTGTATCGTTGCCTATGCACCAACATGGTGTAATCAGGATATGTTGTAATGTTGGTGGATGCCCTTTCTATCGTTCCACCTTTACAAAAGTACTCCAAGATCTTCCCTCTATCTTTATAGTTCAGGATCTTTGCAATTATTGCCCGAGGAGGGGCCCCGGGCCATGGTTTCCTCATCAGGGCTTGGTGTGCTCATTCAACAGTAAACCCTTGTGAGAGCTTGTCTGCCCCCATCTCTTGCAAGATCATATTCTGGACATAATCCGTGGGGACCTGGCCTTCATCTCCCTCTGGCAAGCCGACCACACGGATGTAGTTACGTCTTGACCTTCCTTCCGCCTCCTCTGCTAGGTTCTGCAGATTGGCCACCTTTAATATGCTTTAATATGTGGATCTCCTTCACGTTATTTGTGCTGGTTTCTGCGTTGGTTTTAACCGTGCTCTCAAGACCACTTGTTCTTTCAGGCAGCGCTCTGACATCTTGTTGCAGTAGGGTGACTTCGATTCCCACTGCGTCTATTTTATTCTCCAAGGCCGTCCGTAGATCCGCCATTGCCGTCCCCCATGAGGTTCTCAGTTCTGTTATGGCTGCTAGAACCAGTTGATTCTCTCCTTCCAGGGTACTGTCCAGTGAAGCTGTCGCTGCGCTCTGTGTTGGAGCAGTAGGGGTCCGTTGCGTTTTGGCAACGACCTCCATTGTGGATTGCTTACTCTTGGCCCGAAGCCCTTTCACCGACATCGTGCAACCCCGCTTGCGTTTCAGAGTTCGTCGTCCTCATAGGGCTGCAATCTATGATAATGTGGGCTGTATTACGTTTTGAGTGGGTCGTGTCTTCCCACGTATCTTTTCTGACTGTTGTGAACTCATGTGGTGTTTGGTGTGCAGTATTCCCCCAGTGCCTGTCACCTTTCTTCTTATTGTGCCAACTAGCAGCTGTCCAGGGTAGGATGGCTTATTACCCTTATTGTGTCTGCACAGCAGCGTGCTATTGTGGGTCCAGTGGTATTATATATGTCCTTTACACTCACAGGGCCAATCAGGTTAATTTCTTGGGCACATGCCACTCAGCAGAAGGAGAGGCAGGCTTCCATTATCCTCCAAGCCCTGGTGTAACACTTTGTTGTATGGGCCTCCTCCTCCACCTAATGCAGTGGGTGGGCAGCATTCTGAACGGTGTCTTCTGCACACCTCCGTAGTCAGGAAAGGATTATAAAAACAAAAAGGGGGTTCCCTGCTGGCTTTGTTGGCACTCGCCCTGTGCGGGTCATTCGCAGTGGATATAAAATGTATCTTTCAGCCAGCGCTACTCACTTCGGTTGCCTGCAGTCCAGCCTGCCCGCCTACCTCCTGTATGCCTGCCGGTTCGTTATGCGGACACTTCCAGCTGGCAGTCACACGCCCGCTGATATTGTGCAAGTGTATCCTGCCTCTCACAAGGAGAGGCTGGATACTTATATCCGCGTTCCCGGAGCGCGGATCGCGTGAATTCCAATCCAGTGCTCAGCGGCCAAGCACCAGTGTTCTTACAGGTCCCGGCAGCCGCTCCGTAATTCAGCTCTTCACACGCATGCATATGCCGACTCGGAGCCTCCAGTCAGGCTACGGAGCATGCGGATCGTACTTTATGCCCCCGGTCTCCGCTGCGCTCCGTCTCCTTTTGCTGCGCAGCACCCATTCAGTCCATCGCGGATGTGCTGTGGGTCTTTGTTCTCGGTGGCCGATGGACAGCGGCCATCTTCTTTCCTTTGTTGCATCTGTCTTCGGCCGTTTTCAGGCAGAAATCTCCTCGATCACCTTAGGAAGCTGCTCGACATTTTCTCGAGGCCCGCCTCAGGGTGGCTCATGCCCATATTCCAACTTGCAGTTCTGGCTGGTTTCTTTTCACGTAGTTTTGCACGGATGTTTGTAGGATCATTAGGAGCGCCAGCAGAGCCATGTCCTTTCACATGGCTGCTTAGCCACACCCCTTGATGATCTTACGTTTGATATTATGAATCCTCTCTGACGGAGATCTGCATTTTACTGCAACATGATGTGCAGGGGGTGGAATTGGGGATGAACAAAACAATTTAATATTTTGACAGTAGGCAAGTCGATTTGGGATGCAAAATATAATTTCTTTGCTTATTGAATGGCAGCTTTATATTGAGTTCTGGCCCTTTTAAGCGCTTTGCATCGATTCTGGGAGTGATGTCTCCTCCATTTGTGTTCCATACTGTAAAGCGAGTTGCTGGGTTATGACCCATTTATTTCCCAAGTGCTTGGCTTTGATGGTTTTAACTTGAAATGGTGCAATGGATTGATTGCTTCAGCCAGGGTGGTGTTATAAATGTCAACTATGTCCTTCACATTAGCTTTGACGTCTACTATTGGCTCAAGATTCTCAAGAAGGGGATTGAAATTGTCAGAATTTAAAGTTTGTTAACTGCGGTAAGCAATTACTGTGGGAGCTAAAGAAGGCAGAGAAGCTAAGGCGTGCATTTAAGATAAACGAAAGGTGACCACAGCATGATCAGACCAGTGAACAGGTAAGGTAGTCTGGTGGGATATTCATGATAACAACCAATCAAGGGTATGGTCCAATTTATGTGTACAGAGAGTATTAGTAAAAGAAAAACCAATAGTGGACAGCCAAAAGTGGATATCTAGACCTAACAGATTTTCTCAAATCATTAAAATCTAAATTAAATTCACCCACGATTATTAGGGAGGAAGAAGGTTTTAGAACAGATAAGACAAGTTCCATAAAATGACAGACAAAGCAAGCCGAGCATTTAAGGGGTAGTAAATAGTCAAAACTTGTGCTGGATGGAATAACAAATTATTGCAGCTTCAACCCAAGACTTCACAACCAGGAATGTCCACACAGGCAATCAATCAGCATGTAGGTGAAAGTGCTTTTAAAATCAAAAGCTACACCACCGCTTTTTTTTTTTAATTGCCTGTGAGTCAGTAGTATTTTATAGTCCACCGGGACAGTAGCTGATAAAACAGGCCCAGAGTAATCTTTAAGCCAAGTTTCAGTAATGGCTAAAAAGTAAAAATGATTTTGTAGGATGAAATCAGGTATCTCTACGTAGTGACAGGGAACAGAGCAGACATTAAGGCCCAACAAGACACACATGCCCTACTGGACTTTAAGTGACCAAGGCAGCTAGAGTTTACACTAGGGTGTGCTGGATACTATACATTTTCTTAAAAGCAAATAAAGGCTTAGGCGACTGTGTGTCTTTATCCTCATCAAATGCCAATATTGTTAATGGATTTTTTGATTTTGTTACAATTGGAAATGTTGTTGCACAAATTAGGCGACTTTTACAACTATTATGGGAATGAGGCTGTAAGTGTATCATGGTCACAATAATGTGCACACGGTTATGCTTTATTTATTGCTAGTTTTGGTTACCTGCATGCTTTCAATTTTGCTTTCAGTATACGTGCATGTTTTCAAAACCATTCTTAGAACAATTGTGCTAAATCCTCAAAAATTGGCCTGCAGGTAAATTGGTTTTCATACTCTCTGGATGACAATTATTCAAATGTAATAAGATATTTCTATCTGTGGGCTAAGTGTATAAGTTTGTCAGGTTACCACTTTGATCGTTTATGGTCAAATCCAGAAAATTAATTTGATTGTTTCACTGAACAGTCAGTTTTATATTTTGATTTTAGCCTTGTAGCCACATCTAAAAAATGTGTTCATTCATGTATGCTGCCATGCCACATTGTGAATATGTCATCGAAATAGCAATGCCATTTCAAAATGCAATTCTTGAAAGGATGGAGCTCATTAGAGATCTGTTTGTAGGTTTGCTTCAATGGGAGCAAAACTAGAACCCATGCTGATGCCTTTGATTTGCCAAAATGATTGGTCCTCGATAAGAAAGGTGTATTGCAATACTATTTGAGCAAGCTCTATTAGAAATTCAGTTGGTACTCTGTGTGGTGTTATACATTTGTCTAATGCTTCTTTCAATACTTCCAATGAATCTGTTTGGGGAATATTGGTATATAGTGCCTCCACGTCCATGATGGCAAGCAGATGAACACTGGCATCAAAAGGTGTATTTTCAATTATTTTAATTATGTGCATGATACCTTGCGCAAAGCAGGGTGTGCTTTGTACTGTTAGTTTCAAGAACTGATCAACAAATCTTCAAAATGGTTCAAGAACTGAATTGAGGCTCGAAAGAAATGGGCCTACCTGGAGGGTTGCTTATGTTTTTGTGAATCTTCGGAAGGACATATGTAGCGGGAACAATTGGCTTGTGCTTCAATACAAATCCTCTTTCTTTATCACACAAAAACCAAAGAACTAACTGAAAGATAGTCATGATAGGAGGAAACTAACGACGGAATACACAGGCTGACCAAGACGGATGCACTAGGATGCCTCATCAACAGCATTCTGACCCTAAATCATTCAAAGCTTCAAATGATCGGTGTCACATTGGATAAGAAGTGAATAGATAGTACCAACCGAGTTACACACCCGAAGAAATGGTTCAGACACACCTACCACTCCATACAAGACTCACTATGACACAGCTGGATACGTGCAGCACCACCATAGCGAGACGGCCCATAAGGAACCAGCAACAACCCCACCCACAGGGATACAGCTCAAACGGAACCAGAAGTACCTGAACCAGGATACAGACCACACTAACCCAACCCTCAATTTTCTGCATACTCAAACCACACAAGACTCACACAACCCTATCTCTCCCAGCAATCCACACGCACTTTACCACACTGCATCAACACATAGACAGGACCTACAGCACACAAGGCCTCGCCCGATCCGATACTTGCACCAAAGCCCAGCACTCGGTGTATACCGAGCTGAAGCTGCCAACAGCACACCACCTCTCCCACTCTCCTACTCCCCTACTCCCGACTAACCTTACCTGCCCTTATTCCTGTTTACAGATCCGCCAGAGTGCCTAGGGACCAAACATAAAATAACATAACTAATAATACCCAAATTCAAAGCTCTCGTGACTATCGGATAAATTAAAGTGATAATCGAAGATGTACGGTTTGTGGCGGATCAGAAGGACGAGGACTCTTGCAAGACATTTCAAATGTATATTATTAAAGAAAAGGAAAATGCCTGTCTTCACCAACTTCTATGGGGTTTTCTCAAACAAAACTAGCTTCGGTGATCACCAGTCATCAGTGAATCTCTTAAAAGAATCTGTCTACTGGACAAACTAAACCTAACTGATTTTACCACTATTTTAACAACTGAAGACATGAGAATGACTCCCTTCTCCTGTGTTTTGCCTTTAGCAAACTTTTGTTCAATAGGTGATTTTTAAATAGTCTCTTGTGACTTCTTTGATCAGTTCATACAGTTCTGTCAAGACTTCCGTAAGCCATGATTTCTTCTCACATTGTAATTTGACTCTGTATTTATATATTATCCCTTAAAAATTGGTTTCTTTTGCTTAATTCTCTTATTTTGTTACAAAGCTTTCTTATTTCCTTTTCTCAGGGTATGGTTATCCAACCTTTCAGATGTTCTCTCTTAAAGTGGTCTTCCTTCTTATACAGTTCACACCCATTTCCTCTGTATTATATCTCTCTTTGAACATATATCTCAGTTTATACTTCTCCTCCAGGTTTTCTCTTATAATATCCTCCTCTGTCTTATTGCCGTTCTCTTTACTTGGACTGTGCCGAAAGTGAATGCTCTTATAGTGATTCACATTTCCTTCTCTTTTTCTCACTCTTATCGTCTTTTTTGACTGAGCCAAGCATGGATATTCTCATAATGATCCTTATTCACGTCTCTTACTTGCACTGGGATCATCTCTTTACCTTGACTGAGCCCAGTATGAACACTCTTCAAATGAATCTCCTTCAATTCCATCCCGGGTCTGCTGCTTTCCCCGTTATCTATCAACCTTGGGGTCCTCCCCTTTCAGTTGTGACATAGCTGTGGGGCATCCCTGGGTGGGGCACCATCTTTTCTAAAATACGAAACAAAATGAGCACCCAGGCTACAAGGGAGGCCACCAGAAGAGAAATGGCTTCCACTTTATTTAATGAAACATTAAAGAACACAGTTGGTATTATGAGAGAGAAAGCCACACCCACTATTGAAAACAGTGAAATTATGCTCTTGAAAGATCATGATACTCTCCAAGAAGGAAATAAGCAAATGGTGGGAGGAACACTCACTTCAAAACTATGTAGACGTGAAAAGAATCCCTAGAAGTTTACGAATTTTGACTACACCCTTTTTGGAGGACCAAGATCCTGCAATGTTAGAAGAGTGGGGTGCTGCAACCAACTATTGTTCAAAGAACTTGTTGGAGATACTAGTAAAATATGCAGGTAATGATAGGAAAACAACCCTAACGAAAATAGCAGAGATCAAAAGTAAACTTGACAAACTGAAATTAAGTGATGAAGGATTGAAACTGAAGAGAAACAGAGAACAACTTGAAATGTTTTGAAGAGGAAATAAAACAAAGGAAACAACGTACATTTTTGAGGGACAAGGACTACAAAAATGGTAGAGTATATACATTCGTTAGGCGTTTCGACCAAATGAGGGCACAAAAGAAAAACAAACACAATACCCCATAGTGGCACAAGTACCAAAGCCTCGAATGAAGAGTCCTCAATATCAGAATCCGATGTCACTGAAAGTGAAAGCGAGGAACCCACCATTCGTTTACATTTTTTAGAGGAGATGCGCTTGCTTTCTCAAGACGGAAGGACAAGCAAGCAAGCAAGAGGCATAAATTCACGTGGTCGAGGAAGACAAAAACGAGGAGGGGACAGAGGGGCAAACAACTCGGGAAAGAACATCTCAGGGAGATTGTCGCACTCTGGGAAGTAGAAGATGAGATGCTACAAACTAGCTCAAATATGGCTATTGTTAAACTATCAAAACACATTCTTACTGATACCCAGAAGCAGCTATTGAGTTTGGGTCTCAACTTCTGCCCTGCCCCTCACTTTGACTATCCACAAACGAGAATTGACTTGGATAAATTTATTCGCAAGATCAAACTTATAAAATTCTTTGCCACAAATCCGACAAAAGAGAAACGGAAAGTAAAACAAGTGGGGAAAACAGAAATGACCAAGGAACATCGGAGTACATTATCTACATTGATGCTCTTGCAAGAAGGCGGATAAGTTACCTCTGATGTCATTGAGATAAATCCGGAAGATCTGGAAATTAATATGGAACGGCACAAAACCAGCAAATTAAAGATGAAATCAAAGTTTAATCCACCTATGATGATAGGAAGCAACATTGAAACGTTTCAGAATCTCGTCATCAATGATCTCAAGAAAATAAGATAAAGAGAAGCTAGAAAGTTCAAATCAAACATGCCAAGTGAACATACTAAGGCTCTTAAAGAACTGAGTTTCTTACCCCAATGTATTATCAAGGCATCAGATAAAGGCCGGAATATTGTACTGATGGATAGGGAACAGTATATTTATGAAGCAAACAGACAATTGAATGGCAAGACCTGTTACGAAAAACTGCCCGAGAATCCTATGAAAGATTTGCAATTGAAAGTGCAAGATTTTCTCAATGAATGGACGGAAAAGGGAATATTAAAGGAGCAAGAAAATAAATTTCTCTATAAACCGTGCTCAACTATCGCGGCTATATATTTCCTTCCAAAAGTCCACAAATGAATCAATAGACCTCGGGGAGGCTGATAGTCACACTAACAGGATCAGGATCACTTCTGGAAAACATGTCTAAATACATGAACGAGTCACTTTTTCCATTTGTACTGTCCCTACCGTCCTACTAAAGAAACACTAAGGACTTTCTACTCAAAATCAACGAGTTACCGTGTGAACCAAACTATATCCTGGCAACAATGGACGTAGTATCATTGTATACTTCCATAAGACATGGCCAAGGTTTGAAAGCCAGTGCAAACTATCTAAATACCAGATCACTGAATTACACCAGACATTCAGAGATGATCCTGGAAATGATCCATCTATGTCTGACTAATAATGTGTTTCTATTTGACCAGAAATACTTCTGACAAAAACAAGGGACGGCGATGGGCACTACTTTTGCCCCCTCATACGCCAACCTAGTTACGCCAACCTAGTTATGGGGTACTGGGAAAGGTATGTGGCTTTTAAAGAAGAACATGAAAGGTTCACAGATAAGGTAGTAATGTGGCATCGCTACATTGATGACCTTTTCATTATATGGAAAGGGACGTCTGATAAGTGGAGAGATTTTGTCAGACAGCTGAACACTAATGACTTTAATTTGAAGTTTACAGAGACACAAAGCTCTGAAAAGGTGGTTTTCCTTTACCCAACGGTCTTCGTTGAAGATGGTAAAGTAAAGAGTGAACTGTTTACAAAACCCACCAAAGTGAACATGCCAACAGTGCACACTGCAAAAACTTGATCTGGAATATTCCTTACGGAGAATTTATTTGGTTGAGAAGGAACTGCACAAAGAAACGTATGACAAAGAAAGTAAAATCACAGCCTGGGGATTCAGCAAACAATGCTATCCCAAGCAAGTAGTAGAATGGGCATATATGAAGGCATGGAAACGAGATACGATGACATTATTACTCTATCAAAAGAAGGTAAATGAAACTCAAAGAAGCTAAAAGATGGCACATCTGATACTGATATATGGACAAACAGCCAAGACAGTCAAAAACATTGTGAAGAAATATTGACACTCATGGTTGATACGGATCTACATGATACACCTGGCACGTATCCCAATTTCTCTTTTCGGAAATGCAAATCAATAAAGGACAATTTAGTGATCAGTTACATGGCACCTAAAACCAAAAAGAATCTATCTACATGGCTGAAACAAAGAAATTAGGGTTTCTTTAAATGCTCTAAATGCAAGATATGTAAGTATGCGGACGGGTGCTCCACGTATGTCCACCCCATCCTAAATAAGACTCCGACTATTACTGAGAAGATAACGTGCGAGTCTGAATACATTGTGTACGTTTTAAAATGTACTTGTAAGAAGTGGTACATAGGGAGCACCAAATGCAGATTAAAAATACAGATCCTGCAACACATCAGAGCAATTAAGAATAGAGACGACACATATCCGATAGCCAAACACTTTTGGGATGAACATGAAGGAAAGCTGTGCCACTTTTCATTTTTTGGATTGAAACAAATAAACATTGGACCGAGGGGAGAAAACAGAGAAAACTATTGAAACAATATGAAACACGTGGCATTGTTGACTTTGAGAGTAAAACCCCTTCGGAACATAATGTTGATGAAGAACTCTATATATACCTAGGAGAGTGATACCAATCTGTGCCCTAATCTGAGATATACATAGAGACAGAACGTAGATCAGTGGCTTTCCCATATAAAATGCTAAAGTCTTGTAGAATCCTGAATATTCTGTAAGAAAACATAAAAGGAGATGATAGGAAAGTAAGCACCCTGAGTATGGGAGATCAGTTTTTTATTACCTGCAATTTGGTTATTTTTGAATGGTTACTCCAGATTTGTACTTCAACATTATTTGCGCATTTCTGTTCCAAACATGTACTTTACTCTTCTTCTCTCATTTTCTAGCTGTGTTAGATTAGCACATTTGTAATATCTCCCGCCGATTGGGTTAATTGACGGGAGCCTTTTAAACCACTTTGAATGTGACCTAAATGTATCCATACACAATAGGCCTAGTATGTTGGGCCTGATAGAATGTATAGTCACGACATCAGTAGGGGTTCCCATGATACAGTTTTTTAACACTACCAGTCAGAGGAAAGTTCATTAGTAACTATTATGTGCATGGGTTAGTTGTTAGCAGCCCATTTATGGCATTGTGTACTTGCACTACGCACTTTATACCAGTTTCAAATGTTGTACTAAAGAGTGGCATTACAAACTTTAGAAGTGCATTTAGACATTGCATCATGAATTTGGATTAAGTACATTTACAGTATGCATTTGTGAACTAATTTAGATCGAGCACTATGCACCTTTAAGTAGAGGCAATAAGCAATTGAGAACGGTCCAAAATCAGCAACATTTTATATTAGCATTGTACATTACAAAATGGATTGTGTCCGTGTATTAGACTATTGGGTAAAGTGTATTTGCACTTTAGAACCAATTGTAATCCTGTATTCTGCATTTTGCATAATCATCTGCACAAATTGCAATTTGTACTCAATGGTGACATTCCACTATACATTTGTGTCACGATGCCTGCCCCCGGAAAGCCAGACCAGGCCCAGCAACCCCGGAAGCAGGCATCATGCCACTTGAAGCATGCCCAAAAACCCCAGTTAGAGGCGATTTGGCTACAGTCCTGGCGCCTATGGCGCCAGGCTCATAAGAATAAAGTCAGTCCTGGCGCCATGGGCGCCAGACTCATTACAGAAAACTTACCTGATGCAGACCATGCTGCATACCTACCTGATGCAGACCATGCTGCACGAAGCCACAACCCAAATGAGGCTTAGAGGGACTATTTTACCTCAGGGACTCCTTTCCTCTCGGGTGGGGCTGTGGAAGAATACTTACCTGGGACTTCTTCCAAGGCTATTTAAGCCACACCCGGACAGCCACACGTGTTTCGCGTTATTCTGCGTGCTGCAGCGTAACGCTCACCGTGTCTTCAGCAGCTCCAGTCTTCAGCCACGCCCGCTTCAGCCCTGGAACTCCTGGAACAAGAAAAGGAGAAGGAGAAGAGGTCAGAACAAAACCCTTACCTGAATCCTTGATCCAGCACATCGTCGATCTGGAAGAGAGAAGCCGTCACAGGTGCGTTGCCACGCACCTCGCAGCGCCACGCTGAACTCACCATCCGGGGCTGCATTCCTTTACTCCATCGCGAACCCAGCATCTCCAGGCCATTCTTCAACACCTGGGGGAGACCAGAACAAATAGGTGAGCAAGGGCAATACAAACCACCCCCAAAGACTTACCTGATTACCACAGGGGGGTACTCCCCTCATCTCGGGTCGGCACAGTCAATCCTGCATCACCGCTGCACCCCGGCCCCTAAGGGGAAAACAAGGACAATACAACCTACCCCCAAAGACTTACCTGATTACCACAGGGGGGTACTCACCTTATTTCGGGTCGGCGCAGTTAATTCTGCATCATCGCTGTACCCCGACCACAAAGGGGAGAACCTAGACTTACCAGGATCTTACCAATTGCCACTTGGAACTCTTCTAGTGGTTTAAATCTGCAACCTGCAAGGAATCTGGCAGAGTGAAGATCAGACTTTTGAACTCTTACGAACGATTGGACTTTAGAGTCAATACTGGAACTCGCCAATTCCTCCACGCCAGTGAAGTAACTGGTCGTCTACGCGCACCTGCACTCGACGCAGGATGGAGAGCTCATCTTTCCAAATCATCAGGTAAGATTAAGAGGGGACTTCAGGAGTGTTCTGTGGGCAGACAAGGGGAGTGGGAAGGCGGGTTAACGCTCAGATTACGGGAGGTTAATTCCCCTTCTCTGTTGCAGAAAGATATTCGTACGAGTCCAACAAGCGAAGCTAAGTGGGTCTGTCCAGTCTGTCATCTCGGCTCTACGTGTCACTCTGGTGGAAGCAACATCGGGCCAGTCCAGATCGACGCCTGCGTGGGAATCAGGTGAGCGTAACAATTTGATAGACTTGATTGTTTTTGGAACAAATGCACTGGCACCATGCACTTTATGTCCGAGTTGGAACATTAATGCACTATGCACTTTACAATGGACCATGAGTGTGGAATATGTACCAGATAGACCCATTGCATTTTGCACTTCACAAGTTACACCTCGACAGGAATCTGGACGAGGAAGTGACCTTTTTTGGTTCATTTCCATTTGGGTGTATATTCATGTGCACGTTACACACTCATATGCGCATTATAGTTGAGATCTGAACCACATTGCAAATGGCACCATCTGCAACGTTGAAAGACTATTCTTATCTGAAATGGTTCTGTTACAGATAGAGAGATGATAGTCCTCTATGTACATGGGAAACGAGTGACTGCAGTGTTCAAATACGTGCCCTTAACATGGGAAAAACCATGTGATCAAGCTACAGGTTGTAGCGAAACGTGTCATCCCATTGATGGCCTTCCGTGATTGTATGCCTGGCACGGGTTGCAAGCCCACGATTTCTAATACTATGTTTTTGGATTAATAAAGGATTGACTTTTAAACATTTTTTGCAACTCTTGAATGAGGAAACCTTTTCTACATCTGAACCTATACTCTTGATACAACAATCCTGTGAGTGCGGCTCAACTTTCACCAAGGGATTGGCGAAGCAAAAAAGAATATATCTACTCCTCCCCGTCTACCTCCCTCACTCCCTCGGTTTGCTGCAACTTCTCATTCTTATGCTCATTCCTCCTCATCCCATGTGAAAAGTCTTTTCCATTTAAAGGGATAGTCCCAGTTTCTGTTTTGCAATAACACATCCTTGTTCTTTCCTCATATGAAACCTTGATGGAATATGTCTGAAGAAGTAATAGAGAAGGGATCTTTAGGAAGTTCCTCACAGGAACAGTTGTCCTTGTGCCCACAGGGGGAGTCTCTCCCGGTGAGGTTCCGCTTGCCTCTACCCCTAGGGTGAGTTTGTCATGAACCGTCGTCTGCGTCCCTTCTGGACCTCCTGGTCCCTGACCCATAGGGGATTGAATGCAGTGATCCTTCCAACATGGCCGCTCGGAAAGGAACGCTCCTGGTCAGTCTCTACGTTCCACGCTGCATGCTCTACAAAAGAGACACGCCCCCGCGGCTGTGCGTGTCTCAATGCTACCGCTTTTTGTAGTCGGACGTGTGTTACCAGAGTTTGTTCGGGGCTCCTTTTTGAATCCTTGTTCCCGGTTCCTTGAAACCCCGTCCTTCCTCCCATTCCTCTACCTATCTTCCTGGAATTCTTCCGCACTAGGGTCACAATGTTCCGTGCCTACGAGAGTAACTTCATTGCATCCTGGTATCCATCCTGGCCTTGAACGCTCCTGGAAACTGAAGAGCGAACCTCACGCTGGAATCCGAGAACCAGCGTTCGGGTTTGTACAAATCCCAGACCGTGAGAAAGAAGACATCCCAGAAGGTTGCAAGCAAACAACAAAAGTAGGTGAGAAGGGGAGAGACTTGTGACAGATTGAGACGCCTAAAACACGATACAGACACAGAGATGGAAACCGCTGTTCAAGACCACATGCAAGGAATGCAGGAACTAACCACGGAGGTACAGAACCTCAAGGCTGAGAATGCTGCATTAAAACAGCTAGTTTTGTCACGTGACTCTGCAACTAAAGAAAGCGTGTTATTGGGAGGAATAGTGGACAAGTATGATGGTTCTTCCAAGACTCTCTGTGCCTTCCTTGATTCATGTTTAGTGCACTTCACCTTCAAGCCCTACTATTTCTCCACTCCTAGAGCAAAGGTGGGCTTTATGATCGCACACCTCACTGGAAATGCACTGGACTTGGGCAACCCTCCTAGTTAATGCAGGCAACGCTCTCCAGGATGATTATGATGTGTTTGTGAGTGCTCTAAAGGAAATGTTTGATCGCCCAGAACAGGTGTACAGTGCTCAAGAAAGACTGCTCAAGTTTCAACAAGGATCCCAAGATATGCTCACTTATGTGTCCCTTTCCAAACAGCTCGTGAAGGAAGCAGATTGGTCGCCAGAAGCTAGCTTCACTCTCTTCCGAAGAGGTCTGAATGAAGAAATAAAAGATGAGTTAGCTAGGGAAGCCCGTCCAAGCTCCTTCCAGGCTCTTATGGACCTTTTCTTACAAATAGACTTCCGAATTCAAGAAACAAGAGCAGAGAAAAAAGAAGTCTAAATTGGCTTTCCAAAAGACCACTACAGAACATCCGCCTAGATCAGAGCCCACAGTTTCTCCTACCCCGGACCCAGAACCCATGCAACTAGGGGCTTTTCGTGGACCCATTACCCCACAAGAAAGGATGCAACGGATCCACACTGGTCTGTGCATGTATTGCGCCTCCGATAAACACCTCGTGAGAGAATGCCCTATTGCTCCTCCACGGCGTTCGGGAAACGCCAGCTCCCGATCCTAGAAGGGGCACAGTGTCGGGAGAGAGAGATGTTTGCTCCACATCAATTCCATCCTTGAACTCTCCTGGGCAAAATAATCTTGTGGTTCTACAGGCCTTTCTATCGCCTTCCAAGAAAGAATCCTACCCCATCCTGGCATTAGTAGATTGCGGAGCCATGGGCATATTCCTAGATCATGATTGGGTCACTGCTCACAACATTCCACATGAAAGTCGAGTAACAATGCAACCGGTGGAGGCCATTGATGGGAGACCTCTTTCTTCAGGACCCATAACCCTTCAGACTAAAGACATTCTACTCTCTATAAGCCACCATCAAGAGAGTATAAAATTTGACATTATAAAATCAGCCCATTATCCGATGGTTCTTGGAATGCCCTGGTTACTGTCATGATGCCTACCCCCGGGGACCCAGACCAAGTCCAGCAACCCCGGAAGCAGGCATCAAGTTACCCTAAGCAAGCCCAACAACCCCCGCTAGGGGCTATTTGGGTGCAGTCCTGGCGCCTATGGCGCCAGGCTCATAGATTAAAATTCACCTGATGCAGACCATACTGCAAGAGCTCCAAGCCAAACGAGGCTTGGAAGGGACTATTTTACCTAGGGACTATTTTTTTAGTCGGGTGGGGCTGGGGAGGAATACTTACCTGGGACTACTTTGGAGGCTATTTAAACCACGCCCGAAGAGCAGCACACGCTTCGCGTTATTCTGCATCCAGCAGCGTAACGCTCACCGTGCCTGCAAGTCTGCATCCAGTCTTCTGCCACACCTGCCTCAAGTTTGGAGCTCCTATCAAAAGGGAGAAAGAAGGAGAAAAGGTTAGAACAAGAGCAATACCTTTGATCCTCACCTGAATTCCTGAACCATCGCGCCAAGCTGAAGAAAGAAGTTATTTTATGCGCGTCGCCTCGCCTACTGCAGCGCCGCGCTGAACTCACCGGCCTTCGCAGCATCTTCACATTTCACCGCATCCTCCTGCATGTTACCGTCACACTCCGGCACCTAAGGAGAAGACAAGAACAGCAAGGTGAGCCAAAGGAATACACAGAGGAGTACCCCCCATAGACTTACCCGATTTTACCTCCGGGGGTACTATTCTTCTTCACGAGTCGGCGCAGCTTCCACTGCATCCTAGCCGAACACCGGCCACTAAGGGGAAACAAAAGCACAGCAAGGTGAAACAAGGGACTAACAAGGGGAACCTTCCTCACCACAAAAGACTTACCTGATATTGCCGCCGGAGGCATTATTCCCTGAGACTTCATACTTTCTCTGAGTGCCTGAATAAGGGAGAAAGCAACAGGTTACATATGGACATTATTTTATCGAACTGTGTTGGATAATACAAATCCTTACCAGAACATTACAGGTTGCCACGAGGAGTAGGGTCAAGCTGCAACCTGCAAGGAATCGGACAAGAGTGAAAGTCAGGCATTTGAACTCTTACGAACTACATACTTACAGCGTCTTGCCAGGAATATCTGAGTCAATATTGTCCTGGAACTCACCAATTCATTCGATCCAGTGAAGCAACTGGTTATCTACGCGCCCCTGCGCTCAATGCAGGATGGAGAGCTCATCTTTTCAAATCATCAGGTGAGACTATAAGAGGGAACATCCAAGGTGATCAGTGGGGAGAACAGCCGGGTGGGGGGGGATTTACGCTCAACTCCACGGGTGGTTAATTCCCTTTCTCCACTTGCAGAAGAATATTCCTACGGGCCAAGCAAACAAAGCTAGGTGGGCCAGTCCAGTCCGTCATCTCGGCCCTACGCGTCACACATTGGTGGAGACCACAGCAGTCCAGTCCAGATCGACGCCTCTGTGGCAGCCAGGTGAGCGTAACAGTTACAAAGGCATAACCCCTACATCAATTGCGCAGCAGGCTCCCTGTTCCTTGGATCTGAACACTGCATGTCTCACTGCTTGTCCCTAGATACCTTACTGAAGCCTTCTCAAGACTTGCAAGAGAGCCAACAAAATCCAGTCACCGTTTCTAACGTCATCCAGATTCCCAGGGCCTACCAAACCTTTTCTGATGTGTTTTCGACTGCTATAGTTCAAGCTCTGTCTCCTCACAGGGCAGAGGATTGCGCCATCAATACTGAACCTTCAGCAGTGATTCCTTTCGGCAGGATGTTTATATGATCAGAACCTGAAAAAAGGGCCCTCCGGGAATACCTGGATACTAACCTGGAAAATGGCACCATACGACCATCTAAATCCCCAGCGGGTGCTTCATGGTTCTTTGTTCCCAAGAAAGATACCAAAGAGCTCATACCATGTTTAGACTACCGTGGCCTTAATCAGTGCACTCTCAAGGACCGCTACCCCTTGCCCCTCATCTCAGATATCTTGGAAGCAGTCAGAGGTGCAGTAATTTTCACAAAATTAGACCTAAGGGGTGCCTACCATCTCATTCGTATAAAGGAAGGTGATGAATGGAAAACAGCCTTTAGAACCCCCTTTGGCCATTTTGAATACCTGGTTATGCCCTTTGGACTTGCTAATGCCCCAGCGGTTTTCCAACGTTTCATGGATCGAGTGTTCTCCGATATGTTGTTCCTCTTCATCATCGTATATCTAGACAATATACTGATATGCTCAAAGGACCATCTAAAACATGAAGAGCATGTGAAGGCAGTCTTACAACGTCTACGTGAACATAAGCTCCTGGCCAAGATCGAGAAATGCCTTTTCCATGTATCAACTGTTCAATACCTCGGATTCATTCTGAGTCCAAAAGGAATTGGAATGGACTCCTCGAAGGTAGACTCCATTTTGTCCTGGGCCACTCCAACTACTGTGAAACAGATTCAATCCTTCCTAGGGCTTGCTAACGTCTATCGGAAATTTATATCAACCTTTTCAGAGATTGTGCACCCTATCGTCTCACTGTTAAAGAAAGATACCCCCTTCCTGTGGACCTCAACCCAAGATACGGACTTTCAACGCTCGGAGTTCACACAAGCCCCCATCCTAGCACAACCTGATATTGATCGACCCTTTCTTGTTGAGACTGATGCTCCCAACTACGCCATTGGGGCAGTTCTAAAGCAAGAGTTGGACATCAAGTTAGAACACCCCATCGCCTATCTTTCTCGTACTCTAACTCCCAGAGAAATCCATTACTCCGTTTTGGAAAAGGAACTACTAGCCATCCGTCAAGCCTTCACTGACTGGCGTCATCTCCTCCTGGGAGCAAAAACACCCAGTACAAGTTCGCACGGACCATCGGAATCTTCAGATTCTAGAATCCCTAGAATGCAGAAACAGTCGTCAAGTCCGTTGGGCTTTCTTTTTTGCTCAATACCAGTTCCAAATCCATCACGTCCCCGGAACACATAACATTATTGCCGATGTCTTATCCAGACGTCCAGATTACGAAACCATTGAGGATTGGACCTTCCCAAAGATGTTTCCCCACAAAATCTTTATTGCCCAAGCACTCACTCTCCTGGAGAGTATTCAGAGCCAAACTCGATCCTCTGAAACCTGGAAGGAGTTTAAGAGAAATAATAGATGGAATCTCACAACAAAGGACGGATATCTATTCAAGGACAATCGCTTGGACATTCCCACTCCTGGACTGAGACAAAGGATCACAAGCCTATGCCATGATACCTTTCATTCGGGACATTGTGGGATTACCAACACCCTCCATCTAATACAAAGACAGTTTTGGTGGCCGAAGATGAAGGATGATATCAGGATCCATATCCAGACATGTTCAGTTTGCAATCAGAACAAACATGATAATAAGAAACCGGCAGGACTCCTACTCCAACCAGCAATACCAACAAGACCCAGGGAAATTATCGCCACAGATTTTATCGTGGAACTACCATCCTCCAGTGGCTACACGACTATCATGGTTACTATTGAGTTGTTTACTCATATGACTCATTTTACGCCTTTATCCAAACTGCCATCCTCATCTGTCCTTGCCGGATGATTGGTCACTCTTAATACCTATGGCCGAATTAACTTGTAACAATTCAGATCATTCAGCTATCAGGACCAGTCCCTTCTTCTGTAGTCAAGGATTCCATCCATCAGTTCTACCCTCTGTACTCCCACACCCTACCCCAGTGCCTGCATGTTACACACTATCAGCGTTGGTCGTGGTGGCAAAGCAGGAGGATAGGAAGAGCCGCACATAGCGCTATTCTATCTCTTCCCAAAGCGACAGTCCCTACTTCAGGAAGCAACGGTCTAGTTGTTTCACGTACGACGGATTCACTCACATCGGATCACGTGACAATGCACGTGACTGCTCACATGACCCCAGATAAGGAAGGAAGAGCCACCAGCAGACGCGTCGCTACTGCCTTTACGGACGCTCCGTGAGTTCGTTACTAGGGTTCCTTCCACAGTGCTTATTGCTTTGCATTTCCTTCGTTTCTCTAACTCTGCCCTGTTCTTTCCTCCTAAAACACACAGACACCTCCCTTGGTCGTTATTCATCTCCACCGATCTCTCGGACAGAGAGGTTCTTCCAGCAGCAGTGGGTAATACTATACTCCGACTACTCTTTAGCCCTTTACCACTCACACGCTTAACCATCCTGCTCTCCTCCTTCTTTGTCCTCTTAGTTCCTCTGTTCTGATAAGAGCGAACGGATTCTTCAGATTGCCGGAAGCACCCCAGAACACTCTTTCCTCACTAAGGACTTAAGCCTTGATACATGGTACATTTCCCCGCTTATTTGCAAACCTCGCTCCTCACTGTAGCTTCCTGTACTGACGCTCACCTGTCGCTCTCTTTCTAATAGAAAGGTCATCGACCCTGCCTGCGTTACAGACCGATTAGAGGAATCCTTTCCGACTCGACACTTCCTTCCGAAGAGTTCCAGCTATCCAGGGTTTTCTTCCCCAGGAGGGTTTCCCTAGGGGTTCTGCTTCCCTCCTCACTGAGATTCTCTGCATGGAAAGAGGGAGCGGGGCATCCACGGGAGATCTTCCGATATCTGCCTGTTGCCTTGATTGTGAACCGCAGTTGCCCAGGTTAGTGAACTCAATCATTGAATACTATACAAGTCGCCAGAGTTGACACTGCCGTAGATTCCTGGATTGAAACCCTTATTACAGTACACAAAGAAGTTAAGGAACGCCTAGAAAGGTCCCGAAGAGACGTCAAATGTTATGCTGACTCCAAAAGAAGACCTGGACCTTCCTACTCTGTAGGCGATAAAGTCTGGTTATCCTCGAAACTCCTTCCTCGACATCTACGCCCAAATAAATTGGCTCCCAGGTATTATGGTCCCTTTTCTATACAAGAAATCGTCAACCCAGTGGCCTTTCGACTTCGGTTACCAGAATCCTGGAAAAGGATCCACCCAGTATTCCATACTTCACTGCTAAAACCATATATTCAGTCATCACGGACAGCTCCTAGATCTACCCCTGTGATTGTAAATGACCAACTAGAATATGGGGTTTCCAGAATCTGTGACTCTAGATACCAACGTGGTCAACTACAATATTTGGTTGAATGGAAAGGATACCCTCCCAGTGAGCGCACCTGGGAACCCATGTCAATCATGAATGCCACCAGGCTGGTTCGAAGATTCCATCTTATCCATCCGGGCAAGCCCGGAGGATCTGGGTTTCAGAGGAGGCATACTGTCATGAACCGTCGTCTGCGTCTCTTCTGGACCTCCTGGTCCCTGACCCAAAGGGGATTGAATGCAGTGATGCTTCCAACATGGCCGCTCGGTACGGAACGCTCCTGGTCAGTCTCTACGACCCACGCTGCACGCTCTACAAAAGAGACATGCCCCTGCTGCTCTGCGCGTCTCAACGCTACCGCTTGTTGTAGTCGGACGTGTGTTGCCAGAGTTTGTTCGGGGCTCCCTTTTTAATCCTTGTTCCTGGTTCCTTGAAACCCCGTCCTTCCTCCCATTCCTCTACCTATCTTCCTGGAATTCTTCCGCGCTCGGGTTACGACGTTCCGTGCCTCCGAACGTAACTTCATTGAATCCTGGTATCCATCCTGGACTTCTGAACGCTCCCGGAAACTGAATAGCGAACCTCACTCTGGAATCCGAGGACCAGCGTTCGGGTTTGTACAAATCCCAGACGGTGAGAAAGAAGACATCCCAGAAGGTCGCAAGCAAACAACAAAATAACCTTGAGGGTTCATAATGCATTCCTTTCTTCTTTTAGTAGGTTAGCTTTATAGTAAGGAGGTTTTTCTTCCAAGCTCGAGACATTACTCATAATTACGTTTTCAAACGTCAATATTTCAGGGTCAAGCATTGGTTGATGGAGGGGTTCAGTTTGAATGAACATGTAAACTAGTACTGTCTGGTATAGGCTGCCAGGTTTTATTGGTAAAACATTAAGTCTAATTAATCTACAGAACATGGTAAATTCAATATGTAATTAAAAGAAGCTGTTTGTGTACTTGGAACAAAATGTAAGCCTTTGTTCAAGCAGGATATTTCACTATGGGACAGAATAGGAAGACAAGTTTAACACTGGCGATAGATCTCTTCTCTGTATAACAGTTTGTCTATTGCTCGCGTTACCTGTGATTCTGTTGTCTGTTTTGAATTTCCCAAGACCAGAGTGTTCATGTGTTCAGCAATTCTGTCTTCTGCCTCTGGACCCTGTACTGGGAAAAAATGGTTTGAAGACTCTCTTCCTCCTAGATTGATTGTAGCATTGGACGAGGGGCAAGAATCTGCTTATTCTTTGTAAGTTTATGAAGCATGTGAATCGGTTCATAGCCTCGGTTGTTGACTATACATTTGAAAAACCACAGGATTCCGTTTATTTAGCAAACATTTACAAAATGCTGAATTCAGCGCTTAGTTCTGTTTTACACTGCTCCCATAGCAGAAAGAAGGGCAACAATGCCATTTGTTCTTATTTATGTGTAATCTCCCTCATCTTGAATCAAGTGAAAGCAGGATATAATTCACACTACCAAGCTATAATAAACTATCCCCAACAGAATGGGAAATAGGATATATGAGCCACAGCGCGCTATGCACAAGAAAAGGCTAATGCTCTAAAATAAGTCAGGTTTTATTTGGCTTTAAATATAATGAGAAAACACTGTTGCATTTCACACTAAAATATGAAACCCTGATATTTGGAATGAGCCCCCCTAGTGACAACCTCCCAAGTCCACTCACTCCTGAGACTTAGCAGAGAAATTGTTCTAGAGGTCCTGTAGCTAATTACCATGGGAAATTTATATACTCACTTTTGAATAATTCTTTAAGGCACAGAGCCAGCAAGGACCCTCAAGAGATTCCAGGCAATTCCCAGTCAACAAGGTTCCTTCTGATCCCTTACTTCCGTCTCTACGAAAGCAGGTCTGCCCCGGTTACATGTTTACTCACCCTACTTTATCACACATCTTTTCCTTCGCTCTGAATTTATAGAAATAGAAAGAATTTACACTAAGCTATTGAATGCTTTAAGATATTAAATAATTAATCATCTAAATAATTATATTAAAATATTTGTACATTTGACTGCACTCACTGGTTTGATCTTTTATATATTCAGAGCTAAGTAAGTGCAGTCTTGCACAAGCTCCCTTATTATTTCTAGGATTATTATCACAGTCTGTGGCTGTTGGAATACAAATTCCATTACTTAGACACAATGTTAGGCGAAAATAATCATTCATGCTCAGATGAACAGTTTATACAGATATCAACCATCCCTCATCTTTTGAACAGCAACGTTTGATTGCTAAATCTATAGATGAGTGGGAATTGCTCACACAAAAGAAAAACATCCCATTTGTACCATACAACACAAGAATGTAATGTTAGAATATCTTAAAAGCAAAAACAATCCCTGATGGTTTGCAGGTACAGAATATTCCAAGGGTCTTTATTGATGATCCTAAACTCATCAATTCCTTCAGTCATGTGGCCAATAAATGCTCACCGGAGTGGATATTATTAATTGGAGAAACTGCACAACGGATAGATGAAGCATTAAAATGAGCCATAGACTTACAAGAACAAACTGAAGACTACTGCTCGGATTCAAAATGAAAACATATGTTAGATAAAAATGAATACCAAATAGAAAATGTCAGTTAGGAGTGTAAATAAAAAATGGAGAAACTACAGAAGGATTGTAAAACCTTCACTAAAGAACAGGTTTATCCAAATCTACTATCTGGATACTATACAGAACCAATGCGTAATAAAAGCGGTAGATTTGTCTGCAAGTATGTTTCATTTTCTGATACATCCAAATATAGTGGTTCAAGTGAAGAACTTAAAAATCAACACCTATGAAAGCCATACTTAAAAAGACAGATGGTATGAAAGGGAGTTTAGCATTTCTATTTCCATAGAAAAGATACACTTGCAAATGAACAGAAATATGTCACCAATTATCTTGTATTGAAGTAAGAGAAATCTGAATTAAATACACCAAAATCAACTAAAGGGATTGGGGATGCATAGTTTTTGTCCTTTCAGAACATCATAATCTAGGGTGGATACATAGTGAAGGTAATTCAACATTCTGTGCATTCTAAACTGACAGCACAGCTTTCTAGAACTAATATTTCATTTACATGCATAAGCTAGAAACCAATCACACCAAACTGCACATGGGGACACATTGCGAATGTGAAATATCTAGCAAATGTATTTTTCTGTGTAACATTACTCTGACAAACAATACTTGTTTTTGATAATGAAGAAAACAAATATTTTAAGTTTGCCATCCAAGTTTGTTTTCATCTAAGAAAACTAGTTCTGTGTAAATGTTAACAATATGAGGCACTGGTCTAAGCGGCAATGTAATTATGTACTTAGATTATGTTGTTTAGAAATCACATTGTCCTAGAATGGTAGAGCTAGAGAGCCCAAACAGAATGGTGGATTCTCCTTGGGCTCCTCCATCCAGCTCCATAAATCCTGATTAAACACTGCAGTCAAAGAACTAATTGTTCAGAAAACAGAAAAACAAACGACAGGGAGCCAGAGGTCCGCTAGCCGGGGTGAATGACCTTGGGACCTCAGCAAAGTGTGGGAAGCAGACGAGAGGAAAGCAGTGGCGAGCCAGAGTGACACGGGGACAGCATGGCAGTGCACTAGTCACAGGACCAGGCAGACACCTTGCAGCGACCTGAAGCCTGGTTTTGGCGCCCCCCCGGGCTGGGACACCCTGTGTGAGCCTGAGCAGCTGGTGTTGCCGCATGGGCACTACTGCCAGGCTCTAGTGCGACAGAGCCGCTGCACAGGGACGCAAGAAGGCCTGAGGCCCGCAGGGGATAACTGCCAGAGAACTCATGGAGGCGGAGGCCCAGGGGTCTTCTGGAGCAGTAGGGCACAGGCATCCGGTGGCTGTGGGTGTGTGCCCCCTGTGATGTGCTGGACTGCATGCACTGGAAGCTGGCGAGCATATGGTTGCTGTGGCTGGGGGTGGTGGAGGCCTGTGCTTGTTGGTTTACGGAGATAATCCGGATGCCCTGCAAGGCGTGACTGGAGAGGAGGTCTCAGTGGTGGCACAAGGCAACCCCGCCCCCCATATTAGCCCGCTGATTACAGAACGAGTAAGACGGTAGTGGAGCACTGGGGGGCATGTAAGCATGTTTGAGGAGGCACCTGTTTGCGTGTGCTGGGATGTGGGGGCCCACCTCGGCGGAGCTGCGCAAGACCCAACTGGCTACAACATATAAGCCCCCCACAATGGGCAAAACGGACAGGACACTGCGGACATTGTCCTTTGAAGGGGGGCAGCAGCTAAGAGACCCAAGACCCTGCAGACGGCCTCATATCCTAGCAAGGACCTGGTGGGGACTGCAGGGGCCACTGAGGACCAAGATATGGGTGTCAAGAAACTCCTCCTTCAACTTAAAGCTGACAATGGTGGCCTGGACACGTTGCTGGATGCCCTTTACATCAAGATCAATATGCTGCAGCTAAGGCTGGATAGGCATGGAAAGCAGCTTGACGAGGCGGAGAATAGAATATCAGCGCTGGAAAATGAATCACATGCTATGGGGGTCCAAGGTTAAAGCCCTGGAGGCCGCTGTAAAATTGGTAGCAGTCAAAAATGAAGATCTGGAAGCAAGGGTCCGGCACAAAAACATCAGGCTAGTAGGCATCCGGGAGCAGAGTGGGACGACCCAGTAGGAGTTCGTCGAGAAGATATGCAAGTCGGTGCTGGGTGACACCAAGTTCTCCTCTGTTTGTTGTTGAAAGGGCCCACAGGATCCTAGCCTCTAAGCCTGTGCCCCCCACACCTCATTATAGCACGTCTAATGAACTACAGGAACCGTGATGAGGTCTTGGGCCTTAGCAGGCAGAAAGGGGACCTGTCCTTTGATGGCGATAATTTCCAGTTCTTTCTTGACTTTTCAGCAGGGATTCAGATGTTCAGGAGGTATATTGTTGCTGTGAAATATAGGCTGCGGGATAAAAATATTAAATACACCATGCTATTCCCAGATAAGTTGCGCATCCCATACGACGAAAAAGTGCAGTTCTTCACAAGCCCCGAAGATGCCAGCGCCTTTCTGGACAAGATCGACAAAACCGCTCCTGGGAGAGTTTGCGGGCCCTGCAATGGTGGGCGGAATGGCAAGCCTGGTGGTCAGGGCGTCACTTGAGCATTTGCTCGGCATCACTCCTCATCACTGGGAAACACCCGTCCCGCCAGGGCCCCAGATACTCTGATGTATGTCTCTGATCACCATGATACCTTGTTTGTTGCATAAGGGAGCTGGGGTTTGGGTAGGCACTGGCGCCCTGAGCACTACCAAACTCTTTGTTGCATGTTAAATGGGGTTGGGCATTGCAGTCCATACCCGCAGTGTTTTCATTGATCAAGCAGTGCGGTCGGAGTGGGATTGAAAATTAACAGGTCTAAATCAGTGCTTTTCCCCCTAGACGCCAAGAGGGACAGGGAAATATATAGCGATTCATGCCGTTGGAGATGCAGATATGTCAGTCCAAGATGAAGTACTTGGGTATAAATGTGACAAGAATCTGTGAGGAGCAATTCGAAGGGAACGCCCCCCTCCCCCTCCCCGATGCGGAAAATAAATGGGGATCTCGCGAAGTGGGGCAAGCTAACTATCTAGTGGCTGGGTCGGCTTAATGCACTTAAAATGGTGGTCCTTCCCGAGGGTTCTTTATTTGTTTCAGATGCTGCCCATTCACACCCCAGAGGGATTCTTTAAAGAGACTCGAGGCGTTATTCTGAGGTTCCTTTGGGAGGAGAAAAAGGCGCAGGTTCCCAGGGAAACGTATTTACCCAAGAAGAAAGGGGGTGGTCGGCCTCCCAGATATGAAATTATATTATCAGGTGGCCCAGCTTCGAGAACTCGTACCCCATCTTCAATCTCAGCAGGACCTTCAGTGGATTGTGTTGGACAATTTACTCTTGCATCCGGCAACAGTTGAGGAATGGGCTTGGGTCCCTAAACATAGAATCCCGAGGAGGACTTGTGATCATCCAATTGTGGGTACACTGTGGGATGTCTGAAAACAGGGTGTGGGGGTCAACACATGGCCCTCTCCACTGGGACACCTGTAGGTTCCGGGGATCCGTGACATGATACCAAACCCTGAGAGATTCCAGAAATGGTATAAGACTGGATTAGAGAGGATAGGTCAACTTTGGAGGGGAGGCACTTTCGTCTCTATAAATGATCTGGAGAAGTCACTGGGAATTGGTAAGCTGTCGGTCTTCACTTTCTTACAGTTAAAAGGGGTCCTCACGAGTTTGCGCCTGTGGGAACAGGTACAGAGGGAGCTCACACCCTTTGAATCACTATTGGACAAAAGGACAGAAGAGGGAGCTGATCTCGGCAATGTATGGGGCCCTGGTCGGACGGGGAAGGGATCCACTGGAAAATTGAGGGGTCAATGGGGGGCAGGGCTTTGGGTCTAGTATTGAACCAGATTTATAGAATAGACTGTGTAGGGCTGCTGCAAAGACATCCATCTCCTGCCAATATAAACTACACTCCATTAGGTTATTCCACAGATGGCAATACGATCCAGTTAGACTGTCTAAAATGTTTCCTAAAACTAGCCCCAAGTGTTGGAGGGGCTGTGGGAGGAATGCTGAAAACTGGCACATGTGGAGGGACTGCCCAAGGGTGCAGGTTTTCTGGGATGAGGCGCTGGGGTGGATAAGGGATGCTGACGGAATAGCCTGGACGAAATCACATCTTTTGGTTCTCTTTGGGTTTGAGAAGGAGGAGAGGGCATGCGTGCGGCAGCCCGAAGTGCTGGCCTCATTCCTATTAGCTGCAAGGGCGTGCATAGCGACCAAATAGAAATCTGACTCCCTCCCATCCAAGAGTCAGTGGATTCATGTGGTCAGGAACCCCTATGTAACGGAAAGGATAACAGTAGGGCTCCATGGCCAGACAGGCTCCTTCGAGATGGAATGGGCTGACTTCATTGAAAATTACATTTCCAGCTGTCCGTGATTGGGAGGGGGTGATTGGGAGGGGTCCAGGTGCGCGAGATGGAACGGATATAATACATTTACCAGCTGAGTGAGAAGCATATCAAATGGTCTTTAAAAGGTAATAATCACGCTGAGGAGACTTCGAAGTAGTGGATATGGGACTTGGAAGAGGTGCTTTGCAGGGATGGAGACTGCAGACTCAATGTTTATAATGCACAATGTGCCTGTAGGTACACAAGAGTGCCATTTGTAAAGGCCGGGGAACTACCAGGGATTGGGACAGGGGAGTTGAGGAGGGGCGGTGTTCCTTAATGTTGTATGATGTTGATGTTAGTCGAGACATTAGTGAAGTCTGACACTACCGGAGATGTGTATTAAAAATTGTATTGTGGTTGAACATTTTCATAAAATACATATTTGAAGAAAAGAAAGGGGTGGGATATTCCGGCCATACTGAGGTAGTCTGAGGGGGTAGGGCGGGTTAAGGGGTTGTAGGTATTGTGCTTGTTTGGAGCATCTGGAACATGTGGGTGACAATTGTACGGTGTCTCTGTTGGTCATGCAAAATGCCCCAGGTTCATGGGTTAAAATGCTGAGCAGGGTGGCTGAGATGAGATCCGACCTTGACCTTCAGGGCAATAACATGGAATATTAGAGGAGGTATAATCAATAATTGTCCCTGTACTGTTCATTCACTCTGCCTCTGCTATGTGACCCCTAGGTCGTTTTACCCTCTCTTAGGTTCCTCCCCCTGTTTACTGCGGTCTATTGTTGTCTATAGTTTGGATTGCTCTACTTTTGCTGTGCTGTTGCCCCCTAGGCCTTTCCCCCCCGCCTCTAGGTTCCTCCCCTTGTGTTACTGCTATCTATTGTTTGGATTGTTCTACCTTTGTTCTGCTGTTGACCCTAGGTCTTTTCCCACCCCTCTACCCACCCTGTGCTTTTCTGCTGTTTATTGCTAGTGCCCACTAGGCCATTTCTCCCCTATAGGTGACTGCTCTTTGTGTGCCCTCCTGGACTACTGTTGGTTGTTGCTCATTACCTGTTTTCCCCTGCATGTCCATTCCCACTGGTGCCTGTGCTTTTCTTTTGCATTCCTTACTGTGCCTCCCTCTCTGTCGTCACTCCGTCCCCGCTATGACCCCCTCCAGGTGCATCCTGTGTGGCGTAGTTCTGTGCTGTGCTTCCTCTCCTCTCTCTTCTCGTCTCATTTCTCCTTCTCCTGTCTACCACACCCCTCTATGGTGCTCTGGGGCTAACCCATTTTCTCTAACTGCTTCTCTATCACCTATACTATCCCTCTAACGCAGTCTGGAAGGAAGAGCTTCAAGGAGGACATCCTTGTCACCAATCCAGGTCTTCCCATCGCTGACATGTCAGTGATTCCTCCAGACAGACTCATCGACAACCTCTTTGTCAATCCTTCTCCCGACCTATGGACCCTACATATGGTTGCTGTTCTCTCTCCTTTCTCTTCATCTCCCATAAATGGTGGCACTAGATGGGAGGTCTTCTTGTCCTTCTTCCTGTCCTCCAAAACCATAATAAATGTCTATCTAAATGGAACTGTCATGGTCCAGGGCACTCAGCCCAACCTCCTCCTCCTGGATAGGAGTCTCCCACATCTTAACAACTTCCTCCCTATTCCTGCTACTCTATCGTCCGCCTCTCTGGCCCCTCAGCCATCGTCCTCCTCTACCGCTCCGGCTCCTCTGCCAATCACCTCCTCCTCTGCTGCCTCCTCTCTGGTGCCCTCTTCTTCCTTCTCCCTGGGCCATCTGCCCCTTCCACTGGGCGTATCCCTCCCCTGTAGTCTTTCAATTGTGGAAACCTAGTTCATGTAGCTACTCTCAACACTCAATGTACTGTCACACACTCCTCTTATATCTGCCACCTCCTCGAAGACCTCAACCTGGATGTTCTTGCACTTACTGAGCCCTGGTTCACAGCCAGCTATGTAACAAGTTTTGACACTCTCCTCCCTGAGGACTACAAGATCCACTCCAAACCCAGGACTAATCAGCCCGGAGGTGGAGTGACCCTGATCTTTCCTGATTGGGTTCCTGACTTTCATTCCCACTCAGGCTTACTCCTCTTTTAAATGCCTGGACTGCAGGCTCTCTATCTCTCCTGGTCTCGCTCTGATTCTGGCCACCATCTCCAGGCCACATGGTCAGTTCACCCTCTTCCTCTCTGAATGGGCTGATCTCTCCTCCTCTCTCCTTTCCTCTACCTATAAGCTTCTCCTACTTGGGGATTTCAACATCCACTTGGACTCTTCTGACCACTCTGGACTTTTCCACAACCTTTGCGACTCTCTCTTCCACTCGTTTCTTCCCCCTGGACCGACACCTTGGATGCTCTCATCTCCTCAGACATCCCCATCTCTAACCCTCGCACTACACCTCTCTCCTGGACTCACCACTTTCTGCATTCCACTCACCTGAAACTGTCTGTCCACCTGGCAAAATCTATGCCAGCACTGCCATCTTGCTTTACGGTTATTCGACCTATGAAGCAGGTGTCAGTTGCCGCTTTTGCCTCTACTTTCTCTCCTCCTCCTACCTGTGCGGCTGACTCACACTCTGACACAGCCCTCTCCAACCTTTATCTCTTTATCTCCAATGCTCTTGATATCCTTGCCCCTGTCATGAGGATCCGTCTGAAGCCTGCGTCCAAGTGTATTTCTTGGTATGACTCCGACCTGGTGGATCTGAAAACGCAAGTGCAGAGCAGCTGAGCGGAAGTGGAGGACTTCAGGCTCATCCTCAGACAAACTGGACTGCCACCTGCTCCAAAGGCATACAGACTCTCTGGGGGTCATTCCGAGGTTGGAGGTAAGGGATGAATGATGCCGTTAAAGGATTACCGGTATCGCCTAACGCTCCAGGCTAATCCGACCAGCCAAACCACTATTAGCGGCATCGTAAATAACGGTGCCACTAATAGTGGCGCGGGCACGCGCCCCATCATACCGCCAATAGCGGCATGCCGTACACTGGAGGAGATCACAAGTGAAGCGGACATGCAAATACCGGCATCATGAAGGCGTTAAAAGTGGATTACGGTATGCCGTAAATACCGGCATCTCTGACCATCCGTAAAATGCCATGTGCAGTGTTCACAACTGCCACAGGTGCACACCATCAGCACAGGTAGAGGCAATGGAGTCTGGGCTTGAACAAAAGGAGCACACCCACACACCTCACCCCTTCCCACACCAAGATCAATTCAACAGTAGCATCAACACTTCAGCTGGAGGACATGCATGCATTGCAACAACACCAACATCAACAACAGGCACCACAGAGGAGACGCAGCAGGAGAAGGAGGGTCAGACAGGCCCAGCATGCCCCACCAGTGCATGATCAAATACCATTTTTTGGTCACCCTTTAGCCTGGCTATGTTACAATCAGAATAACATAAAAACAGAATGTATTAGTGGCAACATGATGCCTTCGTACTACTGTCATATTTTGGATTAATGTTGAGATACAGCACATGCTTGTATGAACCGACTTCATTTTCTGTTTCATGCTTTGCAGCTTCATTGTTTTACACTCTACTGTCAGGTGGGGGTGAAACATGTTCAAACCCCCCCCCCCCTGCTTTGTTTGATATTTACAAGTTTTTGATATAAATGTTTAAAGAAATAAGGACAAGCCACTTAATAAAAGCTTGTCTTGCATAAACTAATGATTTTGTACATGTGGATGATTACTGTTGTTGCTCATGTACTGCTATCTTTGGTAATTATTCAAATTGCAATACCCAAAGATAGGATACTGTCTTTAAACCTATACTGCAAAAAATATATTGTAGTTAGCATAGACTTCCCCAGTCAGGACAAACCCCTCTTGTTGCATGCCCCACCAGTGCAGCCAGCGTAACCATGCATGCAGCCCCCAATCCCAAACATCAGAGCCAGTCCCTCCAACCCAACCCAGCATCACAACCACACCCTGTAACGTCTGGACCGGGACACCATCAACACCATCGTGGACATGATACACAATTGTCAGCCTCATTGAAATACACACCGCCATCCACCCTCTACTGAAGGTAGTCAGTGCTCCACCCCCTTCCACAGCCACCTACCAGTATACAGTGGGGTACATGCATGGCATATCACCACCCTTGTTCACTTGCATCCTGAAGCAAGTGCTGGATGCCCTCCTCAAGCACACAACAGAGTAAATATCCATACCACGGACTCCCCAGGAGATTCTTGAAACAAAAGGTGACCTCCATGCCAGAGGCGGTTCACTGCAATTGCAAGCTATACCACTACAAACAGGTGCAGATGGAAGGCGACGCAAGCAAGATCATGACACATTATTGTGCCCGATATCTCGGATCAACCAAAGGAATGATGCATGTCACCATGGCAAGAATCAGCGCAGAATGCCTGACATTGCAGAGCCTACTGCCAACGCTCCCCATCAGAAATTCTACAGAACACAACACATCACTAAATTCACACAAACACAGCTGTATGCGTACACCATGCATGAGCTACAAGGCGGCAGAGCACACTGTGCATCATCTCGAAGATGCAACCCACACCATCATTCCATGGCACAGGACACATTGAGGGCCTAAAAATGGCGTGCATACTACCAGTGACATGTGCATGTGAGCAACGATAATCTTCCGACATGTGTGACTAGTACAGCTGTCCATCATCAATCGACTGACATATAGCTTTTAATGCCTCCCATGCAGGCGGCTGTGGCTAACCCTTGAGACTGTGGCTCATCACCCCTGTCCGAAACACACAGAACAGGCATGAGGAGGACTACAATCGATCCCACACCCTTACCCGTGTGGTGTTGACCACACCTTTGGCCTGTTGAAGGCATGGTTTCGCTGCCTTAGCCCGTCAGGTGGGGCACTCCTCTACAGGCATGAGAAGGTGGCCAAGACCATCATGGCATGTGTCATGCTGCACAACATGTGTATCTGACGCAACGTGCCCCTGACCCGACATTGAACTGCTACCACCTGGTGATGATGAAGAGGATGAAGAAGTGGCTGCACATCAGTGCGGTGCCAATGCACAGGAGGGACGTGCTGTGCGTCAGTCAGTGATTGCACAATATTACTGACACACATGGCTGCAGAGGGTGACATGATATTCTGACAGAGGCCACTGGGTGTGTGGGTACATGCACACTATGCACTGTATATGAATAAATGACACATGCGCAATGATGAATGTCCACTCAGGTCTTGCTTTTGACACAGCGGGTGTATTAAATTTAACTAAGAAAACGCAATAACCCTCCACCACCTTTATTTCCATCCCCCTCCCCCCACAACTCCCCCACACACCCTCACAACTCCCCCCACACACCCTCACCCCCTCCCCTGCCCCCCACAACTCCCCCACACATGTTCCATCAAGTCTCTAATGTCTACATCAGGCTGGCCAGACTATAAATTCGCACTCCCTGGACCAGGTGGCGGCATGTCTGACCGGCGCAGGGTGCGTGTTGACCTGCAGAGCGGGCTCATCTGGGTCGAGCTAGACGATGACGGTGTGGCCGCCTGCTCGAATTGGTTTGGTATACTGCCGTTTCCTCTGGCAGCTTCCGAGAAATTCCAGGGCGACCCGCGCAAATTCTGCACCTTCTTAAACCAGTGCAAGTTGCACTTCCTATGTCGTCCGCAGGCCTTCCCTGACTCCACAACGAAAGCTGCCTTTATCCTATCTCACCGGAGCGGGATAGCCACCACCTGGGCGAACCCACTTCTGGAAAATGACAATCCCGTCCTCTACGACTTTGATCAGTTGGTAGCCAAAATGACACGGGTGTTTGACACGTCATAAGGCCCGAGACCTAGAGCTACTAGATTTAACACAAGGGAAATCTCCATTAATTGAGTACATCACACGCTTTAATCAGTTGTCTGTAGAGACCGCATGGCCAGAGGACAAGAAATCCGTAGTGTTTTATAGGGGTCTTAGCAACCAGCTGAAAGATGCCCTTGCAGTTATACTAGCACTATCCACTAAATACCTCGATTTAGTAGATCTTGCTATCCAGATTGATGCCCGACACACTGAACGAAAGACAGAAACTAGGAAGACTACTCCACCGTTTACCCCGTCACCAACGTCCTCAGATACCAGTGAACCCATGCAGATTGGGGGTATACGCAGTCCAATATCACCCGCAGAACAGGAACACCGTAGACAAGCCAACGCTTGTCTTTATTGCGGAACCCTTGGTCACTTCATGAAGGAATGTCCCAGAAGACCCAAATTGAAGACGTTGGGTTTTCAGAAGGCTCGTCCCTAGGACAGGGGGATGGGCGAGCCATTCAGTACAGTCACATACTCCCCCAACGTTATCAGAGACTTCTAGACCCCTGAACCTTCAAGCGCATCTGTTCCCCATAGGGAACCTCAAGCATCAGGTTCACTTAGTTATTGACTCCGGAGCCTCAGGGAATTACATAGATATATCTTTGGCCATTTCTTTGAATCTACCTTTGCAGAACAAAAGGCACCCCGATCCTGTACAGGCAATGGATGGGTCTCCCCTTGTTTCTGGTCCCGTCAGGCAACAAACCGCTCCCTTAACCTTGATCTTACAGGGGTACCACCACGAGACCATCTCTTTTGATCTGATTACCACCCCACAATATGGCTTGATTCTCGCTATCCCATGGTTACGGACCCACAATCCTGTCATCAACTGGGTTTTGGGATCTGTCGTTTTTGACTCCGCATTTTGTCATGAAAATTGCCTTCATGCCCCAGAAACCACACTCCAGCTCAAGCCCTGGGGGCCCTGGCACGTTTAACTCTACACGAACCACAGACAATGGACATTGATATTCCGAGACATGTAGTCGGCCTCATAACTACCGAACTGCCACCCGAATACCACGATTTTTCGGAAGTATTCAACAAGAAGTCGGCTGAACATCTGCCCCTGCATCGTCCTTATAACTGTCCAATTGATTTGGTCCCAGGGGCTCCTATTCCATGTGGGCGCATATACTCCCTGTCTCCATCGGAGGATGTAATCCTGAAGGAGTATTTGCAACATTCCCTACAGTTGGGGCACATTACAGCATCTCAATCTCCCACGGCCAGTCCCATATTTTTCGTGCCCAAAAGAGAAGGGGTCCTACGCCCTTGTATAGACTAACGACGATTGAACCAGATTACCATCAAAAACTGATACCCGATTCCTCTCATTTCACCTCTGTTAGACCTCTTGACCCATGCTACGATTTTTACCAAGTTAAATCTCAGGGGTGCTTATAACCTGATACGTATCAGAAAGGGGGACGAATGGAAAACCGCTTTTTGTACCCGTTATGGCCTGTTTGAATATACTGTTAAGCCATTCAGATTATGTAATGCCCAGACCACCTTTCAGAGGTTTATGAATGAGATCTTCCATGACATAGTAGACACATATATGGTAGTGTATCTCGATGATATTCTCATCTTTTCACAGTCACTACAAGAGCACATATTGCATGTGCGGGAAGTCCTTAAACGGCTCCGTTCTCACAGTCTCTACACCAAACTTGAAAAATGTCTACTCCATGCTCAAGAAGTGGATTTTTTGGGATTTCACATCATTCCCGGGGGACCGACTATGAATACCACCAAGATCCATGCTGTCTTAGATTGGTCAGTCCCCACAACTATCAAAGAGTTACAGTCATAACTTGGTTTCGCCAACTTTTACAGGCACTTCATCGCTGTGTTTTCGACCTTCGCTGCTCCCTTGACGAAACTCACGAGTCCCAACGTCCCGTTTGTCTGGTATCCACACCAACAGAAAGCGTTTGTATCTCTTAAGACAGCATTCACCACTGCTCCTATTCTGCAACATCCCAATCCTTATCTTCCGTATGTGCTCGAAGTGGACGCTTCATGATATGCTTTAGGAGCCGTCCTATCACCATTCTGCCTGACCACTGGCTTGTTACATACAGTTGCCTTCCATTCTCAGAAGTTTACACCAGCAGAGAGCCATTACACCGTCACCGAGAAAGAACTAATGGCAGTGAAGGATGCCTTTCGGATCTGGAGACACCATTTACTTGGGGCGAAACACCAAGTTGTGGTGTACACAGATCACCGTAACCTCCAGGATCTAGCCACATTTAAGTGCACCAATAGTCGACAGGTCCAATGGCACTTATTTTTCTTTGCTTACAATTTTGTGATAAAACAACGTCCAGGTAATGCTCATGGTAAAGCAGACGCTCTCTCCCGTATTCCTGGAGGGACGGCGCTTCTGATCTTCGCCGAATCTCATCCTAGAAAACAAACACGTAATATGTTTATGCACACCTCCTCTTGACCTCCTGGCTATGATCTGTCAATGGGTTTCTACACATCCCGAACGTCTACAGGTATGGGATATAACCAAACACGATGGCTTACCTTTTATCCAAAACAAGCTACACCTCCCCACACCTGACACACGTTCAATCGCCCTGGAGTAGTCCCACAATACTGTCATTAATGGACACCCGGGACAAACCCGTACAGTGGCTCTGCTCCACCGCTGATGTTGGTGGCCATCAATGCACAAAGACACGGTCTCGTATGTGGCCTCTTGTTCGGTGTGTGCTCAATGCAAAAACCAAAAGACTCGCCCATCAGGCCTATTGCAACCATTACCACCACCAAGGAGACCATGGCACACTATCACCATGGATTTTGTTACAGACATGCCCAAGGTGGGTTGATTCAATACCGTTTGGGTTGTAGTTGATTCTTTCACAGAAATGGCCCGTTTTGTCCCCTGTACTGGCATTCCTACAGCAGCGACCCTAGCAGACTTGTTCTTTCGCAATATATTTTGTCTTTTTGGTCTACCTACAATCATCATATCAGAAAGAGGTACAAAGTTCACTTCCCGGTTCTGGAGATCCCTCACACGATTACTGGGCATTGATTCCCGATACTCTTCATCATTCCATCCAGAAACGGATGAATAGACTGAACGGGTCAATCAATCTATAGAGCAGTACCTTCGTTGTCTGTCGTTGCAATAGCAGCGTTCCTGGCACTTGATCCTGCATGTGGCCGAGTTTGCCTATAATAATGCACCCCACACATCCACAGGTTTCTCTCCCTTTTACTGTCTATATGGGCAGCACCCTCGTGTCCTGCCGTTCCCGGATCCTACACCGACTCACCTGCCTGCCGTCGTCTCTTGCATCAAAGACATGAAGGCAATCCATTCCCAGACTCTAATGCACCTCAAAGAATCGCAATACCTGATGCGGCAGACAGCCGACAAGAAACGTGCAGTTGCTCCCGCATACGCTGTGGGGGACAGGGTCTGGCTCTCTACTCGATATTTACCCATACCTGGTTGTCGTAAATTACTGCCCCGTTTTGTTGGCCCTTACCGTGTCACGAAAGTTGTCAATCCTGTGGCCTATAGGTTGTCCGTACCCGATACATGGAGTATCCATCTGGTATTTCACACATCCCTCTTTAAACCCTGTCCTGCTAACACGCGTATTGTTCTTCCCCCCATCTCCTGTTCTTAAGGGTTTGGATATAGAGTATGAGGTCAGTGCTATCCTTGGGTCTCGTGTTTGGAGGGGATGTCTGTACTACTTGGTGGACTGGTTGGGGTATGGGCCGGAGGAGAGATCCTGGGAGCCCGCTAGCGAAGTTCATGCGCCACTCCTGGTTTCCCGCTTTCACAAAGAATTCCCTGGTAGTCTACAGGGACGTGGACCTTTGAGGGGGGGCTCTGTCACGCAACAGTCAGTCCTGACCGTCCCGATCCCGCCCACACCTACCTTGCAGCGGCGGCAGTGCACGGGTGGTCCAGCCCAACGTCTGCCTTCGACGCTGGACCACGGTGGCCACGGTCTGCTGTTGCCTTCAACGGCTCGACGCCGTGCGGGGGCTCCAGCGGCTCCGAAATCACAGCGGCAGCCATGGCGCTTGTGGTCCCGTTGGACTCTCCGGCCGATCACGTAACCACGTGCGTAGTATTTACAAACTACGCTTACGCGTGGGTCACGTTATGCGAGCCAGTGGCAAGTCTATACAAATCACATGACCAGGAAGTACGCCATAAATGTAACACCCGCACTTAGTCAAACACTTCTCAGCTGATTTCACGGCATGTTGCCATTTGCTGCTCCTGAACTGCCTTCTTGTATTTTAGAACTTTGGAACCTGTTTTTTGGATCTTGGACTGCTTTGGATACCTGTCTCATCTTTCTACTCGGCTTTGAACTCTGGACTTGGAATTTTGGATTGCTCCGTTTGCCCCATGGATTTTGGTGAACTGGGAACTTTTCTGGACTCTTATGAATCACAGGACCCCTTCTATTACCTGTTCTGAGTCTACCTTGTTACATTAATGAACTTGGTTTACCACATACACTGTTACTGGAATAACGCATGCTATAATTGAAATTGAATGAATGTGGTTGGCATAATCTATGTGCCTTATGGAGTTGCGAATTCTGGACATTATATTGTTTTTTTGAACATGCTTCATTTTGGTGATGTTGAAATTGGAATTTGTGTCTTTAAATTACTATTAATAGGCCCTGATGAAGGAAGTCATTCCGAAATGCATTGGCCATCCCAATAAGCACCTGCTTTGAGAGAGTTTATCTATTGCAGAATGGTTTGAATAAAACTCAACTACATAAGAGACAAACATCGAGTGTGAGACTCTTTATATCTAAGATAAAAATAGTATAACCTACTTAAAGAAGCCATACATTAGTGGATATAGGAGTGCAGCCCGCACCGCTGGTGTCATGATCTCTGCTTCCAAAAGATCAGGACTTGCCCGACTCCCTTGGAAGCAGACCCATAACCCCGGTTCCGAGTGCCAGCCAATCCCAATTGGGACCTTTTGGACCCTGTCCTGGCGCCAGTGGCACCAGGCTCATAAAGATGCCCGGTCCCAGCGCTGGAAGCGCCGGGCTCATAATGCTTGGGTGGACTTACCTGCAGCAGACCATGCTGCTTACTTACCTGCCAGTTGAACCTCCGATCCTCTTTTGTTTGGGACTACTTTTCCTGTTGGGTGGGGCAGGAGCCACTTCCTAGGTTCAGAACACTGGAACTCTTCTGGAAAGCAGGAACTCTTTTCTTACCTAGGCGTGGCTGTGGAAGGAGACACCTAAGCACTACAGGAGGCTATTTAAACCACACCCGATGGATGAATCTTGCTTTGCGTTATTCTGCATTCTCTGCAGCAGAACGCTCATCGTGTCTTCTGCTTCTGATCCTGGGCCTAAGGGAACAAAGGCTTACCATCCTGGAATCCAGTCTTCAGCAGCACCTGTAAAGACAAAGAAAGAACAGGTTAGCACTACGGTCTTCAGTGGCAGCGCATCTCTTACCTGGTCCATCGACTGTCACCAACGCCTCGCGCTGCATTCCGGCATCTGAAAGACAAAGGCTTACCTACTCTTAGCACGCTCCGGAGGCCTTCGGCGCTGCATCCCGCATCTGAAAGACAAAAGAAGGTGCGTTTAAAGACATTGGGCAACTTTATTACTCACGTGCCATTACTCCTTCCCACGCCGAATCCAGTGGGTATTCCAGCACCCTTCAGCTTCTCTAAAGCTCCGAACTTGTACCTGCAAGATAAAAGGGACAGTTAGTGTGCATCGTGAAGCAGGCTACAAGCGCTTACTTACGTGCTTCCAGGCGCTTCTATTCCTCACGCGGGTTCGATCGTCAACTCTCATCAGCCCGCCATCCGCCATCGCCGGAACCCTGCAAAACAAGAGATATCATTACAAAAGACTTTTAAGACATTTGAAGTGCCCAGAACTTACCGTTCGTGCAGTTAACGACGGACAGCAGTCCTCTGAGGTCAAGAGGCCTGCACCCTTATCCAGCGAAGAAACTGGTTACGGCAGATGGAGAGCTCGGTGTTCACTTACCTAAGGTGAGGGCGTTAACCTTTGGGGTTCTACAGGAGAAGAGAAAGGGAAGAGGAGAGAGGCACCCAATAACCCCAGTTCATTAATCCCATATTTTCTATCTGCAGACATCTTACTCTTCGAGTCAGACATACAGTGCACAGAGGTCCAGCCCAAAGAGCCAATCGTGTGTTACACATCACCTTTGAAGATACGGCATTCACCCAGTCAAGACCGGCGCCTCTGCGGGAATCAGGTGAGCGTTACAGCTGGCCTCACAGCCAAAGTCCTTGAACATTGCTGAGTCTACCTCGTACCAGTCTTGCAAACCACGAAAAGAACCCAAAGGTGGGCCCTGGTAGAGTTATTCCACCTCTTCCATTCCCAGGGATGGACATCTAGGTGTAATGTTAACTTCGGTCTCCCCACGGGTAGGTGTCCTTAGCCTTTCTAGTGCTACAGCATTTGTACTGGTTGTAGTTTCTTGCCTAATCCTATTCTTTTCTTGCAGCCACCCGGGAGTCAGTGTTCCTGTCCCTACCACCTGTGGTCTCAATAATCGGTCAGCAAGTTATTATTATCTCTCCGACTGGTGCTTGGGAACAGAGGTATACCCAACTTCATGGAGCTCAGACCTTGACAGATGGCATGAGTGATGTTTTGATAGGCATCATACATACATTTGGACAACTGATCATCCACACAATTGAGGGTGCTCGGCATTTGATTTTTGATGGTCACGTTGTTTGATACATGGGTGGGTTATGCAGGCATACGTCGGGGTCACTCATGTTGGCCAAGACCTATGCTATCTGACATGCATATTTGTTAGGGCCTGCATGCTGTGTGACTTATGGCTTTTACATCTTTGTGTGGTATGTGTCAGGTACGGCATTGCCTTGCTGCAGGCATCTGCATGTGTCTGTGATGCGTCCGCCTACTTTGCTGGGAGTGTGTGTGTGTGTGTGTTGGGCCATGGCTTGCCTCTTTGGACTGACATATTGGTTGACTTTCATCAGACTCTGCATTACAGTGTTTTCTTTGGACACTCACCTCCATCGGGCAATGTTGTGGCACCACACTCCATCTCGCCGACACCTTCTATCCCCTCCATTCCAATCATGCTGGCGCAGGTGTCCACCCATGGGGTCAGCTTGATGGGTGAGCTGGGACCTCCTCCTGTTGCCATTGCCTGGCTCCTGTTGACAGAGAGTATGTTTCTCACTCTGAGTCGCAAGTCGTCCCAGCGCTTACGGCAGTCTTTGGTTGTGTGTGGTGTGTTTCCAACTGCACTAACTTTCTGTGCAACATCTTTTTTTTTTAAGATTGCCTCCCTCTTCATGCTGTTGGCAAAGACAATCCCAGCATGCTCCTGCATGGTCCCGGCTAGCATCTCCAACTCATCCTCATTGAAGCGCTCCTTGTGCTGGCGGGCAGCTCCCTTCTTAAGGGCTTTGGGCATTGTGGTGTGTTTGGAGAAGGATTTCTGACAAACTGCAGAGTCCCACAGGTCCTGTGTGCCGAGGATGGCAATGGATTGTGTTTTTAAAGATGGCCGCCGTGCTCCTTCCCGTTCCTGTGTGATGACGCTACTTCTGGTTCCACTTATTCAGCCTCCTCTCCCTCCTCACTCATTCCTGACTGTCTATCCACTACTCAGGGATGGTGAACCTCTAACGACCTCTGCCTTAACACCAGTAAGACAGAGATTCTTCTCACTGGGACCCCTGCTCCCGCTTTTCCTCTCTCCCTCTGGCCGCTCTCATTGGGCCCTCTCCCCTCTTGTGTGCAAAAAACCTTGGCATCATCTTCGACTCCACTCTCTCCTTCTCTCCACACATCACAGACCTTGCCAAGATGGCCTACTTCCAGCTGCACCTGCTCAGAGGTATCCTACCATTTCACCAGAGCTCTGGTTCTTTCCAGGCTGGACTACTTCAACAGCCTCTTTCTCAATATTCCTAACTCTCCTCTTCGCTCTCTTCAACTAATCCAGAACAGGACTACAAGACTTATCCTTAGCCTTAAGCCCAGGGACTACATCTTTCCAGCTCTGAAATCTCTCCACTGGCTCCCAAATGCTGCGAGGATCACGTTCAAGACCCTCTGCATTATCCACAAGGCTTTCTGGGGCTGTGGTCCTCTCTATATCCAACAATCTCTACCCAAATACTGTCCTTCTAGGGCCCTATGCTCAGCCATCTCAAACTATCTGAGGGTCAGACGATTCTCCAAAAAGAGAGTTAGGGGTAGATTTATCTCCTCTACAGGGGCCTCCCTCTGGAAGGGCCTCCTTGCCCCTCTAAGACTTGAACCGGATAACCTGAGGTTCCAGAAGCTGCTCAAGACCTTCATCTTCTCTTCTTCCTTCTCTATTCCTCTCCCCTACTAATCTACCTGTCTGCTCGTCCTGACTGGTGGCATGGTTGGCCTCAGAGTCTCATAGAGTACCACGTCTCCCCTCCGTGACCAGTCACCCTGCACTGCTTTCTTGCCTACCCAGCACTTACGGTCTGGGACTGGACCCATGTGGTCTGCTGCCGTCCTCGCACTTAGAGCCATGCTGCCCTGACTGCAGTTCCCCTCTTACCCCCTCTTTGCACTTCTCCCCTCACCCTCTCACCCGCACTTCTCGTTGCACTTGAACAATCTGAATGTCACAAGGCCTAGTAAGAATGTTTGTCTTGTCATCCCCATGTCTTCCCTCCCTTGTCATGTTGCGCCTAGAAATACTTGGGTACTACTGGTGTGTTATAAATACCAAATCATATCAAACGCAATGAGGCTGCCATAGGTACTATTCATCATACTCTACATACTCTAGGGGCAATTCTCATTCATCACTCACTTAAATTCTTCCTCTCTGAGATAGCGTGGGATCAAGAAGGAAGAACCTTGTTGGTCAAAGGGTTCCTGGAGTGGGTACATGTGGTCCTGATAAATACATATGCCTCTAACATTGATGACCCAGGGTTTCTTTGACTGTGTGTTTGTGAAACTAGTAGACTGGGGCTACCGTGATATGGGTTGGGGGGGGGGGAACCATAACAGAGTAACGAAAACGACCATGGACCGGTCCAACAAATGTACAGAGCCACAGCCTAAAGCGAGCTTGAGGGGGGTTGAAATGTGTGCTACATATGGGTTGGTCGATGCCTGGTTGGTAAAACGCATGGTGGAACAAGGCTACACTTTTCACTCATGGGTGCATGGCTCAGCCACACGCACAGACTACTTATTCATCATGGGGCCAGGGTTGTTTCGATAAGTCAGTGTGAAATCCTCCCCAGTACTATCTCCGGCCACTCCGTCAACCTGGAGTGCTCCATTACAGGTAGGACCGCTGGTGCAAGAACTTGGGGATTTATGACAGAAGCCCTTAAGGACGAGGTGTTCCATGGGGAGATTCGGGAGGAGATGACTGACTTCATTGGCCGGAATATGGGCTCCACTGGGTCGCACAGGACAGTATAGGAGAGCCGTGAGTGCTACATACAGGGGATATGTCTGATCAAGCAGGTGGGCATACAGAGACTGATTAAAGGGGGCTGGAAGCTAGTGAGCGTAGTCCGAAAATGCCGGTACAGAAATTTGGGACCTCCAGGAATACCAGTATCCTGGCCAAGATTAGGCTTGAGCTAGATACTCTGGGAAGTTAAATCCCTCAACATGGGGCACATGGTAAGGCAATATGGAGCGGGTCGATACAGAGGAGCCATGCTGGCCAGGATGTTTTTGACAGACCGGAATCCACAACACAGAGGTGATAAGGGAGTCTCAGGCGAAATACCAGCATGATACAGCCTGTATTGCAGAGTCCTTCTGGAAGTTCTATAATAATTTATACACCTCACAATCTACAAAGGAGGCCGCCTCCATTCAACAGTATTTGGAGGACATCGAACTCCATTGGTTGGACTCCTCCCAGCAGAAGGCGCTTAATAGGGAAGTGACCCTGGAAGAAGTACTTTTGATCACCATGGACCTCCCAGGGGCCAAGGCACCTGGGCCCGATGGCCTATTGTGCGAATTCTATAAAGCTTATGCGGTCATCCTGGCCCCACTTCTCCTGCAGATGGTTACGGAATCTTTGTCACTTGGTTCCTTCCCCCCTACCCTTCGGGAAGCGATAATTACACTCTTAAACTGTGCGTCATATCTGCCGATCTTCCTCATCAACGTTCACAACAAAATATTTGCCAGGGTGCTGGCCAATCGGCTACTCCCATTGATGCCAGGACTGGTTTTGTGCCAGGGAGGAACACTTCCTACGAGCTACAGAGATTCTTCAGGGTTCTGGCGGCATTGGACTCTGGGTTACAGGCCGCTGCCATATTATCACATGCCAAGAAGACATTTGACTTAGTCGAATGGCCCTTCCTCTTCTCCATGCTCAGGAATTGGGACTGGATTTAACCAGATGGTGAAACTCCTTTACACCTCTCCCTCTGCTAAGGTTTCGGTGGGGGGCCACCTGTCCGGCGAGGTGGGTATGGGGAGAGGGAGGAGGCAGGGCTGCTACCTCTCCCCGCTGCTTTATGTGCTAGAAATTGAGCCTTTGGCGGCCACTATAAACGCAAAATGCAAAGAACAACAGTAAACGCCGAAACTATTGGCATTGCCAACTCTTGTTATTTAAATACATTTATTCTAGTTGCTTCTTGGCTCCAAATGAAATGCCTCATTATCTTTTTCTCATCCCAGTACTTCTATTTGCAGCCCAGCCTCCTTTGACAGGTACCTTCTTCCAACTAAACATTTCCACCCCCCTCCAAGAGGTATAATACCTCCCTCTACCATTCCACCTCAGTTAATTAGACCATTATCCTCTCTCTGCTATGCTTTGGATGGCACCATTGGTGAGCCTGGTTGTAACCTATCATGCACATGGATGAGGGGAAGGCGGAAGCCGGGCAGGGAACTACTCCTGCCCCCCTGCTGGGCAAGGGTATCCAGCTGATGAAATATTCCACCAAGCAACCCTTGTGGTTGCATGCACGGTCTGATTTTGTGTGATGTTCCCAAGATGGGGAGTCTCCGTGCATCTGGGCAGAGGCAAGTGCTGTTTCCCTGACCTCTATAGGGACCCGCATGGGTAACAGTAAGCCTCCTTGTGTGATAGTGTTTTTTTGCTGTGCACAAATAGAACATTCAGTATGGTGACGATCTTGCGAGGCACGTCGCACAGCTCTGTCTTGTTGCATCCCCGGATTGGCATTGGTGACGGTGGCCACCAACCTGGTGATGTGGGATAACTGAGGATAGAGTGGGCAGGGGAGGAGTCCAGAACACTCAAGTTGGTGATTTCTCCATGCGGAACGACCTGTCCCAAGAGAAGGGCAGTGTGGGTGTGCAAGCAGGGGACTAGGCTGTGGCCCCAACCACTTCCTGTCTTGTATGCCTCTGCGCCCACTTGGGCAGTCTCCACGTGTGTACCCGACAGCCTTCACTTGTGGATTCCATATAGGTCACTTGAGTTTACTGTGGGGTTTCTGTATTTTTTTCATTTTATGTATTGCGTGATTTTTCAATTTTCTCAAATGTATTTTCATCTTGTACTGTATGTACTGTATATTTCCTTTTCTCTGCCTATGAATCTACAGACTCACCCTTGACTAAAGTTTCTGTGCTGTGTTTACACTACCAGTACATGCACGTTTCCCTGTATTTTATTTCTGTTTATGACAAACCCTGACTGCATTTCCTGTGCTAATGGTTTATTTCTGACAAGTGCTTGCATGATATCCTGTGTTTGTATTTGGTTACTGCATTAATGCTTAACTGTACTTGGTTTCAATATTGCTTGCTCAGTGCGTTTTGTACTGTTACTTTATGATCTCTGTAGATTCTTGGCTCCTGGCACACTGAACATTGCTCACCTTTTTGCCTGTTTTACTGCAACGTATGAATAGCAGGCATTGGGTCTTATTACAAGTTGGGCTGTGTGGGTAAAGATGTGGCAGTATTTACGTATACTGCCAAATTTACACAGCACCCAAATATAACTTTTCCAGAAAGTTGGAGGATTCACCTCCAGCTATGAGCCGGAGGTAAATCCACCAGCTTTCTGCCAAATTCTGGCAGAATAACCGTGCCAGATTTACTGCTGTGGTAATTCTGCCAAAAATCCCCCATGGAGTCCTTATTAATTTCTGAACGTGTGGGTCGGGGCAGAGAAGCTGCGGAGGCACTTTAGCAGGCACCATTCTCTTTCTGTGCCCTCCTTCTCTGCCTTTCTGCCCAACCTGCTCTAGATTTCCACCCTCTGCCCCTGCTCTTCGCTCTTTCTCTTCCTCTCCATCTCTTCCCCTCTCTTATCCCTCTTTCTCTCTCTCCCCTTCTCATTCTTTGTCGTTCTCTCTCCCTTGATCCCCTTCTCTTTTCGTTTCTTCTCCCCCCCCTTCACTCAGCCCTCACCCTGTCTACCAGCCACTTCTTTCCCCTCTCCCACTATCTCCACACCAGCTATTTGTCTTGCGCCCCACTCCCCTCGCTCCCCATTCTTTCTCTCTGTCTCCCACTGTCTCTCTCGCCCATTCTTCTCCTTCCCAGAAGCCTCCCCACTCAGCTTGTTCCTCTCCAACTTTTCCCTTCTTACCTTGGTGTCCCTTCTCTGCCCCTGCATCCACGGGTACTCCACAGGCCCCTGAGTCCCAATAAAGTGGATGTGCCTAGCCTGTGTGCCTACAGTTGATGTTCTGCCTTGTGCTCGCAGCCCTGTAAGACAAACATCCGTGTCCAGCGTGCCCAACATACTCTGCCAGCAATAAGTCTAAATCTGTTCCCAATTTCTGACCTGACCGAAGACTCTGGTGCATTCATGGGTGTGCACCCTCTTCGGTCAGTCCACCTGCATACACAATACACCCCCAACAGGTCTGTTTATCCCAGGCACAAAGTTGTGGCTCAGCCTGGGGGTCTCCCACATGGCCTTCCCCATTTTGGCCTGCATCCAAAGTCCACAGAAATACTTTCATTAAACATTATCAGTTAAATGTAGCCAGTCACGAAGCCTGCGTTTTTCGCATTGGTGTTCTAGATGCAGGCACGGATTGAAGGAAGTGGGTGCCAGAAATCTTTTAATAAACATAGTGGTGGAGTGTGTTGCAGCATACATATGTGTTCTGTGGTGTTTCATAGACCCAATCATCATGCTAGTTGGTATTCCTCAAAATAAAGAGCTGGGACAAGGAAGAGGGATGGGGTAATGCCTAGATTACTTAGCAGTAATCCTCATTACTCTAGTCAAGCACTTCCTCTTCACAGCACGTGTCCCAGACGCCCCACCTTTCTCTTGCTCAGTGTGGGATGGTAGGGTCCATAATCCTTGGTGGGAAATGGTTAACTGAGGTAGTATGGTAGATGGAAGTATACCTCCTGGAGGGGAGCAGAACAGTTTAATTGGGGTTCCTATCAAGGGAGGCTTGGCCTCCAAAGTAAATACATTGAGGAAGAGTGGCACTAGGAATAATGAGGATTACCGGTAAGTAATCTAGGGATTATATTTAACACACCATAAACATTTTTATTTTGCTCCCTTTCATTTCCGATATGAAAATGTAACTGTCTAGATTAGGCCACTAATTACAAGGCCCCATGTCTTTTAAAGTTTCCTTACCTATTTAGGATTTTGTGGTCCCCCCAGATATTTGTATGTGGGGCATAAGAAGTATTTTACAAAATGTGTTTTGACCCGCAAATTCTTTATAGTACTAACTTTGATTACTGTCCATGAACAGCTTTCAGTTGTCACTCATAGCTGCTCTTCTTGAATATCTGACTTAAGTAATTTAAGAACTAAACGTAACATTAACTATTTTTATTGACACAATGGTTTTTTAAAAGAGTATCTAATGTTGCGTGGGACCTGTGGTGAGGTTCCTTTAAGCGGCCTGATGCAGGTGACGTCAGGCCGCAGGTTGAATAAATGGGGCGTCACGCTACACACAAGACAGTGCACGTGCGTAGCTGACTATTGAAGCTGTGTCGCTGTGTGCTCTTTGCATGGCACTTCATCGCGCGTTGGAGGCTTGTACGGGTTTATTATACTGGTGATGAGGTAGACGCTTGGTGGAGGAGGGCCCCCCCTCCCACTGGAACTCTGAGTTCCAGCTGATCATTGGGAGATACAACACTGACTAGCAAACGTTGAGTGCAAGGGATGTGTAATTCCTTCCGAGCAAGAAAAAAACTAAAAATCAACAGAAACAAAAGTTTCAAAATCCAAAAAGCTCAACTAATTTCTTTCGAAATATCAAAGCCCTAAACATAACTGTGAATAATCCAGAGTCGATGGTCTCAAAAAATAAAAAAGGAGACCATGGCGTCATCGAAGAAGTGGAAAAGCAGAAGCCAGAACGGCAATCCACAAGTAGCAAGTCTGGAGCTAAATTAAATGTAATTGAGAAAAATTCAACGTCCGTAGAGAGGATTATAGATGAAGAAGTTGAGGAAGAAGCTGATGACGAAGAGCTGATAAACTTGTCAACATATAGCGCCCAAGATGTAGATGAACAAGAGGATGAGTCTTCAGATGAGAATACTCAACAAAAGGCGGTAAAAGAGCAAAAGACGGATAAGGAAATTCAAATTGGGAATAAAGAAGCAGGATTTAAAAGATGCTCACTCCCAAAAGATATGGTACTGGCGAAAATGAAGTTGACTAAAGGAAAAAGAACGATTACTTGGCCGAAATCACTGGGGAAAGAGGAGCCTCCTAAAAAAGAATAAAGATCTAAATGAGGGAATCGGTCAAGTGTTCCTTACACTTGAAGAGAAACGGGCCTCGAGTTCGCATCACCAGACAATTGAAGAACACAGAGATATAACATCTATGGACTCTCAAAGTGCGGTCCAGTCTGAGATGAAACAAATGATGGGGGCTAAGAAAATAAGTTTAGGAGAAACAAAAACACCAGATACTGCCCCAAAGAATAATATAACAACTAAGAGAACGGATAATGTTCGTAAAGAAAAGTCATACAGGGTGCTGGTTGAGAAAATAGAAAAGAAGAGCGATGCGCAGTTAAATAGATACACGATTCTGCAACTATTCCAAAAGATCCCGGTACTAAGAACAATAAAGAGCCAACGAATAGACCGCGTCGAACTGATACCAGATGCCCTACAGAAATTCGTGTTGCTCCATATTAACGAGAAAAAGGTGGCTGAGCAAGTCATAATGTGTGAAAGACATCTTTTGGACGCAGGCTATCAGGTTTATGAAGTCGACAATGCACTGGTGGAATCGGAGAGAGATGATTCAATTGGCAAAAGCAATCAGCCCGGTATTGAACCAAAAGACCAACTGAACGAGTTATCCAAAAGGCCCAAAAAAAGTAAAGGAGAAGAAGCGTCGAGAAGATTAGAGGATGAAGAGGAAACAAGGCAGCAGTGGTTAAGTGAAGAGATACAGCTGAAAAAGATTAAAATAACAATAGAGAACCCACAAGAAGACAATGCTGCACTAATAGAAGACTCGTCAGATAACAGTGAAGAAGGCTTAGCCTGGAAATGGCTAGCCCCATCCCTGAATGGAGCAAAGAAGAGCTAATGGCTAGATGAAAGAGCCAACTTGGTGATAACCTCTTGGAATACGAGAGGCCACTCACATTTGGTGAATCAAATTCCAGAAATTATGACAAAGGCAGATCTTATCGTATTGCAGGAAACATGGATAACGGAGAGATACCATGCATTGAGGGGTTCGAAATGGCGTTTAACCCAGCCATTAAAAAAACAAAAGGCCGCCCTATGACAGGTCAACTCACGTTAGTCAACAGGAAATGTGGGTTGCGAATTAAGTCATCAAAAAATATATCACCCTATATACAATGGAGCTACATTGTATCTGAGTTCCAATCATCAGGGCTCCACAAAGCCTTTCATTTTATCAATGTGTATTGTAATTCAACAACAAAATTCCATCAAAAATTTGAAGATGATCTACTAGATGTAATTGATAATATCCTAACAGAGGATCCAAAAGCAAGAATGATAATGTGTGGAGACTTCAATATGAAACTGATGAGATCTCGCAGTCGACGACGGTACTAAAATGTAGAGCGAGGATAAAATGTGACCGCTGGCTAGAAGAAACAGTTCAGAGAAATCTCATAATGATGAATGGAGTAACCGGTGGTGATATACCGGCGCAACCGACTTGGGAAAGAGGTACCCAAAGATCTATTCTAGACTACATCTTTATTTCGGAGAATCTTCTGGCAGAAATGATCTCATTGAATGTACACACAACGGAACAAAGTGACCATCATATTGTAGCAGTTAAATGGAACAAAAGTAAATTAGAGAAAAGGGAACAACGGAGACACGAAATATCGGTGGTACCAGGCCGAAACAGATTGCGGATGGGAAAGAAGGACATTGTGTCAGTAACCAACCAGCTACAACAATACCAAGAGCTGAGCTCAGTCGTTTCAATCGAATACCAACAGTTCCTTGAGGTTTACAAAACTAAAAAGTGGCCCTCCTTGAACAGACCGGGATTTCAAAAACATCATTATGACCCCCGAGGTGACTAAAAGAAAAAGAGAATTAAGGAAGGCAATAAGGATAATCCTGTCATCAAAAACCAGAATATGAAAAAAGTCAAATAAAAAGGATTAAAAAACGATATAACAACTGGTGTAAACAACATAGATCGAGATTGGAACAAAGAGATGCTGAGGTGATACTGAAAGCTCTAAATCAAAAGAATTCGAGAGGCTTTTGGGCCATACTAAATGATACACAGAGCACTGAAAAAGCACTATAGACAAGCGCAGTACAAGAAAAAAAGAGTAGGGAAAGCACTACGCGGAGCTATTCAAAAAAAGAAAAAAGGGAAGTCTGACAAAGATGGATACAAGCCAACCCTGGACATTAGAAATAGCGAGAGACGACATTAGAACAATCATCAGAAAAAGTAATGCGTCACGCTCAGCAGGCCCAGATGGCTTGTCAAATGCAGACTTAAAAGGAAATGTAGATGAATGGACAGAGTTCTGCTATACCCTGTTCACTGCGATAACAAAAGAAGGCAGAATCCTGACAAATTGGAAACAGGGGCTCATAGTGCCAATCTTTAAGAAAGGCATTCGATCCGATCCGGCGAATTATAGGCCAATAGCACTACTTGACGTACTAGGAAAAGTGTTTGCATCGTTAATATTACAACACCCAAGTGAGTGGATTCGGCAACAAGAAATCTTTGACAAACGCTAGTCGGGATTTGTCAAGAGAGTCGGCTGTAGTGTTAACTTACTTATGTTAAATCTCCTGAAAATCGACGCGATAAGAACTGGCCAAAAGATATATCTGGCATTTATCGATATGGCAAATGCCTTTGATGGAGTCGATAGAGAAAGCCTATGGTCGAAACTAAAAAAAAAAGGGTGCAATACATGTCTGCTCCAGGCGATAAAAGATCTTTACTCTGGAATTTCGATCCAAGTGAGGTTAGACAAAGAAGGAAATCTAACAAGACTGATACCGACCGAGAGGGGTGTCGAACAAGGATGCCCACTAGGAGTGACACTTTTCAATTTCTACATTGCTGATGTAGGACCTGCACTAGCATCGGTGGTGTCGTTTCCACCATCTATAAATGGAGTTGAGATAAATCACATTCTATACGCAGATGACATGGTAATTTTGGACCGCACCCCGATTGGTCTACAACGAAAACTAACGGCTCTTAGAACATTTATTGAAGATCTGGGGCTAGAGATCAATGCTGCGAAATCCGAAATTCTGGTGCTGGAAAACTTAAGAGGATGGAAATCCAAAAATCAGAAGTTATCATGGTATGTAGGACCAAAAAAGATATATAAGGTACCCTATACAAGATATCTAGGAACCATAATTAATTCCAGCATAAACGACGAGCCGATGTTGAGAAAGCTATTAAATAGTTGCAAACAGCTCACAACGCAAGGTAACATCATACAGAAAAAATACGGGAAATTTACGTATGATCCCGTAAGAAGATTCTATCAAGGAAAAGTGACTCCAATCCTCACGTATGGAGCTGAAAATATGTTCGGGGTTGATCATAAGGTATGGTCACGATGTGAAGGAGTCTTTTGGAAGAAAATATTGCAAATTCCTCAAGGAACGCCAACGGCCTGTGTGCTGTATGAAGCAGGGGTTTCATCACTCAATGCACGGGTTGCCTGGAACAAGTTGGCCCTGTTTAGAAAAACGAACGCAGAAGCAAATTTACCATCTGTTAAAATTTTAAGTCAAAAGAAGAGTATAAGGCAATCTGCATTAGATGAATGGAAGAGCCAGTGCAAAGAGATTCTTGCACAGGTGGGGTCAGATGAACAAACATTATGGCAGAACCCCGAGCTGGTGAAAAAGAAATTATTAGATCTAGACTGGATCCAAGTATGTGAGAAAAGAGCGGCACAAAAATGTATGAACAATGCACCATCAGAAGCCAAAAAACGTAACACACTTGCAAACTATTTAATGTTATCACCGTGCAAACAACTAAGAAAATTATACCTTCAGATTAAATATCTTCGAAACAAATAAGTTCTAATTTGGAGAAGGTCAATTGAAACAAGTAACTCCAAGTGCAGGTTGTGTGCTAGAGAAGATGAAAACCTAAAGCATGTGATATTGTTTTGTGCTGAATTAAAAGATCAACGCGAACAATGTTTAAGGCTTGAGATGAACCGAGTTCTGACATACAATGCAGAAGAATGGTGGAGGCATCTACACACTGGCGAGAGCAAAACCCTAGGGATCGCCACAATGAGATTCCTAGACCAAATCCAAATATGTTTAGAGACCAAACCAATAAAATCAGCTGACGTGGAGCCGACATAAAGAGAGGTGATGTTATCGATCGACAGAAGAAAGTGAAGGAATGCAAAAACACAAGAGTGAATAGAATATTAAATAAGTAAAGCCATGGACTATCTTGAATAGCTGAAAACTAATGTATAGAAGCAAGATGCTGAGTTTCAGTAGTAGTCTAACTGTGGATTTGGAAATGTTGCTATTTTTTCTCTTTTATATAGTTTATGTCTTATTAAGATTTTACTTTTTTTGAATTCTAAGTTTTTTTTCCTTTTTTGTCTCTCACATGCAATGTGTTCTTATAGTCATAAATTTCGAAAAGTTTGTAAAAACTAAATGAAATGAAATAAAAAATACAAAATAAAAATTCCTTAGCTTAGTGTGCACACAAGGAAGTGCCCGAATTGACTCCCTTCTCGAGTCTGCAGCTCCATACAGGAGTGCTTGTGCACTTTCGGATGGGGACGAGAACATTTTTTTTTGTTTTTCCTTTTCTCCTGCCAAGCCAGGTACTCATAGCCAGTGATTGAGGACTTGCTCCTCCCTACATTTGGACTCTGTTGTGTCACTGTACAAAAGCACACCCTCCCACATACCTCAAACCCCTGATTGGCGGCTCCGCAGTTGAGTGCTCGTGCCATCAGCAGGGTAAGAGCTTCACCCTGGCACTGGGCCGGATCGAAAAGAAAGACGACTGAAGGGCCACCTGATGGCGCGGGTGCACCTCCAACACCCAGACAACAGGGATCTCTGGCAACCTTGAAAGAGTTTGCTGTAGCCGGCGCCCCGTCTAGTTTGGGCCCACAGTGGGCATTATGGTTGGAGAGGCTTGAAATGCACTTTGATGCTCTGGGGGAGGGGTAATGGGGGTTTACGACAGTGCTAATAGGTCAACGCTACTATACTCTGCAGGGCCGGAAGTGTATAAGGTGTTCAAAACACTGCGCCCTGGGGATAATTCATACACAGCCTCCAAGAATGTACGGAGTGAATACTACACCCCAATGGTGAATCTGGATTATGAACTGTTTGCTATGTGCTCAGCTAAGCAAAAGGAGGATGAATCCTTAGATGCATTTCATAGCAGTCTCAAACACTGCCACCTCTTGTGCATGGAACAATGAAGAAGAGGTTGTTTGTCAACAGCTGATTGAAGGCTGTTCATCTAGCAAAATGAGATGACAAATCTTGAGAGAGCAAGGTATCACGTCAGCCCGAATCCTTGAGATGGGTCGGTCTCCTGAACTGGTGCAGGTGAGGGCATCAAAAATGGATGTGGCCATGAGACAGTTAAGCCAGAGGAGGCATGTGTGGTTGACAAGGAACAAGCGTGTAGGCCTGTCAAGAAGGCCACGTGAACTAAGCAAGAGAAAGGGCCTGCATTCACTGCCATCGTGCCTGCAGTGCGGATACGACTTGCCACATTCTGCAGATTGTCCAGCAAAGGGACACACATGGCAGGAAGTGTGGTGTTGAAAATCATTTTGTGAGGGTGTGCCATTCACATGTGCCAGCCAAACTTTTGCGAGGCTGCGCCCACATGCTCTGAGCCAATCACCCAAAGTGGCGACGATCGAACCTGCGACAGTCCCAGTTGAATATCTGGCTGAGGATGATAAAGAGGAAGATGTGTTCTTCATTTTGAGTGTGAGGGAGATGAACAAAAAGAAGGAATGCCAGCCCAGATGTGTGGTGAGTGTTAACGCGACTGACGTCCCTGTGCTTGTGGACCCGGGGGCATCGGTCAATGTGATGGCCTATTCACAATACGTCTCCTTGGAGGGTCCCTTGGCTCTGAACAAATCCAATGTACACATCTTCACATTTGGGGGAAAATTGCTCCTTCCACTAGAAGGAATGTGTGTGTCTGACTTCAAGCATAAAGGAAAGAAAATAAAGGCAACATTTTCTGTCACCAAAGTCAGTGGCGACACGCTGTTGGTCTGTTTGGCTGTGGAAGCCCTAGAGATAGTGAGTTTTGCTTTTGGTGTGTATCAAGAAGATGTCCAGATGTTGTTGGAGAAGTTAGATGATGTATTTGAGGGGATAGGCAAGCTGAAGTGTGACCGCATTCATCTACATATCAACTAATTGGTACAACATGTCGCCTTGAAACAATGTAGAATGCCATTCCACCGAAGGGACCTGTTGGAGAAAGAACTTGACAACCTGGTTCGGCTGGACATAATTGAATCGGTGGAGGGTCCCACACCTTGGGTTTCGCCCGCTGTGGTGGCTCGCAAACCGAAGCAACCGGACTCTGTGTGCACATGTGTGGACATGTGCCTCCCCAATAAAGCCATCAAGTGGGAGAGGCATATAACTGACAGATCTGCAGCGGGTGTCTTCTTTTCAAAGTTGAGCCTGTGGGCAGAGTACCTGTAAAGACTGGATGGGGGTTATCTGTACTCCTGCCCTCTATATGGCAGAGTAGAAGCACAGAGCACATCAGCCAAGATTCTCTAAGCGGTAGCAATGCAATCACGGCTTAGCTCTCAGGAGGTGATGCGGGCTGGTTCTTAAGTACAGTGTAGTCCCCAAGCCCCCAAAAAGGAATGTCCACACACTATGTGAATGATAACAGTTCTTTATATAAATAAGGTTCAAATTATAGACACACAATAACACACTTTGTGCTCAGGCAATACTATAATGATAAATATGTACAATATCTATGTGGTACCACTGTTAACGCTTGACTCCATTAAAATGCACCAACTGCTGACAGCTTCAAATGGCATACAAATCAATAGCAAAAGGTATCAACAATAGACTTGGGAGGTAAACAAGTTTGTTAAACAATTGGCAGAATACTGGGTCTCTATCAAAGGCACAGTTCTGTATGAGGATGCCCCCCACCTGGGCAACCTGGAAATAAGATATTGACAAGCCCAGTCCATGTTTTGCTTAGCAGAGTCTTATTTCCTTCTACAAATATTCTACTACCCCAATGTACCTGGTTTAGCAGTGTTCGTCGACGGATCCTTCTTGAGTGGACTCCCTTTAAGGCAGGAGCCACAGATCATCAAGATCCCTCAAAGAGAAGAGGGAACAATGACATTGGGCCACAGCTTCAGCCTGGCGGTGCTCGTTGACGATCGGTCGTGGACGTCCTGCAAAGATGAGGCATGCAGTGCACCTCAACGACGATAGTCTGTTGCCGCAAAGAGTCAATGAAGAACGTAGGCCCAGCAAGGGCGTCGGGCCATCAGTGTTTGGCGTCGGCGATCATGACTCGGCCACGGCAGGCTTTCGGATCTTTGTTAGGGAGAATTCTCCTTCTTTGGCTAATTTCCCTTACCTAGTGAGTCCCCCAGCAGCTTTGCTGGATTTCTGGAGTTTATTTTTTCCACTTGGTAAGAGTGTGAGCTTTTCCCCACTCTTTCCTGTGTTTTGCCATGTGTATTTCATCTGTTTTTGTGAATGTGGACTCAGTAGCCCCCTTCTTTCGTGTGTTACACAGCACCTTCAGTGCAGTGACACAGGGTTGTCTTTTAGACTTCCCACGACTCCATTTCTGAGGCTGACTACAGTCCCCCAGAAAAGGGTAAAGTTGCCATTAACTTTACTTAGTCATTTAACCACAGATCCAGTACACCCCATCTTACATGGAGTACTGGCTAGGGTTAATCCTGAACTCTTTTTTTCGGTACCTTCTAGAGCATTGTTTCGCTCTTTTAACATTTAGACTTGGCTGGTGGCAGCGGCATCTACCCTAACTTTTCTACCGCGATTATACTATATAAACGTGGTATTGTTTTAGGCTATTAGATTAGCCTCGAACATAAACCCGCTTGACCAAATACTTTTTCTTTTGGCTCCGGTCGGGTTTATTCGCCATTTCTTTTTGTTAAAATCCTTCTTGTGTTTTACTTTGCGTGGCAAACCAGGTTTGCCTTCTTTGTTCACCGTCATTTGGCAGGCTTCTGCAGCAGTCCTGAGCTATCTACCCTTCAACGGCCAGAGGAGATCCAGTCTGGAGTCTTCTTCCCTTGAGCTTGGTGGGGATAACCAGCTCATCTTCCACAGCCAGAGGATCCTCGTCTTGGTCGAAATCGCTGCACACTGCTGTAGTGGTCCAGATGGCCATCTGAAGAGCCTCTCCTGTTTTTAAGGAGCGCACCTTTTATTCACCGTCGCTGCTGCCGGTTTCATCCCTGTGTGGTGCAGACTCCTTCAGACGTTCTCCTTCGTACCGAAGCTCCAGGAACCGTGGGTCTGCAGGAAACCACCAGGAACAACTGCCGTCGCACCAGCCTCTTCACTGAATAAGGTACTTTGTTCTGCTTGAGGAATTAGGGTGAATCCCTTTCCTCCCCCTCCAAAGCTTGCCCTTGTCTTCCCTCTGTCTTATCACTTTTGCTTCCTCCGTTGACAATATCTAAGTGCTCCTGGCAACGTTGAATCTTGAACTATCTGACTGTGTGATCCTCGACAACAGGAACCCGGTTCCACTTGACACTGGCTCCGGCCTATTGACTTTTGTATTATTCGTCAGCAAGTGTTCTCTGATTCTGTCTGCCTTGACAAATGTATTGCCCATGATTTTTGCCCCCAACTCTCTCTAGTTAGCCCGGGTGCTAAGTGTGTTTTTGCCCCGGTAACATTTCTTGCCGCGGATACGCGTTTCTTTAATACGACCGAACTGTCAAAAATGTATCGCAAACGTATTCCCGGGGACGCTTTTGTTTCACAACACCGGTCTGCCTAAACACAGGGTACTTACCTTGAGCTAAGTTGTACTAAGAGAATTGGTTGATTGTAGTATATTTTATAGTATATTTTGTAGTATATTTTATAGTATATTTTATATTAATAGAAGTGTGTTTTACAGATGGTTTTAAAATAAATGTACTTATATTTTTACCTGAAACCTTGAGTCAGTGTTTGCTTGAGTCACAGTAATGGTGGTCCATATGTGTAATCTCTGCTACTGCTCATATACTCTTGAGATAAGCCTGGCTGCTCCGCTACTGCTACCACTTTAACATAGTAGTACAGGCTTGTACCAAAGGTGAACTTGTATTACCACTTGTGGACTTAATTCTGTGTAGTGGTCCCTAAGGGCACTGCACAGGATTCTGCCTAACAATCTTCGTCAGCATCTTTGTGGACTTCGGTTGGGGGGAAACCTCACCGGGGGATTCTCCTCGGTCTGTCAGCAACCTTGACTTTCTCCGGTGTGAAAAAGCAGTCAACGGTGATGAGCAAGGGAGTCCTTGATTCAAAGTGTTCTTAGGCAATGGTGGTCGGCGATGGACTTCAATGTCCGGGTGCTTCACTTTGATTCCTCTGCAGTCCCAGTCTCCAGTTGCTAGCTTTTCGAGGACTGACTTCCAGGGAGCCTTGGTAAAGGTTAGCTGGTGCACGATGCTCCCTCATAGCTCGGGAAGAGGTCTCCAGCCAGGTCCTCTCTTGGATCAGTTGTTGAAGACACGACAGCTTTTGGATTGCGTCGAAAGAAAGCAGCAGCAAAGCCTTCTTCTTCCAGTTGGGCTTCAAGGTAAGCATCAACTTTCGACTTCAGCTTCTGAACAATTCCAGTCAGTAAGAGGTCCCCAGATATACTGTTCCGTCTCTTATTCACACTGTTGAGCGAGGCTCAGGGAGCCAATCATTCAGAGGGACATTCAGCAGACAGGCAGCCAAACAGGCTGACATTGCATTGAGGCCCTTCTTCTCCATCCAGACACTCAAAACAAGGAATGTGGAGTGGGACAAGCACCGAGCCATTCAGCACTCCACACTGCATTCATACCAGTTTCGGGCAGAGCTCTCTCAGTCATTGTGGCACACACCAGAGACCAGACACCCATAACATGAAATGTATATTGGTCACACACTCCATTCACCCAGGTCCCACCCAAAAGGGTGTACCCACACTATACAGTCACTGGGAAGGCTCCAGCCAGTCTGGCCTGGACTTCCCCCACAATACCATATATGGAATTTCCACCCAACAGCCGGTCAGGGGAAGGGACAGAGTCAAGGCTTCCCAGGACTTTGGGAAAACAAAGTAACAGGCAATAGAAAGCAAGAGGCCACAGGGGCCATCTTGACTCCCATCAGGAATCAACTGATTCCAATGTCAGGGCCTGGGTATCCCAAAACGGAGGATACTCAGAGCACCTGTCAAATTCAGCATGGAGCTGCCACCAACCCATAGCCTTTTCTGTGGGCCGCACACAGGTGCCCAAAAACATACACTAGGAATACAGGGTTGTACCCCCACCCATGGGTGCCATACAGTTATCCCAAGGGTCTGTTCACCAAGATCAAAAAGAGGAAGAGCTGCACTTGGACTCCTGTGCAGAAAATAACACAGAACACACATGATAAAAGGACTGCAGGACAAGGACATGGAGGCCCTGTCCCTCCAATGCATTTCCAGCAATACAGTACCATCAGCTAGCCCTGCATCCAGAGTGCCTGTACATCACAACTTTTACCAAACACTGGGGCCTCTACCGGCTGAAGTTTTTCAAAACACGGTGAGAGGGGTACTGGCTGGTATCCCTGGCCCTCTTAACATTAGTGATGATGTTCCTGTTTTTGCGAAGATAGAGTGTGAAGATTGGAGATGGTTTTTGAACGGATTCAATCCCTTCAGCTCACACTGCACAAAGACAAATGCGAGTTTCTGAAGATATGCCTTGAGTTCATATTCCAGCAAAGGGGTGTCTCAGCTGACCCAGCCAAGGTGGGAGACATTCAAGACACCAAAGCACTTGTGAACGTATCAGAAGTCCAAGGTTTCTTAGGCATGGTAATATACTATGGGCGTTTTCTTAGAGACCTTGCCCCCCTATCTGAGCCGTTACAGAGCGTAAAAAAAGGGCACCCTTTGGAGATGGACTCGCTGGAAGTATCAAATCAGATCTTACTGCTGACACTTCAATGGCATTTTTGGACCTGGAAAGAAGTTCGAAAGGGATCATGGATGCGAGCCCATTCGGTCTGGGGGCGATGCTCACTCATTCAGACAAGAATGGTGATGTGAAGCCAGTGGCTTTTGCAAATAAAGCCATATACGCAGCAGAGCAGGGATACTTGCATATTGAGCAAGAGGCACTGCACGTGGTGTAGGGCTGCAGACATTTTCATTAGTATATTTATGGGACGCCTGTGACAGTTATAACTGATCATAAACCATGGATCCTGATCATGGCTGGATCCATGTCCAAACAACGCGCGAGGATCGAAAAATGGATGTTGGCACTGCTTGAATATAATGTAAGCCTAATCTATCGCCTGAGATACAGCAATGCTGCAGCCCATTTCTCTAGGCACCTCAATCCTGTGAGTCGGTCTTGGAACAAGATGAAGCTGAAACGGAGGACTTAAACACCTGCTCACTGAGGCAGCAATGCCTAACTCGATGTTGGTGGAGTAGTTGAGAGAAAGCTTCGAGAAGGATGATTGTTTCCACATTCTGAGGGACGCCATCACCAACGGGGACTGAAGAAGGGTGCTGCAAGCTTGGATAAAAGGACAGGTACAGCCCGCAAGACACTGGAATAACTTTGTAGGGTCAAAACCGAACTCACATTCACAGACAATCGACTGGTGTTGAGGGGGCGGAGGGGGTCGAAGATAGTCATCCCTTCCATTTTGGTCTCCAGAGTAATTGATTTGGCCCACCAAGGACACCTGGGATCAGCAAAGACTAAGCCTAGTGAAAGTGTGGTTCCCAGGACTCGAAGAGAGGGTTGAGGACTTTGCAAAAGGATGCATCTGGTGTCGGCCTCTGCCCCAGCGCAAAGGGAGCCAAGAATTGAATCCATGCCATGGACCTCCATGCCATCAGAGGTGGTCCGGGTTAATTTTGGGTCCACGGGAAGACAAATGAATTTATTGGTCGCAATCGGCCAGTAGTCAAGATACCCGGAGGTCGAGTTTGTGCCCTCGACCAGTGTCAGATGTATTGCCGACGTTGGAAAAGAGATTTGCAACAACGTGGACTGTTGGGAGAAGTGTGCTCCGACCATGGGCCGTCGTTCCTGAGCGAGGGTTTTGCTGTGTACATGCGGGAGTGTGGAATTCGCTATAGGAAAATAACAATGGTGTGGCCAACAGCGAATAGAGAAGCTGAGAGGTTCATAAGCACAGTGAACAAAGTGTTTAGGATTGCCCACGGCCAAGGATCATGTCTATCAAGAGCACTGTATCAATTCCTGCAAGAATACTGAACCATCCTGCATTGCTCAATGGGAGTTCCCCGGCAGAGGCCGTATTCAATATATGCCCTTGGAGGCAGATACCAGACCCAGAGTAACGGATACCAGGAGAAATAGAAGATTACGCAATGGCAGAAGATCGTAGGGTGAGAAATGAGTATGAGAATGTCTGAAGAGGCTTGAGGCACTACAATCTAGCCCTTTGTGATACGGTCCTGCTGAGAAGCTGTTATCTAGAAGGCAAATTGTCCACAACATATGAGCCCAGACCACTGGAGGTTATGGATGCGAGAATGTCAATGGTCACGCCGTCCAATGGACGTAACAAAGGTGGGATCGGAAGTTCCCACACCAGCGGACCATTGACTGCACCCTTCGGAGGAGAGGATGGAGGAAGATGATCACGGATTTTCAGCGAATGATGATGATGGACAAACTGAAGAATCAAGGGCTCCCGAATTGATAGTAGACCCAGCCCTGACCCGTCCAAAGGAAGGTTTCCTCAAAGGGAGTAGAGAAGGTCACCAGTCTGGCTGCAAGACTATATAGTAAATACATGATGAGGACCACTGTTATGTTTATGGGCCCTGAGGCAAATGTTTGGTCTGGTTAAAATGTTCTTGTCGTGTTTTTTTCCAAATACATGAAAAAGGAAGAGTGTGATTATGTTCCTTTAAGCGACATGATACGGGTGATGTCTGGCCGCAGGTTGAATAAATAGGGCGTCACGCCACGAACAAGACAGTGCACGTGCGGAGCCCGATTGGTGAAGCTGTGTCCCCATGTGCTCTCTACGCAATGCTTCATCGCGCGTTGGATGCTTGTACGGCCTTACTGTAGGTCCAGTAATCATTTTGTATGATTATTTACTAAATCACATAACGTTTACATTTAACATTGTATGGCACCATAACAATAAAATAAACCTCACACACTTTATAATATTGATTCTGCTCATTTTCATCCAGGTTAAAAAAAAAGGCTGCAGGGATTTAACACACAGAACTCGAAAGCCTAATGCCTTGATGGGAGGCGCAAATAACCGGAACAAAGCAGCTATCTTAAAGTCAAGAAACACACATAAAAGCAGTACTGCTTCGCTTGTCATTTCGATAGCGGGAGATTTCTATCGAACGTTTATTTACGCAATAATTGTTTAGATACTGACCACAAATGTTTAAAATTGTGCCTACCCTTCCAAAAATGTAAATGCATATTTTCCTTCAGTGTATTCCAACGTTATTGTACATCCCTCAAAATGTTAACCTTTTGCATAAGAAAAAATGCCTAGACCATGTGAAAGGTGGCAGCAACCGGGGATGCGAACTGTACCTGATCCTGTTTTCAATGATACACACAGCAACTTAACTGTTTTATACCCGAGGAAAGGAAGCTGAAGATTACCTATTTTGTAAATAAGGTTGCTCTGCCCAAGGAGAAGGGTTGCTTGTGCGACAGGGAGAGGCGTGGTCACAGTGCGCCAGGTGTTGCCAAGGAAGCGCCCCCCTTTACCGTCGCCGCCGGTCAACTGGTCCCCGTGTAAGGGCAGCAGGCAGCTGCCACTGCCGGTAGTAAGCAAAAGAGCAGGGGCGAGGATGTTCCAGCGGCTCGGTCTTTCCCAGGAAGCTCGGTGATGCCGCGACGGACGTGCGCTTCAAGCATCTGTGACGCAATAGCGGACCGCCTCTAAGACCCGGGCTCTTCCAGTACGGTAAAAGTCGCGACCACTGTCAGACAATATGGGCTCGAGCTTCGACATCGTTTTCGGAATTTCGAGTGACATCACTACAGAAACACGCAGCCCTCTTAACGGTCATGTCTTCGCACTTATTTCTGTTGTAAATAATGAGATCAAACCTTCAGGTTTTTGTAAAACTTTCAGCTGTAGTGAAATGGCACTCGTGAACAACTCACGTAAGGCAAGAGTGGAGGACACAGCACAGACCTCTAAATCTCGCTCCATTTTCTTATGGTGACCCTCTGGCGCTGGTGCAAATTCTGGACCAAACGCCATATTTGTGGATTACGAGTCAAGTTTATGGCAACATCTCATACATGCTAACATTCTGAAGCACCTGGGAGGGAAATTGTATCATGGAAAGCGGGAGAAATGAATTTGCATTGGCGTTAGAATTATTTTAGGTGGGAGAAAGGGGAAAGTAGCAAAGATTTTAATTGAAAAATCTGGAGTCGCCCACATAAATGGGGGGTTGCCATGTATGCATTCTGAATAAGCACACTCGACAAAAATAAATAAATTGTACAAAACGAAGCAAACAATCTATCCCATTCATTCATGTTAAGTGAAAAGCTGAAAGTCCCAACATTTTAGAATTGCAAAAGAAGGCATTTTATGGTTCAAACGGCCAAGAACTTATTTTGTGGGTGGTGAATTTTTTACTTGAGTGTCAATATTTCCCAGTAATTCAAGTGATCGAGTATAGCACTGGAGTTTGAACAAATCAGTGGTGCCTTGGGGAGGTTCTCCCGGGAGAGATAAAAAAAAAAATAGGTTAAAATTGTATATTTAACAGTACACTTTTTGTTTCCAATTGGGTATAAAGGCATATCATTTACAATATATGGCAGTATTGCGACTAAAACAACAACACCCTGGCTGGCTGTGCCAAATAATGGCTCTGCCAGTAAGACATACATGCCAACATTCCGAACCACCTGAGAGTGAGATTTCGTCAGAAAAAAATAGGGAGACACAATTTCTGCACACCTCTTGCAAGGAGAACATGTTTATTTCCACAAAAGATAAAGACACGCCAGCAAAGAACTCTGCTGCCACTGAGCGCTCTGCCAAAATCAGGACAAACACCACGTTAAAAGGGCACACAGCATCATCAGTGACAAGCTACATAGGTTACAAATCTGAATGGCTGGTTGGTGTGACCCTATGCTTGGGCTACCTGCTCCATAAGGGGTGCCAGGCCATTGGTCCCTGCCCCTTCTGTCCGTCTCCTTCCACGGGGGCTCCTGGTGCATCATCGATCGCAAAGCTACATTTAATTGCCAATTAGGAAAAAGAAAATGCATTCTCTATCTCTAACCTAATGTGTACCTGGTTCTGCAGACATAGGCGCAGAGGATACTTTCGTGCTCACTATAACTCAAAAACCCCAGCACGATCCCAGACGCATTGGTGCCCTTCCAACGCTTTCCACCCTGGTTTTTAAGTTTGTTGCCTTGCCCCTCCTGGCATCTCGCAGCACAAATCACGTGATTTAGTGGTGGGGGCAGCCATTCCTGCTTTCTGATCTTTTCTCCTCAATTGGTAATCTAACAGATTTATGGTCGGTGGTCTGGAATTGGCTGATATCTTGGAATGCTGGGGTCTAGGGGCAGGGGCATCTGAGCACTATATTTTAAAGTCGGAACTGGGAAAGGTCGGAGGCTCGTGCCCTCCTTCTTGTGGGATAACTTTTTTCAGGTAGCGCTTAGCCCCCTCATGGCCTTGCAAGGCTCATTCCTCCTAGGATATGAATGCTGGCAGAATGAGACAATGGAAAGTTTATGAATCTCTGCAGCTCTGGCCTTTCTCACAGCTGCCCATCTTACAACCTATTCCCGCATGCACATGCTTATTTCCACGTTCGTGGCCTGGTCCTACTGCCCTTGCTACAGCGCAGCGTTAGGCCTCGCTTTCAATATGGGTGTTATTTCTAAAATCACGTTTCACTCCCAATCCACCATATGCCCACACATGCACTAACTCGTGCATGCTGTAGCTTCTAACAACACTCCCCTGCCCCTATAATCTCCCCAAGCGTCTACAACAAATTTCGAGGCCTCTGCCTCACCCTGAACCTTTTGGCAGCGTGAGACGATCGCCCGCTTCTCAACACTTGTTGGGCCACTGTGCAAATGTTACACTTTCTTGCGTTCTCCTGGCTCTTGCCAATTATTGTTTCCACATATATTGCAGTTCTGGATATCAGGCAGATTCACAAACTTTCTTTCATTCTTCTTAATGTTCATTAGTGCTCAAAAACTTGCTTTCATTCTGTTCAGTATTCAAAAGAACTTAATTTGGCTTTCACTTGCCTGCCAGGTCAAAGGGTTTCTCTTATCCCAATTCCTCATATGGTTTCTCCATAGGTGGTTGGCCATCTTTCATCCTTTAAGGTTTTCCTTCAACCACCAAATTTGTATTAACATCCGTTTTCAACTTTCTCTGAAGCTGGTCACTATTCGGCCTTACAATTCATGTGTTGCTTTGGACCATGTTTATTCTTAAAACTCAATGTCTTTCAAACTCATTCATCACATCAACTTTCTTCCTTGTTGAGTTTTCAATCTTTCATATCGTTATTCAAAATTACTTAAAGTTCAACAATTCATACAGACTCAACCGCCCCCTCGCCGTGCCTTTGCTTGCTTTTCTAGGCGGGCTCACCGGATTATGTGTACAGCGGTTCTGCGAGTCTTCCGCCTGCCATGGTTCAACTTCTCTGTGCAGCGTCTCGCCTCTGTGGTTTGCTGGCTGTTTTGCTTCTCATTAGTGCACAGTAATCTTTTTTCACAGCCCCAGCACACAGTGAAAAGAGAAATGTTACATGCTGAAAGGCAATAATCCACATAACACACTTAGCTAAAATGTAAAATAGCTCTTTATGGATGTTTATTCACAAATCAGCATACATAAAAGAATAATGCAGTAAAAACAATACAATAATGTTTAAAAATACTACACCATTAAAGTGGCAGCCACAAAACTCATCACCTCACCAGAACTGGCTGTGGGCCAAAAGAATACACGAAAAGGCTTTTGATAAACAGATCCCCCAAAAAAAGTGATACGTGTAAATAGCTACATCTTATATCACGTTTAGCGCTAAATTGCAGCGAACCTGCTCGTTGGGCGAAAACCATTAAATATGAGTATCACAAATCGATCAGAAATCATAAGTATGAAATAGAATGTAATCGATGGAAGGCCTTGGTGGATTTATCCCTAACTAACAAACCCACTAAGTTTTGGAGAATCATTAATGGAAACAAACATCTCGTTAGATATATTAATGGTGTCCTTGAACAGGTTTGGGTGACACATGTGGAACAATCATTCAGGGGCAAGTGGTGACCCTCAGGGTAGCCGTGATAACTGCTGAGTGGCAGTACATAAAAAGGGCCACTGATGTTCATAGGCTAATATTAACCAATATTTTGTATTTGTATTTATTTTATTTATAAAGCGCTGCCAGGCCCGGGGGCACACGGGCGCGTAGGTTAGATCTGGTTACAGTTACAATTAAAAGCAGTCAACAAGGGTTACGTTACAGTTACAGGTAGGTACATAGTTAGTATTGCAAATGCATACATACATACATAGTCTAAGATAAATACATTAATTACAAAAGTGTGCCGTAAGCAGTCAATCATGCTGGGATCAGGAGGTTAGGCTGTCATAGAGTCCAGGTTGTGAAGCCAACACTTCGTGTTGTGTTTGAATAGGTTAAATGAAGGTTCTGCTCGCAAAAGCGCGAGGATTGTGTTCCATAATTTTGAAGCTTGTACAGGGAAGCTAGCACCACCCGAGTTATGAAGTTTGAAACTCGGTATGGACATAGTGTTAGCTTGTGCTGCTCTAAGTGGTCTTGAAGAAGTGTGAGGTGTAAGTTGGTTGGTAAGGTATGCTGGTGCAAGGTTGGCCCTCGCTTTGTGTGTAAGGGCCAAAGTTTTGAGGAATATTCTGTGCTCGACTGGGAGCCAGCGTAATTTGCGTCTGGTCTTAGAGATGTGCGCCTTTTTGGGGATGTTGAGGGCAGCCATGATGGCATTATTTTGAATTACTTGCAGTTTGTTGATATTTTTGTGGCTAGTGCCTAAGTAAAGGGCATTACAATAGTCTATTTTGGATAGGACTAATGCTCTAGCAAGAGTAATGCAATTGGGTGAGGAGATAAACGGCCTACATGCACTAATCAGCTTACAGGTGTAAGCGGCTGATGATGCTACTGCGTTAGTTTGTTTGGAGAAGGATAAAGTGGCATCGATGTAGATACCAAGGGTTTTAGTATTATTTGACATGAGGATGAGATTGCCATCTATGGTGAAGGATTTGAATGCGGGATTAAGATTTTTGAGTTTGGCGTGAGTGCCAAGGATGATCAACTCAGTTTTTTCGTCATTGAGACAAAGTACATGATGTGCCATCCATGCTTTTGCTGTCTGTTTCATAGTTACCCGAGATAGGAATGAGTATCTGGGTGTCATCCGCGTAATTGGTATACGTGACACCCAGATAGTCAAGGATATCAAAGAGGGGCTTTGTGAATACATTATAAAGTGTCGGGGACACGCAAGAGCGTTGCGGGACTCCACAAGGTACTGGTGAGGGTTCAGCAGAATCGGTGGGAGAGAAGACCCTCATGGTTCTGTTCGTCAAGAAGGAACTGATCCAAGCCGTGGCTGCGTCTGAAAAGTGTGCTGCAGTTTTCAAGTGGTGACAGAGTGTTTGGTGGTTGACTAAGTCAAAAGCTGCTGACAGGTCAAGCAGTAAGAGGAGTGCAAGTTTGCCATTGTCTTTCAGGATTTGGATCTGGGTAGTGAGATCTATTAATGCAGTTTCCGTGCTGTGTCTCGGTCGGAAACCTGATTGCCTAAGTCCCAGGAGATTGTTTGATTCTAAGTAGGCCTGTATTTGTAAATAGGCTGCTCTGTCCAGTATTTTTAATAAGAAAGGTACAGTCATTATAGGCCTATAGTTAGACGGGTTGACTGGGTCAAGAGTAGGTTTTTTGAGGAGTGGAATGACCCACGCATCTTTTAGGTTATCATGTACTACTCCAGATTTGAAGGAGGCATTGATGAGATTGGTAATGAATGGTGCTAGATCGTGCACGGCAGCTTTGATGATCGGGGCAGGGCAGGCATCACCTTGGCAGTTTGAAGGTTTAAGTTTCCTGATGATGTTTTCTACTTCCCAGATAGAGAGGGGTGAGAAGCTGAAAGGTTTACACGTTGACTTGAAGGTAGGTGATTTGTTAGGTAATTGTTTGTAGTCCGGGTCAGCTAGTAGTAGGGATTTCTTTGCATTTGTCTATAGGGGCAGTGGGGGATTCTAGTTCTTTCAGAATCTTAAAAAGTTCTTTTGTGTTGGATTCCGCTTGTGTAATCCTTTTGTTATAGGTGTCTTTTTTTAGAAAGAAAGATGGCTTCTTTGTAACTAGAGGAGGCTAGGGCTAGCTCAGTCTTATTGGATGCTGTGGGATGTTTTTTCCAGTGTGCCTCTGCGGTTCTCTTAGTTTTGCGTAATTCTCTTAACTTCAGCGTGAACCAAGTGTTAAGGTGACACTGTGGTTTGGGTTTCCGCAATTTTAGGGGGGCGATGGTGTTCCGTGCTTTGAGTATAGCCTGGTTGTAGATATCCACTAAAACTGTGGGGTCAGCATCTGCGTCAATATTGTTCAGGATGGGGAGCAATATGGGTAGGAGTTTGTCAGGTGTAATGTCTTTCTTATTTCTCGTGATGGTGGCTGGGGCGATGATAGGCGCCAGGTCGGGTGTGTTGGCTTTGATAGAAAAGGTTATTTTATGATGATCCGACCAAATGCATGGGTCATTGGATAGGAGGTCAATAGAGCAATTGAGGTGAGTGAGCCAGTCTAGTGTTCTGCCTCTGATATGAGTGGGCTCGTGATAATGTGCCTATGACCCAAGTCAGATAAGGTGTTGGCTAGGTCATGGGCGTTAGTGTTCTTAGGGTCGTTAAAACCAAGATTAAAGTCGCCAAGTAAGATGGTTTGAGAATTGGGTTTGGTTTCTGTGGTTATGAGTGATGCAATGTCCTATACAAAAGAAGAGATGGGACCTGGTGGTCGGTAAATAAGGTGCATAGTTGCTGTGTGGTTGGGTGATAGGGGTAGCTTGATAGACAAGGATTCAGCAGAGGGGATTTGAGCATCCTGGATGACTTTAATGTCGAAGGTATTTCTGAATATGAGGGCGAGTCCACCTCCCTTCGTTTGAGTGGTGTTTCTGTCGCATCTAATAATAGCATAATCATTAGGTATAGCAAGGGCCAGAGATGGACCGGAGGCAGCATTAAGCCAGGTTTCCGTGACTGCAAGGAGATCGAGCTTTTCGTGAGTTATAAAGTCAGCGATATCGAGAGCATGGGAGATCATGGGCAGGAAGAGACCTAGCATTCACCAAGGCTGCTTTAATAAGTTTGTCTTTTTGGGGACATTTTTCTGGTGGTATAGGTAGGTCAAGCAAATGGAAATGGGCTAGCTTGTCTGAGTCAATGGTCAAATTGGCAAGGTTGTGGTCAATATGCAAGTGTTTCATACTACGGGCTCTTAATCTAGAGTTTCTGGTTAAAATGCTAGGGTGGAGAGAGCATGGAAAGGTATGTAGGCTAGTTCTAGAATTCAATCTAGTGTTTCTAATAGCAGTAGTACAAGGTTGGTTAGGTGTTGGTCTAGTAGCAAAGTGGCGTATCCAGAGTGCTGGATCATCCAAATACGGGTTTGCAGGTGTCATGGTGCTAGGCCACGATGTGAGGGTGGTGGTTACCATACGTGTGCTGGTGTATGTGTCTTGATTAGAATGTGGGTTAGGTTGACTAGTCCAACATCTAGTGTAGATATACAGTAGGTGGATGAGAGTAGTTCGGCACCAATACATGATGTGGGTAGCGTTGCTGGTAGGCAGGGGTTGCAAGTGTGGTCTATTAGCGACCATAAGGCACAACACAAATCAATCAGATGTAGTCTGTAGGCGACCATAAGGCATAATACAATCAAGTGTGGTCTGTAGGCGACCAGAGGCACAACACAGATCAATCAAGTGTGGTCAGTAGGCGACCATAAGGCACAACACAACAATCAAGTGTGGTCAGTAGGCGACCATATGGCATAATACAATCAAGTGTGGTCTGTAGGCGACCAGAGGCACAACACAGATCAATCAAGTGTGGTCAGTAGGCGACCATAAAGGCACAGAACAATCATGTGTGGTCTGTTAAAGACCGTAGGGCACACGACCATCATAGTACATGTGTGCCAGCAATAGGTATCGGCAGTGTTATAAGTCATAGATTACTGGTGAAGACGCTGGTGAACTCTCTACACATGCTTGGTGAGCATCACAGTGTGTTCAGGCAGTGGGCGTGCATTGCAATGAGAAGAGACACGTAGCAGACTTCATTAAAAAGCAGCGTTTTGAGCAAAAGTCTTACCGGACTGATACAGATGAAGATCGTTCAGGTCAGATCCTGCTTGTCATTAGGCAGCGTGTGTGCGTTGAGGTGTGGGTAACGTAGGGGAGCCAAAGAATGTCGAGGTACAGTTATGCGGAGCAGAGTCCAGCGCCGTGCTGCAGGTGCGGACAGGGGCAGACGGGAAGGGCCTTTGGTTAGCGGGCCTTCGGTTGATTAGGGCCGGCTTCCGCCTCCGGTCCTAGCATACGATTCAAATGCTAAATGAGGTTGCTAGGCAACCAGTGCGAACGCTAACCGCGCGTTCAGTGCGGCGGCCATTTTGAGGGTCGGTTCAGCGATTTCCCTCATGTGGGCTCCTGAGGTGAGGCCACAATGTACACAGGGTACAAGCACAGGCAAGTTGGGAGGTGGAAGCCACAAGACGCTGTGGCTCACGATCAGCTGTGTTGTCGTGCTCGACGCGGCAGTAGTGAAGATGCTGCTCCAGCAGCTCGGATCCAGCGCCGGTGCGCAGGGCAGCCACAAAGAGGTGCTGCAGTGCTCCTGCCCAGATAAGTAGTGGGCTGTAGGGGCAGACAGGAAGGGCCTTTGGTTAGCGGGCCTTCGGTTGATTAGGGCCGGCTTCCGCCTCCGGTCCTAGCATACGATTCAAATGCTAAATGAGGTTGCTAGGCAACCAGTGCGAACGCTAACAGCGTGTTCGGTGCGGCGGCCATTTTGAGGGTCGGTTCAGCGATTTCCCTCATGTGGGCTCCTGAGGTGAGGCCACAATGTACACAGGGTACAAGCACAGGCAAGTTGGGAGGTGGAAGCCACGAGACGCTGTGGCTCACGATCAGCTGTGTTGTCGTGTTCGACGCGGCAGTAGTGAAGATGCTGCTCCAGCAGCTCGGATCCAGCGCCGGTGCGCAGGGCAGCCACAAAGAGGTGCTGCAGGGCTCCTGCCCAGATAAGTAGTGGGCTGTAGGGGCAGACAGGAAGGGCCTTTGGTTAGCGGGCCTTCGGTTGATTAGGGCCGGCTTCCGCCTCCGGTCCTAGCATACGATTCAAATGCTAAATGAGGTCGCTAGGCAACCAGTGCGAACGCTAACAGCGCGTTTGGTGCGGCGGCCATTTTGAGGGTTGGTTCGGGGATTTCCCTCGTGTGGGCTCCTGAGGTGAGGCCACAATGTACACAGGGTAAAAGCACAGGCAAGGTGGGAGGTGGAAGCCACGAGACGCTGTGGCTCAAGATCAGCTGTGTTGTGGTGCTCGACGCGGCAGTAGTGAAGATGCTGCTCCAGCAGCTCGGATCCAGCGCCGGTGCGCAGGGCAGCCACAGAGAGGTGCTGCAGGGCTCCTGCCCAGATAAGTAGTGGGCTGCAGGGGCAGACAGGAGGGCCTTTGGTTAGCGGGCCTTCGGTTGATTAGGGCCGGCTTCCGCCTCCGGTCCTAGCATACAATTCAAATGCTAAATGAGGTTGCTAGGCAACCAGTGCGAACGCTACCCGCGCGTTCGGTGCGGCGGCTATTTTGGGGGTCGGTTCGGCGATTTCCCTCGTGTGGGCTCCTGAGGTGAGGCCACAATGTACACAGGGTAGAAGCACAGGCAAGGTGGGAGGTGGAAGCCACGAGACGCTGTGGCTCACGATCAGCTGTGTTGTCATGCTCGACGCGGCAGTAGTGAAGATGCTGCTCCAGCAGCTTGGATCCAGCGCCGGTGCGCAGGGCAGCCACAGAGAAATCATAGTAAATCCTCTAGGGCCCAGGCCCAGATGGAATGTGAAGTACGCAGCTCAAAATGAATGTAGAACTCTGGGCAACAACATTGGTTGTTTCGTTGGATTGGGGTAACTCTACTTTTAGCTGTACTAGTATCCTTGTCCCATTAAAATAAAAGATCAACCATTTTGACCCTCATAATCATAGCCTGTTGGCGATGTTGGATGCCCCGGGAAAAATGTTTGCCCGGGTATTGCTGAATGAGCTTGAAGATGATTATGTTGTTGCATGGCAGAATATCAGGCTGGATACACACCCAGAAAGGTCTAAAACAAAGTTGTATTTTAGCATTTGTTTAGCATCGATGTTGTTTAATCTTTATATGTCGGATCCGGATGAGGTTACCACGAATAGCTCACCAATTGAACCAAAATTGGGTGATGTTCCAATACAATGGAATGGCTACGCTGATGACATAGCAATACTGGACCTGACACACCGCAGGCTACAGTCCTCCTTGGATAGGCTGAATGAGTATACACAGCTGAATACGTTGATTGTGAATACAGCTAAAACCAAAATTATGGTATTCACACGAGACATAAAAAGTAGAAAAGGGTACATTGGCATACGAATGAGGAGGCAATCAAAGTTGTCTCTGAGTATAAGTACCTGGGCATATACTTAGATAATAAACTTTGTGGCAAAAGGCATCTTGAACAAGTAAGCCTAAATGTTCTGAAGCTAGTGGGTAGTGTTGTGTCAATGACTCCAGCATGCTTAATGTGGCTTCAATGTCTTTATTATAAGTATGAAGCGATAAAAGAACCCCAGCAAATCAAAGACAGCACCAACAAGTCCTGCTGCCCACCAACTGACACAACATAGAATCCCCAACCAAAAATAAACAACAAACATCTTAGGCTACAGAACACAGTGATGATGTTATCAAGCTGACATAATTAAATTCCAGCATCTATTAGAAAGCACAGCTGACATCATTACATTCCAGCCTAGATTAGAGAACACATATTCACACAATTTAATAACACTATAACAGGTAGTATCGGTTATTTTGCTTCCAAGGGTGAAGAATACACAGTGGGTACTTTATTCCAGCTATACCAGATAAACATTTCTTACATTATGTTATATGGAGCAGAAACCTGAGCAATGAAAATCATACCGGAAGTTGTCAAAACAGAGTCTAGGATACTAAAGAGAGTGCTGAGATTGCCTCCTCGCACTTCCATTGAAATGGTATACCTAGAATTTGAAATTCTGCCACTACGGGTCAAACTTTATTTGACGTATCTCAATATGTACGGGAAGATGGCAAATGCTTCGGAAACCTCCATGTGTGGGCTATTGTATAAAGTTATCCTAACCAAGGCTAGCTATATGCCCTGTAGCTGTATTGCCAACATGACATCTATTGCCCTTAGATGGCTTAACTTGGCCCCGGAGAATGCCTTGACACTTCAACCCAATAGTTATAAGAAAGTTACAAAGATGATATTAAGTACCTACTAATGCGAACAATTATTAATTTATTTGGCCACTAAAAACAATTCTTTAGTGTGTGTAGAATATATACAAGAAATAATGACTATTCCAAGGTACATCGAGCAGTTTGAAGGCAACAACATGGTTTGGGACTACATGAAAATAAAAATGAATTTTGTAAAAACCTAGAGATTGAGGCAGCCTGGTTGAAGATACCAAGAGATCTCAGATATTCTCGTTTATGTGGTGAACCTCAATTGGAGTCTGCAAAACATCTATTCAACCTATGTCCTGCATTATTGGAACTGCGTTTGTCAGCATTAAGAGCAGTTGGCATAGAAGGGCCCTGTATGTAAATGGTAATCACGAAGGGTGCATTATATTTCTGACAATATTATGGACGAACATTGTGTCTATATTGGAAATCCTAGCATGAAAACGCAGAATGATGTTATAGGTCGGTTCTCATATGTTGTAATGTGTGGAAAGGTTTGCCTAATCCTTCTTTTAAATTAAATGCTTGATATTATATTTTGTATTGGATAATGGAAGTATTAAAAGTTGATTATGTTGACTGTATAATCCATAAATAAAAAAGAAAAAGAAAAAGTATTTTTGAAGGTATGTGTGAGACTAGATGTTCTCTGCCACTCATTGATTATGTGATGAGGATATTGCAAGAGTTCCGTTTTTTCAGTAGTTTCTGAATTTGTACTTATTTTCCCACAGTACATATAGCGATTGGTTATCTAAAGTATGATAATAGACCTGTCACTATTTGGGAACTCCTGGTAGTCCTGCATACATTTGGGTCATATAGGTGTTATAGAGCCTTTAGCGTTAGACTCTTTAGACTACACAGTGTGTGCATGGGTGCAACTCTTGGTGACACATCGAGATTGTGGTGCACTAAGGTGCAACTCCTGGTGAAATTGTGGCATGCATGTGTGCAAAGCTTGGTGGCACTTCGAAATTATGGCATACTAGAGATTGGTGGTGGACTACCTTTGTAGAGGCTCACATAATCAACTATTAAATAGTGACGGTAATCTAGGTACACTTCGATACGCATTTGGAATTGGAATCTGGGACCACTGTGTATGAAATCATATAATATGATAAGTCATTTATAACGCACTTGTACACAAGTGTTTCTAGGCACGACAAGACAAGGAAGGGTAGACGGAGGGAGGACAAAACAAATGATCTTACTAGGCCGTGTGTCATTTAGATCACGCAAGTGCGAGGGGGAGGGAAGAGGAGAAGTGCCAAGGGGGAAGTGGGGAGTGCAATGGCAAGACATGGTAAGTGCTGCCAGGGTGTAGGCTCAAGTAAGTGTAGTGATGCAGCGGACTGTAGGGTTGCAGATACAGTCCCTAAGTGGGTAGGAGGCCTGAAGGCAATGCAAGGGGCTACTGGTCATGCAGGAACCTAGTGCCCGTGGGGTTCAGTGGGTGGGCAGGTAACCAGTTAGCGCAGCAGACAGGAGCATCAACAGGGGAGAAAGAAACCAGAAGCAAAAAGGAAGGTCTTGAGTTGCTTCCAGAACCTTAGGTTCAAGTTTGAGAGAGGCAGGGAGGCTGTTCTAGAGCAAGGCCCCAGCCGAGGACAGAGATCTACCCCCCACTCTCTGCCTGGAGAAGCGTCTGACCCTCAGAGAGTTGGAGGTGGATGAGCGGAGGGCTCGAGAAGGAAGATGCTTAGGAAGACAGAGTTGGATGTAGTGTGGTCCCCGGCCCCAGAAAGCCTTGTGGACGATGCAAAGGGTCTTGAACGTGATCCTTGCAGCCACTGGGAGCCAGTGGAGAGATTTCAGGGCTGGAGAGATACGATTCCTTGGCTTGAGACCAAGGACAAGTCCCGCAGTCCTGTTCTGGATTAGTTGCAAAGGGCGAAGAGTAGAGGCAGGCAGATTTAGAAAGAGGCTGTTGCAATAGTCCAGCCTAGAGAGAACCAGGGCTCTGGAGACAGTGAGCTTCTGGGGGAAAGTGAGAAAAGGAAGAATACCTCTGAGGAGGTGCAGCTGGTAGTGTGACTTCTTAGAGATGTCAGAGATGTGAGGAGAGAAGGAGAGGGTGGAGTCGAAGATGACACCAAGGTTATTTGCCTCACAGAAAGGTGAGGGTGGAGGGCCCAGGGTGGGTGGCCACAGAGTAAGAGGGAATGCGGAAGCAGGGGTCCCAATGACAAGGATCTCAGTCTTAACTGGCATTAGGGCTGGAGAGATCCCTGGGCTTGAGGCACACCCTTTTTGAATCACGGATAGTCGGGAATAAGCGAGAGATCAGAGGAGGCTAAGGGGAGCCTGAAGAAGAGCTGAGTGTCCTCTGCATAACACTGAATGTTTGTTAGAACAGAAGGTAGAGATGAGGTGGGCCAGAGGAGCCAAGTAATGGTTGAAGAGCAAGGGTGAGAGGTTAGAACCCGGGGGAACACCACATGTAGAGAGAAAGGTGGGAGAGAGAAAGGACCCAAGTTGGACCTGAGAGAGTCGATCGGATAGAAAGGAGGTCAACCATGCTAGGGCCTGACCGGTGATGTCCAGGTTATCACGGAGACGATTGATTAGGATGGTGTGGTTGACCTTATCGAAAGCAGAGGATAGATCAAGAAGAATTAGGACAGAAGGAAGGTTACAATTGAGATTTCAGAGCAGGTCTTCACGGGTGTTCAAGAGAGCAGTTGCAGTGATTATGGCTGCTCTAAAGCCAGATTGGTGGTCATGGAGACAACCACCAGATTCAGTATGGAGAGTAATCTGGGAGATGGCCAGTCTTTCCAGGAGTTTACCCAGGAAAGGAGTGCTAGAGATCGGGCAGTAGTTTGCCAGAGAGGAGGGATCGGCAGAGAGCTTCTTGAGGAGGGAGTGCATAAGGGAGTGCTTTAGGGGGAAGGGAAAGTTCCAGTGACAAAAGAGTGTTTGCAGAAATTGGCCGAGGGTGTCGATATGGTTCTGGAGGAGCAGGGCAGCACCTGCTTTGTCAAGACTTTCACAGATCAGACTTGTCTAGAAACATCATCGGGAGTTGTTAGGCAGAATTATATGCAGTACCCTTTGGGAACACCACACACAATTAAGACAAGTCACAGTACGAATTCACATTTGCTACAAGCCTGTACTACACAGTTAAAGTGGTAGCGATGGCTGAGCAGCTTATCTCAAGAGTAAGTGAGCAGTATCAAATAGTTACACAAAGGACAGCAATTACTATGATTCAAACAAACACTGACTCAAGGTTTTCAAGTAAACGAATATACATTTATGTACACTTCAGTTGTATAACATTTCACTATAATAGAGCAGTCTAAAAATCACACCCTTAATACACCACACTACTCCCAATAAGTTCCAGACAAGTTAAGTTCACAAAATGAAGTGGGAGCAAAATGGCACCCCAGCAATTTTAAAGGGAGGGAAAGACAAAGTTAATAGAAATGAAACCACACCAACAGGTAAGTACTCAGGGCAATTGAGCAAGAGGAACTACAGTGATCGAATCAGGGAAAAAAGGCTTAGGGCCAAAGTCACTAGGTCAAAAGACTTTTGCTCAATATCAAGCGGTTCAGGGTAGTTTGCGGTAAAGTTCGTGCCACGAGTTCCGGACGGAGCAGAAAGTTAGTTCAAAGAGAAGAGAAGGACCAGCCCACTTTTGGAGAAAGATTTCACACACTTTCCCCGCGGCTGAAGATAACGAACAACCGGGTTTGCACAGTACCTTAAAACGGAGAGGGAGCTGTAACTGAGGCGGACGTTCCTGGTAGTTCCTGCAGGCTCACAGTTCCTGAAGGGACTGTCAGACTGACACGAAGTGGGAAGACTGGAGGGTCCTGCACTACCCAGGGAAGAAACCAGCAGCAGAGCAAAGCAACAAATAAAAGATGCGCTCCTTAAACCCCAAGCAAGATCCGACCTTCCTGGCTATCTGGCCCACTGTAGCTCTGTACAGCGAATTTCGGCTTGAAGTTTGGGCGAACTGGTTGGTCCCACCAGCTCAAGGGAAGAAGATTCCTGGAGGATCCTCTCTTGCCATTATATTCTGATGATTCGGACCTGCAGCAGGGCTTCACCGGGCGGTTCAGTCGTTGTAGGGGTCCTCTTCGGTCAGCTCCTCAGCTGTTCTTTCGTTCCAGTGGCGACTCAGCCTTTCCAGTCCCAGAGACCTGTTTTTTATGCAGTTTTCCCCCATTCACACAGCCTGGCTGGCAATCACACAGCAGGGTGGCTGTCCTGGCAAGGACAGTCACCCAGCCAATCAAACAGGAGTGTGACTTGGGTTACCAAGGGAACCCATGGCAGGGGTCCTAAGACCCCCTCCCTCACATCCTGCCTATCCAGACTTTCAGGCACCATAAGGAGGGCTTCTGTGCAGAAGCCCAGGCAAATGACTGCGAACAAATGGACCAAACCTGGTTTGGTGCACAGAGTAAAATACGAGACAGACTTTTACAAAAAGAAATGGCGAATAAACCCAGCCGGAGCCGAAATAAAATATATTTGGTCAAGCGGGTTTATGTTCAAGGCTAATAAAATAGCCTAAAACAATACCATGGTTATTTAAGACAACCGCGGTATGAAAAATAGGGTAGTTACCACTGCTACCAGCCAAGTCTTCATGAAAAGGGAGCGAAACAGTTCTCCAAGAGAAACAGACAAAAAGGGATAAGAAATTAACCCTTTCCAATACTCCATGTAAGATGGGGTGTACTGGGTCTGTGGTTTAAAGAGACTATATAAAGTTAATGGCAACTTTACATGTTTCTGGGAGACAGTAGTCAGTCCCAGAAAAATGGAGTCAGTGGGAAGTCTGGAAGGCAACCCCGTGTCACTGCACTGAAGGTGCTGTGTAACACACAAAAAGATGATGCCCATGGAGTAGGTGAGGCTCCAGAACGCAAGATCACACAAATGGTAAAACACACATAGCAAAACACATTTAAGATTAGGGAAAAGGCTAACACTGTTACCAGGAGAAACAAATAAACCCTAGATATCCAGCAAAGCTGCTGAGGGACTCAGTAGGTAAGGGAAATTAGCCATTTTGGAGAATTCTCTCTAACACTCGCCCCACCCAAACTAAGGGACAGGAATATTTAATCCACTCCTGGATGAATCTCTACCTCTAGTCGGTTAAAAACATCCTGGAGAGACCATCAGCATTTTGGTGGTGACATCCTGCTCTGTGCTCAATGGTGAAATCAAACCCGTGTAGGCAGATTGGCCATCTTAGAAGTTTTGGGTTCTCCCCTTTCATTTGCATTAACCATCTCCAGGGTTGGTGGTCAGTTTGAATCACAAAAGTAGATCCATACAAGTATGGTCTAAACGTCTTCAAAGACCACACAATGGCAAAATATTCACGCTCTATGGTTGCCCACCTTGTTTCTGGTTCCTTCAGTTTCCTACTGATGAAGCAAATGGGGTGCTCCCTACCTTTCTCATCCAGTTGACCAAGGACTGCACCTATACCTGTATTGGATTCATCTGTCTGCACAATGAAGGGTTGGCGATAATCAGGAGCTCTGAGGACTGGAACTTGACAAAGGGCTTTCTTCAGGTTTTCAAAGGCTTGAGTGCACTCCTCATTCCATCTGACCTTTTTAGGGAATTTTGGAGAGGAGATCACATTCAAGGGAGAAGCTATGGTCCCATAGTTCTCTATGAAATTCCTGTAGTACCCAGTGAGACCTAGGAAAGCTCTCACTTGGGTTTGAGTAGTAGGGGTGGCCCAGTTTTGCACAGCTTGTACTTTGCTGGACAATGGCCTTATTTCACCTCCTCCTACCTCATGACCAAGGTAGACCACTTTACTCTGACCAATTTGACATTTGCCTGCCTTTATGGTCAGATGGGCCTGCTCAGGAGCCCGCAAAACATATCCCAGGTGATCAATATGTTCTTTCCATCTAGGGCTGAACACTGCATAGTAATCCAAGTATGCCATGCAGAAGTCCTCCATCCCATTCAGAACTTGATTAACTGTCCTTTGAAATGTAGCAGGTGCATTCATTAGTCCAAAAGGCATAACCTTAAACTGGTGGAGGCCTGCTGGGGTGGAGAATGCAGTTTTCTCCTTGGCATGGTCTGTCAGTGCTATTTGCCAATAGCCTGAAGTTAGATCAAATGTACTGAGGTACTTGGCTGAACAAGTTTGTCCACCAGTTCATCTGTCCTAGGCAAAGGATGGGCATCAGTCTTGGTGACTGCATTTTAGAGCTCTATAGTCCACACAGAATCTCAACTCCTTGGATCCTGTCTTTGGTACTAGAACAACTGGACTAGACCATGGATTTGTAGATGGTTCTATAACCCCGAAATCAAGCATCTTGTTGACCTCTCCTTTGATGTGGGATCTCACATGTTCTGACATTCTGTAACCTCTGATTTTCACAGGTAACCAGTCACCAGTGAGAATATCATGCTGGCCCCAAGGGGTCAAGCCTGGTGATAGTGAAAACAGGGAGGCAAACTGATTCAACAGAACTTTGCACTCCTCCTGTTGTTCATAAGTTAGCTGAGAAGAGAGATTAACTCCTATTTTCTCATCTAAAGGTTGGCCTCTGAGGAGGTCAGGTAGAGGTTCACTCTCCTCTTCCTCTTGAGCTGAAGCTAGAAGCAAAGCTCCCACTTCTGGTCTCGAGACATAAGCCTTTAAACGATTGGTGTGAAAGACTCTGGGAGCCTCCTTAGGTCTCCCTTAGTCCACCAGATAGTTCACCTCTGCAAGTTTGCCCACAACCCTGAAGGGTCCTTTGTCCTGCAAGGCCATCTGCCTTGTTGGAACCATAACTAATACAAGCTGGTCTTGAGAAAACTCAACTATGCTGGCCTTCTGGGCATGTCAATGTTTGACCAGAGCCTGACCTGCTTTTAAGTTATCACTTGCCTCTGCCATCATGTGTGACATTCTCCTCCGGAGACCTATCACATAGTCAGTCACTCTGACTGGCTTGGGGGAAGGAGCACTCTCCAACCCCTCCTTAATTAGGGCCAATGGACCTCTGACTGGATGGCCATAGAGAAGTTCAAAGGGACTGTAACCAACTCCCTCCTGGGGGACTTCTCTACATGCAAAGAGAAGGCATGGCAGTAGAAGGTCCCACTTTTTCTTAAGGGGTTCTTCTAAAGCACCTATCATGCTCTTCATAGTACGATTAAACCTCTCTACTAGTCCATGTGTCTGTGGATGGTAGGCTGTAGAGAACTTGTAAGTGACACAACAGTTTTTCCACATGGCTTGCATGTAGGGGGACATAAAATTGGATCCCCTGTCGGATATCACTTCCTTAGGAAACCCTACCCTAGTAAAAATACCAAGTAGAGCCTTAGTCACAGCCTGAGCCGTAACAGTTCTCATAGGTATGGCTTCTGGGTATCTTGTACCATGGTGTCATGATGCCCGCTCCCGGGGAGCCGGTTCAAGCCCTGCGTCCCCGAAAGCTGACATCCAGTCCCCAAGGAAAGACCCAGCAACCCCATAAAGGGGCCCTTTGGACAGTGTCCTGGCGCCTATGGCGCCAGGCTCATTATGGGAGTGCTTGGGTGCACTTACCTGATGCAGACCATGCTGCAGGATCCCGGCCTCCTTGAGGCCTGAAAAGAACTACTTTACCTGTGGGACTAATTTACCATCCGGGCGTGGTCGGGGAAGGATACATACCTGATTGGAGGAAGGATACATACCTGGAACTTATTCCAAGGCTATTTAAACCCCACCCGAACAGCCATACGTGCTTCGCGTTGTTCTGCATCTAGCAGCTGGATGCTCACCGTGTCTGCGCCTGCATCCTGACTTCTGCCACGCCTGCCAGCATCCTGGATCACCTGCAAAGGAAGAGAAGAAGAGAACAGAAGAAGGAAAAGTCCTTACCTGCTAAATCCGCATTCCGGAGACATCTCGCCGACAATCCTGAAAAGGAAGACTTTATTTAAAAGCTCATCGCCTCCATGTTCAGCAGCGATCATCCGGATTCGCAGTCATGCCCCAGCGCCTAGGGAGAAAAAGACCAGAACAAAAGGTGAGAGAGAGAAGGGAATAAGGAAAGCTAAATCTCCATGTTAAGACTTACCTGTTGATTCATTCCCTCTTCATTACGGGTCCGCGCCGTATCCTGGCATTTCCGGACCCCGGCCCCTAAGGGGAAAAAGACACTAGCATTAGTACATTAATGCATGGACACAAGGGGAATCTCTTATCAAAAAAAAATTTACCTGGAAGCCAAGCAAGTTTGGTTCTCACCAATCCGAAAATCCAGTGAAGTAACTGGATACCAACGCGCCCCTGCATCAGAAGCAGGATGGAGAGCTTGTCCTTCCAGACCCTAAGGTGAGACGCTACGAGGAATCACAGAAGAGTTTCGAGGAGGGTGAGAGGGGAAAGTGGGAGGCTGATTGCATAACCCCGCAGACAGTTAATCCCCTATTTTCGCTTACAGAAGGATACTTCTGCGAGCCAGACAAGCCAGATTTGGGGGCCCGGTCCAGTCCGTCTTCCGAACCCTGCGCATCACCTTAGAAGAGGTCACAGCAGCGCGAACCAGGCCCGCGCCTCCGTGGGAGTCAGGTGAGCGTTACAGGTGATTCTTCTGCCTGGTCCAGGGTTGTCTGGAAAGTTTCTATGAAACGTTCTAATTAAACGTGGTACATGAATCTTCTCACTAGGTTCCCAAAATCTGTCTTGGAGGGCCATAACCCTTCCAAGTATAGTTTGGATCTGGTATATTTGGAATCCAGGATTTCTTTCACTTTGTATTCGGGTTCTCCATCGATCATGATGGGTTCAGGTGGTGGTTTAACTCGTGTATCGGCTTGTACTGGTTTTAACAGTGAGACGTGGAACACTGGATGAATTTGCAGGTTAGCTGGCAATGTTAGTTTAACTGCTGCCGGATTGATCATTGCTTGAACAGGATAAGGCCCCAAATAGCGAGGGCGAAAAGTCTGGGTTCCCTTTAGTGGTATGTATTTTGTTGTTAGCCAAACTTTGTCTCCTATCTGATAGTCAGGAGCCTTTTTCCGATGTTGGTCTGCAAACCTTTTTTGCTTACTTTTGGTTTGGATTAACTGTTCTGTTGCCTTTTTAAAGGCCTGAGTCATGCTTGCATGAAGAGTCTTTACAGCCGGCATTTTGAGGCTGGGAGGGCTGTCAAGTTCATAAGTATGCGGATGTCTGCCATAGAGGGTGAAAAATGGTGTTTGTCCAGTACTTGAATGTACAGAATTGTTGTAAGCATATTCGGCTATCCATAATAGATCTCTCCAGGTTCCCTCGAATTGATGCAGCATGCATCGTAGGTATTGTTCGAGAGTCTGGTTGGTCCTCTCTGTTTGACCATCCATTTGGGGGTGATGGCTGGTGGATAGCCGTATGTCGATGTGAGCCATAGCGCAGCACTTTTTCCAGAAGTTTGATACAAATCGGCTCCCTCGATCAGAGACCAGGACTGAAGAGAATCCATGCAGCTTGATAATGTTTTCCAAAAACACCTTTGCTAGCTGGGATGCATCTGGAAGGCCTTTGAAAGGGATAAACTGTGCCATTTTAGAAAATATGTCCACTACAACTAAAATGGTATTGAACCCTTGGCTGGGAGGTAAATCAGTAATGAAGTCGAGTGAGAGTGTTTGCCGTGGTGCCGGAGGTATTTCTAATGGTTGCAGGAGGCCAGCTGGTCTTTGCTTCAATGACTTGTTTTGTGCACACACTCCACATGACCGAACGTATTGGATGATGTCTCGACACCATGTGGGCCACCAATAATTGCATTTTACTTTGGCTCGAGTTTTGGCAATTCCGAGATGACCCTCCATCAAAGAGTCGTGATAGTCTGAAATGATTTGTTGTTGTAGCTTGGTTTTAGGCACGTACAGGCGTTTGTCAAAATATGGCAGTTGATTTTTGACAGTGTATTGTTTTCCTTTGGTATGCCATTCCAGTAACTCGCTTGGGGTTATTTCCCGTTGGATCACATTTCTAAGTTCAGTTTGTGTTAAAGCTGTGGTGAGGCCTAAAAGCTTGTCCTCAGGTATAATGGCCACTGGATCTGGAGTTGCATATTTTCTTTCATCGATGCCCATGCGAGATAGTGCGTCAGCTTTCCCATTTCTTACGCCTGGTTGATAAGTGATTACGTAGTCATACTTGGCGAAGAAAAGGGCCCATCGTAATTGGCGCGAGGATTGCGCCTTTGCTGTTTTTAAATATTGTAAGTTCCGATGGTCTGTAATTACAGTGACTGTATGCCTGGCCCCAAGAGATAATGCTGCCATGCCTTGAAGGCGGATTTTATAGCAAGCAGTTACTTATCAGTGATGGCATAATTGAGTTCAGGAGGTGTGAATTTTCGTTACAGAAGGCCACGGGGTGCAATTGGCTAGTTTCAGGGTCTTTTTGAGAAAGAACCGCCCCATCACCATACTGGAAGCATCTGTTTCCACGATGTAAGGAAGATCTGGACAAGGGTGTCGTAAGATCGGGGCTGAGGTAAACCGTTCCTTTAGTTTTTGGAAGGCCTTTTCGTCATCTTCTGACCTTATGAATTTTTTATTGTTTTTTCGTAGAAGTAACGTGATCTGATGCACAATCTGAGAAAAGTCTGGGATGAATCGACAGTAGAAATTTGCAAAACCCAGCATACTCTGAATCCCTTTTACTGAGGTCGGGGAGGGCCATTTTAGAATGGCATCCACTTTGTGTGCATCCATTCGAATGCCTTTCAGAGTAAGAACGAAACCAAGAAATTCAACTTCGGTTACGTGGAAAAAACATTTTTAAATTTTTGCATATAGTCGATGTTGGCGCTGTTTGGAAAGGACAGCGCGGACATGCTTGATATGGTCTTGTTCGGAGGTTGAATACACTAGGATGTCATCTGCGCAAACATCGATCAGCTCCGTTAGGACGTCGTTCATAAAATATTGGAACGCCGCCCGGGCATTGCAAAGCCCGAAAGGTATTACCTGGTACTCAAACAACCCATACTTAGTACGAAAGGCCGTTTTCCATTCATCTCCTTTTTTAACTCGGACCAGGTGGTACGCTCCTCTGAGGTCTAACCTCGTATACATTTGGGCATCTTTGACTTGATCTAGCATCTCGGGAATAAGGGGCAGTGGGTAACGGTTTTTCACAGTGATTTGGTTCAGGGTGCGATATTCAATACAGGTTCTCAAGTCCCCTTCCTTTTTTGGTACGAAGAACAGGGGACTGGCTGCCAGTGATTTGGATGGGCGAATGAACCCATTTGCCAAGTACTGGTCCAGATAGAACTTTAGAAGCTGGTTTTCTGATTCGGTGAGCGCATAGATTCTGCTGCAAGGGATCTGTGCACCAGGTATGAGGTCAATCTGACAGTCATGGGACCTTTGCGGTGGTAGTGTATTAGCTTGTTCTTCTGGAACACATCCTGGAAATCTTGATATTCTTCAGGGAGAGTACTGGTTGCGCCAAGTGTAGATATGCCGACTCTAGGACTCCTAGAAACCTTGAAACTGGACACATTTTCTTGGAGATAACAGGTGGAGGAGCAATCATGAGGAAAAGTCAGTTTTCTTGCACGCCAATCTATCCGAGGGTTATGAGCAACTAACCATGGCATCCCTAATATTAGCTGAAACTGAGGCGCCTTGATGAGATCGAAGGAAATCGATTCCCAGTGTCCATCCTGGCACAGCAGGGTTATTCCTGCCGTACATTGGGTTACTGGTCCGGAAGCAATTTCAGTCCCGTCTACTGTAGTCACCTTTTCTGTGTTCGATTTAAAACTTAAGGGAAGCCTCATCCGTGCGGCCAGATCTTGATCAATATAATTCCCAACTGATCCGCTGTCTATGTAAGCTTCAACGGAATGCATCTTTGATGGTTGTTGGCGATTGATTAGGATCACTGGTATTGCAAAATGAGGTCGGTGGCTCATTCTTCTCACTCGACAAACTGACCTCTACTTTTGTCGAGCTAGGCAGTTTTCCGACTCCTTACTCTCATCCTTTTCTGTAGCTCCCACAATTCGCTTGGGGGGTTTTATTGGACAGTCTTTTAAGAAGTGCCCCGATTGTCCGCAGTACAAACATAACTGCTGTTGCCTTCTCTTGTCTCTTTCGGCTTTTGTTAACGGGGGTCGTATGCCTCCAATTTGCATTGGCTCTGTGGTATTCTCTGACGTGCGCGGAGTAGCATCCTTGGTTCGTAGATACACGGCCCGTGTGTCGGATTTGGACCGATCCGCTTTCCGATCTTGTAGTCGATGATCTAATTGCACCACCAGATTGATACATTCACTACAGTCTCTAGGTGGGTCAACTATCTGAGCCAAGACGTCCTTAAATTCCCCTCAAAGGCCTTGGTGAAACAATGTGATTCTCTTGTCTTCAGGCCACCTGGTTTCGGCCACTAACCTATTGAAGGTTGCTATGTATGTTAGTAAGACCTGAGTCCCCTACAGCAGTGATAAGAGTTTGTTGTCTACAGCTTGTTCATGGGTGTGTCGGGCAAAGAGCTTTTCCATTTCCCTTTGGAAACCCCCAAAGTCACGTAGTAACGGATCATCATAGCTCACAAGCGGCGCTGACCAATCTGCTGCACTACCGCTTAGATATGACAAAATAAATGCTACTCGTGCCTGATCGTTAGGGAATGCAGCCGGTCTGCAGAGGAAATGAAGGCGACATTGATTCATGAATGCTGCATACTTTCTTGGATCTCCTGAAAACCTTTCTGGCGGTGCTAACGGTATTGTTCCGGGTAAATTGATTTGCACTGGAGCGGTAGACGACGTGGTTGCCTGTGCCGGTGAAGTTGGCCCGGGTAATGGAGCTTGCCCGGCCTGTGATTGCAGTAATTGTCTGCTGAGTTCTTCAGTCGATCCTTGGTGACGACAAGATCCCTTCGCAGGGTATTAGTCTCTTGCCTAGCCGAGTGCACTTCAGCGCGTAATTGTCCTAATAACTGGGCCAGTTTGTCAATTTCCGAAGTCTCCATGGCGCCCCGGTGGATTTTGTTATGAGGCTTCGCGTTCTGTTACGCTCACCTGGTATCCATGAGATGACCATATGCCCTGGTTGCCGGATTCCCCCCGGATGTGCTCAGTTCGGGATCATGTCTTCTATGGCAGGTGGGCCTGAAAACACAGGAGGACTGGACTTAGGCACAGATTTTGTTTCCTCCCATCAACCCCTTGGACTCGACCTGATGGCCCCCTCCTCACCTTGTTATGATGTCTGGCGTGCTCTCCGTCCTGCTTTCTACGCAGGGGTGCCTAGTTTTTTGCGGGTTGAAGCGACCGAGTTAACTTCACTGGTGCCAACCCATTCAAGTGTTTTTAAGGAGGTAAATTCGATTATAGCAGTCTCTGAAGGCCTTTGCTTTTCTTTCGTGCTATTACAGGATTTATGGACGCGGAGCGTATGAAGAAAGGTAGGTTCAGCGCGAAGTGCGGCACGCTGTCTTTTTGGGCTAACCTGTATTCTTTATTCTTTTTCAGGTCGCGATGGTCTTTCTGGGTGTGCAGTGATTTCCGGAGCGGAACCGGCCAAGATATGCCCAGCCAGGTGAGGAGGTTATGGTTACTGCTGTGATTGCCGTGAGTAACCTGTTTAACGTTGTCCCTTTTTCTCTCTCCTCCAGGAGCTTCGTTCCGGTACGTGCGTGATGTCCTGAAGATGCTGCCAACAGGATGGAAGACCGCGAGCAGCCGGGATCGAAGGATGGAAAGCTGCAGATAAGCTGAGACTGCTAATGATGTTCTTTTGTCTCCTCTGCAGGTCCGCGATTCCAGGAACGCCGGGTGCTGGTCTCTGAACACGATGAGCGTCACGCTGCTGGCTGCAGAATAACACGAAGCACGTTCTTTAGCTTGGGTGTGGTTTATATAGCCTACCCCTGTAAAGTAGTCCAGGCAAAGTAGTCCGGGCTACCACACCCTAAAACACTGCACTGCACAGTCTAGTTCTTAGGGACTAGACTGTGTGGGTGTCTCCATGTTGGCTGCAGGCGTCCACACAAAAAGTAGTCCCCTCAAGTCCCATTCCAAATATGAGCCTGGCACCAAAGGCACCAGGACTGACTCCAGGAGAGTCCCTGGTGATAATGTAAGGCCCTTGGGGCCCCAAATGAACCCCGAGTTCTAACCCTACCTGGCATGTGACCATGCCAGTGGGATTCTGGGTCACGGGTTGTGACACAGTCATAGTTATCTAGTAACTCTTCCTCTTTTCTCCATGGTTTAAAATGTTGTAGCAGAGACATGTAATGTAGTTCTTTTTGTTGAGGAGTTTTTAATGTCAATTTAACATGATTAATTAAGCTTTGTTTGGTAAATTTCACTAAGCTGCCTTCACAATCTGTGACTCAATATCTGCCTTCGCTTTCATCGGGTTTTATAGTATTTTTGTATGCAAAGTTTTGAGCTATGCGGTATAGACACATGCTTTGCAAAGTGCTACTCCTGTTCGGATAGTATGTGTCCAGTAAATTATTTTTTTAAATGTCTTGGCTGTTGGGATCATTTCTGGCAATTGTTTCTATGTCCTCATATGATTTCAGAACTCTTTTTCTAGATTTAGCAAGACCAAGACTTAGCCATACTACGTTGTCTGATTTTCCGTACAAACCAGTACTGATCTGCTGCTTCATAGGCACCACATTCTCTATGGGAGAGCATTTTTATGCCTAGGCTATACAATTTCTTTGATAGTGTTTTGTCTGATGATAGGTCATCCAAAAGGTCTTGAAGCTCTGCTTTTTCTGCTTTTGTTAAGTAGGCTGTAACATATCGTGCAACAGCAGTGGAATTGTCTGCAATGTACTGCACATCTATGTTTGCATTCCATAAGAGGGCAATGATTGCATTGTAATCATTGATATATTTTGATTCTTCTGTTCTTTTTATGTAATACGTGTTCTGAGGTGATTTACCTTTAACACTATGTCGAACTATGACATGAAGTTGTTCACTTCACCTGTTTCTGTAACTGGTCTAGGGAAACCAAACCGGCATTTGGTGTAGTATTTCCCTTGGTTTTTGTATTTGCGACGACAATATTTGCCACATTTCTGTCTTTGAAATTGTAAAATCTGGCCATGCAGTTCACTATGTGTCCGTTGTGAAGGGATTTCACAAGTGACATATTTTTGGATAAACTGCAAAACAGTGGCATCAGTGTCATGACCAAATTTAGGTGTACCTTTGAGCCATAAAAGCATGTGAATATGTGGTGCTCCTCTCGCTTGGTATTCTTTTCTCCAAAAGAAGCGTTGCACTTCTCCAAGGGGAGGAACAATTTTATTGCAAATAAAGTGTAGCATAGCAATGAAACGATGATGGAAATATCTTGACACATTAACTGGATCTAGATAGCAAAGTTCCCCAGGTGTTAATAAATGTATATTGGTTTTGTTGTTGTTTGATATGTGTAGGAACTCATGTAAATCTTCCCATGCATATTCTGCACAACTTAGTGTAACAAAACAAAGTTGGTGGTCCAAGGTTTCTGATCTTACAACGTACGTCTCTGTGCCGTCGGAACCAGTATTCTTTTGTACCACGCATGTTTGCAAACAAATGTGTTATACTTGATTGTAAAACCTCATCTTTTTCTTGTACTTTTTGTATTAATTGCGTAGCTGACATATTTTGAAAGTGTGTTCCAGATTTCAAAATGTGTGCAACTCTGTAACACAGGGTTGCTAGTTCACTTTCAAAGAGTAGGTGGAATATGTATTCCACATTTTGTCTAAACCTGGGATCTTGCGAATACATTCGTAATGAGCGGTATTCTGATGCTGTAATCTGGGTGGGTCTATCATCGTATCTTCCACCTTTGCCACTAGGAAATAACAGTAGAAAAGCACGTGCTTCTATACTTTTTTCCCATATGCTTAATGGTGAACCTTTGGTTTGTCGCATTTGGTAAGTTTCTAGTGCATCATCTATGCTTTCATTGGAATGCAATGGATGAATTGTGTACTGGTCCAAAAGAGTGGATACTGCAACAGGATCCAGAAGTTCGAATTGTCCAGTTTCTGATGACTCGTCAATTATTTCAGTTGTTTCCCTTAAGCTTTCTTCAATATTAATTTCCTTGTAGTATTCGTTATTGTCTTTTAGATATTGCAAGGCTTGTCTAACTTTATGTAAGTCCACCAGTTGTTGCCAAATTTTTTTGTCTTTTGTTGGTACACCATTTACCAAGACAATTAAAGAATGCTCTATTGAACATTGCACTCCTAGAGTGTGTACATTTTCTGTTAGATCTAATGGCAAATAAACTACTTTGCCACAAATGCCTTTCACCAATTCAGAGGGAGGTAATTTTGCTGTTTTTGGGTGAAGGCGTATAATTGCTTGAAATGGGTGAACTGTTTGAATTATGATGCTCTCATACAAATTGAGTTGTTGCAAGGTTTTTGGTAGTGGGAACAATTCTAAATTATTTGTGGTAGCACGTGAAGGAGCTTGGTTGTTGTCTAGTTTTGTAGTGCAGTAACTGCAACATATTACAGGTTCACTTATATGATATTTGTTTTCGGCTAAAAGGTAGAGAGCTAATTCAAATTTGGAATCTTCATTGTCTTCTATTTTGTATGCTATGTCTATATTTTTTGTGTTCCTTTTGTAAAATGTTCTGCGGCAACGCACACACACACATAGTTTGTTATTTCAGCCGATGCACTTTTACATTTTAGTATTTCTTTTTTGTATGTGTGTAACAGAAGATTGCTATGTGCAGAATTATTTGTAGTCTGTTCTAAAACTATTGCATTTTGTAAGTGGCTTTCACTTCCAAAATATTTTCTCTGGATACGGTCAGTTTCTTTTTGTAGGTATTTGGGTGTAGCATGCAGAAGATTGTTATTCAAATTGGCTAATTCTGAAGCTGGACTTTTAGCATAGTATATTTTATACACTAGATTTCTTACATTTGAATGATGTATTGATATCCTTTTGATATCATGGAAGGTGCTTTTGCAAATAGGTCCAGAAATGCAGGCTAATGAATGTCCTTGTAGTCCTGTGTATTTGCGCACTGGACAGATATCCATCTTTTGCAGCACTTTCATTTTAATTTTTTTTTTACCTTTCACATACTGATTGAGGAACTGACGTAAAGATTTGAAAGATTTGTTAGGAATGGCACACATTGACATGCACGGCCATTTGTATACTGGACGGTCTGGTTCAGTTGAATCAAGAGGTAATTCTGAGTTTTCAGGGGATACTTTTCTAAGCAGTGTTTCTTGTTCCAGGATGCTATTATTGATTTTTTCATACCCTCATCCACTGCTATGGATGGCAATTGTGTTGGTTTGATTTTGTTTGTATGCTTCTTCATTAAAATATGGTTCTGTGGTTGATGTGTGACTCTATTCACCTCCACAAATATGTAAGAAGTTATTTTTGTTCACATTCTGTTTATTGATAAGTTTCTTTTGTAGTTTGGTACTTAGTTTTGTTAGTGGTTTCAGGCTATTTAACACTAATATAAACAACTTCCTTTTGAGAAGGATTGCACTGTCCACGAGAGCTTGTAGGATTAATTTTCTACGGTAGGTTTTAAGGGTTGAGGTTGATTTCGGTCCTCTTATTAGATTCTGAAGGACTGTGGCGAACATTTTTGCTAAAATACTTTTTTTACTATAGGTTCTTTTTACTATAACAGGATTAATAGGAGCATTGTTAGCAGTACTGGTAGCTGATTTTTTGTGAAGAGGTTTGGGTTTCGATCCACATTTTGTTGGAGGAGGTATAGTTTCGGTAGTTGAAGCTTCCTTTGTTTTGCTGAACGACTGTTTTAGCTTTTTTCCAACATTCTCTACAAACTCTGGTACAGATGGATGCTTAGGTTGGACACTTTTATTTTTATTTGCTCTACTCCTGCGTTCCTTTCTACGGACTTGCTTTTTTGGTAGGCATTATTTGGGGTCTGTTGAAAAAAAGAAGGCATGGTTTGGTCTGTTGTACAATGTATGTGTGCTGTGTGCATGCGTGCATGAGTTTGATGGTAAAGCTCTTTCTGGTGTGAATGGCCTCTTACAATGATTTGGGAAGGCTATTTTTCTGTTTGTATACTACTACAATGTGCTTCAGATGAGAGTACAAAGTGGGCCAGTGGTGAGGAGAAGCATTAATAGTAAACGTAATGGCATAAAATTGAAACAGCTATTTGTTTTCTAGTACTAACATTCTTAGGCTTCTGCATGTTATTGAGTTCCCAACACATGAGGATTTGTGAGCCATTCTGCCTGTTATTCTTTGTTTAATAAATGGGGATTTGTGGGTAGAATGGTTCAGAAATTACTGTTTGGTTTGGTGCGCAAATTAAATACATAACCCACACAGTCTGTTTGAGGAATAGTTAGAATATAAAGGTAGTACTGTACTTACTTTTTTTTGCAGAATGACCAGGTTTCTTCGGATATGTCATTTGCAGTGTAGATGCTGTTGATTTTCACGAGAGTAGTCTTCACTGCGATTGTAAAAAGAAGAAGTTAGTAACTTTGTGTGTTTAAAGCAGTGATGTTACTGTACACGTTCATTTTGCATCTTTCGCCGGAGTATTCTCCTTTGATATTTTAACACAGTGCATGTGCGCATTTCACTTCACTATGTGCTGCCTACTTGCAGTATTTTAGCTGCACATGTTTCAGAAATGAGTACAATTTTTAGGTTATGAAAATGCCTTGTTTCTTTTAAGCTGTGTTATCTATAGCAGAGAGGTTTGTAAGCAATAGGTCATTATAGTAGATGGGAAACATTTCTGTACTTTCATATTATAAGTACGATTTCGAAAAATCGGGAGACCCTCAGAGGTAGATGTCACCACAGCAATCGGGAGCGTTTATTTTTCTCATACGATCACATTGGAAGTAGCTGTTATGTAGGCAGTACACAGTAAAAATGTGTGCCATTTTCTAATGGAAAATCGAGTTTCGCGCTAAATAGGGAGGGTTTTAACATATGTATAGGTTATGCGAGAGACAGTAAGAAGTAGTGCGGTTTGTCAATGAAAAATCAGACTTCTTGCACTTAAAGGGGGAGCGTTGGTATGTATTGGCTATGCAGATTTAGTGGCATTAATTTGTTTAAATGAAATCATAAGGGTTGCACATGTTCTCTGATTAAAATATGCATAACTGTACTTTATACGCATGCATGTGCGCATGGATGGAGCTGTACGTAGAAATCCACAACACTTGCACAGTAGTTTTTTAAATAGGTGCTTTGCAATGATATGCGACTTGCATTCAGAGTGATCAATAGTACAATTGAAGTGCAAAATTTTGATGACGGAGTTAGATGTAGGGATGTTGAATGTGATTGATGGATGGTTGTGCGACGGCTTAGCTGTGTCCAATGAGGGAATGAATTTGCGAGTGATGTGGAAAGGGTAGAAGGACTGGCTAAGAGTTATGTGCCGCATGTAGACAACGCTTGTCCGCGGGTAGGGTGTGTCACATACGGGTTTCTACAGCAAATCCAGCATGGAAAGGGGACTGTAGGCATCAGCCAATCAGATGGTCACATTGCTCTTTTGTGTCCAAAGACGATGCGTATACTGAAGATGGCAGAGGTGCAGAGGGTCAGGGTTTTGGTCCTTGGAGATATTTTTGTCCATGGTTTACAGCACTATGCCGAAAGTAGGCATGTGGCACACCATTTCACTGCGAGAGGAGTGGAGATAGTGTGGAGCGCTGAGACTGATCGCAATGTTGCGGCAATTCTCCAAGTTTGCACCGAGATGCGTACAATGACAACTCCTCATGTGGTACTTTTTCACTACGGTGCTTGCCATTTGGGCTTCGTGAGTTCACGTACTTTGCTGAAAGATTTGGAACAGTTGGTTCAAGCAGTCATGAACATCTTTCCAACTGCAAAATACATTTTTTCTGGGTTACTCTCTAGAGGAAAATGGAACAACAGTTCTGTTTTCTGTCCAGATCAAATTATTGGGAGGTGTACCATCAATCGCGGCATGCATGCTTTTATGTTACGAGCTGGTATGTTTTTCTGCAGCCACAAGAACATCGTTCCCAGTAATGCAGCTTATTGTGAAGCAGATGGTGTTGTGTTATCTTTTTTGGGAAATTCCATGTTCTTTTGGAATATAAGGCTTGCTTTGGAGTAGGTTCTGTAATGGTTGTAGGAGTAAAGTAAGATCAAAAAATATTTAAAAAAACAAAATAACAGGTGCCTGTAAGGCATCTGCCCAAAAAAAAAAGGCTTTTATCAGAGCCCACCTTAAAGGGGAAAATGGAATAATATTTAAATGTACAGTTGTCACGCTCTGATCTTGTACGTGTCCGCGAACATGGCGGTAGTTTGCAGGCGGTGCATAATACCAACAGGGATTCTGGGGTGGAGACGCATGCAAATGAGAATGTGCAAAGGTAGGGATTGGTCAGTAAAGTTCAGTGGGTGTGTTCTGTACGGAGACATTTTGTGAGAACGTCTTTTCCCTGACAGGAGACCAGACAGCCATGGCTCTGTGTGCTCGAAAACAGATTATCTGGATTTTGGGAGACTCATGGATACATTGGTTGAAGGTGCATGCAGAAAGTTGCGGTCTATGTGCAGATCTTGGATTTTCTCATGTGGAAGTGCACTGGCATGGCGTGCGTGGAATGAGGTGGCTGGACTTGGTACCCGTATTGCACAAAGACAAATATGGCTGCGTTCTTCTGCATTTGGTCCACAAATGGAGAAAGCGAGGCGCAATGTATTCTGTTGTTGGAGGAGAGAGTTGCCTTTGCCTGAAAGAACGTTCAACTGTGGAAACATTATCCTTGGCACTGCAAGCCACGGAGGGCTCTTGCCGAGGCACGCTGGCTTCCGGGAGGAGGCAGAGCCAACCGGCGATCACGTGGGCAATCACGTGACTTTGTGCACCCTCATAGTCAAGCCCAAACCGCCCTTGCGGTGTATTCTGTTGTTGGAGGAGAGAGCTGCCTTTGCCTGAAAGAACGTTCAACTGTGGAAACATTATCCTTGGCACTGCGAGCCACGGAGGGCTCTTGCCGAGGCACGCTCGCTTCCGGGAGGAGGCGGAGCCAACCGGCGATCACGTGGGCAATCACGTGACTTTGTGCAGCCTCATAGTCCAGCCCAAACCGCCCTTGCAGTGTATTCTGTTGTTGGAGGAGAGAGCTGCCTTTGCCTGAAAGAACGTTCAACTGTGGAAACATTATCCTTGGCACTGCGAGCAACGGAGGGCTCTTGCCGAGGCACGCTCGCTTCCGGGAGGAGGCGGAGCCAACCGGCGATCACGTAGGCAATCACGTGACTTTGTGCAGCCTCATAGTCTAGCCCAAACCACCCTTGCGGCGTTAAGCCCGTGCGCGGAGTAAAGGGCGGCGCAGTCTATCTTTAGCTGCACTGTTTTGCTGCTGTTTGGCTCGGGGTGGACAAGGAATTCCTGCTGGGCCTTACTCACTAAGAAGTAACAACAGGGGTCAACTGTTGCCCTTAGCTGGACACTGGGGAGGAGAGACAGACTCTGGCTGCTCCTCAAGCCATCGGGCGTTCCCAAGGTGATGCTATTATACTACATATAAATTCATTCGTATAAAAAAAAAAAAGTATTTGTGGCACTGATTTTAAAAGTAATTGATAAGCACTATATACTCTTTTAACCGCATATCTTTTGTTCCCAGCTATTATTTTCATTGATTTTGCTCATAGCCATTTCGGAGATATTATCATTAATACCTAGAGGCTGCAAGCTGTTCTCCCCTCTGCAAGTAACATAGTATCTGTGCCTTTACTTTTAACATGCCCGCACTTAGAAGTGGGTTTGAAACTGTTGAGAATCAAGCACCTATAATAGTAGAGGTTCAACCTGGCTCCGGGATGCAGAGTGAGGCACCTGTGTACATAAATTCTACTGGAAATATGCCTAACCCTATTTTAGCTGTGGGTAAGACTAAAGAAAATTCCATTTTTAGTGCTGAAGGGGGTCAGAGGGGCTCCTCTTCTACCGACCCCGTAGTGTCCGATGTTGTAGTTCCTAGCAATGGGGATATGGAGTTAGCAGATTCTGAATTTAATGGGGTTCATAGGGATATTCCAGACTTTAGACAGGACCTTACAGATGAAGAATGCCTCCAACAAAGTTTTATTGGTACTAAAAGGGTAGTTCGCTACCACGCTTCTACCCCCCTTCAGAGGAGGATTTTGAATGGTAAAATACAAGCTGGAGAAGGTTTAGAATCGTTAACTTGGAAGGGTATAAACCCATCCGGATTCATGCAATTTTCGCATATTTCGCCAGCTACATTCATTTTTGGAAAGGAGAATAAGGATAAGGTGCAGTCTTCCCTAAATTCTCCAAGGTTAGAAACCCTTAAGCTAAATGATGGGGGGGGTTCATTCTAAAGGGACTTCTAGTCGCCCTAAGTATAACCCCAATCAACCTATTGGGGAAAGCGATTTAGATTACTCGTTTTTTACTATGGCAGATGCTACGGGTGTTTTGCTTAAAGAAATTGTGTATTTAGAGATACCAGTAGGTAGATCTGTGCGTAATGGAAAGGAGGCAAGGAGTCTATCAGAGGGTGCGCCTTCTAACTCACACCCATGTGATGAAAACAACTATATAACTGGGAATCAACTAGTGGGTACGCAACAATCTCTGGTTAAATCGACCACAGAAACAGATAATTCGTCTACATACAATAAAATAGCCTCTACTCAAACTGACAAATGGGAGGATTACATAGTGGAAATGGAAGACAAAGCAACGGATCCTCAGCAATTTCTACGAGAAAACCATGTGGTAGAGGAAGATAAAGAAGAAACATCTGGTTTAAGTAGGAAGGAGAGAGGTGATTATTTGTTACCACTCCTATCGAACTTACATATTAGTCTAAATTTGGCCTTGAAAACGCTGGGGGAGTCTCAAGAGACTATTGCTGGCTCTATGATAGGGCAACAAGCGGCTTTCAATCAGCTGGTGTCTCGTCTGGCATTCTTGGAGGGAATAGTAGAGGGCAGGACCATGAATGAACATATTATTAAAGAACAGAGTCGATGTGACAAATTTAGAAAGGATCAGGACATAAGATTAACTACCATGGATGCAAAAATCACCACTTTGTTGGAAGTTATGCTCACAGGAGACCGTCCTACTTCATCTAAGAGAGAACTAGGGGAACTTGATTCCCAGGGCCAAAGAGATAATGAGGACAACAATAATAATTACGGAAAGAAAACGGTTTCTCCCGACAGTCCTTCTACCCTTGTAGATGTCATAATGATGGCAACTGAAGGGTGCTCCGAAGAACAGGAGTTGGATAACCTCAGTGCACAGATGCACGCGAGTGTATCTCTTAATGACGTAGAACCCTTGAACATCAGTAGTGAAGATACAAGATCTCCTCAATACACTACAACAATAAAAGGGCTAAAAAGTAAACATAAGACCAAACATAGAGAGAAAAAATTATTAAATCAAGAGCTGGAATTGGAGGCAAAGAGTAACAATGATGGAATAGTCCCGGTGAATATTTCCGACCATAATATAAATGAGGTGCCCCAATCCCCAGTGGGTAGACGTAAAAAATCTAAAAAGCAGGGTAGGATAATTAAAAAAAGCAAAAACATGCCCAACACAAAAATTAAAGGTAGAAATGCCAACCTTAAAGGAATTAGAAACATCCCGCTCCAGGAAGAGAGGGAAGTTAGGGGGGGTCCCAAGGATGCTCATAAGGAAGAGAGTCCAGTTCAGGGCGTGTTGAATAATAAAGGCCTAGTGGCTAGTGGGGAAACTACTATAGACTCAAATAAGGAAAAGAATAACTTGCTGAAACGGGGCCTTGAGCTCATTCAAACCAAACAAACAAAGATGACAGCTTTTGGCACAATAATTAGCACCAAACACGCCAGAACATCCGTAGGCACACAACAAGTCAAACTCCCTACGGTTTCCCAAGAAACATTGCCAGTTATAAGTAATATTACCCAACCCGTTAAGGGGCCGACTGAATTGTTTGGGAGGGATAGTGGTTCTACCACTAATATTATGGGAAGAAACCCCCAAGATATACAACCCCCCAAACTTCAAGATCCGGAAGGTAATGTTATGATCACTTCTGGAGTAGATCACACAAAGAAGCAATCTACTGTGATTCAGGCCCCTACCAAGCTCTGTACAGGGAAAATCGTGGGTTGGATTAACAATAATATAACAGACTCACAGGTTAACTTGAACAGAACCCATCTCTTAAATCTGTTTAAAAAGATCCCTGTGCTACGAGCTATAACAACAGACGATATATAGATGCCATATCTCTTCCTAACTGTAATAATCACAGAATGGTAAGTTGTTTTCATTCGGTGATGGTAGCAGATATGGTCCGTGCCCAAGAAAAAAACCTTAATTCTTTGGGCTACGATCTACTCTCATTAGTAGATAATAAAGAGGCCAACAACTTTCTTGAATATAAGGAACCGAATAATATTCAAAATAAACAAACTACTCAACTTGATAATAATAAATTAGAAAATTTGAGTCCAGGGTTGGCACTGATTTCAAGCCTCCTGAATAATAATCAGGATTGGTCATGGCTTCAACCGGCACTCAAAACCTTGGAAACATTTAGACAAGATAAGGGGTGTTCCTAACTATATAGAGATTGAGGTGATCTCTTGGAATTCTTGTGGGGGAACACATCTCAACACGTTTCTGAATAAAAGGGAACATTATGTACGCCCCCGTATCTATTTCTTACAGGAAACTATGATGCTGTCGGATATGCACATAGAAGGCTTCTATACTTTTTCTGCAGTAGCTACTAGGGGTCAGCTGGGCAGACCCAGTGGAGGTCTGATTATTGCCATCAATCGTAATTTGGGATTCCGAGGTGAGGTGATATTTAGGAGTAACTGGCTTCTGGCTATTATGCTTTCAAGGGAGAATAATGTAGAGCCGATACTCCTCTTGAATCTCTATTGGAATCCGCTAAAAGTAGACATTGAGGAAGTGGAGGACTCTCTAGATATGATCTTGGGAAGTTGGTTTGAGAAAGGGTTTGGAAATCGCATTATTGTGGGAGGGGATTTTAATTCAGCTTGTGCCGACGGTGCGGTGCTCAATGAAAGAGGGGTATTACCTAGACTTCTTAGTACGACTGTTAAAAGAGGTATAAGGTGGGATAATTATTTGGATAATTGGGATTTGGGTCTTTTAGACCATGCCTTAGATTGGAATCTTCCTACATATACTTGGAAAAGAGGAAGTAATAGCTCTAGAATTGATTTCTTATATGTATCTAATGGCTGGAAGCAAGCTTGTGGAAAATTGTCACTTATGGAGGTCGAGCTCAGTGATCATGTTCCCTTATGCTTTTCTCTCTTCATCCCCGACATGGGTATTTATATCAATCCCATGTTGCAGGGTTTAGAGGTGGGAAACAATGGGAGAAGGGTAACTTGGAATAAGAAAATAATTAAGAAATTTAATACCCTGGTGTTGGAAAATTTGTCCAAGGTGCAGCTTCAAATTATTAGGGGGGATGACATTGAGTTGGGAGGTTCCTACTATAATATTATATTGTCATGTGTCTGTAAAATTAGTATGGCCAGAGATCTGGGGGTGCCGAAACCGAGGGTGCGGGCGGCAGATCCCAGAATTCAAAACGCCAAACGTACTAAATATAGGGAAATCAAAGCCTTGAACAAAGTGTCTATTCCTTTCACGGAACTTAGGCTACGAAATAAAAAAATAATTCAGAAACACAAAAACTTTATCAAGTCTCTGAGAATGGATCATTATCACGAAACACACCAACTGATGATGTATAATCTATGCAAGGGCAGAGATGTCAAATTTTGGTCTACCATTAATTCTATACTCACGCCTGCTAAAGATAAATTAGACTGCCCCATTCAAGCGGATGTGTGGACTCTCTTCTATAAGGAAAAGTTCGCTCTACCCTCTAATCTCTCTAGGGAACAGGATGTGAACTTAGGCCCTCCGGTTGTAGGTCAGTGTCTGTGGGATATAGAGGATATTAAATGGGCCATCAATAAGCTTAAATCTTCTAGAGCACCGGGCCCAGATGGTATTCCCCCTTTTGTTATAAAGTCGGCCCCGGTAATATGGGCTAAGTTACTCAAACCCATATTCGATGATGTATTTAAATATCATACCATCCCTAAAACCTGGTCGCAGAGCATCATAATCCCTATCTATAAAAAAGGGGACGCCCTTAATCCACAGAATTACAGGCCTATAGCACTGTTAGATGCAGCGAGCAAAGTATTTGGTATTTTGCTTTTGAGGGACCTAAACAAGGTTATTAGAGGGAAGGCTTGCTATAGTAAATTCCAGGTTGGCTTCAGAGAGGGCTTGGGAACCGACCTGAATGGGATGATTCTGGCTCATTTAAGAGATACAGTTCATCAAACTAAAATGGGAGATGTATACATGGCTTCCCTGGACCTCTCTAATGCCTTTGATGGGGTTATTAGAGCAAGATTGTGGACAAAATTGTTAGCTATGAATGTTCCACGCAAGATTGTCCAAATCTTGGCTCTTTTACATAGGAATACCTCCGTCAGGGTACGTTTATCACAAGAAGGTTCCCTTTCCGACGCAGTTGATACTGAGGTTGGGGTCAAGCAGGGCTGCTCCCTTGCACCCACGCTCTTTAACCTGTACGTTAGTGATGTGGAGGACATGTGGCAGGGCCCTTCCATTGCTCCGGTCAGGTTGGGTAGCTTGGCTATCGAGTGGATGGCCTTTGCAGATGACTTTATCCTTTTTGATCGTACCCCGAGAGGCCTTCGCAGAAGGATGGATATTTTTTACCAATATGCACTGGCGAATAATCTTTCCCCCAACGCTTCGAAATCCCGAACGATTGTAATTTTTAGGAAGAGAGTTGTCAAACCATGTATCTGGAAGATGGGAGATAATTCGGTGGAACAGGTTCAGGCCATAACCTATCTAGGTTATAATTTCTCCAACCAATCAAGCCTAAAGAGGTGGAAATTGAATCTTGGGGATAAAACAGCTAAACTAAAGACACAGATGAAATTTCTGAGGGCAAACGTTTGTACATTTTCGCTCCTGCCTATTAGACGCTTCTATCTTGCGAAATGTGAACCGGTTCTTTTGTACGGTTTGGACATTTGTACAAAGGACTTGAGTTCCTACCTAAATGTGATCCAGGGGGAACTGTGGAAGGAAGTAATGGGCCTTTCTAGGGCAGTCCCCAATTCCATTATTCGGCACGAGTTATGTCTCATATCACTTAAAGCCAGATACTTGTGGAGGCAGCTCTCTTCTTTTAGAAAAATACATGATCCTCCGATAAACACCTTTTATGAGTTGGTGAATAAGGTAGTCAAAACGGGGGCGGTACTATCTATCAAGAGTTTTAGCGATAGAATGTTTTCTTTGTTAGAATCGCTGGGACTTTGTTTAGACGATCTGATTGAACGACCGGGATTAGTTAATAAATCTTTATTTAGGTCAGACTGGGTGGACACAGTAAATGATATAGAGTCCCATGTTACCTACAAGGAGTATGCTAAATTTTTGCATGCAAGGGAATCGATTCCTCTATATATTCAAAGATTTCCTTGCCAGAAGGCGAGAACCACATTTATGCGTTTTAGACTAAACCAGATGCCCACCCTAGAAAGAATTTACCATTGGACCCATAAAGAAAAAGGGTCGAATGAAAATTCTAAAAGTCTCTCATGTCGATTTTGTGGAGCGACTGACATGATAGAAACACTTAGGCACCTTCTCCTTACATGCACCCATTTTGGGAATAAAAGATCTCTCTACTTTACAGATAGATTTGATGGGGATTGGGAAATATCGAAGAATCTGTTCTGGAGTCGCTGCATGTGGGGTGCAAATATCTCCCTAATCCTCGCATTGAATTCACTCCTACTTAATATTCAGGAGGAACTGGAAGCAAAAAATAAGGAATTCAATGAGTAGAGACTAGAGTGGATCTATGGTATATGGAATGATCTACGGTATATGAAATGTAAACTGTATATAATACGTATGGAATTTGATTTTATGTCTGGGAACGATTTTAAAGGCTGATAAATGCGTTGAAATCTTTTTATATATATATATTTGTATATGTATATTTGTATACCTGCTCATAAAATGAAATGTATTTTTTCTTATTTGTCTGTAATGCACTTTATGTTGTATAAGGTTTTATGTAAACTAATCATACAACAGTAAAAAAAAAAATGTAAATAAGGCTGTTTGTGCCTTTCGAAGAGATGTTGGCATGTTGTCATTCCACAATGAAAACATTTTGTTTCGCAGCTCTTTCATTTTTCGCAGAGATGGAGTCCATCTCACGTATGCTGAAAATCAGATTTTTCTTCGCAATGTACAAAATGCATTGTGACTTTTTTTGGAATCGTAGTCCCGTATTTGGCAATCCGTTTTTTCCAACCTACAGTTTTTGAAGGACACACAACCCTACCGAAAGGCTCTTTTCATTGCCACCACTTACTCCCAGCGAAAAGTCCATTGGTTTTGCTACGCTTGCACCCTCCATTCTTGTGTGTCCTACGACTGTCCGCAGACTTTTCCAACAATGCGCGGGGGCCTACAACGGTCACTTGATAGTTCTATTGTTAAATTGAGAAAGGGGGCTCTGAAAAGAGCCTTTGTTGTAATTTGTGTTATTTTCCACTTTACTGCTTTTGAGGATACGACACACTAGGAGAAGAGTGCAAAGGAGGGTAAGGGAGGGACACCAACCACGGGGATAAGAAGGGGTAGGTGGAGAGAGAAAGATATAGGGTGGGCTTTACTTAGGTAGGGAGCATTTCTTCTGGTGCTCCTTGACCGTAGCCTCAAAAGCACTTCGAAGACTCTCCCCCATGCAGACTACTGCATCACAGTACACACACAATATTGTGACCCACGAAAGGTAAGGGTCAACAGCATCGCGAATGGCTTGTAAGGCAGCTGGAGGGATGCGCTCCCCCACAGGAGTATCTCTTGTGGTGAGAGGATCGGATACGGAGGATGCTGTGGAGGAACTCAATCTACTACGCTCTTCGCATGGCACCACCTTGCAAATGTCTGCACTGTGGAACGAAGTTAGGTGTCGCTTCATGGTTGTCGTACCAAAGCTGTACGCACCAGGTCTCCCGCGACTCAGCAGCAACTGGCACTGGTTACACCAGACCAGGTTCGCACATGCTTTCGGTACGTTTCCAAAAACGGAAAACAACTGCCACACCCACCACTTCCGGCGAGTGTTTGTAGTGCGGAGTTCCTCCACCTCATTCTCTTCTTCCTCTTCTTCCTCAATCTCTACATCCTCACCCGTATATCCCTCTGCAGGCCCTTGGGGAGATGGTGGCCGTGGAGGGTTTGGGGGTGGTGCAGAGGCTAATGAAGCAACAGTAGCCATGGATGCCATAAGGATTAGTTGCCTAATGGTCGCTACAGCAGTAAAGGCAGCACAACTCAATCTGCTATAGCCAGAAGCACAATGAAGATGAGCTTTGGTTGTGGCCATTTATAGGGGTGGAGGGGTGCGTCTTGTGACCATATTGATCACTCAAAAGCCCTGCAAAAATTCTAAATGACATGTTCACAGGTAGAGCTATTGTATGGGACATGTGAAATGGTGATTTCATACTATAAAATAATTTCCCATGTATGTATAAGTTCTTTTGCAATGTTGCGGAGGCAGACAAACTGTGCAAATTAGTCCACACGCTCAGCGTGGGTGCGGTCACATGATGACGTCCTGAACACATCCGCGAGGGAGAAGGGTGCCCGCTGGACAGCAAATGCAGACTAACAAACGTGTGTATGCGTGCAAGTGTTCGACGGATAGTGTTCGGGTCCTGAGACGGACAGTTAGGGACAGGCGCAATGTTCGCTGTACTTATGGGTGTACTGCGCATGTTCGTACATGCTCTGATGACTGTACGGACAGGTCCAGTGTCCTTAGGACACCTCCATTTTGTTTGCCTACGAACATGCCGGCCACCGCGCCTGTTCTACGGACGGTTCCATCTTGGCTACGGACGATACGGACAGATATATTGTCCTTAGGACACTCCCATTTTGCTCATTTACAGACATCCCGGACACCTGGTGTGTTCTAGGAACATGTTTTATCTTGTTTGTGAGTGGTACGGAGATGTATAATGTCCTTAGGACGCCCCATTCTGTTCATTTACGCGCAACTTGCACAGATGGTACGTTCTAAGATAAGTTCCATCTTGGTTGGCATTGGTACGGGTAGGTGTATTGCCGTTAGAACATCCATATTCTATTGCTTAGGCTAGCTCGAACAGGCGTGCTGTTCCTGAACATTTTAAGTCTTTTTAAAAAAAATGTTTTTCCTCAAACCCTTCCACTACAACAAATATACAAAAACTTTCTAAAAACACACACATACTTCAATCAACAGAAATACAGCGGGAAGCAGATATTGACACAAATCTAGGGGAATTAGGGTTCAACATGGGCTGATTGTCAGGAGATGATTTGTGAGGGGAAGAAGGGATGGATATTTTATCAAAACGCCTATTTTCTTCTTGAGGGTTTGGGGATGGTTCACTAGGAAATGGAGAAGGGGGGCAGGTACAGGTGGGACAGTGATAACGTATTTTTCCTCTCACAAATTCCTCCACGAATTGCCTTAAACTGTTAAAATTGTCATTTAGCGTGTCCATTTTCAGTTCTATCCTTTTCAGCCTGTCTTCCTCTGTGTCGTTTGTTGGTCTTTCTTCTTTTTTTTCCTGGTCTGTTAAAAATAAATATATATATGTTAAATGCCCATAAAATACTGACCATTATTTTGCTTATGCAGAGCACTGTGTACCATTATTATCGCTATCTTCGGACATTTCCCCATGCGGAAAATTCTCCTCCAGCCACTCCAAAGTACTGCACATTTCTGTGTCAAAACAACAGAAAGAAATTATTTTTTCTGCCCCTCATACCAAAAACATACACACACATATTTTTTTGTTATGGCATAATCCATTTCATTCTACATGGTCATTAAATGCATGGTTTTTCTTTCAGACGTTTAGGTTTTCCTGTTTATTTACTAGCACTTATAATGTCCTTATTTGTCCTTTTTCAAAGTTGAGCATTTTTTGTGTACGACAATAGTACGATTTCAGATACTCCCTGACTGTTTGGGCACTGTTGACCTCGTCCGTGCCCGTCCGCAGACAGGCACTCAGTCCGTGCCTTTCAAATATCAATAGCGAGGGGGTTCTGTATGTTCTATGAAATGGCATTTGGGATGTCATCTTTGATGTCCTGGGTGTTAGTGTTAGCAGTGCAGAGTGGTGCGGTCAGTTATGGTTGCTTAGCCTACCATAACTTGCGAATTTCAGGGTTTTTTCGATTTTACTTCGAACCATAATGTCACATTTATAAAGTTTTTTTGGGGGAATTTCACAGGTTTTTAGTAGCGCAACTTAAGCATAACGTCCCCTTAAAGTTTTATTTAGTTAATATATATATATATATATATATATATATATATATATATATATATATATATATATATATATATATACATACACACCCACCCTACCAAAAACCTGTGTACTTCATTAAAAAAAAACAAAAAAACTTCTACCTCCCCATTATGGGTCAAAATAAAACCGAAAAACCCCTGAAATTCGCCAGTTATGGTAAACTAAGCCCCCATACCTGCCATCACCACTGTGTGCTGCTAACACTAACACCCAGAACATGAAAGATGCCATCACAAATGTTATTGATGACATCACTGACGACATCACATGTTTAGCCCCTTTGTTTTCCTTCCCTGCCACATATATATATATATATATGTACATTCAGTACAAAAACTTTGTTAAAGGGATGTTACATCACAAATATCATTGATTGCAATAGTGCCTGCGCGATTTTTTGCACCGGCGCTAATAGCGTTCGCAGCCCCACTGGGTCCAATGGACCCAATGAGGAATGGGGCTTAACCGCCTTACTGCTACTCGTGATCCTGTGCTAATAGCGCCAGACTGAGGAGTTTGTCAGGATGGTTTTCCCACAGTTCATTACAACACATGAGTGGGCTTGCCACTTTCTTGCCTCCCCAACCTTCTACCACTTAACAGTACTTTAATTGTTCCTGGTCCACTAACCTGCCAGGGCTAACCACTAACTCTCCATTTCCTGATGTACTCGCCTGCCAGGATAAAAGTCCTACCACTACTACAAGTACTCTGTGGTGAGGCTGCTTCAAGCTTTAACACACTTCAATCCCTAATGTGGAAAAGTAAAAATAACTTAGTGTAGTAGTACAATTTGACCTTACGAGGACCTGGGATGTACGCTCTGCCAAGTGAGTGTTGAGTTTGGACCTAGCTACATTTAGGAGGTGCCTCGCACTGAGGGTGCCCGAGTGCTTGTATGCGGTCTCCCGCCGCTGGACCTCCTCCTCCAGGTACTGCCGCAGACAGGTTCTGGCCTTTGAGTAGGAGGAGGTGAGGCTCATGTTCCCCCCCACTAGTCACCGCCTTCATAGCGCTACATACAGTAGCTAGGGACACATGGTCCGAGAGATTATTTTTTAAATAAGTGTTGATACTTGTCCCAATCTCCTGGTGAATAGCTGTCTCTCTGAGTACCGGATTGTAGGATTTCCAAGGCCTCCATGTTGGGTGCGGGAAAACACAGATCAAGAGGAAGAACGAGATCGGAGCATGGTCGAAAGGGAGACCACATGGATGGACCACTCAGGGATGGAGGGGGCCAAGGAAGTGGATGCCAGCAGCATGTCAATGCAAAAGTAACCCAGGTGTAAGTGAGAATAGTGTGTCTAGTCTCTGGCAGTGGAATTACATAACCTCCAAATGTCAACTAGGCGCAGTTCCCAAAGGAGACACATGAGAGCCAGTAAATTCCTGTAACCAGCTCTAGAAGCCGGGAGAGTTTTATCTATACTGGGGTCGGGTGCCACATTGAAATTTCCGTCTATGACAAGGGTGCCTTCTGCGAAAACATGCAATTTGTTCAGGATGCCCTGCAGGAAAAGATCCTGTCTGTCTTTGGGGGAATACACCATGACAAATGTAAAAGTGTTGCCAAGAAATGTGCCCTTAACCCCCAGATAACTCCCATTAGGGTTGCGTAGGATCCCAGTTTTGAGAAAGGGAGTTGCTCTGTAAAATAGGATGGGTACCCTCCTTCTCTTTTCCCTGCTAGAAGCACAAAACCATGGCGAGAAGCAGATATTTGTGAATCTCTTTTCGTTGGATTTGAAAAGGTGGGTCTCTTGTAGGAAGACCACTGAGGGGGAGAAGTCTGCCAATTTTGCCAATATGGATTTGCATTTGATGGGTGAGTTGAGCACTGGACGTTCCAGGTAAACATAGACAGCGTGTGGTCCTGCGCATCCTGAGCCGTGTCAGCCATGAGGCTTGTGAGACAAACCCATTAACCAATGATCTGTTTCGCCTGCCCTCCTGTAAACCCTACCAGGTGCTGTCAGCCCTCTGTTCCAATATTTATCCCATCCTGATCCCCATCACTCCCTAACAAGAAAGAGTACTTCCGAACTACCATTAGTAACGTCTACCAATCCGGTCGTTAAGCAACCGAAGGATAAGTACGGGGAACCTATGACAGGGAGTAGCATTTCACATCAACCATAAACGAAGACCATGGCTGCCTTCTGAACCAAAGGTAGCTGACACAGAGCCCAGTAAACCAGTAGGGCCTATAGCATCAGCGGAAATAAATGTACATGGGCGACCAGAGGCTCTGATTACCAAACACCAGTCCACTTGAGATCCTCCATGAGAGTTTGACGCTTTCCTTTTCTTCCTGCCCTTCCCCACTCTGGACCTGGGGCCCACTCTGGCTCCAGCTCTCGCTGACGGGACCTGGGTAAGCTTATCGGTTTGGCTGAGTCCAGGGAGAGAAGCTGTTCTGCGTCTTTCATGGTTGGAATCGACCAGGAGCGGTTCTCGTAGGTGAAGTGGAGAGCCGTGGGAAACCCTCATCCATAGCTAAGGGCCTTCTCACTGAGCCATTCTGTCAGCGGTCAAAGTACCATGCGATTGAACAGGATTACTCCTGCAAAATCTTGTTAGAGGGCCAGGGTGGATCCCCGAAAGCGGATCTCCTCTGTCTGCCGGGCTCGAGCTAGAATCTTCTCCTTTAATTTATAGAAGTGGACTCGAGTGAGAACATTAGGGATGCAGTCTCGTCGCTCTGGGCCCATCAAGCGGACTCAGTGAGTCCTGTCCAACTCAATAGTGTCATCTGCCGGGGCGTCCAAGACCTGGTGGACGAGGTCTGTGATATAGGCCTCTAGTTCGCAATCGGAGACATCAGTAGGGACTCCTCTAATCTAGATATTATTGCATCGAGATCGATCTTCAGAGTCCTCATATTGTCTCCTAAGAAAGCCACTTTGTCCTCCAGTATTCTATACGTTGGGCCTACTCGCTGGTCTCATGAGATTGTTTGCATAGGGTGGTTTCAACTTCCTCCACTTTACATTCAGCTACTACCAAGCCGCTTCCTTCCCCAACAACTCCGCCAGACTGCCTTGAATGTCCTTCCGGATCTCTGTCAGCCACTGCAGCAGGTCGTCTTTTGTGGCCAGTTGGGGGTTGGGTGCCATAGCTACATTGCCAGCGTGGATCTGGGCTACTGTTGTGCTCTCTTTCTTATCCCGGTCTGGGATCTGAAGCAGGAATGCACTGTGTTGACTTTTGGGACTTCCCAGATTTCGCCATTGCAGGTAGTTAGACCCTACGGGCCATGAGCTGGCAAAAGGGTGTAAGGATGCGGTGAGTTCACCAGTGTATTGGGCAGGAACCCTGGAGCATCACCTATTAAATCTCTCCAAGGCGCTATGTTCCAGGCAAGTTTCCGACCCCCCACTGGGTGAGAGTCGGGCCGGTAGACAGCCGCGGAAGACTGCGTCAGAGGCGTTGAGTGGCGCAGGCTGCAGCAGGTGGCCAAGCCCCTGGCAGAACCATGACGTCTGGGGATCAACCCAAGCCCTTCTGGCCCTCATCGCTGGCCCTCGAGATTTGCTGCAGTTTGGGGGGGGGGCTCAAATGTGGGGGCTGTGTCCCTTAACGCTTGCTTATAATGGTCCTCCTAGAACACGCTGGAGCAGTGACACGGGCAAGCCACTGCTGGATGTTGGTCTCGACACCTCGTCAGGTCTGAAGAGTCTTCCAGGTAGGCCCAGCAATCCCCAGTCGGGGGTGCCCCAGGTGGCTCCTTGATTCATGGCAGACGCTGAGTCTCCGCTTCTAAGCAGCCGGGCCCCACCACCCCTTCATGCCACCAGCATCGGGGTCCGGACGGCCAGTGCAAAGGTTAGAATCTATATAAAGATTCAACGTTCAAACAGAATTGTTTTATTAACTTAAATGTCAGGATGGTTGAAGGCCTAGCTTGCCCTATAGTAAGGTGGGATTTCTAAGGAAAGTCTGATTCAGAAAGTTCAACTTAAAAGTCTGTCTCGGTTCAAAACCTATACTCGCTCTCACAACTAAAGCTAAACAATGTGTAGGGATGTCAGCAATACATTAAATAGTGTTCCAAATAAAGTTCTGAGCTTCTTCCAGCTCCTGGCTTACTTTTCAGCCCCCCTTCCTCAAGTTGAGGATAGTTCCACAAACGTCTTGGGATTCCCTTTACCAAGTTCAGGACAATTCCACAAAACCTTGGGGTTCCCTTCACCAAGTTTAAGACATTTCCACAACACCTCAGGGTTCCTTTCCCCAAGTTCAAGCCAGTTCCACAAAACCTTGGAATTCCCTTACCCAAGATCAAGACAGTTCCACAAGGTCTTTGGGTTCCCTTGCCCTAGTTCAAGACAGCCAACCTGTAATTATTCTCAGGGCCTCATTAAAACAGTGCTGGTAAGCCTAGCGGCACTGTTGTTTCCGGACCGGAATATTACAACTCTGCAGGCGGGTGCCATTCACCCACCAGATCAGAACTCCCGGGCGGACAGCACCTGCCTGTAGAGTTTTCACGGAAGCACCAGCACTGTTAAAAACGGTGCAAGTGCTTCCGTGGTCCCCATTCCCATAAAGTCTGATAGGACTCTATGGGAATGGGGATTTACAAACATACCAGCGCCTAACTTCCCAGTCACCAGGGTTGTAATCTCCCGGTGTTACCGGGAAGTTAGGCGCTGGTAATTCATTACGGGTCCGGCGGCTAACTGCCGGCAGCACCAGCACGGTTATCGCCAGACCTGTATTGAGGCCCAGTCTTTCAATGTTCAAAAATAGCTCCAAACCAACTTTAAACTCCTGGTTTCTTTAATAGTTCAATCAGATTGCTTTCTCTTGTTTCACTTCTGCATCCTCTTTGGCTTTCACAATTGGGGTTCCCCCTGTCTATGCGTAGTTGTCAGACCACTCGGTCCACCCATTACAGGTTGCACAACCAGGAACCCTAGGCTCTCTAGCCCATACAGGTGCTCCTGTATCTGTACCTGTGGGATGGTTCACACTCACTTGGCTTCTCTTTGTCAGACTCTTGTCTTTGTCACAATGGGCGTCATTACGACCCAGGATGGTGCTAATAGCACCATTGTCCATGCCGGTAACTTACCGACTCCGCCATGGAGAAAGGGGGAATTACCACCCCATTACAAGGTTGGCGGGGTGGTAATTCCCCCTTCCTCCATGGCCCTTCCCCATTCCCATTTTTGCCCCATAGGGCATAATGGCAATGGGGAAGGCGGTAATTACGGTACCGCAAATTGCGTTACCGTAATTAGAACCAAGGTCCCTTTGCGGGTCCATTCATTAACGGCTGGTAAAACCAGCCGTTAAGGTGGGAACCCGCAAAGGGACCTCGTAATCAGGCGCTAAGGGATTACCGGTATGGGTACCCTTACCGGTACCTGTAATTCCTTAGCGCCAGGGTCGTAATGAGGCCCAATGTGTTCCTTCCTTTGCCAATCTTTGACCTTGCCACAAGGTATTTTCGCATATAGTTCATTTTGTGGTGGTTTTTTTCCTTCACCACCTTGCTTTCATGCTCTCTTGCAATCTTTCATACTTGCTTCCTTCTGTGTTTCATACAACCTGTGCTTACTTTTCAAATAGGCAGCATATGAATTTCACACATCAGGTCATAGATTTGCCAAAAGCATTCATTTTGTTCGGTGTTCCATATCTGTGATCTGTTAATCTGCCACTTGCACATTATATTGTCCTTATTCATCTCTCAACCCATTGCTTTGGGTTTATTT